>NC_135351.1:6583181-7200317 GCF_023851605.1 Tamandua tetradactyla | reverse complement strand
GTCTGGTTGTTCTTTCTACAGAGGAGGGAGAATGGTGTATAAAGTCTCCTACTATTTTAGTTGAAACATCTATTGCTCCCTTCAGTATTGCCAATGTCTGTCTCATATTTTGGAGCTCCTTGACTGGGAGTATAAACATTTATGATTGTTACTTCTTCTTGGTGAACTGACCATTTTATTAACATATAGTGTCCTTCTTTGTCTCTTATGATGTCTTTACATTTGAAGTTTATTTTGTCTGATATTAGTATAGCTACTCTTGCTTTCTTTTGGTTACAACTTGCGTGGACCATCTTTTTCCATCCTTCTACTTTCAATCTATTTGTATCCTTGTGTCTAAGATAAGTCTCTTATAAACATCATATAGGGATTATGTTTCTTAATCTATTCTGCAAATCTGTATCTTTTAATTGGTAGGTTAATGCAGATAGATTTAGCCCTGCCTAATGACCAAATTAAAACACCTGAGGAGACACAGACATTGGAACAACTAATCAAAGATGTTCATACAACTCAATAAAATAAGCAGGAAAGTAAATGACATAAAGGAGATCAAGAAGACAGCAGAAGAACACAACGAGGAATCTGAAAGAATAAATAGAAAAACAGTGGAAATCAGAGATTAAAGACTCTGTTGACCAAATAAAAACATATCAGAGGAACACAACACCAGATCTGAAGAGACAGAAGAAAGAATAAGTGATATAGAGGACAGGATAACTGACACTGAAGACTCAAAACAGCAAATGGCAAAAAAGATGGGAAAAATTCAACAGGAACTCAGGGAAATGACAGACAAAACAAAGCACAGAAATACAAGAATCACTGGTGTCCCAGAAGGAGAAGAGAGCAGTAAAGGGCTAGGAAGAGTAGTTGAGGATATAATGGAGAAAAACTTCCCAACCCTCTTAAAGGAAATAAATATACAAGCCAAAGAAGCCCAAAGAACTCCAAACAGAATAAATCCCAATAGGCCTTCCTCAAGGCACATACTAATAAGTCTGTCAAATGTTGACTACCGTATCCCAGTAGTCATGTTTCTTAAAGATGACTGATTAATGATATAGCTTTTGCAACGTGACTGTCTGATTGTGAAAACCTTGCATCTGATGCTCCTTCTTTCTATCTTATCAACAGAGAAGTAAAACATATGGATTAAAAATAAATAAGTAATAGGGTGAACAAATATTAAAATAAATCTAGTAGATTGAAATGCTAGTGATCAATGAAAGGGAGGGGGTTAGGGATATGGTATGCATGAATTTTTTTCTATTTCCTTTTTCTGAATTGATACAAATGTTCTAAGAAATGATAATGATGATGAACATACAACTATGTTATGATATTGTGAGTTACTGGTATATATCAAGAATGGAATGAACACATGGTAAATATGTTTGTGTTTGTATGTCGTTATGCTGAATTAAAAAAAAAAAACAACAACAAACCGCCTTCCTGGCCAAAATGGGGCAGAGAAGTGCAATAAACTAAGACATCAGTAGCTTAGAGAGATGATAAAATAAAGTCAAAAGGCTATTCTGGAGGCTACTCTGATGCAAGCTTCAGTTAGACAGTGCTAACCACCATGGTTTGCTAAACCCCAAGCAACATCACTCCTGTTAATGCTTAAGAACACCTAAGACTCAAACTGTATAAGTTTCATGCACTAAGTCTGCTTTCCTGGAACCTATAATTTTCAGAGGGTTCCAAGGCCAGATAAATCCTGAATCCCAGAGAGACCAGCCTCTCCAAGATTATCTAATTGCATCCTCCTACCTTTTAGTGTCAACATCCCTTTTCAACATGAAAGTCAGAAAGGGCATTGTCTAAGATCCCTATAGACTGGGAGAAGGATCAAAGGAGAAGGAGGAGTTATAAAAGAAAAATAGGCTTTAACAAATGAATTTGACTTCTGAATCACTACAGTGATGATTTGTTTGGCCTGCAGTGTTTTAGAGCAGCTAGAAGGAAAAATCTGAACTAGTGGAATGGTAACCCATAATAAACTTTGAAATCAGTTCTGTAACTACTTGCTGAAGTGTACTTTGAAAATTATTGCTTTCTCTTTCTTTTCTATGTTATATTTCATAATAAAAAAAAAAGTTTAAAAAAAAAAAACCGAGGGAGAGATTAAAGCTTTCACGGACAACGAAGTCCTAAAAAAATTTGTCAACAAGAGACCAGCTCTACAAGAAATACTAAAAGGAGTTCTGTCAGCTGAAAAGAAAGACAGGAGAGGGAGGTCTGGAGGAGGGCACAGAATTGAAGAGTACCCCTAAGGGTAATTTAAAGAATACAAAGAGGGAAAAGGATATATAGATCTGACAAATAAAATCCAAAAGATAAGATGGTGGAATCTAGAAATGCTTTTTCAGTAAAAACGTTGAATGTTAATGGATTAAATTTCCCAATTAAAGGATACAAATTGGCAGAATGGAATAAGGAACATAATCCAGCTATATATTGCTTACAAGGATACAAATAGATTGAAAGTGAAAGGATGGAAAAAGATCTCTCATGCAAGTTGTAACCAAAAGAAAGCAGGAGTAGCTCTACTAATATCGGACAAAATAGACTTTAAATGTAAAGACATCATAAGAGACAAAGAAGGACACTATATACTAATTAAAGGTTCAATTCACCAAGAAGATAGAACAATCATAAATATTTATGCTCCCAATCAAGAAGCTCCAAAGTACATGAGACAGACATTAGGAAAACTGAAGGGAATGATAGATATTTCAACAAAAATAGTACGAGACTTCAATACACCACTCTCCTCTAGAGACAGAACAACCAGACAGAAGATCAACAAGGAAATAGAGAAGTTAAATAACTTGGTAAATGAATTAGACCTAACAGACCTATATAGGTGATTGCACCCCAAAGCACAAGGTTATACATTTCTCTCTAGTGCTCATCGAACATTCTTGAGGACAGATCATATGCTGGGGCACAAAACAGGTCTTTATAAATTTAAAAGCACTGAAATTATTCAAAGAACTTTCTCTGATCACAATGGGATGAAGCTGGATTTCAATAATCAACAAAGAATGAGAACATTCACAAATATATGGAGATTAAATAACACAGTCTTAAACAACCAGTGGGTCAAAGAAGAAACTCTTAGAGAAATCAGCAGCTATCTGGAGATGAATGAAAATGAGAATACAACTTATCAGAACTTATGGGATGTGGCAAAGGCTATGCTGAGAGGGAAATTCATTGCCTTAAGTGCCTATATTAAAAAACAAGAAAGAGCAAAAATCGAGGACTTAACAGGAAACCTGAAGGAACTTGAGAAAGAACAGCAAACTAACCCCAAAGCAAATAGAAGAATAGAAATAACAAAGATTAAAGCAGAGATAAATGAATGAGAGTAGAAAAGAACAAGAGAAAGAATCAATAAAACCAAAAGTTGGTTCTTTGAGAAAAATCAATAAAACTGATGGGCCACTAGCAAGACTGACAAAGAAAAAAGAGAGGATGCAAATTAAAAAAAATCAGAAATGAGAAGGGGTGCATTACCACAGACCCTGAATAAATAAAAGAAATCATAACAGGATACTATGAACAACTATACGCCAACAAACTAGACTACTTAAATGAAACGGACAAATTCCTGGAGACACACAAACAATCTACACTGACTCAGGAAGAAATAAAAGATCTCAACAAACCAGTCACAAGTAAAGAGATTCAGTCATCAAAAATCCTTCTACAAAGAAAAGCCCAGGGCCAGATGGCTTCACAGGGGAATTTTATCAAACATACCAGAAAGAAGTAATACCAATCCTGCTCAAACTTTTCCCAAAAATTGAGGAAAAAGGAACTCTACCTAATTCATTTTATGAAGCTAATATAATTTTAATATGAAAACTGGGTAAAGATGCTATAGGAAAGGAAAATTACAGGTCAATCTCCCTAATAAGCATAGATGCAAAAATTCTCAATAAAATATTAGCAAATCAAATCCATCAGCACATTAAAAGAATTATACACCATGACCAAGTGGGATTAATGTCAGGAATGCAAGGATGGTTCAACACAAGAAAATCAATTAATGTAATATAGCACATTAACAAATTAAAAGGGAAAAATCATGTGATTATCTTGACTGATGCTGAAAAAGCATTCGACAAAATTCAGCATCCTTTCCTGATAAAAACTCCAAAAGATAGGAATCAAAGGTAACTACCTCAATATAATAAAAGGACTATATGAAAAACCGACAGCCAGCATTGTATTCAATGGTGAGAGACTGAAAACCTTCCCACTAAGATCAGATACAAGACAAGGAGGCCCACTCACTGTCACCACTATTATTCAACATTGTGCTAGAAGTTCTAGCTAGAGCAATCAGGCAGGACGAAGAAATGAAAGGCATTCAAATTGGAAAGGAAGAAGTAAAACTCATTATCTGCAGATGATATGATACTATATTTGGAAGATGCTGAGAAATCTACAGCAAAGTTACTTGAGCTAATAAACAAATTCAGCAAGGTGGCGGGGTATAAAATTAATGTGCAAAAATCAGTAACATTTCTATACACAAGCAATGAACTAGCTGAGGAGTCAGTTAAGCAACTAAAGAATCAAGTACTTAGGAATGAACTCAACTAGGGAAGTAAAGGACTTGTACACAGAAAACTACATAACATTGCTAAAAGAAATCAAAAGAGATTTAAATAGGTTGAAAGACATTTCTTGCTCATGAATAGGAAGGCTACAAATAGTTAAGATGTCAATTCTTCCCAAACTGATCTACAGATACAACAGTACCAATCAAAATTCCAACAACCTACTTTGAAGATCTGGAAAAGCTAACTACCAAATTCATTTGGAAGAAAAGAGACCCTGAATAACTAAAAGCAAGCTAAAAAAGAAGAATGAAGTGAGAGGATTAACAATCCTTGATTTTAAAACCTATTATAAAGCCACAGAGGTCAAATCAGCATGGTACTGGCACAAAGACAGAAGCACTGACTAATGGAATTGAATTGAGAGTGTAGAAATAGACCACCAAATCTATGGTCAACTGATTTTTGACAAGGCCTCCAAATCCTCTGAACTGAGATAAAATAGTCTTTTCAATAATTGGGTATAGAAGAACTGGATATTAATAGCCAAGAGAATGAAAGAGGACCCCTTTCTTACATCCTACATAAAAATTAACTCAAAGTGTATCAAACACCCAAATGTAAGAACTAGCACCATAAAGCTCCTAGAAGAAAATGTAGGGAAACACCTTCAAGACCTAGTAATAGGAGGTAGCTTCCTAAACTTTATACCCAAAGCACAAGCAGCAAAAAAATAATAGATACTTGGGAACTCCTCAAAAACAAATGCTTCTGCATCTCAAAAGAGTTTGTCAAAAAGGTGAAGAAAAAGGTAAAGAGTCAGCCAATTCAATGGGAGAATATATTTGGAAATCATGTATCAAAGGTTTGATTTCCTGTATATACAGGGAAATCATACAACTCAACAACAAAAGAACCTACAATCCAATTATAAAATGGGCTAAAGATATGAATAGGAATTTTTCTGAACAACAAAACCAGATGGCTCAAAAGCACATGAAGAGATGCTCATTTTCACTATAAGGGAAATGCAGATCAAGACGATAATAAGATACCAACTCACACCTATAAGAATATCTGTTATTAAACAATCAGGAAACTATAAATGTTGGAGAGGGTGTGGAGAAACTGGGACACTTATGCACTGCTGGTGGGAATGTATAATAGTGCAGCCACTATGGAAGATTATTTGGCGGTTCCTTAGGAAACTAAATATCAAGTTGCCCTATGGCCTAGCAATAGCACTACTTGGTATATACCCAGACAACTGAAAGCAACTACACAAACAGACATTTGCACACTGTTGTTCAAAGCAGCACTATTCACAATTGCCAAAAGATGGAAACAAACCAAATGCCAATCAACAGATGAGTGGATCAACAAAATGTGGTATATATATACGATGGAATATTATGTAGCAGCAAGACAAAATGACGTCTTGAAGCATCTGACAAGATGGATGAGCCTTGAGGACATAATGCTGAGCAAAATCAGCCAGACACAAAAGAAAGATACTGCATGATTCCACTTTTAGGACTAGCATAAATGTATAATCAGAGACTTATAATAGAGAATACAGGGAATTCTGAGATACACAGAAGCTACAGATGGATGAACCGTTAGCTAATGAGGTTGAACTCCAATGTAAGGGACTAGATAGGAGCAAAGGTGATTCTCTAGTGGGTCTAGAAGTAATATTACCATATTGAAGATGAACAAGATTGAAAGGAGTTGTATAGACCTACGTATTCCACTAACTCACATTAGAAATATGAATGATTTCTTCTAAGAATTACTTCCAAGGTATGATTCTTGTATAAAGAGTGTTTAAAGTCCAGGGTACAGAGGGAAAACTGATATTTTTTCATGTTATGAGCTATGTTCAAAAGGAAATCAGCAGTACCACAGCAACAGTAGAGGTAAATAATGGGGTGAGGGACAAGAGTTAGGAGATGGTTTAGATTTCCCATTTGATGAGGATGTGTCAATTAGTTTTCTGTCTCTTGGGAACAATGAAATTATCTGAAATTGAGAATGTTGATGGACTGTGGACTTTGGGTCCTCTACATGATGACCAATGAATGCAGGTGGTTGAAGGATGCACTGACAGAGAAGTAGAATGGCAAATGATGGTGTTATACTTATGAATGAAGGCTGTGAAGCTACAAAAAGGAACAATGTCATGAGGCATGCAATGATGTGAATGAACATGTGGGACATTTGGTGAGACAAAATAAGCCATAAACAAAAAGACAACAATGGTATGGTCATCTTTAAAAAATGCTTATAAGAAAATAGGGGCCTAGACTGTAAGCTTTTAGAGCAGACACATTAAGTCCGGAGTGGTGATTATTATTTCTGGATTTGGAGAGGCTGTTTTATATATATATAACTTGATATTTAGAGATAAGAACAAAGCTGAACAGGTTGGGGTTAAAGTAATTCAGAACATAGGTGTAAGGGAGACAGTGTATAGTTTAGAACCATACACACTCTTTGAGACCAATGCAAGAAAGGTTTATTTGATCTGGAACTGAAATTTTCTGTAGTCCATAATCTAATTCAACCTATCTGTATAGCCCATTTGAACAACTGAAACAGTATAAAATAAGAAAGACGTCCTTTAATTCTGCATAGATTATTGTAATGCCTGGAAACATCCTAGAGTATATTAACCAGATAATCAAAACATACTGGCAAAGTCCCCTGAAGGACAGGAGAAAGACTATGGAACTATTAAACCTTACCATCAGGGAATCCCCTGATACTGTGTCAAACTTTAGGGACACCCAAATCAATAGGCCATGCCTTAGATCATAATGTAGACTCTTGTGAAGCTTATGTAGGTAGCACAGAAGCTTAGACTACCTATAGGTATGCCTAAGAGTTACTTCTGGAGGACCTCTGTTGTTGCTCAGATGTGGCCTCAGTCTCTTTAAGCCCAACTCTGCAAGTGAAACCATTGCTCTCCCCCCTACATGGGACATGACATCCAGGGGTGAAAGTCTCTCTGGCAACATGGAAGAGAACTCCCAGAGATGAATCCAGATCTGGCACCATGGGATCAATAATTACATCCTGACCAAATGGGGGAAAAGAAGTGTAATTAATAAAGTATCAGTGGCAGAGAGAGTTCATATAGAGTCGAGAGGCTACTCTGGAGGTTGTTCTTACGCAAGCTTCAGGTAGACCTTGCTACCTATCATAACCTCCCAACCCCCAACCAGGACCATTCCAGCCAATCGTAAAGAACACCTACAGCAATGTATAAGACTCCACAAGGGTTCCAGGCACTAGAGAAACTTGCCAGAAACCTACAACCTCCAGATGGGTCCCTGGTCCAGACAAGTCCTGACACCTAGCCCAGCCTCTCTATAACATCAGATAGTTCCATCTCCCTACCCACCCTACCCCATATTAGTGACAGACCCTTCCAATAGCAAAAATTTAGAATTGCCATAGCCCAAACAATCCCAATGACAGGTATGGAAAGAGCAAAGGTGATGGTGGAATTATATACAGAAGATAGGACTTAACAAAGAATATGAATTCTGAATCATTAAATCTCTTTTAGTCTCCAATATTTTAGAGCAACTAGAAGTAAAAACCTAAAATTGTGAAACTGCAGCCCATGTCAAAGTCTGAAATATGTTCTACAACTAATGTGGTACTGTGCTTGGAAATTTATAGCTTTTTTGTATATATGTTATTGTTTCAAAAAAAAGAAGGAAAAAAAGTCCATTGTGATGATAAAAAAAGTATCTAAGTCTTCTAGCCTCCTATTTTCTGGAGCAGCTAGAAGGAAAAATATGAGAGGACCGTATGGTAGATAACCCATGACAAACTCTGGGATCTATCCTGTAACCACTTTTTGAAAAGTGTTTTGAAAACTAACTATTGCTTTTTTATTTCTTTGCTTTGTATATCTGTTATACTATACAATAGAAAAAGTTTTAAAAAAATCAAACACAGATTGGGAAGACATTTGCAAAACCCCTAATAAAGTACCTCATAAGGGACTGTATATACAATATGCAGAGTTTGTACTAAGACTAGGTAGAAAACTGGGGAAGAACTTGAATATGCAATACAGAAAGGGGAAATACAAATGCAAATTAAAGCCATTAGGAGAGAGTCACTCATTCACCAGAATGGCTAAAATTAAAAAGATCCACAGTATTATGAGGCATTGGGAGTAGCATGAACTGTTTTCTTTTTACTTTATTAGGATGGCTTTTGCATCATATAATGATTGCATCTGAGTTAGGTTGGGAATACACCCTGGCAAATTTAAATTTCAATAACATTTTTGATTTGTGAATCTTTACACCTCCTCAATCACTGGATAGAATATTGTTGAAGTATTGGCCAAACATAGTTTATACAACAGAATTAAAACAAATGAGAAAAAAGGTGGGAGTGGGGAAAGACCCACAGTAGTAGGTTTTAGCAAGGATGCAGAACCTTGGGATTTCTCACACACAGCTAGTGACACAATCTATCCAAATTGGCCATGTGGACCTACTATGACCTCTACTCTTAGGAAGTACAATCAAGATCAGCATATGCCTGTGTACTTCAAAGGACATAAAAAAATGTGTATGTAGCAACATTGGCTGTAATAGCCAAAATACTATTGGAACACATCCACCCAGTGGGATGCCATTCAAAAATAAAAAGAAATTACACTATATGCAACAAACATGGTTACCATAAATATAATGCTGAACAAAGGAAGCCAGGCGCCAAACACTATGCCATTTATACTAAATTAAACAAGCAGGCAAAACAATCTATGGAAATCGGGACAGGGAAAATAGGTAGAGTTTGGATGAGGGCACAAGGAGACTTCCAGTGGGTAGTACTGCCACATGGGCTGATGTAGGCAGTGGTCCCAAGGCTGTGTTTTGTGCCATTGTTGAGCCGAGCTCTAGGGCACGTACACTTTTCTTCATGTATACTATGCATTATTTGTAAGTTAAAAAATAAGGTGGAGAAAAAATACATGGAGCCACTTCTACTTCAAATATCATAAAATGTTAAAACCACTGAACACCAAAACACATCCTGATCTTGTTTATACAGATGAACAACTGCAGTGAAAATGCAGAAAGGAGTGCTTAGGCCTATTTTGAAGACCATCAGAGGTGAACGCCTTGGTTCTGAGATCAAATACTTCCAAAGGTGTATATAGTAAGGAATTTGGGTGGCTAGCCAAGAAGACTAGACCAGGGGCTGGCAAATTAGGGCCAAATCTAGGCCCCTTCTGTTTTGTAAATAAAGTGATTTTACTGGAATGCAGCCATACTAATCTACTTACATATTATCTAAGGCTGCTTTCAGGATGCAAAGGTAGAGTCCAGTACCTATACGTGTTTACTATCTGGTTCCTCAAAGGCACAATTCACGGACGTCTAAGACCTAAGCGCTTTGTGGTGCTCCTAGTTCCGATGTAAACACCCCTAGCCTGCAAGGAACTTGAGACAGAAAGAATTCCCTGGAAGACTGGGAGTAGATAATTATTAGGATCACTTAAAAGTCAAATATTCTTTTTTAAGATCCGAATTTGTTTGCTAGCTGTGCAACCAGAATTTTTATTCTCTTTTACAAGTAAAATGTGTGGCAATGGCACTGGAATCAACCCAAGCTCATGACTTAAGACAGAATTATGGTTTGTATTTATAAGTGATTATAGGGCTGGGGGTTAAGTGCTGACATTTTTTCAAAACAGAAAAGAAGATATTTCCAAATTCAAAGAAGCCACATTTGAAAGTCTTCCTGGCAATGTGGGAGAGGACTTCCAGGGATGAATCCAGACCTGGCACTGTGGGATCAACAATTTACATCCTGACCAAAAGGGGGAAAAGTGTAATTAATGAAGTATTAGTGGCAGAGAGAGTTCAAATAGAGTCTAGAGGCTACTCTGGAGGTTGCTCTTACACAAGCTTCAGACCTTGCTACCTATCGTAACCTGCCAACCCCCAACCAGGACCATTTCAGCTAATCCTAAAGAACACCGAGGGCAATATATAAGATTCCACAAGGGTTCCATAAACTAGAGTAACTTGTCAGAAACCTACAACCTCCAGATATGTCCCTGGTCCAGATAAGTCCTAGCCCAGCTTCTCCAGAACATCAGATAGTTTCATCTCCCTACCCCATATTAGTGACAGACCCTTCCAATAGCAAAAATTTAGAATTGCCATAGCCCAAACAACCCCAAAGAGAGGTATGGAAAGATCAAAAGTGATGGTGGAATTATACATAGAAGATAGGACTTAACAAATGAGTATGAATGCTGACTCATTAATGATATCTCTTTTAGTCTCCAGTATTTTAGAGCAGCTAGAAGTAAAAACCTAAAATTGTGAAATAGTAACCCATGTCAAAGTCTTAAATATGTCTATAACTAATAGTGGTGCTGTGCTTTGGAATTTATAGCTTTTTTGTATATATGTTATTGTTCACAAAAAAAGAAGGAAAAAAAGTTGATTGTGATTATAAAAAAGTATTTAAGCCCTCTAGCCTCCTATATTCTGGAGCAGCTAGAAGGAAAAATGTAAGAGGATCGTATTGTAGTCCAGGACAAACTCTGGGATCTATCCTGTAACTACTTGTTGAAGAGTGCTTTGAAAACGATTGCTTTTTTTATTTCTTTGCTTTGTATATATACTATCTATACAACAAAAAAAGGTTTTTTTAGAAAAAGAAGCTACATTCACTCCAAAATATCTGCCTGTTTGGTTTCTCTATCAAAACAAGCAAAATTAGGTTCTAGTGACGTTACTGAGGGTAATAAGCCATATCCAACCCAGTTCAAGAGGTTATTCAGTAACATGTATTTTGACATTACACTACCTCTATTTTGTAGACACACCTATCATAGGGGCTGGTGTAAGGCCTCTGTCAAAAAAAAGATTCCCAGTTTCCTTCATAGTCCCATGGCACTGTAGAGTGTTCCCTTCTCACACATGTCACCACGACTGCCCTTTTCTGTTTTTTTCTTAAACAGCTCAGGTAACCTTCTGAATTGCACTCTTTATTTATTTATACTTGAAATTAGGAGAAAAATATTTAACTTCTTTTGAAATTCATATAATTCTGACTTTGATCCTCTAATAATATGTGTTGAGCCTGTTTTTCACTTAAAAAACGAACAAGCTTGGCTCACAGAAAAGGCAAGTGCCAAATGGGACATTTTCAAAGCCATGTGTGTTTCTACTTCTTCTGCCCACTCCACCCCCCAACAAGATTCTGAGGTTTCCTGGGAATAGGATACATCCACGCTCTCAGAGCCACGAAGACCGGCCTTACACCCTTCAAGGCTTCTATCACTCTTCTCATGTGCCTATCAGTTTTTTCCCACATTACATCTCCCTTCAGAGTCCACAGCACCCGGATGTCCATTGCAACAATCTGTATATACTCCACCTCTTCAAAACACACTTTGAGAGGGGTAAGGTTTCTTTTTTTCGTATTCATAGAGATAATTCAAGGCAAATCAAGTTAGTAATTGCTTATCTCTTCATTCTTACTAAGCACATTATCTTTGAAGATACACATCCATGGCCTGAAAACAGAAATTGTCTATCTGATGCTTAAAGGAAGATGCTCCACACCAACTGGAAACGGATTCTTATTGGGGATGTTTTAAAAGTTTGCACACATCGAAACAATTCCATCGAGGTGGCTGACTGGCTCCTCTGACAATCAAATTCTAAAATCAACAATTTCAAGACACATGGTCTATGCCACTTAAGCAAAGATTTGAAAAACATATTTATATTAAAAACACAACCTAAGAGGCAAGTCTATTAAAATCTTGCCCACTATGATTTTAGAAAAAGGCAGAACTTGAGAAGTGGAGTTGCCACCAAGTACTTGTTGCTTAGATTTTAAAACCATCCCCACCCCCCGCCCCCACTCTCCACATTTATTTTTCCCCAATTTTAAGCCATGGCCAAAGTTTTGCAAAAATTTTATCATTTCTATTTTATAGTTGTCCCCAACCCACCAATATCAGATTAAAAGGAAATACTTATAAAGAAGCCAACTTTTCATTCATAAATAGAGCAGTACAGTTATCTTTAAACTCTCCCTAGTTCCAGGGGCTGGGTATGCTCAAAAGCTTGAAAAAAGGAAAATCAAGATGAGCCTCACTCTTCTCTCAATTCCCTTCTCGTTAGTCATTCACTGGTTTTATTCATATGCCAACATAGAAAGGATTTCAGCAATATTAAAATATACTGTCTCTTGTGGTGCCCATTTTTAATGGCACAATAGAAGGTTTCTATTTGGCCATGGAAGTCTGATCTGAGTCCATTACTCATGTTCCTTTCTCAAGGCTTGTCCCATCAGCTGGAAGCCCGCAGTTAGTGGCCTTGCAGTCCCACCTCCCTGACACGACCTGTGCATCAGGGCAAGCCTGTCCCTCCCAGTGTAAGGCAGAGATGGCAGGCCCTGTTCAGGTTCTCTGTGGCTCCCTCTCTGCCCCTTACCTTACAGAGGACATTTCCTCCTCCTCACCTGGGCAACTAGTGGGTCCCCGCTTCTGCGTGGAGAGCCAGGGGCAGGGCAGCCTCTCCCTTTCCATACTGCTTTCTCCCCAAGGGTGTAGCTAAGGATAGCCTCAAAGTCTGCCAAAGGACTCCATGCAGCCAACCTATTGCCTACCCCCCAAAATTACCCTGGAAGCAATGGCTCTGGAAGCTATGCAACTTCTAGTGCCACCCACCCTGTTTCCTAATGAGAACCTAGCCTTCCCCTACAGACAGGATGTTGTTAGTCCTGGCTTTCCTGGGTGCAGGGGAGAGCAGCCCTGGGGGGACAAGTTGGGGTCTCTCTTTACTACTAGGAAGAAGGGCTGCAAGGACATAGCAGATTTTGGTTTGTCCTTGTTAACTGTCATCTTGTTGGGAAAAAGGCTCTTCTTACTTCAATCTGCAGGCAGTGCTCTGCTGCGGCATCCTGTCCTACCATGGGTCTCCTGACGTGCTCTGGAGTCCTGACCCTCTGCTGTCCCTTCTACCCTCCAGCCTCGGTGTCAGAGGGTCTGGAGATCTGTCATTTAACATCTCTGTGACCTGAAGTAATTTGTTGTCCCTTATCAGTAAACAAGGGACATAAACATGTAATACATATACCATTTGCCTTATGGGGTAACTATTAGAATTAAAGTAGGCAAAGCTGATTCTAACTACACAAAAATCAGCTACTACACTCACTATTACTGATGAACATTTTTTTGGCAGGACAAGGCCAAGGACAGAAATCTGAGGCCTTCCTACAGACCTCTGAGGACGAGTTTAACTTGTCAAGAATCTTCTTTAATATAGCTGGATTCCCAAGACCACTATGTGTACTATTATATTTCTGAGAGTCACAGATAGTTCTGGTCTTGTTTCTTTCTCTATTCAACGCAAAGGAACTAAAGATCTTCAGAAGAACCCATCAAACCATGTACATACGCACATAAAAATATCACAACGAGCTAAAATAGTACTCTTCTCTTTAAAAACAACAGCAACCAATGTGAGGCCTGGGGACACAAATGAAATCAGAAGCAAAGGTAAACAATAAAGACTGAGATGGTATAATCTAGGAATGCCTAGAGTGTATAATGATAGCGACTAAATGTACAAATTTAAAAATGTTTTGGGGAAGAACAAAGGAATGTCAATAATGCACAGTGCTGAAAATAGATGGTAATTAATAGTTTAAAACTTTAACTTTTATGTGAGACTAAAGCAAAAAATGTTTATTTGGTACAAAATCTATATTTCAACTAGTACATTTCCTAATATAACTTATGTGGACAGCTAAATTGAACACCATAAGTACATGGAACCTTGAGTAGGGCATGAGATTTTATAGGTTTGTCCAGAGTGATGCCTCAATAAATCCCAGAAGGATTTGAACAGTGAATAAAAAAGTATTTGCAAAGTCCCCTTGGGGGAATGGTGAGAAGGAGGGAAAATTCAACTTCACCAAGTGGAGAATTCTTGATATTCTCACAAGCACTGGGGACAACTAGAGCAATAGGCTGAGTCCTCAGTCTTGGGGTTTGTTCACATGAAACTTAACCCCGCAAAGGATAGACTAAGCCTACTTAAAATTAGGCCTAAGAGTCACCCCCAAGAGAATCTCTATTGTTGCTCAGATGTGGCCTCTTTCTTTCTCAGCCAACACGACAAGCAAACTCACTGTCCACCCCTCTCTACGTGGGACAAGACTCCCAGGGGTGAGGACCTTCCTGGCAAGGTGGGATAGAATCCTAGAATGAGCTGGGACTCAGCATCAAGGGATTGAGAAAACCTTCTCGACCGAAAGGGGGAAGAGAGAAATGACTCAAAATAAAGAGTCAGTGGCTGAGAGATTCCAAACAGAGTCGAGAGGTTATCCTGGAGGTTATTTTTATACATTAAATAGATACCACCTTTTTAGTTAAGGTGTAACAGAGAGGCTGGAGGGAATTGCCTGAAAATGTAGAGCTGTGTTCCAGTAGCCATGTTTCTTGAAGATGAGTGTATAATGATATAGCTTTCGCAATGTGACTGTGATTGTGAAAACCCTGTGTCTGATGTTTCTTTTATCTACCTTATGGACAGATGACTAAAACATACGGATTAAAAATAAATAATAGGGGGAACAAATCTTAAACTTAGTAGATTGAAATGCTAGTGATCAATGAAAGGGAGGGGGGTAAAGGGTATGGTATATATGAATTTTTTTGTTTTCTTTTTATTTCTATTTCTGAATTGATACAAATGTTCTAAGAAATGATCATGATGATTAATATACAACTATGTGATGAAAAAAATATGTTCATATTGTATGTTGATAGTTTTATTAATCAACATTTAAAAAAAACAAAAAACAAAACAGCAACAACAAACAAAATCAAACCTGACATCTTGCCAGTCGTTAATTCCGGTTAGTTACAGAGATGACCACTGAATTCTCAGCACAAACTCAGATACTTCCTTTGCTCCCTCAGGAAACTGCTCTGGTTGGGCCTTATGGCCGGGTTCTTTCTACTACAAAGTGAATTTATGCCATCGGTGAAACAGAACGTTGATATAGCCGTCGCTTGGCATTTGAAAAAATGTGTAATCAGAGAAAAAGGACAGGCTGGGCACAGCCTCTCTACTGCCAGCCCTTTTTCCAGCTCCTGACCCATTCGGTACGTGTTCTTAGACGCTCCTGCGGTGCGTGTTGCACGTGACGTGAGGCCTGCGGGTCCCACCGTGCACGCACAGCGTTCCTCCTCCGGGCATGTTTCACTCGGTGGCTGGCGGTCTCTATCCCCTGCCTTAGTTCCGAGGAGTACACAGCACAGGTGTCCTTCAGTCCGCGCCCGCAGGGATCCACCTCTGTGAACCCCGACATGCAGTTCATGAGCCGAAACCCACAGAGAGCTGTAGCTAAAGGACTCATTCTTCCCAGCACCCCCCACCCCACCCCCACAGCCGTAGGGGCTTATGATGACACTGGATGCTAGTGCCTTTTTATATTACTTGCGTAACAAACACATGGTGCTTTTGTATATCAATCTGCAAAAACCAGCACTTTGCCAGGGAGCTTTCGAAAATGACACTAAAAAACACCTTCAGGGGCTGAGCGCCCCATCTCCAGTACCATGTGAAGGTCCCCTATGTACTAGTCCTCTCGTCCCTCGTAGATTAATGCAGACTGACTCTTGGGGGAAATGACTTTCCTCTTTCTGTGCTGGCCAGAGGTGCTGGGACAGTGCGTGATTTTCCACTGATTTCCTGCAGCGCCGGTCGGTCCCCGGTCCCCTCCCTCAAGGTTGGGAGGAGATAACCGTCATTCCAGGAATTCTCAATAAATTTTTATTTAAAACTTTAAAAACCTTTAAAGTCTGTGTCCTCAATTAAATAATGAGGACTACCAATGAAATTAACCACATTCAAGAGGTTTTCTTTCACTTACTCAAAGAAATTTTGGGCACTGAGAATGCAACTCTGAAGACAGTTAAGTTCTCTGCCAAGATGGTCTGATGAGGAGGACAGAAATCTTTCAGGGGGGGCTTGACGGGGTACAGCCCCTCTCCAAGCTGCCACCAAGAAAGGCCCAGCACTGAGAAACCACTGACTAACTTCTGCTCACTGGCTTGCCTTACAAGTTGCTTTCCTCAGAGCAGCCAGAGACTAGACGTCAAAACCTAAGTTAGTTCACTGTGATCTTCCACTTCAACCTTTTCACCCCACCTCCTCTGCTGGTTGACAGTGGAATAGGAGATGCCTGTCCCCACGCCATAAGGCCCTTTAGAGGGTCCCCTGGGCCCCTTCCTTTGGTGAGCAGGATGATGCTCATCCCCAGGCTGCCAGAGCAGAGAGCAGGACCCTCCAGCAGGACGCAGGTCGGGGGGCTCCTTTCAGACAAGCACCGGCTACCCAATCATGCACATGAAGAACCAGTTCAGGGAAAAGTCACCAAAACCGAGGTCACCATGTTTTCTCATGTTCAGGGGGAAAAATATCCCCAAACTGGCAGTGGGCAAAGGATGAGAGCCGAGCATTTCAATGTCACGTGTGCAATGTCCCCCTGAAATTGTGTTCTTTACGCTCTTTACCCTCATTGACTAGTTAGTACTTAATAGGATAGTTTATAATTCTGTAAGGTAGATGTTATGTTTTAGAAAACTAGGTGTAGCTTTATGCGAATAGTTTTACAAGTGATGCCTGTTCAGGAGAAAAGACAATTCCAAAGGTTAATTTATTGCTCCATATGACATTCAGTTTTGTGTCCACCTGTGCAAGTACTCAAGCATTCTTTCAGTGCCTACATATATTCAGTTGCTTGTATCTTCTTGGAACCAATTTTACCATCCTTCTAATTCCACTGACTTAAGTAAATCTTTGAAGTGTATTTTCTCTGTATTTATAGGAGTCATGCTTTAACTTGTCAACCCAAACATCCTGTAACACCAATGGGTTTTTAAGCTAATAATCTGTAAGGCAACCTTGAAGTCAGTCAACTAACTGGGGAGTTATTTACAGTTGAATAGCTTAAAAAAGTTATGATCATTTCTTGAGATTTTATTTATGGGTAAGGTAGGTGTGGTAGCTCGAAGCTATCAGAAAAATACATATTCTTTTAATCCACTCCCATGGGTGCAGACCTACTGTAGGCGGGACCTTCTGATTAGGTTATTTCACCTGAGAGGTGATGCACCTCATTGAAGGTGGACCTTAATTTTCTTACTTAAGTAAGAATATTAAGAATAAAAGATAGAAAAAGCCCCTGAAAATTGGAGAGAGGAAGCCACTAAAGCCAGAGGCTGGAAGCACTGGAGAAAAGGACCAGCAGACTCTGCCACGTGTCTTCCCATTAGACAGAGGTATTCCAGATGGCATCAGCCTTTCTTCATACAAGGTATCATCGTGTTGAAGCCTTAATTTGGACATTTTCACAGCCTTAAAACTATAAACTTTTAGTTAATAAATCCCCTCTATAAATTCCAACCTATGTCTGGTATAGTGCATTTTGTCAGCTTCAGCAAACTAAAACAGTGGGTTTTTAGAAATACCCCACATTCTCTGACATGGAACACTGGGGGCCCTGAGCTGTCATTTCTCCCTAGAATGGATGCCCAAATTGCTTGAGTTTATGGCACCAGTCACAAAGAAAAGGAATCCATTAAAGACATGGTCCTGCGAACCTTATAGGAACAAAGAAGGAAGTTTTGGGAATACATATTACTGTTCACTAAACTGCAGAACTTTCTTGATGAGGATGCAGGGGAGTCTTCTATCAGATCTCACCACTAGGCATAACTGTACTTTTTCTGAGCAAATATTGTGCATGTGCAGGTGTTTACACGTGATCTGTTTGCCACAGGATAGCATGAAGCCACGCTTGTGGCCCACCTGCAATCCTCCATCTCTGGTAAGTATTTTGTGCATTAACCCAACACTTGGTTTCATTATGTTTTAGTTTCCATTTACCTTGATGTTTTCATTTTGGGGGGGAAAATCCTGTAGCTGCAAACTGTAAACTGCCTTGCCTTCTTTTTCCAGTAAGGTCTAGTAGGCATATAAATCATCGGCACCAATCAGAACTGCTCTGCTCTACCTGTTTCGGTATTTGCTAGTGTCCCTCCATCTGGACCATCTCTCCCAATACTACAGCTTATCAAAACCCTTTGAACCTTCCAGACCTGCTGAGACCCTCTTCCAAATCGACAACGAGGGCTTTGTAGATATCAACCAGACAAGCTCTGTCCTTAGAACCTCTGGAACATGCTCTCCTAAGTCACTTGGGGCAAACACACTCTGCTTGCGATACAGCTTCCTGGGTAACTAGGTCCCCCCAAAAGACGCGAGCTTTTTGAGGACAGACACTAGCCCCATACTCATACATGCTGCTGGCTGACATGGTACCTGGGCCCACAGTGGGCTGAATAAGGAGGACTGAAAGGAGAAAGCATCAAGTGTAAAGATAAGTGGGCCATCAAGTACTGAGTATCTGCTCACTCATTTGTTCACCAATTAAGGAGCATCTCCTCTGGTCAAAAACTCAGAGTTATGTAAAGATGATATGGTCTATATTTTTCAAACTTCAACTTCTGTGTGATACCAAAGGGAAAGATGTTTAGTTGTACAAAATTTATATTTTAGGTAGCACATTATCTAATTTAACTTGTATGGTCAGTTTATTTGAATACCATAACATGAAATCTTGAATAGGGCTTGAGATCTTGTTGGTTTGTCCAGGTTAGTGTGATGCTCTGATATATACCAGAGTAGTCTGAGCAGTGAAAAAAAAAAGTATTTGTCAAGGCCCCTTGGGAAAATGGGAAGAAAGGAGGACATATTCAACTTCCCATATACAGAGAATTTCCGATATTCTCGCAAGCAGTGGGGACAGCCAAATCAATAGGCTGAGCCCTCAAATTTAAGGTTTGCCCCTCTGAAGCTTATTCCTGCAAAGTAGACTAAGCCTACTTAAAATTAAGCCTAAGAGTCACACCCAGAGAACTTCTGTTGCTCAGATGTGGCCTCTCTCTAAGCCAACTGAGTATGTGAACTCACTGCCCTCCCTCCTATGTGGGACAAGACTCCCAGGGGTGTAAATCTTGCTGGTAACATGAGAGAGAAAACTAGGATGAGCCAGGACTCAACAATAAGGGACTGAAAAAGCCTTCTTGACCAAAGGGGGAAAAGAGAAATGAGACAATGTAAAGTTTCAGTGGCTGAGAGATTTTAAACAGAGTTGAGAGATTATCCTGGAGGTTACTCTTATGCATTATACAGCTATTCCTTTTTAGTTTACGGTGTGTTCGAGTGGCTGGAAGGCAGTACCTAAAACTGTTGAGCTGTGTTGCAGTAGTCCTGATTCTTGAAGACGAATGTGTAATTATAGAGCTTTTACAATGTGACTGTGTGATTGTGAAAACCTTGTGTCTGATGCTCCTTTTATCCAGGGTATGGACAGATGAGTAAAAAATATGGGTTAAAAAAATGAATAAATAATAGTGGGGACAAAGGGTAAAATAAATTGGGTAGATGGAAATATTAGTGGTCAATGCAAAGTAGGGGTAGGAGGTATGGTTATATGAGTTTTTCCTTTTATTCCTTTTTCTGAAGTGATGCAAATGTTTGAAAAAATGATCATGGTGATAAACATACAACTATGTGAGGATATTGTGAGCCATTGATTGTATACCATGTATGGAATATATGTGTGTGAAGATTTCTCAATAAAAATACTTAAAAAAAAAAAAAGTAACTTGGGAGGACCCTCCCAGTCAATCAATAGCTTACCAATAAACAGGGTTTGAAAACCACAGTTTGCATATATAAAAAATAAAAAATGACTGCTGAAGAAAAAGAAAGTGGTTCTACATTCCCAAGGATAGTTATTGGCAATATCTTATATCTAATAAATAATCATTTTGTTTAAAGTCTTCTAAAGGAAATAACCTAATCCAGATTACATTATATTGTGAAAAATAACATGAAAGTATGTATAGACCGTAAGGACCCAATTTATACAATGTTTGTGAAGAGATCACCAGTACCCATCTCCCAGACCCAGAAGCAAAGCAAGATTAGTGCCCCGGCTTACCCCTTTTTCTTCCACCACCTGCTCAGGCCCACCTCCCCAAGAAGCAATCACTATTTTATAGAAATCATTCTTATTTTTGTTTTATAGCTTTACTACCTGTTATGAATACCTGACACCACCAATTGATTTTCTATATATATGAATGGACAATATTTTATACATTTTTAGGACTTGCTTTAATTATTTCTCATTATAATTTTATACAATTCTTCCATGTTGTTACCAGTATTATAGGATTATTCATTTTCTTTACAGTATATCATTTCATTACCTGTCTATACCACAACTTATCTATGCACTCTATTGTTAATTAACATATACTTTAAGTTTTCAACAATTACAAGTAAGGTTGCTATGTACAATTTTTTTTTAAATGTGTGTCCTGATGGCATGAATTTGTATATTTTGTAGAATCAAAAGCATATTCCAGATCATTTAAAAGAAAACTCAGAGATGGAGCCTGCTCTCAAGGAACTCAATTGGGCAGGAAGAAAAAGACAAGAAAATCAGGACTTAACAATCCAGAGCACGTTAAAGCCAAAAGTCTGGCACTCTTCCAAGCCATATATATATGAAGCTTAGATGAATAAGCAAACACACTAAGTATATAGTTAGAACCATGGACTAGTGCTATCATGAAGAACAGCAATGGTCTATTTTAGATGGGGCGGGAGAGGGCAGGAGAGAATATGGGGAGAAGGATCTGTGAAGGGTCCCATGATGAAGGTCCATCCAAACTGATGCCAGGAGATGAGGAATCAGCCAAGTGTGCAGAACCCCAAGGGAGCTGAGGGCTTGGCAGATTCTGGAAACGGGAGGGCACCTGGTACATCTGAAGCAGAGTAAGTGAGAAAGAGCCAGCCCTGCAGCTTCCTGTAGACCACAGAAAGAAGTTTGAGACCACAGAAAAAAGCTGGATTTTTTCTCAAGTTCATCATAAAGGTAAGAAGTTTAAGCAGGACAGTCACATGATATGAGTCACATCCACAAAAGATCCTTTGGTGGCAGAATGAAAAATGAATTTTAAAAAAGGCAACAAGATAAAAATGGTATTTGGAATAGTGGTGGGAATGGAAAGCGGTTGGGGAAAACAGACGGTGGCAAGGTCCACTCTGAAGAGGAGTGAAGTGGCCTGTGACAGACAGACAGGAAGTCAAGGAGGGGAGCATCAAGGGCCAACCCGTAGTTTTTCACTTCAGCTACTAAAGGACACAGGAGAGACTGCAGGGACTCCACCCCCACCCCATACATCCAGGATGGAGGGGACCAACAATTAACTTTGTGTTTACAATGCTCATTTTGAACTGGTTTTTAAATTTTTTGTCAATTTGATTTCTTAATAAAATTTAAACAAGGATATAAATAAGGACATGACACACCTATCTTCTTCCCTTCTAATATTCTCACTCCCCTTTCCCTTCTTGATAGGTACCATGTTTAGAAGCTTCTTCCTAGTCTCATGGAGCAACCGATGCTTTCAAGTGAAACGCTGGGGGCACAGTCTCCCGACCTGGGGCAGGGAGAACGGTAGGCCTGTTGCTCATGCGTGTATGAACTTTCCTCCTGAACATGGGCATGGAAAGTTTTAAAGTCATGTCTGGTCTAAACATAGGAAACTTCGCAGATGAATCATGTGAGCAAAACAGCCCGAAGATGGAGCTCCTGGACCTCTGGAATGTGACCCTGTGTTGTGAAAGGTGATCTCTGGGCAGCCAGCGTCACAGTGTTAATACAAGAGGCAAAAGACATCAACATATGGGTTTAAAAGGCTGGAGAATTTTTACTGTGTCAAAATGTCAAATGACTATATGTGAGTGATAGGGAGTCCTGATCAGACTCAGCTTCACTTCTTATCAAGGATGGAGGGGACCAAATGAGTGAGGGCAGTGGTGAGCTTGCACGGCAGAAGGTTTTATACTTAAGGAAACAGCTCCTGGAGCCTGAGAGACCACAGGATGCAGCTCCACCCACCCCAGCTCCAAGGGATGCTGCCCACATAGGACAAATTACTGACAGGACCCCCAAAGTTGAGCAACAGGCCACAGAGAAGGACGATCCTCCTAAGCTGCCCCAGGGTGATTCTGATTTCGTATTTTTACTATGTAGCTTAATCTGCAGAGCTAAAAGACTGAGCAAACCAGACCGAAATGGAATATATCCTAACATACATAGCTAAAAAGGCAAACATCTAGCTTTGGTCTTGATGACTGTTTTACAAACGAGGGTCCAAGGACATATTTTTAAGAGTCTATGTGCTTAACAATTTTTAGATCCAGTGCTTTATGGGTGCCTCTTAATTGAGTTGTACTACCCAACTCCAGGTCCCTTTCCCATTAAGTTTTAATTAGGCTGTTGCCAGGGACCGGAACTGGCACCCTGACCTCACATTAAAACTGCTGCTGTCTGACCTCATCAGGGGGACTCAAGCCTTGATTCCTTGAAAGAGGGGCACCCTCACAGCACACCCGTTTGGGAATAAGGGTCTCTGAGCCCACTGGTGGGAGGCTGAGGCCCTGGGCCTTTTCAAGTGGGGTACAGCAGTCTGGCCGGGACTCAGGAGCTGAAGGCAGAACCAAGCCACCAAGCTAACGAATGCCTTGAAAAGACATTTTGTTTTAAGAAGAAAACCACATAGGTAGAAAGAAGGAGACCTGGAGAGAACATCTAATCTAACAAGATCATTTTATAGATGAGGACAAAAGCTCAAAGTAGGAAACTGACCTAGGCACAAGAGGCTCAAACTATAAAATAGAAACCAAAAGCTTCAATTCGGATATGCTGTGTAAATACAATATACATAAGTACCAAAATGACCTCCCCCCCCAAAAAAGTTTGAGACCGGTTTTGAGCATTTCAATACTACTTTAAAACTAGGGCCAGCCTCCAATGGTCTGCTTCCTTCCACCTCTCCACACATGGAGGAGACACGCACCAAACCGGCAGTGGCTTTTCTGACCATGTTCCAAGTACCTTCTGCGGAACAGCACCTTGGGCTGATCTAGCTTCTCAGATGCTCAAGAGAACCTAAGTTTGGAGTAGGCCCCATGACCTCACTTGGGCTTTTCAGATAAAAACATTTTGTGGTAACTGTTCTAAAAGGCCTGGAAATTGTAATAAAGTGCCACCGTCAGCGATCACAGCATCACAGTGATGAAATAGTTCTGAAATCCTGCTGTTTAAGTATGCATCAGAAAATCCCTGGTGAAAAGGCACAAATCAGATGGCATCTATACATACCTTCCAAATGGTGAGTTCCTCTAGAAGGTGATTAATAAAACTGACAAACAAGTGATGTGGAACACCGTTACCAGAAAACAGCATGTGGACTACTCTGCTGTGAAAAAAAATTCAACAGGAACCCTTGACCCCCTCCACAAAAACAAAAATCAGACAGACTACTTTTACACCATGCCTCCTCTTCGGTTACTGCTACAAAGCCGGGGCAGTGCTGGTGACTGTAAGGAGAGTTTGCTGTAACTTTACAACTTTTCCCCCACCAAGTAAGGTAGATGTGAGGAACCCAAAGAAGTCAAAATACGATAAGAAAAGGAAGAACCTGTTTTCTACTTTCCCTTTAAAGTCGCTGAAGTGCTGGTTCCAACTGCACGAGTCAGAAATACCGCCTCCAAGTTGCACTCTGTGAGTCGCACCCCTTCTGAGGCCAGCCGGGGCTGCGGAAGCCCATTCTCGTTTTCTACGGGCCTGCACCCTGCAAAGTGGCAAGGAAAACTCAGGAGGAGGTTACGCCTGCAGGGTGCAGTCAGAGCTCAGCAGCACAGTAAACAGCCTGGCCTTCTGTAACTATGTTGGTAGCATACATGTTATGTTTTCACAGCATTCTTACAAAACTAGAGTGTCACATAACCTTTGGGTAACACCAGGTATAGGAAACAGCTACCAAGCTCTGCCGTTTTGTCCCAGGGAGAAGATGCTACAAATACAATGATAACAGAAAACACAATTTAAAACCTTACCAGAAGGATGGAGAACAGTCTCCGTCAGGTAATAATGCATGTTATATTCAATAAAAAAAACACATCAAACATCCAGGGGAGTCAGCTTCACTGACCCAATAAAATGTGAAACCCTCCCTCCACAACCAATATAATTCATATTTAATTAAAATAGTAGGTGGAACTCCCCCTCATCTATCAGTTATCCCAATATTGATTTTAGGACTCTACTAAGAATACGTTATTTTCTTAAGGCGCAATTCATTGTAGCTTCACAAGGAAGTTCCAGAATAATTTTAATTAAAACTAGAAATTGTCCTGGGAAGCTGAAGCAAAACCTCTCAATCTTAAGGCACCAATACTTAAGAAGTCGGCACTTCCGAGCTTGAGAGTGTCCAGAGACCAGAGGCCTCAACTTCCACTTTGGTTAACTCTCAGAAACAACACGTCATTACTTCTTTAAAAGGACTCCGCAGTCCAGCCTTTCCCACCTGGTACCAGGACCATCCCTCTTTGGCAACAGAATGTACGGCTTGGGGGTGGGGGCAACTTTGGAGTGTGTCTCAGTGGGAAGGGGCAGCACCACCTAAGTCATGTGGTCTGTGCCCCCAGCTGTGGGCTGCACACCACCCCAGGTCACCAGGACAGGCCCTCAGACACCCGGGAGGCCTATGTGGAGGCAGGCGGGCTGGAGACCAACCCGTGAACTCTGCTTGGTCAGTATCCACACCATTTGCAGCCTGGTTTCAGAAGAGACTGACAGACGATCGTTCCACAACTTTCCACTGAAATTCAGGCTGTGCTGGGAGAGGGGCATCCTGATTCCCCCCCCCCCCACCCCACCCCAGGCACTGGTGAAATTCCTACGCCAGTGCCGAGGATGGAGGGACCCACCTGGAGGGGCAGCTGTGACTTGGGGCAAGAGGGGATCCGCTACAGACTGAATGCCCCATGTTAGTACGTGGGCTCTATGACAGTTCGTTCTCGGGAGAAGCTGTGTGTGCGTGTGTGCCTATGTATGTATGTGGGGAGTACACAGTTGCACTCTGTATGGATAATGTGGGCACCAGTACAATTTGCAACTGTATGAGAGTCAAAGCAATTTAATCTTTTCTCCTGGCAACAAGCTCCCTCCCCACCCCCCCCACTACACCCCCACCCTCACCCCCCCATACAAAAACAAGAACAGCAGAGAGAAATAAGAGACGGCTACACAGAGGTAACTGAGAGGGAAGAGGGTGATTTTAAGGTGTATCTGAGAACCTAGTATGTTCCCTTAGAAATCTGTTTTAATAATGAAGTTGGGAGGCTGAACAGATGTTAGCATAAACAAACCTGATTATAAATATCATCTTCCCCAAAGGGGAGGGCAATGGGGGAAAGAGGATCGTGATGGAGAATGGCAGAGAAGCCCACTTGTCTTTAAGAGCAAAGACATAATTCAAAAAACAACCTGGCACCAAAATTACTTTGGGAGGTTATGATCAAAGGTGTTTTCTTAATAGTTCCTATTTTGCATGCCTGGGCAGAGCCGATGTATGGTTTCAGACTGGGAGGTAATTGCATCAGATCCTTTTCAGTAGGGGTGATGGGTGCTTACACTATTAGAATAATTATTTTTTTATAGCAATTTTTTTTCTTACTGGATGGCATCTCTCCTTCAAGTGTGGGTCTGTAAAAGGATTAGTTTATTGCAATCTCCCTCATCAACAGTCTAGAAACTGTTCTTGTCTTAAAGAACGCTGCCTGCCTCTAAGCCCAGGGCTTACTTTTCAAAGCCTGCATGCAGCCTGGCCCTCTGATCGTCAACTAGCATATGTCGTCACCCTCCAGACCACCTCACCCTTTCCTTGACCCTGGCCTAGTGATAGGTTTACCAACTGTAACTGCTCTCTGTCAGCTATGATACCAGCCACAGGAACCTCTGCTCTTTCTTGTACTTCTCTCCTGCAGGCTATGAGTCCCTAGGAGCCAGGGGCTGTGTTTAATTGCTGAATTCTGAGCATCGAGCAGAGCCTGGTGCACAGTAAACATTCACCAAATATATGACGAAGAACACGACAGGTCCAGAAACTACCCCAGCAGAGGTGCCTGGGCTGTCAGCATATGGCAGAGAATACCTTCAATCAGAATCAAGAGGCAAGGTCTAAAAAAACACCAAAAAAAAAAAAAAGAGGAAAACACTGGTTTAGGAACTTCATGAAAGATAGTTAAGCAGGTACAAGTCAAAGAATCAAATACAGCAGATTCCAGAAAGCATCAGATGGGGGAGAGGTGAGGTGAGCCAAGTGCTCCACCAGAACCAGAGGCTCCCTGTGAGAAGGTAAACAGAAGCCTTTAGCATACGCATTTTACAGTTAGATGGGGGCGGCTTTTCTAATTTAATTTGAAGTTCAGAGAAAATTTCAGCTAAATTTTATCCAGATGAAACAGAGTACATATTTATTTTCTTAAAAAAAAGTAATGATGAAAAGATTTACATTCAGATGAATGATAAAGTGAAAAAAATGGCCTCATCTGTTCCCCACGATTAGTAGCCATCTACTGTGTGACAGGTAGTACAAAAATCCGGGCAAAAAGCCTTGGTTCTTACCTTCATATACTGGGGATACAGCTGCAAAGAATATACATTAATAACTCTGTTTAAAAGGATGTGTGCGAACACAGTGGTGACACTGGAACAGGTGGACAGGCCTGTGCACGGTACCCCTGGGTGTTTAAGGGCAGACGGCAGGTGGCCCCGGGGCAGCTAGAACCCCCAGCAGCTGCCCAGTGCCCTGGACAAATACCCTTCGGTGGGTGGATGCCCTGGCAAGCAGCCTCTTAGGACCCTGGCACTTCAGGGGTGGGTAGGAGAGCAGCTTGCAAAGGCAACTAAGAAGACACAGCCAGAGAGGCAGAGAGGCAGAAAGGCAAGCAAGGTAAGATTAGTGTTCTGGAAACAAGAATCTTAAAAATGAGGAAGTGGTGACTCATGTTACACAGGGCTGAGAGCAACCTGTTCTGCTGAAGACTGGCACCCTCAGCGCCACACTCAGTAACTGGGAGGTGATCACTGGTCCCAACGTTGACAGCATATGTGGAGCAAGAGGTGGGAGCCAGGCTGAAGGTGACTACAAAGGCAGAGGAGCTGGCAACTCTGGACTAAACTCTCTAGAAGTGTATGGTCTGAGAGGCAAGTGAGAATTAGTATGGAAATGAGGTTTTTAAAAAGTAGAGTCTTGAGGAATAGGAGTTAATGGGAACCATGGAAATCCTGGAGGCTGAAAAAGCAGAAGGGAGAGTATCTGGGCCAGGGATCCTGGTCGGAGGCAGGTGGGGACCTCCGCTTTGTTGCATGGAAAGCAGGACAGAGCCCATGGATGGGAACTTTGGCAAAAACTGGGTCTAAATTCTAGCTCTCAGATGAGGGCATATGGTCTTGGGACAAGCTACCTAACATTTTTTACTTGAGATTTCTTCACCAAGAACCTGGGCACTCCTTTCCAGGACTAGCTGTGGTGATGGGCACCAGATGGGGTAGGGTCCTGGCCCAGAAAGGGTTCTCAGTGCATACAGCTGACACAAGGATCCAAAAGGTAAGTGACCTGGCTCCTCTGTGGAGACCGAGTCCTCTGGGACACAGCCTGAGCTGGGTGGGAACGAAGGCTGTGGCTCAAAAGCCCAAGCCTTGGATGAATCCTTATCTATGACCAAGAATTTGGTCGGTTACATAGTAATAAGGAGGGCGATAGTCAGACTCTTCAAACGGGCCTTGAAGAATACCTGCAAACAAGAGCAGACCATCCAGTGAAACGGGCACCCTCCTTTCCAGTGAAGGCAAGGTGTGGGAAACCCTCTTTAAGGAGGCTGAGAACATAGGGGAATTTGATGAAGATTTGGAGGTGGATCTGAAGTGGGAGGAAACCAAGTCCAACTGGGAAGGCATCATGGCAAAGGCTGATGGCTTTTCCAGAGGCTGTAGTTGGGGGTGACAATGAGGAAGGACACAAATCTGGAGCCCAAAGAAAGCCTGAGGCCAAAGTGATTTCAATCCTCAAAAGGACCAAGTGCCCAAGATCCTGGGATGGCTCCCTTCTGGAGTCACTGTGGGCTCTGGGAACAGATAAATCTAGGTGAGGGGGCTATGTGAAGTTGCTTCCTAGGTCTTGTCACGCACATCAAAAATTTCATTAGTATTTTAAAAAGATGTTCTCTACCACTAATCTTTACTTTTCCCAGCTAGAACAATCTCATATCATCATTCCATACTTGCATGCAGGCTGGAAGGAAACCTGCCTTACCTCTCACTTTCTTGGTACTTCTTCCCTCTATCTCCCACCAATCTTCTCAGTTTCATTTTCACTCTATTCTTTTCAGAACTTAAACACTAAGAGGCAAAAGTTCCTTCCACAACCCATTCAGCTCATTCACTCCCACACAAATGTTCTTTAAGCAGTTACTACGTACAAACAATTGGACTACTCAATGTAGGGCATCCAAGTAGAGAAGATTAAAATATTTGCCACCATGCTTTCCCTTTTCACCATCTCAAGTTTTTGTTACCAAACGCTTTCATCAATTCTGGGTCTTTCCTACGAATTTTTTTTTTTTTTTTCAGAGATTCTTCTGTGGACTCTGCTCTCATCTATCCAATCAGGTACCCAAGACACTTTAGTTCTCTCTACCCAAATCAAGTGCCTCAGAGAATTTGACTCCTTAGTATCTTTCTTCAAGGTTCTGTCTTGTTTAACTAGCCTTTCTTCATGTGTAAATTAATGTTAACTGGCTTGTAAAAGGAGACATCAAATAAGGAGGGAACCAGTGCGGTGCCTGGCCCCAGAAGAGAGGATCACACAGAGAAGAGCACCCACCCTAGATGCAAAACCAAGTGAACAGATGAATCAGGAGTGTGACACTGCAGAACTAAACAGAAGTCAGGATGGATTTGAACATGCACTGTGTTCTCCCACCAACGCTGTGAGTGATTTGTCAGAGCCCTTTCTCTTTTAGGCTCAGTCTCCTCATCTACAAAACAAAGGATTCTCTGGAAAAGGAAGAATGTTGGAGGAACTTAAGGCTGAACAAGGGCAATGAAGAAACCAGCACTCAGAAGTGTAGAGGGGGTGTAATTGTAAATGATGATTATGGTTGCTGAATCATTATAGAGATATTCCTTTTCGCTTTCTGGTATACCGCAGTAGACAGAGGGAAGTTATCTGAAATCCTTGAAATGTAATCCAACTGCCTTGATCTGATAATGATTGTACAGCCTTTATCTTGTGCCCTTGTGATTGTGAAAACCCTGTGACTGACCCTCACTTGTACCCATTTTATCTGGTTTTTCTTGTGAGCCCCTCATGTTTATTTATAAAGGGGCTTATGTCAGCCCAGAACTAACCCACCCCCACCACCCAAATCTAACCAAAATGGGCCCACCTGACATGTGCAGTAGCTTAGATGTTAATCTACAAAGGTTTATACCTCATTATAATACTAAAAACTATGCCCATCATCATTTTATGGCTGCCATTTTCTTACATAAGTTCTGTGACTACACATGTAATCAATCTGCACATGTTCAATAATTAGATCATTTCTAGCTGTGCCCATTACCCTAAAACCTGCCCATTTTTTTAATACTATAAAACTATCAGAATTACTGCAGTTCAGGGAAACAGAGTTTTTGGCTGACAGGCCATCTGATCTCCGGTTTCATGTCTAGCAGTAAACTCTTTCTCTAGGTGTCCTAAGAATTGATCACTGAGCGTGTTGAGCAGAAAATCCTCCGCCATTGTCTGGTAACATGCTCTTGTCCTTGGGTCACAACATGTCATTGGAGGAATGTTCTAGAAGACTGGTCTCCTGCTGCAGAAGAACGCGATAGAGGTGGAAATACAGGATATCACTGTATTTGTAATAGGCATTAGCAGCACCAAGAGCAAACAGTAAAAGGAGTTTAACATGAAAATGTGATTTTTTTGCTTGTACTAGTCAGGTATAAAGTTCAAGAGGAGCAGTTAACTGTAGTCAGAAATATTCCTTTTAAATTATATATTATAAAACTCTGAAGTGATGAAATACATGTTGCTACATTGAAAACTGAGCAGGATCATACAATTAATGCAGATTAAGCTGAGATTTTACCATTAAATTATTGCAAAATCCTAAGGCAAAGTCTAGACTGCTTCATTCATTTTAATGATAATTCCTGCCATGGGACTGCAGTCTACTAAAAAGGGGTCAGGGGGATTACAAATCAACAACTTGTTTCAAAAGTCAAAGGGAAGCCTGTACCCTGAAAGTCAAACAACCAGACAAAGGTGGGTGCCCCTGGGCAAGGATAACATATGCATTAATACTGAAAAAGGTGAATGACACAGAGAAAAAACAGATAAGGGGTATATAAAGGGAATTAAGAAAAATATAAATGCAAACAGACAATTAACCTGTGAAAACAAGAGTTTTCATGTATTGAGATTAAAAGAATAAGATAACCACTTTCTACCTTCCCTCTGGTAGGTACTGAAAAGTTGATTAAAATGTTGGTTAAGAATAGCTAAATGGGCAATCACAGTTTTACAGCCTTTTTAGAGAGCAATTTGGCAATACCTATCAAAATCTTAAATCAATTCCAGCCATTCACTTACACTGCTGTTTACAATAGCAAAAATCTCCAACAAACTCTTCTCAAATGGCTCAGAAAAAAAGTACACATCTGTGTGTGTGTGTGTGTGTGTGTGTGTGTGTGTGTGTGTGTAAATAAATATACGCATATCGGGGAAGGGAGAAAGGAAAAGAAGAAAGAAAGCAAATGAGGCAAATGTAAATAACTCGGGGTAAATCTGGGTAGAGTGTGGGGGCATTTCTTAACACTGGTCTTACAACTTTTTTAAGTTTGAAAATCCTTTTAAAAGAAAACAAAATCAAGCTTAAAACTTCAAAGAAATATGGTAGAGATCTGAGTCTTAAGACAGAAAGTTCTCTAAGAGATGATGCTAAGGGGGGGAAAAAAAAGACAAATTCCAGAACAATATAAATAAAAGGAAAGAGTGTTCAGGGAAGAGAAGGTAATTAATGATGTTTCTATTTTACTCAAAATAGTTCTAAGTTACTTGTGCAAAAATTCAAAGTATTTACGCATTACTTATGTTTAAAAAAGGAGGTGTGTCAACATTTCTGTGGTTGTAACATCAGAAGAGATTCATTTCTGGGGTGGGGAACTGGACTCTCAACACCTACAGCTAGCCGAGGGTCTCACCAGGGTGCACCCAGAGGTGCAGATCCTTTGTGTGGAAGCAGAGGGACTCCTGATTTGTCACAAGGCCTAAGGCAATGGCTATCATCTTTGGGGAAGGCAGGCATCTAAACTGGGGAAGTGTTCAGCCCAGATCTAAAGCTGTGACACTTGGATACTGAACTATCATTCATATATGATGTATTTAGACAAAAAGCAACTGTGAAATATTTTAGAAGGAAGAAGCAGAGCTACCTGTGCGGATATGAAAATATATATAAGTTGTATCATAAAATGAAAGACAAATTGTAGGACCACATGACTAATGTGATCCCACTGATGTTTTGAAAAGAGTACATTTTTATAGACAAAAGCTGTTAACAGTGGCCATAGCTGAATAGACAGAGGAGGTGGAGTGTTGTGGGGCTTTTACTTTTATTCTTTGAGATGTTTTAATTACTTTATAATGCTTTATGGTCATTAAAATTTTTAAAATTTTGATAGTTACTAAAACAAATTACAAAATCCTAAAGGTAATTTCAAATCAAGTTAAACAACCTTCACTCAGAAGTGGAACTAAATATATGTAACTATAAGACGCTATACTATAAACAGAAAAATTTACTAATGTATTTTTATTTATTTCCCCTTTTGCTCTATAAAACAACAGACCTATAATGAAACATGGCAAAGGACATTCGTTCTTGAATTTTGGTGTGTGTCACCGTCCCCAGATAATTTAGCTGCAGATTAAGAGGCCCTGACACCAGAGTTTTGGATTTAAGGGTGGGTGGTTGGGGGTAGGGGTGGTGACTGTGCTTTTCTAATGAGTTCTCAGAGGAGGCTGAAGAAGGTGAGGATGAAATGCTCCTAAGCTGGGCATATACTCCACAGTTGCCAGAGTCCTAATCATCCTTGAAAATATCACGGAGGGTAGATGCCTCCCCCAAGCCCACAGCTCCAGGCAGCTGGCTGAGACCCTGCAGAGGCCCCAACGTCCAGTCTTCCTGTAGACAACTGTGCTTGTCAAGAGCTGGCTGGGCTGATTCCCTAAACTTCTTAGCCAGATGACTTGTTTCTATTACACCTAATTTATTTTTAAATAAAATAAATCATATTTCAGTTTGATTCCAAAAGGGGGGCCACTACCTAAAGGAAAACCACGTTGCAGACTCTGGAAAGGCTCTAAAGTTAAAAATAATCATCAAACCAAGTGGTAAGTGAGAAAATGGGAAAAATACAAAAATTCTAAACTCCATCCTCAGATTCGTAAATACCTAAGTCCTTGTTGCACTTTAAAGAAAGCTGAACTGGAAGTGGTAGACGATGAATTGTATGTCTGCATCATACAAAACAGGGCTCCGAGAAGAGGGTGTGGCACTTCAAACAAGGAGCAGATGACAATACTCCTTTTCAAAGGGCTTTGACTCTATACCAAGGAGTGGCAAATAACTACTTTTACAAATTTTAAAATAAGATGCTGATAGTTTATAGTTTATAATGTTCAAAGATTCCCTCTTGGCTGGATAAGAGCCTGCTCGCTACACGATTGTCCTGGAATTCTTAAGTACATACATGGAGGTTTTGGGTCCACTGGGCACACTTCAAGGAAGGAAACAAGGAAAGTATTTGCAGACGTTTGGGCCATCGCGACATCTGGCCTTGAGTATACTTAGCAGATGCTTAAAAGGGGCTGGGGGGATGTAGGACATGTGTTCTCCTCAAAGGTTTACTCCATCAGGTTCAACTTTAGCCTCTGTAATCTTCTATGTGTAAACGGATTTGCTCCCTGAGAGGAATTGTTGATATGATATATGTGGCAGCATCTAGTACAGGGCTTCTTATATAGGAGGCACTGAATAAAATGCTGGTTCTAAATCTAAATCTTTTTTTTTTTTTGATAAAACCTTCGTGCATGCCCTTTGAATACCTGACTGCTTCAAACTTCTCTTTTCAAGTTGACATTTCCTGCTGCAGCCCTCCTTAGTTGCTCCTGCCTGTGGGTATGGGTCTCCTGACTGAACCTTCCCTGTGGTGAGTTTCTAATTTCAGCACCTAAATAATAAATGGTCCTCGAGGGCCAAGGGGGCCTTTTTCTAGAGCTGAGCTGGTGATCTGGCACTTAACCTTTTCTGATAATCACAGTGAAAATGGAGATTGAGCATCTGTTTCATATACTTATTGTCAAAAGGAAATTTTACTCCAGTTCCTCAGCAGCAGCCAAGACTTCTTGAACGATTTTTCCCAGGCGCTTCCTTTGCTGGAATGTGCTTTGGATGGACAGTAGGTAGTTAACACATGGCTTGTTAAGGTACTTCCCCAGCCATTTTCTTACTAAATTTCCTCGGTGATTTAGCTGGCTTTTTCTTGAATATCCAAGCAGCCTGATAACCTACTTAAGGTCTAAGTAATCTATTATTATTTTTTGTAGTTTGCTAATGCATTTCTTAAATGTCATACTTGTGGAATAGTGATCAATTGTATATCTGGGAGAGAGCAAAATAATGACAATCCAGTTTTTAAAAGCACAGGCTCCTTTTACAGGATTGATTCACTAGGCAATTAAAAGAGCAAGAAAAAAACATCATTAATTCACTGAAAAAGAGGAGCAGAAAGAAGACAGCTGTACCGCCTAATTTTTAAGTTTCCCACATTTCTGACTGAAGCAATACAGTCATCTTTGAAACCTTTGTTTTGTAGCTAAAATTTAAATACACACATGGTTATTTTATAAAAGTAATCATGTGTGTTACAATGCTCCAGAAACAGTTACTCTTTTGGTTAACAGATATTACATTATCTGTTGTTATGGTAGCAAAAATATCCCTCAATCACAAATGATTAATGTTGGCAATGACAGAAGATTCATTTCCCAATGATTCCACAAGTATCTGCCTCAAATAGTTTTAGCAAAAGAAATCCGTTTTTTCTGTTGTTTTTATTATGTAGCTCTAAAATTTATCAGAAAAATAAAAACAAACAATTGCTTTAAAACGTGAGCATGGACCAAGAATCCAACAGAGCACCAGTACTTCATTTCTTTATTTAGGAGGGTAAATGGCTTTCTGTAATTTTCCTGTTTCCATTCCAAATGACCATTTCTCCCCCTCCTTTCCTCCCTCAATTTAGTCCAAGCCAGTGACAGCCCTAAAGTAGAGGACACATCACTGTCCCCGTTTTCAATGGGCACACTCTACTAGAATCGCTCCATCCACAGATATTTTCACAACACCCACTATGGGGCAGGCACTGTCCTGGACAGGGGACTCAGCCTCAGCAAAACAAAATCCCTTCTATACCTTACATTGCAGTGGAAGGAACAAACAAAAGCCTCTCTCTGCAAAAGGAAAGGGTGAGGGGAGCAGGGACAGAAAGCCACTAACTAATCCACCCAAGATGCTGATGGTGGCCCAAGTATCTAGGAAGCCATGTGACCTTGCCATCAAGGTTCTTTCAAAAGGGAACTTCACAGGAGGCTCCCATGGGAGGAAACACTGCTTTGTTTCCTTGTTAATCTGCAAGCCTGATTTAGATTATGGCCATAGAGGTGTCCTTTGCCATCCACTAAAACCTTCCCTGAGTCCTCTTGAGCAAGTGGAAGGTACATTCTCAGCAGTGTATATGACTCATGGATACCCAAGACCAACCCCAAGGTCGAAGCAAGCAAAGCGATGAAAGAGAACAGTGGTTTTAGAGCGAGACAGTCACCAGGGTCTGGGAAATACAGGGTCACCTGTACCCTAAGTCCCCTAACTTCACAAAACAAGATTGTATAATTTGAAGTTCTATGCTTCAATGTCCCTTCCGGTGCTAGCCGAAGAAACCTTCATGTACATTTAAAAATTTTGGAAATGGGAAAAAAGGAAGTCATCAATTATTTAAATGGAAGCCATTACCCTCCTTACACAGCAAACAGAAAGGAATGAAGGCTTTTGTGGCAAGAGCACAATGTGGACAAGTAAGAGGGGCATGTGAATTCTGAGAGAACATGAGTGAAGAGGAGGAAGGCCTGGCTGAACACGATGGAAAATCAAAGCTGGACTTGGTGGTTCAGAGTTAAGGACCGCAGCTCTCAACCTTGAGGGGTGGTCAGGAGAGTTTGAAAATCTAATGTTAGGTCCTGCTCTCCCACAAAAACATATGAACACACAACTTCTGTGGACAATGAAAGAGGAACCATATATCTCCTGAAGCCTTTTGTGTTCCTCAAATTTAAATGACACATATACTGCCCTGCGACCATGATTTGCTACAGCAGAGCAAGCTTTTACTGTAAATTTCCTTGGCTTTGGAGGCGATACTATCTCTATCACAATACCTTTATAGCCAGAAAGAAGCCACAGGCAATAAGTAAATGAGGGAGTGTGGCTGTGTGCCAATGTCACTTTATTTACGGAATCTGAAACTCTTGTATTTTCAATGTGCCAAGACATATTTTTCCTCTTGATTTATTCCCCCTAAATATGCTAAGCTTGCAGGCCATACAAAAATGGGGAATAGGTCACGTTTGGCCTGTGGACTGTGGTCTACCAACCTCTGTCCTGGTCTGTGTCTGCATGTCTGTCTAGTAGATGCAGCAAGCAATATCATGACGGAAGAGAATCAACACACATTCTCATTCCATCTCTACCTCCAGGTTTCTATGACTGCTGCAATCCCCCTGGACTTGTCATGCCTTATCTGTAAGATAGGGTGCTGCTTGATTGTTTCTAAAGCCTCAGCTGTCTCTGAACTTCCAGGATCCTTTCTTTATAAGTAGGTATGAGCAGAGGAAAGGCCAACAACATGAAGACAAAACTTTCAGAGTCAGGAAAAGAAGCAGTATTGGGTGAAGTGTGCATAACTGAGAAATACTAGCTAGATGACAACTGACTGTCCAAAGGGAAACCCCAGATTTCAGTTCCTATTTCCTCTTCTTTGTCCTGTGAGTCTTGGCCAAGACTGACATGGCTGAATGCATCACAGCAAGATGGTTAAAGTAGTTAGACGAATAATTTTCTTCAGAGGAAAACATCCCCCCAAGCAAATGAAACCATTTTAATTTGCTCTAATCATTCTCCTAAGGTAGAAGGTGACATAATGAGACAGAGACAGTTACAATACCCCGTCACAGAGGGCAAGGGGAACTCAGCAAAGAGGAGGTAGTCTTGACCTGGAAAGAGGACTCAAGAGTCAATCAGGGGAGTCAGTAAAGGGATAGCAAGGTAGGTGTTGCTGGCAGAGAACAGCAGACTGCTGAGACAGAGAAAAAGCAGGAGGAGCTGGCAAGGGCTGACCCGAGCCTTGGGAGCAATCCCCCAACTGAGACAATGGAGGTGTAATCAGATTGGCAACTGGGTAACCTCCAGCCTTGCCACCCTTTACCCATCCAAGACAGAAAGAAAATGGGCGGGAGCAGTCAAACAAGAGCAGGCAGGGAGACCCATTAGAAAGCAATAGTGGATAAGGTATTACTGAGGGCTTGAGCTGTAGCAGGGATTTAAGAAATATGTAGTCAAATTCCATAAAAAGTGGTGGCCAGCTAGGCATCAGAAAGTGAAGGGAAAGCAGCTGTGGTAGCTAGGTTCAGGTGTCAACATGTTGCTGTGGACTTGAATCATTAGCATGTGAAATTCAACTATGGCTGATTGCATCGGCAGTCTGCTAAGGGAAGTGCCTTCCACAATGAGTAATGTTTAATTTAATTAGCTGGAGGCTTAAGAGAGAGGTCAGAAGAGAGCTCAGTGCAGCACAGCTCAAGCAGCTCAGCATACCTCCTCTCAGCACTCGCAGCTCATCCCAGACCTTTGGAGATACAGAAGGAATCACCCCAGGGAAGGCCGTTGGAACCCAGAAGCCAGAGAGAAGGCCAGTAGATGTCACCATGTGCCTTCCCATGTAACGGAAAACCTCAGATGAAAGTTAGCTGCCTTTCCTCTGAAGAACTATAAATTTTGAACTCAATAAATCCCTTTTTATTAAAAGTCAATCCATCTCTGGTGTGTTGCATTTTGGTAGCTTTAGCAAACTACAGGAGCCTTCTATGACAATTCCTGGGAGTGCTGGCTTAGGAGTTGGGGAAGGTGACAGCACAACCAACAGAAACAGCTCAGGAGGAGGAGCAGAGTAAGAGTGAAAAAGAAAATCTTGCCCAGGTTCAATGGGCTCAGTGCTGGTTTGGAGCAGTTATATATCCTAAAAAATGCCAAGTTCTTTAAATCCATCCCTGTGGAGGCAGACCTGTTGTGGCTGGAACCTTCTGCTTCAATTGAGATATGACTCAGATCATTTAAAGTGTGTTTTAATCCTGTACTGGAGCTCTTTATGAAAGTACAGAGAAAGAAACGCCCAGAGACATTCTGGAGAGAGTTCAGAGAGAAATGCCCAGAGACCTTTAGAGAACACCCTGGTAATGCTGAGGACGCGCAGATGCTTAGAGAGAGCCGGTGAAACCAGAATGCAGGAGAGAAGAGCCAGAAAATGCCACCGTGCGCCTTCCCCAAAAGGAACCTCAGATGCCACCAGCCTTTCTTCAGAGAAGGTATCATCCTCATAATGCCTTAATTTTCACAGCCTTAGAACCGTCAATTTGTAAACTAATAAATCGCCACTGAAAGAGCAAACCCATTTCTGGTATATTGTGTTTCGGAAGCTTTAGCAAACTGAAACAGACTTCTACTCTGAAAAAAAGGAGCAATGTGGCTGTTACAGAGAAACAGACCCAAACCTTGAAGGCTCTATCAGGAGACTGGTATCCTCAAGGAAAGGCAGTTCTGGTTATTCAAATGGGGTGGCAAAATAAGGAGCATGATTTCTAATCCAAAAACCATCACACTGAGACAATTTATATGGATTTTCAGTGTAATGGTCAGAGTCTAAGAGATAAAGGCTGATGATATCAGAAGGAAACTTGGTGCAGAAAGAAAAAAAAAGCAAAAACCCCTAAACAGAACCCGTTTAGAGTGAGACTCTGTTTAAAGCGAGTCAAAGTGGTACCACAGTTTCCAGGGGATTAACTCAGAGAACCAATGCTGATTCACGAGCATAAATGTTAATGTTTAAAGGTAAATAAAGGAAGGGCTGTCAGAATCTCTCCAAGGCTCCCAGAGACATCTGTGAAAAACAATATGCCAACTTTCCCAGCTTTACACAACCTGAGGCCTACTCTCTAGAGTAGGACTACCACAGAAGGACAAACACCCACCCCTCTGAAATAGTCGCCATGCACACGGAGTATAAACTGCAGCCGCCCATGGAAATGCCACCCATGGAGGACCCACTCGGACTCACCTTTTCCGTTAACGGCTAAGCCCGTGGCCATGGCCGCAGTCACTGGGCCGGCTGCCTGGGATCCCAGTGGGTGGATCCGGGGTCTGCTCCCCATCCTTGCTCGCTCAGCACCAGGGCCCAGCAGAGCTCCAACTGGCTTCTCAGCAGCCACCTCGGGTGCCACCGTGTCCTCCTGACCCTGCTCCACGGGGTCGAGCTTCTCGGGACTCTCACTCTGAAAGCCATCGACGGCTGTCCTGCTCTTAATGGGGCTCTTAGGCACGAGGATCTTGATTCCTGATTTTGCAAGGTCCATATTCTTCCGATTGGAGAGAGCTGGAGCTGTGTTTTTCCTGAACTTTGGGCTGGCAGCAAAGAGCTGGCTGTTTTTTGCCTCGTGGTCTTTGCCAATCACCAGGGATTTAGGAGGGGTCTTAGAAAAGTTGCTGTTGGTGGATCTGGAAATCTGTTTCCTGGCATTGTTCGGAGAGGTCCTGTTTGTCCTGGTGAAAGTGCTTTCTTTCTGTTTCTCGCTATGGCGCCTGTTGAAGTCGTGAATGTACTCCTCACAGTTCACGAGGTGCTGCTCTGGTTCCCAGGTGTCGTCCTCACTGTCGTAACCTTTCCACCGGACCAAGTACTCGGTCTTTCCTTTTTTGTTTTTCCTTTTGTCTACAATCCTTTCAACCTGTGTGCAAAAGAAAAGTTTTAAAAATCACACTTACTATTTGAAAAAAGTGCAAGTTTGATCACGTAACATCAAAGTTAATAAAAATCACAAGAGACAGTGAAAATGATCTTCTTTATTAGTCCCCCAATCATCTGGAAATGAAATCTCAATAAAGGACTCCTACCACTCAACAACAGAAAGACCCAAGACTCAACTGAAAAATGGGCAAAAGACTTGAATAGATATTTCTCCAAAGAAGATATATAAATGGTCAATAAGCCACATGAAAAGATGTTCAACACCACTAGCCATTAGGAAAATCAAAACCACAGTGAGATTTCACTTCATTCCCCCTCCAATAACTACTGTTAAAAAAAAAGGAAATAGAAATCTTTGTGCATTGTTGGCAAGAATGTAAAATGGTACAGCTACTGTGGAAAACGGTTTGGCTGTTCCTCAAAAAGTTAAACACAGAATTACCATATGATCTGGCAATTTCACTTCTAGATATATACCCCAAGAACTGAAAGCAGGGACTTGGACAGGCATTTGTACTCCAGTGTTCATAACAACATTATCCACAAAAGTCGAAAGACAGAAGCAACACAGGAGTCCATCAACTGATGAATGTATAAACAAAATTTCGCATGTGGCATATGCACACAACTGAATGTTACTCAGCCATAAGAAGGAAAGAAGTTCTGATACATACCACAACATGGATGAACCCTGAAGACAAGATGCTGAGTGAAATAAGTCAGCTACAAAAGGACAGATGCTGTTTTTTCGCTTACATGAAATATCTAAACTAAGCAAATTCATATGGAGATTAAAGGTTACAGAGTCAGTGTATGTGTGTGTGATGGTAGTGGAATTATTGTTCAATGGGTATACAGCTTCTCTTTGGGGTGATGAAAAAACTTTGGTAATGGTGGTGATGGTAGGGAAATATTTTGATGTAATTAACGTCACTGAACTGTATACATGAAAGTGGTTAAAATGAAAATTTTGTGTTGTATATAGGTTACCACAAGAAAATATTTAAAATAAAATAGAACAGCTGGCATTTTAGCAATTTCCTTGGAATTAAATCAAGCAAAATGCTAACATTTTATAACTCAGACTATATGAACATGTTTGGCAGATTTTTTTAAAAAAAACATTAAAATAGCTATTTTTAACACTACACTGAGTCCCAGGTGACTGAATTGGCTTTCGGTCACTACTGGGTCAGTACTAGTCAGCTATCATCTTCTGTCCAATCGTCCCTAGGTGACCAGCAGCAGGCCCCAAGCAATCACTGTGCTGTGCTGATGGCACAAGCTAAGAGGGACTAAGAATCTTCCATTGTGAGGAACTGGGTCCTTCAGGGAACATTTGCTTTATCTTAAAAGTATCATTCTGAAACACTCAGTAAAAATTGAAAAGGGTCAAGAGAAAACAATTCTTTGTTATAACAAAATGGTGTAGAAAATCTTTGGGTTATTTACCCCCAAATCTTAAGTTTAAATTCATTTACTCTAAAGCTCCTTAAAAGAAGATGCTACCAATCTTGAATATGATGGTCAAATTTATAAACTCACCCAACATTGCTCTGTAAGCATATTGCTGTTGTGACAATTCTGTGTGCCACCTTTCCAGGTGTAAATGGAAGGGAGTCGCCTCTCTGACTAACACCAATAGAAAACATTTAATATCGTCTACCCATGTATTACTAGAGAAATCCCTAGACTCTGTTGCTGTTACATCTCCAGTTAATATAAAAACCACTAGTTGCTGCTGCAACATGCAGCAATGAACCTTTAGGTGGAAAGGCTACTGCCAAACAGGAGCTCCCTATGGAAGCAAAGGCCTAAGCTCAGCAATTACCAAGAGCACCAATTTCTGGCAGAGTACATGGTGGGACAGATGATGGTTAGATTAATTCTCTGACATCCCAAAATAAAGAGTCTAATTGAGTATAAAGATACACAATTTTACACAATGGGAGAATAATGACTGGCCCCCCACCCCCATCACTCCCCCTATGCTCCAAAAAAAAAAGAATTCACCAATGTACCTAACCTAGGATATGGAAAACTAACACTCAGCTATAGAGCAGACTAGAATTAAATACACATTATTACTTCCATGCAAAAAGGATTAAGAGGATAAAGAAAGACCTTGTTTCATCATAAGATGGATTTCATGCCTAACAGATCTCCACGGATTCAATAATTAATGTCAGATCTGCCTATGGGAGTTCACACAGACCATAATATAGCGAGACAAGAGTTTAAAGTGATTTTTTTTCATGCACCTTTGCCTGTGAATAGTTATTTGTAAGGGAGTAAGTATTTCAATTTAAGTAAAAGATGTACTTCTGGAAAACTCCATGTAAATCAATTTCATGGCAGGAAGGCTTAAAAGTTTTAAATGCAGGGGATAAAGAGATTACCTCTCAAGGGAAAACTAAGTTTCATACTTCTTTCTAAGTCAATTTCCATTCCAAAAGCATGAAATACACCCTTTTCCTTCCCTCTGTTTCCTTAAAGCTGAAGCAAGGGACTGATGGAGTTAGAGTGGTCTTCTGTTAAGAGGTCCTTTCCCCTCCAGAGCCGACATCCCGCTTCAACCTCACTTATGGATATTCCCACCAGGCCCTACTACTCAGCACACTGAGAAGAGGTACACAGGATTAGCCTCCACTGAAGGACAAACAGCATATACCCGAAATTTGAAATTGAAAATTCTGTTGATTCTTCTAATCTGTGTGGCTAAAGTAAATTAATTTCTCGCTCAAACGAATCACCTAGATTCAACAAACTGCTACTGGAACATTAAACCTAAAATTATTTCCAAAACACCCTGATAGTGGTTAGGGAGGAAAACCATCAGCTTGATCACAAGATAAACCCATAATAAATCTTTCTTTAAAATTTCAATCCCTTTCCCTTGAGCAACTGCTCCCCATTAATGCTTCTAAAACTACTATCAAAGAATAGTTCTTAGTCTTTCCCAAAGAATATGTAGCTATCCTTCCAGCACATTATCTCAGAGAATAGAATTTTGTGCAAAATAAACTCTAACAGGGTTATAAAATAACATGTAAAGTGCAGGAGTACAGAATTGCTGATAAGTTCTAAACATTTTAACACTAAGATAAAATGTAGGAAGAAAGGAATGAAAATCCCATTCAAGTTACACTTTTACACGAACATTACATACCACCACACAAAAATTATAAATGACAAATCCAAATAATAATAGCCTTCATTATCCAATGAATCGATAAAGTAACTGAAGTACATTTGTTAGTATTTTAAAAATTCCATCTAAAAAATGAAGATATGAAAGAAGAAAATCCTGGCTTTCTTTAATATTACAAAGTTGATGGTTTGCAGAGTAATGAAATTAATCCAGAAGCATCATTCCAAATACCTAACACAATTTCTTACTTCACTTTTCTAAGCACAAACCCTGACTTTCCCAGGCCCAAACCCTCCCAGGAGATGTGCTACAGGGATGGAGAAGAAAAAGCCTGGACAAAGGGCTCACTATGTATGCATGAACAAAAATCAACAGAACAAAAATCCACGGAGAAACCCACACTGGTTAAAGAATTCGGCATGAGAAGGAACTAAGAGTGACTGCCAGTTTTGCACTTAAAATATAGAACAGTCTGAGAAATAAAAACAAAGGAAGACATGTAAAGATGTTGGTTTACAAGAAAAGGACCCAAATAAACCAATGTTGCAAAATGATCACAATAGAAGAGTATGGCATGGCGTCCTGTGCTGGTTTGAAAGGATATATGTCCCCTAGAAAAGCCATGGTTTAATCTAAATCTCATTTCATAAAGACAGAATAATCCCTATTCAATACTGTATGCTTGAAACTGTAATCAGATCATCTCCCTGGAGATGTGATTTAATCAAGAGGGGTTGTTAAGCTGGATTAGGTGATGACATGTCTCCACCAATTTGGGTGGGTCTTGATTGGTTTACTGGAGTCCTATAAAAGAGGAAATATTTTGGAGAATGAGAGATTCAGAGAGACCAGAGCAGAATGACATAGACATGAGAAGCAGAGTCCATCAGCCAGCGACCTTTGGAGATGAAGAAGAAAAATGCCTTCTGGGGAGCTTCATGATACAGGAAGCCAGGAGAAGAAGCTGGCAGATGACGTTGTGTTTGCCATGTGCCCTTCTAGATAGAGAGGGACCCTGACTGTGTTTACCATGTGCCTTTTCACTTGAGAGAGAAACCCTGAACTTCACTGGTCTTCTTGAACCAAGGTATCTTTCCCTGGATGCCTTTGATTAGACACTTCTACTGACTTGTAATTGGGACATTTTCTTGGCCTTAGAACTGTAAACTAGGAACTTATTAAATTCCCCTTTATTAAAGTCATTCTGTTTCTGGTATATTGCATTCTGGCAGCTAGCAAACTAGAACACATCCCATTATCAATAACCGCATTATCAACACTGGCATCAGCAGTAGTGCTGGTTGCTACTACTTGCTCAGATTTCTTCCAGAAGATATGTGAGTAGGCTGCTAGGATAATTCTAAAACCACAAGCAATGTTGAAAACTTCTCATGGGCGGGCCGCGGTGGCTCAGCGGGCAAAGTGCTTGCCTGCTATGCCGGAGGACCTCGGTTCGATTCCCGGCCCCACCCCATGTAACAAAAACGGAGAAACAGAATACAATAAAAAAACAAGAAAATGTTTAAAAATGCTTCCCTTTCTTCCTTCCTTCCTTCCTTCTATCCTTCCTTCCTTCTCTCTGTCTTTCCTTTAAAAAAAAAAAAAAAAAAAAAAAAAAAAAAAAAAAAAAAAAAAAAAAAAAAAAAAAAAAAAAAAAAAAACTTCTCAGGTTCAGTTTCACACCAATAGCTGGATAATTTAGGAAAACAGAGCATCTCTGTTTTCCCCACCCACCATCTGCCTCCCCCCAAAAAAGAAAAAACAAAAAACAAATAAACAAAATCCATACCAAAGAATTCTGGTGGATCTTAAAAAGCAACAGGTCTTTAGATGAGGAAGGTATGTTTTTCCTCAGTCACTAGAAAAGCAGTTTTCACTATTAAGACCAGTTTTTTTTTTTAACTTTTTAAATGGTATAATGTAACATATATATGAAGCAAAGAAAGAAAAAAAAATAGTTTTCAAAGTACTCTTCAACAAGCAGTTGTTAATTAAGACCAGTTTTTAACTATTAGAAACATAGATGCTTCTAGAGTCAAAAAACGGAGTGATGATCTAAAAACTATTTGAAAGCACTGGAAAGAAACAAAAGCAGGTAAAATCCAGAGGGGATTAGATCCTTGAAATGATGGAAACAGAGTGGCTTATAAGAACCACCAGAGAACCTTCTGTCTGCTGAGTGGGGCTGACAGAGCTTGGGCAGAAAGCAGCTTTCTGAGTCAGAGGACAAAGTTTGGAGTTGATAGAGTAGCTGGAAATGCAGGGAGAAAATCCAGACAGGAGAGTTCACAGAAAGTGGAGTTCCCAAAACCATGTACTGACTCCCCTCAAATCTTCAGCAGACTCCTAAAGTGCATCAGGTCTGTGGAAAGCAACAGTTGGTGTGTCAAGGATCCCCTAAACCACTTCCAAATTAAACAATTCATTAATAGGGCTAACAGGATTTGGCATACAGTCGAATTCTCAGCTATGATTTATTATCCTGGAAAGATACAACATAGAGTCGGCAAAAGGAAAAGGTACATGGGGGGGTAAGTCCAGGGGAAAGCAAGTTCAAGCTTCCAATGGTTGATACCCAATGGAGTCACACAGGACATGCTTGACTCCTCCAGCAACAAGTTATGACAACATATGTGAGATGTTGTTTACCAGGGAAGTTCAACAGAGACTCAGTGCCTTGGGTCTGGTCATGTAGTACCCTATGGCTTATTAAAGTTCAGACAACCAGAAGGAAAGCAAGTGCTCAGAATAAACCACAGTGCTTGTACATGAACCATATGGTTTGCACAGTAAGCCACTCAGTTCTTGTAACAGTGAGAACCCTTCCAAAATCAAAGTTAACAGAAGCCAGTCAACAGCCAATGTTGTAAGCAGGCCTTTCTAAGGAAAGCGCTCAGGCTGGTTATGCTCTTTTCTTTACTGCTGGAGAGTTGGAAAGGCATAGCAGAAATTTTAAGAGATGGAGGTTGTGTTTAAAACAAGCCCAGTTAAAGAGTCCTACTGAAATCTCCACTGAAAATCCAGAAAGGTCCTATGTGATAAGACAAGATTATGTCCAGAGGAATTAGAATATGCCCTAATACCACAATCGTGACGTGCATACCAAGGCACCATGGGACACTGCAAAGAACTAGCAGGGGTACCTGAAAAATATGTTACAATTGAGGGAAAGGCAGAATTACCTGACATCTATCAGATAACAAGCTACAGCTAGTAGCTGGAGGAAGTTCACACAACAGTAGATGGCTCTACATTCCTTTAATGCAAAACTATGTGTTGGCAACTGTTATATTAAGAAGAAAGTGGGTGGGCCAGGGTGGCTCAGTGGCAGAGTTCTTGCCTGCCACGCTGGAGCCCCAGGTTCAATTCCCGGTGCCTATCCAAGTTAAAAAAAAAAAAAAGGGGAAACTACTTAGAAAAGAAGGCAATTCAATTGTGAGAAGTTGGACAGTATGGAACAGGAGAATAGCTCATTATTAACTGGATTATTTAAGTATGAGACAAAAACATTTTTTCTTTCAAAATATGTATGCTCTGAATCAAGCTACTAACTCATTAGGACATAAATATTGAATATTCAATATAAACAGATGCCAAGATGACAATGATGATAGAACTAAATAAGGATATTAATGATAAGATTAAAAATGGTTGAAACACTTGAAGGAAAAGGTTGTCATAATGAATTAATAGATGTGAACTCTAAAGCAGGGAAATTAAACCTATAAAAAAACCATATGGAAATTCTAGAAATAAAAAATACAATATCTTTAAAGAAAGAGCCACTGGAAGATATTAAGGGCAAATCAGAGAAGGCACACAAATGGACACCAAAGATAGAGCATTAAATATCATCCAATATGATGAACATCTAGAAAACAGATTGGGGGAAAAATGAGCAGAGACTCAATGACCGGTGGAAAAATATCATGCTAGGCAAGTGTAACCAATAACATGAGGCTCCCTCTCCCCTCAGTTCTCTATTAAGGTTTGCTGCTGTTCTCCATGAGGGACAGGCTGCCAGTTCTTCTCATCCTCTCCAATTCCAAACTGAAGAGGCCAAATCTCTGATGGATGTGGCTGGGATGTCAGGAGGATTACTCCTTGTGCCTCTATTCATCCCTTACCCATAAGATGGATGCTTTGTCCCATGGGTGACAGGCCAAGAATACCGAGGCACTGTTTTCGCCCCAATTCACTCTTCGAGTAGAGGTTCCACACTGGCAGAGGCAAGCTGAGAAGATCAGAGGCTAAGCCCTACCCAGGGTCAGAGATTCTACCCAGGGAAAGAGGCAGTCCATAAGAAAAGTGAGCTGTTACTCAAAGGAACTGACTTCACTTGAGACAGTTCAAGACTAAGGGTGCTCTCAAAAACAGTAACTGCTTTTAATTTAAAGCAACAAGATAAACCATAGGCCTAGATACCTGAGAGAAGCAGGGACAGCTAGGAAGTATCCTTGTGGGGTATAAACAAAACTCCAAGACTGGCCTCCAAAAGTACTCCTGCCTAAATTTAATTGGATAGGATGATTTAGCAATTAATGTCCCAGACATTGCCCAAAACAATAGAGTGATCAACTGATAGTTGGGTGGGAGACTTGGTATAATACCAGATAAAACCAAGAGGGCAACAAAAAGGTCAGGGAAAGAGACAGAGACACCAAAGGCTTCACTCAACAGGGGAAACAGGTTTCAGTAAAATGGCCTACTTATATCACAAAGCAAATAAGTAAGCAAACAACAATAAAAACAAATTCTGGAATGGGGATGGAGAACCAGTATCTAGAGTTGCTACAATAATATAACCTAAGACGTCCAGTTTACAAAAAAAAAAAAAAATGAGGCATGAAAAGAAAAAAAGAAGACTGAATGACCCATACACAGGAAAAGGGCAACACAAACTACATATGAGAGGGATAAGATGTTGGGCTTAAAAAAGACTTCAAAAAAGCCGACATAAACATGTTCAAAGAACTAAAGGAAAGCATGCTTAAAGAAGTAAGGGAAGGTAGGTATGAAGACAAGGTCACATTAAATAAAGAATACCAATTAAAAGAATCATAACTAAAAACCAAGAATTTGTTGCTAGTAGGCCTGCCTTACAAAAAATATAAAAGGAAAATTTTCAGCGTAGAAACCAATAAACCAGAAGGATATCCAAATCTATACAAATAACCCAAAGAGAAATAGTAAAGGGATTTATATAGTACTAGAGGGTATTATTAATATAATAAATAAAACCAAAAACAAAAGGGGAGGGGGACAACAGAACTAAATATAAGTAACATTTCTATATCTCACACCAAAATAAATTAGAATAAATCTGAGATAGATAATTTTAAGTTAAAGTATATATGGTAAGCTCTAGAGAAACTGCTAAAAAAATCTTTAGAGAAAAAACCATTAAAGAAATTAAAATGTTATTTTAATTCTAGAGAATACTCAATGCAAAAGAAAGCAGTAAAGGAGAAACAGCAGAATACGACGGAAATTTTTTTTTAACGGCAGAACTAATTCCAATTTAATGACACCAAAAGTTAATGGATGAAACAACAAAATCAAAAGGCAAGGATTATCAAACTGGATAAAAATACAATATCCAACTATACGCTGTCAACAGGAAATATTTTAGATTCAAAGATACAAAGAGATTTAAAGTAAAAGATGGGTAATGCAAAAAGAAAGCTGAAGTAGCTATATTAGTCAAATAAAATGAAACATTTAAACAACAAAAAAATGTTACTAGAGAAGGACATTTTATAATGCTAAAAGTATGAAGATGGAGGAGGCACAGGGATGTATCTAAAAGCCAAGGAATACCAAAGACTGCCAGCAAACACCAGAAGCTAGAAGAGGCAAGTAAGAATTCCCTCCTATTCCTGTTGACACCTTGGTTACAGATATCTAGCCTACAGAACTGTGAGACAACAAACACCAGTTGTTTTACCCTATCCAATTTGTGGTACTTTGTTACTGCAGCCCTAGGAAAGTAGAATACCAAACACCCCCCCCCACCACCACCACCATTAACCAATGTAGTAAAGGACAAAAACCACACAGATGCAGAAAAGCATTTGAGAACACTCAACACTTCACCATAAAAACATTCAACAAAGGAACAGAGGAGAACTTTCTCAGCATGTCAAAGGGCATCGACAAAAATGCATGGCTAGGCATGCAACAATGTGAATGACGTGTGGGACACTGGTAAGACAAAATCAGCAAGAAACAACACTGGTATAGTCAGCTTCAGAAAATGCTTATAAGAAAACAGGGGCCTAGATTGTAAGCTTTCAGAGCAGACATATTAATTTCGGAGTGGTGATTATTATTTCTGGATTTTGAGAGGCTGGTTTATATATATAACCTGATATTTAGAGACAAGAATGAAGCCAAACAGGTTGGGGTTAAAGTAATCCAGAACATAGGGGTAAGAAAGACAGTGTAACAGTGTCTGTATTTTAGAACCACACATACTCTTTGAGATCAATGGAAGAAAGGTTTATTTGATCTGGAAATGAAGTTTTCTGTAATGCATAATCTAATTCAACCTATCTGTATAGCTCATTTGAACAACTGAAACACAGAAAGCACAGAATAAAAAAGAGGTCCTTTAATCGTATATAGATTATTATAATGCCTGGATACATCCTATATTAAGCAGATAATCAAAAAGTACTGGCAAAGTCCCGTGAGGGAGGGGAGAGAGAATATGGAACTATTAAACCTAACCATTAGGAAATCACCTGATACTGTGTCAAATTTTAGGGATACCCAAATCAATAGGCCATGCCCTTGATCATGAGGCTTACTCTTATGAAGCTTATGTAGGTAGTGGAGAAGCTTAGATTACCTATAGGCATACCTAAGAGTTACTTCTGGAGGACCTCTGTTGTTGCTCAGATGTGGCCTCAGTCTCTTTAAGCCCAACTCTGCAAGTGAAATCATTGCCCTCCCCCTTACATGGGACATGATATCCAGGGGTGAAAGTCTCCCTGGTGATGTGGGAGATGACTCCCAGGGATGAATCCAGATCTGGCACCATGGGATCAACAATTATATCCTGACCGACAGGGGGGAAAAGAAGTGTAATTAATAAAGTATCAGTGGCAGAGAGAGTTCAAATAGAGTCGAGAGGCTACTCTGGAGGTTGCTCTTACACAAGCTTCAGGTAGACCTTGCTACCTATCATAAACCTGCCAACCCCCAATCAGGACCATTCCAGCTAATTCTAAAGAACACCTAGGGCAATATATAAAATTCCACAAGAGTTCCATGCACTAGAGTAACTTGTCTGAAACCTACCACGTCCAGATATGTCCCTGGTCCAGGTAAGTCCTGAAACCTAGCCCAGCCTCTTGAGAACATCAGATAGTTTCATTTCCCTATCCCATATTAGTGACAGACCCTTCCAACAGCAAAAATTTAGAATTGCCATAGCCCAAACAATTCCAAAGAGAGGTATGGAAAGATCAAAGGTGATGGTGGAATTATACATAGAAGACAGGACTTAACAAATGAATATGAATGCTGACTCATTAATGATATCTTTTTTAGTCTCCAGTATTTTAGAGCAGCTAGAAGTAAAAACCGAAAATTGTGAAATAGTAACCCATGTTGAAGTCTGAAATATGTTCTATAACTAATTGTGGTGCTGTGCTTAGAAATTTATAGCTTTTTTGTATATATGTTACTGTTCACAAAAAAGAAGGAAAAAAGTTGATTGTGATGATAAAAAAATATTTAAGCCCCCTACTGTCTATATTCTGGAGGAGCTAGAAGAAAAAATATGAGAGGATTGTATGGTAGCCCATGACATACTCTGAGATGTCCTATAACCACTTTTTGAAGAGTGCTTTGAAAACTATTGCTTTTTTATTTCTTTGCTTTCTATATATGTTATACCATACAATAAAAAAGTTAAACAAAAAGAAAACATCACAGCTAACATCATATTCAGTGGTGAAAGACTGAAACAATTGTCCTTAACATCAGGAACAAGACAAGGATGTCTGCTTGTCTGCTTTCCCCATTTCTATTGAATATCATACTGGAGGACTGAGTCAAGGCAGGGCAATTAGTAAAGAAAAAGAAGTAAAACACATCCAGTTTTTGGAGGGAAGAGGTAAAACTATCTCTCTGTTCAGATGTCAAGATCTTATAAATATAAAATCCAAAGCAATGCACAAAATACAACTGAGAGCTAATAAATGAGTTCATCAAGGTTGCAGGACATAAGAGCAATATACAAAAGTCAACAGTGGTTCTATACACTAGAAACAAACAATTCAAAGGTGAAATTAGGAAAGGTTCCATTTATAAGAACATCAAAAAGAATAAAATACTTAGGAACAAATTTTAACAAAAGCAGAGCAAGTCGGGTACACTGAAAGCTGCAAAGCATTATTTAAAGAATTAAAGAAGACCTAAATAAATGGGAATATAGCTCATGTTCATGGACTGGAAGACTTACACAATATTAAGTATTAAGATCACAATACTCCTCAAATTGATCTAAAGAATCAAACAACCCCTAATAAAACCCTTGATGATTTCTCTGTAACAAGGTCATTCTAAAAACCTCACGAAAGGACCAAGAAGAGCAAAATTCATCCTGAAAAAGAACTTGGAGGATTCACACCTCCCAATTTCAAAACAATACAAAATTGTAGTAATCAAGACAGTGTGGTACTGCCATTAAGGGCAGACAGATAGCTCAATGGAATAGAATTGAGAATCCAGACATAAATCTAAACATTTATGGTTAATTGATTTTTGATTATGTGCCAAGACAATCTAATGGAGGAAAAAAGTGTCTGTTCAACATCTGGCATTAGGACAACCAGATTCCTACATGCAAAAGAATGGCGTTAGATCTCTACCTCACATCGTAAAAAAAATTAAAAATAGAACAAAGACCTACATGCAAGAATAGTTAAAACTCTGAAACTTTCTGAAGTATACCTAGGTCTAAATCTTCATGGCCTTGGATTAGACAATGGCTTCTTAGATATGACATAAAAAATGCAAGCAATCAAAGAAAAATTAGATTAACTGAACATCTTCAAATTTACAAATTCTTGTTATTCAAAGGACACCATCAAGACAATACAGAATGGGAAAAGCATTGCAAATCATATCTAATTACTCTAACGGTCAAGTATAGATGTATAGGATCTAGCAATATCATTCCTATATATTTACTCAAGAGAAAGAAAAGACATGTCTTGACATAGTTTTGTATACAAATGTTTATAGCAGCATCATTCATAATAGCCAAATGGTGTAAAGAACCCAAATGTCCCTTAATTAATGAATGGTTAAACAAAATATAGTACCTCCATAACATGGAATAGTATTTGGCAAAACAAACACAAAAACAAAAATAAATGACACACCAGTACACACTATACATGCTACAATATGGACAAACCTTGAAACATTAGGCTAAGCAAAAGAATCCAGTCACAAAAGACCACTTAGTAATGGTTATTTCTATGAAGTGCCCAGGACAGGCCAATCTATAATCAGTAGATTAGTGGTTGCTTTGGGATGGGTGTGGGGGTTGGGATGGTATGGAGAAGGCAGCAGAGTGATAGCAAAATAGTATGGAATTTCTTTTTGAAGTGACAATGGTCTAAAATTGACTGTGGTGTTGGACGCAAAACTCTGCTTACACCAAAAACCACAGAACTATTCAACTTAAATGGCTGAATTGCATGGTATGCAAATTAATCCCAAAAAAGCTGTTTTTAAAAGGCAGAGACAAAATAAAGACATTTTCAGATGAGTAAAAGTGAAAAGATTTTGCTGAAATTATGTCATGAATTATGAAGATTTCTACCACTTGAAAGCTGAGTTAGATTTTAATCTTTTCACGGGTGGTAACAGAAGACAAGAAACCACTCACCAGAAACAAAGTACTTTATCACTCACATTAGTTAAGTTATCAGAGTATAAGCATTTTCTTGTACAAACCTGAGCCCCAATTCTCACAGAGTGATATAAAGAAGGCCAGAGGACACCTGCCCATGAAGAGGGTTGCATTACAGGTAAGGAACTTTGAGCTTACGGAATCAAAATCTTTTATTAAATGGGCAGTAAGCATGCCTGCCTGTCTTATCTCTATTGTCCAAGGTTGTAAGCCAACCTGCCCCTCTGGTCTGGGGGAGATCCTATCTTTGTCTCCAAGCCTTTTTGCTACACCATCACTGAAAAGACAGTCTAGACAAAGGAAGGTAAGTGTCTCTGCTCCCAGGGCATACAGAAATAGAAGAGACCCACAGAGAACTGTCTTTCTATGACATCTTGGATTCTGACAAATTTCCCTCTGAGTACACTTCATCAGCCATTCTGATCAATCTGACCAACAGAGGCTGGGACCAAATCCATTTCACTGTCTCATATAACACTTAAAATTGATGCTATGACCAAAAGGACTCCAAGTAGCAGGATGAGGTCATCTGCAATACTGAATTTGACCAGGCCTCCCAGTGTCCTGAATCCACACAGCTGAACAAATCCCATGAACTATCAGCATCTAACTTACAAAGCCAGTTTCTGTGCTCTTCCACTTCACCTGGGGGCATTAATACAGATCCAAAGGGAAGCATCAGTAAATATATGAACTCTGTCTCAACCTGCAGGAAGGAAATCTGGAACAACTCTCTCATCCTTAACAACCCCAGCAAGTGAGTTGAGGCCGATTTGAGCCATCTTCCAGCGTTAAGGCATCGTAACTCATCACTTCATACAAAGCCAGGGACAAATTTCCTACTACCTTTTTTATAGCTCTCAGAGTAGGGACAATTGTCTGAAAAATGTGTATAAACAAACATCCCTCCAGGGAGCTCCACCCAGTAGTCTCATTTTTAACAGATTTCCCGAATCCTTTAAGGGCTATGTGATCTATGGGGTTTTTCCTTCACATTTGAAGGTGGGAGGCAGACAAGATAGTACTTGGTTTTCACATTTGGGTCCTGGAAAGTGTTGTTTTTAATTCCTGGGGTTCCCCTAATTGGGACCTAAATCTTGAGGACATAGGCTGACCATGCCTCCAATGTAGCTTGCCAGCTGGTTGATAAATTTCAGGGTTCCCAGTTCAATTCAAATAACTGAGTCATCCTTGTATTTGGATAGACCACCAGAGGGCAGTTTGTTCAACCTGTACTGTTTGTCTACCCTACCACCAGGTGGTATGTGTCTGCCTCCATAGAATGACTCAGCAGTTGCTATGAGAATAATGCGGTGAAAATATCTGGAAGTGTTAACAGGTGTATTGTGGGCAGGTGCAGGTACAGGAACTTGAGCTATCCCTGATGTCTCTGATAGACATCTCAGAATGGTTAAGGAAAACAGTGCCAGATCATTGTCAATTGTATGGCCAGGGATGGCAGACCCAAAAGTTAAATTTATGCTCCCTGAAAAATGTTGAGTAAGCCACACCAGGGCTCCAGGGTTAGTTCTGGAAGGCAACCCTCATTAATTTCCTTCCCTTCCCTGTTATCTCCCAAGATGTAAAGTCGTCCCAACTCCTCCACGGGTGCCCTCCATCACCACAAAAGTTGACATTTTCCATTCCAGAAGCTAGTTTCACCTTTTTAATAATCATATCCTAACCTCACTCATACTTTTTGTAAGGAAAGGCCAGATGCAAGAGGGACAAGTGCACTTGTGTGTGAGTGTGTTGTTTTAATATTTTTATTGACAAATCTTCACACATATACACTCCACACATGGTGTACAATCAATGGCTCACAATATCATCACATAGTTGTGCATGCATCACCATGATCATTTTTAGAACATCTGCCTCACTCCAGAAAAAGAAATAAAAAGAAAAAAGAAAAAACTCATATATTCCATGCCCCTTACCCCTCTCCCTCTCATTGACCACTAGTATGTTCATCTACCCAATTTATTTCACCTATCTCCCCTATTATTTACTGTTTTTCCTATTTTTTTATTCATCTGTCCACACCCTGGATAAAGGGAACATCAGACACAAGATTTTCACCATCACACAGTCACACTGTAAAAGTTATATTGTTATACAATCATCTTCAAGAATCAAGGCTACTGGAACACAGCTCAACAAGACTCAAACTACTAGAACACACCTCAACAGTTTCAGGTATGTCCCTCCAACAGTTTCAGTACACCATAAACTAAAAAGGGGTATCTATATAATGCATAAGATTAACCTCTAGGATAACTTCTTGACTCTGTTTGAAATCTCTTAGCCACTGAAACTTTATTTTGTCTCATTTCTCTCTTCCCCCTTTTGGTCCAGAAGGCTTTCTTAATCCAATGATACTGGGTTCCAGCTCATCCTGGGATTTCTGTTCCATGTTGCCAGGGAGATTTATACTGTTGGGAGTCATGTCCCACACAGGGGGGAAGGGCAGTGAGTTCACTTGCAAGTTGGCTTAGAGAGAGGACACATCTGAGCAACAAAAGAGGTTCTCTGGGGGTAACTCTTAGGCATAATTTTAAGGAGCTTAGCCTATCCTTTGCAGGACTAAGTTTCATAGGCGTGAACCCCAAGATTAAGGGCTCAGTCTATTGAATTAGTTGTCCCCACTGTTTGTGAGAATATCAGGAATTCCCCAGAAGGGGAAGTTTAATAATTCCTCCTTTCTTTCCCAGTCTCCCGAGGGGATTTTATAAATACATCTTTATTCACTACCAAAATTACTCTGGGATATATCGGGGCATCACACTAACCTGGCAAAACCAACAATATTTCATGCCCTATTCAAGATTCCATGTTACAAGTGCATTTTTGCAGAACTTATAGAGACCTATTATGTCCCCCACTCTGGCCACTGTGGGCCACACAGGGGAACTGATAGAGTAGTCATAGGAAGCTAAGCTGTCACAAGGACCATATCAACCCAAGTTGGCTGAAACTGAGTTTGAATTCCCTAGGTCCCTGTTTAGCCAAGCTGCAACCCAGAGTATACTGAACAGTCCAGCCTAGGGTTGTTGTTGGGGGGTTGGGGAGAAGATGTCTAGGAATGATAAGGGCAGAACCACAATTTTCAAGATAGGTGTACATAACCATGTCCCCTATCCCCTCAAAAGAACTCTGATCCTAACAATTGCCCAGAAAGCAGCTGAGAGGAAATGATCCTTTCTGTGAACAACTGCATTTCGTGGCCAGACTGCCTCACTAATAAGTGTGGACCAGGAGGCAGTGAGGGAGGTAGAGTCAGAAATCTTTGTTAATGTATTTTTGAGGCAGCTCTTTAAAAATCAGATGCCTGTGGAAGATGGGCTGAGGGGACTCAGTGTGCCAGGGAGCAGGTGGAGGCAACACTCCAAATGATGAGGTTTCCCTCATTAAGACAGCCACACAAGTTTTTGGTAGGAATCACAAGTCTGGCATATAGTGAGTGCCCAGCTTGGTGTGATGATGGATCAGGGCAGTCTGGGGAAGCAGGAGTGTATACACATTAGACTGGCAGTTTGAGCTAGCTGGTATCCTCAGAGAACAGACCTTACTAAGGGCACCTGAGCATCCTGAGGAGTTCATTCAGTTGGTGAGCTATGCACAGTTTGCACCCCCAAAGAGGTGTATCTTTAACCTATCAGTCTGCAATTTCCCAAGTGGCAGCCCAAAACCTATGCAATGGTCCAAGAGTGAGCACAAATATAAATATAAAAAGGTTCCTCAAGGGGAGTATTGAGAACTGCTTTGAATCCTACCCAATGACCAGAGCAACCATTTTCGGTTTTGAATAGCTGGCAAGGAAGTTCAACAGCAGCCTCAGTTCTCAACTTAACTGAACCAGGCCCAGGCACTTCAGGAAAACTATGTGGTGAACCAAAGGACCCACTGAGTCAGCCAGCTTTATTCTTTGTGGATAAAGGTTCCCAGAGAGACAGCTGACACTTTTTCACATAAAGCCAGGACCAGACCAGCTGGGTTCTTCCATATGGTATTTCCATTTAACAATCAAGGATTGTTTGTCCCTTCTCACTGTGTTAGTGGTTGAGTCTATACTGACCTCTGCAAACTTGGAACAGCAGGCCAGAGAGTCATGAGACCTCCGTGGAGCAGGCATTCAATTTCAATGAGAGCCTGCTAGCAAGTTAACAGCCAGCTGCTTTTCAAAAGGGGTGTACCTGCAGCCGAGTCAGCCACAGATTACTGGACAGCAGCCAACACAACCTGTTGGTTTGGGCTTCACTCAATGGATGCTGATTAGCAAGTTCGCCTATATAAAGAAAAGAATGCTAAGTGAGACACATAAGGTCTCCACTACCAACACTTCAATAAGGTGTGGGGCTTTCTTTTTTGTGGTGAGGTCCAAAGAGACAGAAATTATTCCTTGAGCATCAAAGGGGCTGAGTAGTATGTATCTGCTCACTCAGTCCTAAAACTATGTGGCAAGCAGGCCTCAATTTTGTTGGGGTGAATCAGCCACTCTTGCTGATAGACATGTGACAGTACCACAGTCAGGACTTTTAGGACTGAAGCTTCTAATGTGGCAACCAAGAGGACATCATCAATAGAGTCAAAGTTTTGGATGTCAGATGGTTAAGGTACTCACTATTAATCCTAACTCACCTGATACTGGTAAATGGCAAGGGGTTTTATACCCAATGAACTCTTCTCCATCAGGAGACACCTCCTTAGCACTTATGGGGCAGGAAAGTCCAAGCATATCAAACCTATTACATATGCAGAGGTACAAGCAACAACGGTACAGTGAATTGACCCAAAGGCCTTATCACAGTGCCTCACTGTACAAAGCTTGGCCAAACTCATCATTTAGTCACTACCTATTCCCACAAGACTGAGTTGAATGGTAACTTGGATGGCTATGTCCAACTGAGCCAAAAAAGTTTGAAATCCTTTCTACAAAGTTCCCTACTTAGCATATTTGGGTGGGTGTGTATAGCTTTCAGTCCCCTTTGGGGACAGGGAGACCTTGACACAACACCTACTCACTTTTCGGTAAAACAAGTGGGGTTGAGGGCTAGGTAGAGAGAAGGACTGGAGACACCACACCAGTAGGTAAGGTGCATCAAGTGGCATGCTGGCTGCTCACAGCACAGCTCAACCAGACCTCCAATGTTTTTGGCCAACCTGAAGTCTTATATCAAGTGGAAAGATCAACATCAGCGATATCAATGACTTTAATTTTGTGACAGATACAGCTAGGTTGTCTTCTGAGTAGGCCTAAAGATTTGCACACTTTGGTTGACTCAGGCTTGACTTGAGCAGAAGCAACTTTTCATGAATCCACCTTAATGGTGGGCATTTGCTGCTCTGCTGCTGTAATGGTATCTCCTAAGTTTTGCTCAGTTTTAACCATAGCAGCCAGGGAATAATTTTCAAGAACAGTGAAATTTTATTGCAGACTGCAAAAAAATTACCTGAACTTGTCTGGGTTTCTCATTCTCCATGCCTCCACTGCCAACAGTGGAAACCCAATCTGACGCAGTGAGAGCGCAAGTATTAGTCAATCTCTCAATGTTTTCCTTGGGATGTTTGTTTATCTCAGGGAAATCTCTCTGAAAGGGCTCACCTTTCTTATAGAATGCAAGGTCATTGCAAAAATCTGAGAGCTTTTTATTGTGGTCTCCAAGTAGACCTGAGGTTGCATGGCAGATCACTGCAGGAGATGAGCTGTGGACAGCCCCATTCTTAACCATACAGGCTTAACAAGTCCCACTACCTTGATTCCCCAGGCAAACCAGCCAGAGTCCTACATATGTCTGGTTCCTGCCCTGGTGGTGGATTTCCCTCCTTTCACCCCTGGCATAGGTGTGACTCTACCTGTTTGAAAAGGATCAGAACCTTCTACCCACCAGGCTGTTGATAATGTTGTCCTTCCAAGAGAAGAGTCAGCAACAACTAGGACATTGTTTGGGCAGCAGTGCTTACAATTCCACACCCCAGAAGTCAGTCTGCGATTATCTTCCAATTTACCCTACCTAGGCAGTGAAGTGGAGGACGATTTACTTGCCAGGCTGACAATCTGGTCAACATGTTAGCCATTAATTTCCACGAATCTTAATTGAAATGCCATCAACTGGTCCATGGAGCCCAGATCCTTCCCCTTTGGAGAAAATCTTACTCTTGTCAGCATCCCATCCTCATCACCAAAATCTTCAAGCAGTGTCACAGGTCTGAGAATTTTATCCTACTTGCAAGATGACAAGTTAGCCTGCAGTTTCATGTATGCTGGCAGAAGACACAAGACTCTTAAGAGACAAAAGAACTTTGTTACTCAGGCAATAGCAGCAGCCAAAGTATCAGCAGTTCCCTGACCCCTATTCCCATAGGATGATCCAAAGGGGCTAGGTGACACCTGCCCATTGGTGGGTTATGTTACAGGAAAGGAACACTGAAGTTAAAAACCTGAATCTTTTATAATGGACAGTGAGGACAGTGAGGATACCTATCCTATGCTCTGGCAGGAAAAACTGTCTCATTCTTCTACGCAAACATCTTTGAAAAGATGTTTAGAACAAGGGCAGTCAGTCCCTTTGCTAGCAAAATATGCAGACACACAAGAGACCTATGGAAAATTATCTCCCAACAATCTGTACTATAAGAAATGCAAAAGGAAAATACTAGAGTTAAAGCAAAATAATATTAGCTGAAACTTCAGATCTACAGGAAGGAAGAGAACCAGAAATGACAAACATGTGAATAAATATGAAACACCACATATTTCTTGTTTCACCTTGTCTTAATTCATAAAGAACTGAGTGATGTTGAATGCAAAATTTTAAACATGTATAGTGAGGTTTATCATGTAAAGATGTAAAACATATAATAATAACACAAAGAGAATTCAGTTGTATTATACCCTTATGAGGTTAATGTGTTTTATACAAAGTGATACATCAGATTTTACCATGCATCTGACTCACCTGATGAGTGTGTTAAGAAAATTAAATGGAATAGCAGATCTTAAAATGCTATTAAACTAAAGAAAGCAGGAAAAGAAGAAGAGAAAAACAAAACCCAGAAGGGCAATTAGAAAAAGCTGAACAAAGGCTCAACTTAACCAAATGCTATCAACAAGTACATTAACGTAAATGGACTAAAGGTTCCACTCAAAGGGCAGACTGTCAAATTAGATTTTTTTTAAAAAAGACCCAAGTATATGCCACCTATAAACAATGCATCATAAAAGCACAGACAGGTCAAAAGTAAAGAATGTGAATGATAACTTAAAATCTGGTATGGCTCTATTTATTACAATAGTTTTCAAGAAAAGGAGCACTAACAGGACTGATTATAAAAATTCAGAAATGGATAGTACAATACAACCTAACTGTAGGACAATAATGTAAGTATACTGAATGAAGCTGAATGTGAGAATGATAAGAGGGAGGAGGGCTGGGGGCACAAATGAAACCAGAAAGAAAGACAGAGGATAAAGACTGAGATGGTATAATCTAGGAATGCTTAGAGTGTACAATGATGGTGATTAAATGTAAAAATTTAAAAATGTTTTTGCATGGGGAAGAACAAAGGAATGTCAATATTATAGGGTACTGAAAACAGATGGTCATTCATATTTAAAAACTTTAGCTACTGTGTGAGAATAAAGCAAGAGATGTTTAGTTGGGGAGGAGTGCCAAGATGGTGGCTTAGTGAGGTGTGGGATTTAGCACGTTCTCCAGAACAGCTAGTAAATAACCAGGAACAGTACAGAACAACTGCTGGGGGCACTTCAGTGACCAGACACACAGTGTACCCCAGTCTGGACCAGCTGGACTGGCTGCGAGCACCCCCAGAACCATGAGTTCCCCAAGACATGGTGGAAAGCACCCCTCCCACAGGCTGCTTCCCAGAGGGGAAAGGAAAGAGACTTTACCAGCAGCAGGGGCTGAGCGCAACTAAGCTTCAAGTGTGGAATTAATTCACAAATTCTGACTACTAAAAATAGGCCCCTAGTTGAGTTGAACCTGGTCAAAGCAGAGGTTGCTGATTTGTGCCCCAGCACCGAAGGGGAAGGGTTGACAGAAAAATGAAAAAAAAAGAAACAGAGGTTTTGTGGATCAGATAGCACATAATACTTGAAAGGGTCTGGGCCCTGAAGGAAAAGAGGGGGCACACAGGATCTGAAGGTACACAAAGCAATGTACCAACTTACGCTCTTGACTGGCAAACCTGAGCAACAGGGGCCCTGCTCTGAGAACGATTTTTCTCTTTCTTTTTTTGTGGCTGTGTTTCTAGGGCCTCATTGCCTTTGGATACAGCAGCAGGGCTTCTCAGGCTGCAACTGCCCCAGGCATAGGCAGAAACAAGCTTCTTTGAGAGCTTGTCTGGAGCCTGTGCCTTCCCCAGGAGGGAGGTGGGGCCCAGCCCAGGTGAATTCCCTCCCTCCAAGAATTCAGACACCAGAGCTTGGAAATTTGAAGCCATTAAAGACAGCGTACAACCTCTCCTTTGTCTTCACCATGCCCCCAGACATTTATAGGACATTACACCCCACAACAGCAGGATACACCTTTTTCTCAAGTGCTCATGGACCATTCTCAAGGACAGACCATATGCTGGGTCAGAAAGCAAGTCTCAATAAATTTAAAAAGATTGAAATCATGCAATCAGATCATTAAGGAATGAAATTGGAAATCAATAACAGAAATCAGAAAATTCACAAATATGTGGAGGCTCAACAACACACTCTTAAACGACCAGTGAGTCAAGGGAGAAATTATCAGAGAAATCAGTAAACATCTTGAGGCAAATAAAAATGAAAACATGACATATCAAAACTTATGGGATGCAGCAAAGGCAGTGCTAAGATGGAAATTTATTGCCCTAAATGCCTACATCAGAAAAGAAAAAAGGGCAAAAATCGAGGAATTAACTATCCACATGGAAGAACTAGAGAAAGAACAGCAAACTAACCCCAAAGCAAGCAAAGGAAAGAAATAATGAAGATTAGAGCAGAAATAAATGAAACTGAGAACACAAAAACAATTGAGAAAACCAACAAAGCCAGAAGTTGGTTTATGAGAAAATCAGTAAGACTGATGGGCCCTTAGCAAGACTGACAAAAAGAAGAACAGAGAGAATGCAAATAAATAAGATGAGAAATGGAAGAGGAGACATAACCACTAATCCCACAGAAATAAAGGAAGTAATGACAGGATACTAAGAATAACTTTATGCTAATAAACTAGACAATGCAGATGAAATGGACAACTTTCTAGAAGGCTATGAACAACCAATACTGACTTGAGAAGAAACAGACAACCTCAACAAACCATTCACAAGTAAAGAAATTGAATCACTCATTAAGAAGCTCCCCAAAAAGAAAGGTCCAGGACCAGATGGCTTCACGTGTGAATTCTACGAAACATTCCAGAAAGAATTAGTACCAATTCTGCTTAAGCTCGTCAAAAAAAAAACTGAAGAAGGGAAAGCTACCTAACTTACTCTTCAAAACTAACATCACCCTCATACCAAAGCCAGACAAAGATATTACAAAAAAGGCAAACTGCAGACCAATCTCTCTAATGAATATAGATGCTCAACAAAATTCTAGCAAATTGAATCCAGCACATTAAAAAAATTATACACCATGACCAAGTAGGATTCATCCCAGGTATGCAAGGCTGGTTCAACATAAGAAAATCAATTAATGTAATACACCATATCAACAAATCAAAGTAGAAAAATCACATGATCATCTCGATTGATGAAGAAAAGGCATCTGATAAAATTCAACTTTCTTTCCTGTTGAAAACACTTCAAAGGATAGGAATAGAAGGGAACTTCCTCAAAATGATAAAGGGAATATATGAAAAACCCACAGCTAACATCATCCTCAATGGGGAAAAACTGAAAACTTTCCCCCTAAGATCAGGAACAAGACAAGGAGGTCCACTATCACCACTGTTATTCAACATTGTGTTGGAAGTTCTAGCCAGAGCAAGTAGACAAGAAAAAGAAATACAAGGCATCAAAATTGGAAAGGAAGAAGTAAAACTCTCTTTGCAGATGATATACTATATGTTGAAAACTCTGAAGAAACCACAGCAAAACTAGTAGAGCTAATGAATGAGTACAGCAAAATGACAGGTTACAAGATCAACACTCAAAAATCTGTAGTGTTTCTATACACTAGTAATGAACAATCTGAGGAGAAATCAGAAAAAAATTCCATTTATAATTGCAACCAAAAGAATATAGTATTTAGGAATAAATTTAACTAAAGAGACAAAAGACCTATACAAAGAAAACTACAAGAAATTGCTTTTACAAAATCACAGAAGACCTAAATAGATGGAAGGGCACACCGTGTACACAGACTGGAAGACTAAAGATGTCAATTCTACCTAAACTGATTAATAGATTCAATGCAATACCAATTAAAGACCCAAAAACTTACTTTTCAGAAATACAAAAACCAATAACCAAATTTATCTGGTAGGACAGGGTGCCTGAATAGCTAAAAGTATCCTGAGGAAAAAAAAATGAAGTCAGAGGTCTCACGCTACCTGACTTTAAGGTGTATTATGAAGCAACAGTGGTCAAAACAGCATGGTACTGGCATAAAGATAAGATATACTGAACAATGGAACAGAATAGAGTGTTCAGATATAGACCCTCTACTCTATGGACAATTGATCTTTTTTGTTAAGGCAGTCAAGCCAATTCACCTGGAACAGAACGGTCTCCTCAATAAATGGTGCCTAGAGAACTGGATATCCATATGCAAAAGAATGAAAGAGGATCCATATCTCACACCCTTTACAAAAATTAAATCAATATGGATCAAAGACCTAAACATTAGATAACACCATAAAACTTTTAGAAGAAAATGTAGGGAAATATCTCATAAATCTTGTACTAAGAGGTGGTTTCCTAGACTTTACACCCAAAGCAAGAGCACTGAAGAAAGTAATAAATAAATGGGAGCTCCTCAAAATTAAACACTTTTGTGCATCAAAGAACTTCGTCAAGAAAATAAAATACAGCCTACACAATGGGAGACAATGTCTGGAAACAATATATCAAATAAAGGTATAGTACCCAGAATATATAAAGAAATTGTTCAATTCAACAACAAAAAGACAAAGACAACCCAATTACAAAATGGGCAAAAGACTTGAACAGACACTTCTCAGAAGAGGAAATACAAATGGCCAAAAGGCACATGAAAAGATGCTCAATTTTCCTGGCTATTAGAGCAATGCAAATCAAAACCACAATGAGATATCATCTCACACTCACCAGAATGGCCATTATCAATAAAACAGAAAACGACAAGTGCTGAAGACGATGTGGAGAAAGAGGCACATTTATTCACTGTTGGTGGGAATGTCAAATGGTACAAACACTGTGGAAGGCAGTTTGGCGGTTCCTCAGGAAGCTAAATATAGAATTGCCATATGCACCGGCAATACCATTGTTAGGTATCTACTCAGAGGACACGAGGGCAAGGACACAGACATTTGCACACCAATGTTTACAGCAGCATTATTTACAATTGCAAAGAGATGGAAACAGCCAAAATGTCCATCAACAGATGAGTGGCTAAACAAACCGTGGTATACACATACAATGGCACATTATGCAGCTGTAAGACAGACTAAAGTTATGAAGTATGTAACAACATGGATGGCCCTTAAGGACATTATACTGAGTGGGATTAGCCAGAAACAAAAGGACAAATACTATACGGTCTCACTGATATGAACAAACCTTAGTGAATCAACTTGGAGAATTTCAGTGGTAATAAAGACCATCAGGAGACAGAAATAGGGTAAAATATTAGGTAATTGGAGCTGAAGGGATACACATTGTAAAACAGGACTGATTGCAAAAACTCAGAAAGTAGCACAATACTACTTAACTGTAATACAATTATGTTAAAACACTGAATGAAGCTGAATGTGAGAATGATAGTGGGAGGAGGGCTGGGGGCACAAATGAAACCAGAAAGAAAGATGATCAAGACTGAGATGGTATAATCTAGGAATGCCTAGGGTGTATAAGGATAGTGACTAAATGTACAAATTTAAAAAACGTTTTTGCATGAGGAAGAATAAAGGAATGTCATTACTGCAGGGTGTTGAAAATAGATGGTAATTAATATTTTAAACTTTATCTTATGTGTGAGACTATAGCAAAAAATGTTTATTTCGTATAAAATTTATATTTTGACTAGTGCATTTCCTAATATAACTTACTTAGATAGCTTAATTGAATACTGTAAGTGCATGGAACCTTGAGTAGGGTATGAGATTTTGTTGGTTTGTCCAGAGTGATGACCCAATAAATCCCACAGTGATCTGAATAGTGAATAAAAAAGTATTTGCAAAATCTCCTTTGGGGAATGGTGAGAAAGGGGGAAAATTCCCCTTCAGGGAATAGTGAGAAAGGGGGAAAACTGAACTTCCCCAAGTTGAATTCTTGACATTGTCACAAGCAGTGTGGCAACCAAAGCTATAGGCTGAGCCCCCAGTCTTGGGGTTTGTTCATATGACACTTAACCCCACAGAGAATAGGTCAAGTCTGCTTAAAATTAGGCCTAAGAGTCACCCCCAAGAGAACATCTTTTGTTGTTCAGATGTGGCCTCTCTCTCCAGCCAACACAACAGGCAAAATCACTGCCCTCCCCATCTACGTGGGACGTGACTCCCAGGGGTGTGGACCTTCCTGACAACGTGAGACAGAAATCCTAGAATGAGCTGGAACTCAGCATCAAGGGATTGAGAAAACCCCCTAGATAAGCTGAAACTCAGCATCAAGGGATTAAGAAAACCTTCTTGACCAAAAGGGGGAAGAGTGAAATGAGACAAAATAAAGTGTCAATGGCTGAGAGATTCCAAACAGAGCCAAGAGGCTATCTTGGAGGTTATTCTTACACATTAAATAGATATCACCTTGTTAGTCAAGATGTAATGGAGAGGCTGGAGGGAACTGCCTGAAAATGTAGAGCTGTGTTCCAGTAGCCATGTTTCTTGAAGATGATTGCATAATGATATAGCTTTCACAGTGTGACTGTGTGATTGTGTCTTATGCTCCTTTTATCTACCTTATCAACAGACAAGTAGAACATACCGAATAAAAATAAAGAATTGGGGGAACAATTATTAAAATAAATTTAGATTGAAATGCTACTGATCAATGAAAGGGAGGGGTAAGGGGTATGGTATGTATGATTTCTTTTCTGCTGTCTTTTTGTTTCTTTTTCTGAATTGATGCAAATGCTCTAAGAAACGATCATGATGACGAATATGTAACTATGTGATGATATTGAGAATTACTGATTATATATGTAGACTGGAATGATCATAAGTTAAGAACGTGTGCGTTTGTTTGGTGTTATATATTTTTAAAAAATTAAAAAAAAGAAATGTTCAGGTGTACAAAATTTATTTCTACTAGTGCACTTACTAATTTAACTTACATGGACAGCTTAATTGAATACCATAAGTACATGGAGCCTTAGGGTATAAGATTTTATAGGTTTGTCCAGGTTAGTGTAATGCCCAAATAAATCCCAGAGTGATCTGAACACTGAATAAGAAGTATTTACAAAGTCCCCTTGGGGAATGGCGAGAAAGGGGGAAAATTCAACTTCCCCATTTGGAGAATTCCTGATATTTTCGCAAGCAGTGGGGACAACCAATTCAATAGGCCCAGCCTCAATATTGGGGTTTGTTCATATCAAACTTATCCCAGCAAAGGATAGGCTAAGCCTACTTGAAATTATGCCTATGAGTCACCCCCCAGAGAACCTCTTTTGTTGCTCAGATGTGGTCGCCCTCTCTCTCAGCCAACATGGCAAGCAAACTCACTGCCCTCCCCCTCTCTACATGGGCAATAACCCCCACAGATGTAAACCTACTTGGCAATGTAGAACAAAAATCCTAGAATGAGCTGGGACTCAGCATCAAGGGGGAAGAGAGAAATGAGACAAAATAAAGTGTCAATGGCTGGAGATTTCAGAATTGAGAGGTTAACCTGGAGGTTATTTTTACACATTATACAGATATCCCCTTTTCAGTTGAAGGTGTATTAGAGAAGCTAGAGGAAACTGCTTGAAAATGTAGAGCTGTGTTCCAGTAGACACGTTTCCTGAATATGATTGTATAATCATATAGTTTTTGCAATGTAACTGTGTGATTGTGAAAACCTTGTGTCTGATGCTCCTTTTATCTACAATATGGACAGAAGAGTAAAAAATATGGATAAAAAATAAACAATGGGGGAACAAATGTTAAAATAAATTGAGTAGATTGAAATACTAGGGATCACTGAAAGGGAGTGGTAAGGAGAATACAAAAAAAATGGAACAAAGGTTAAAATATATTGGGTAGATGGAAATACTAGTGTCAATGAAAGGGAGGGGCAAGGGATATGGTACATGTTATAGTTTGCTAGCTGCTGGAATGCAACACACCAGAAACGGATTGGCTTTTACTACAAGGGGATTTATTTTGTTAGTCCTTCAGAAGAAAGGCAGCTAACTTTCCACTGAGGTTCTTTCTTACGTGGGAAGGCACAGGATGGTCTCTGCTGGCCTTCTCTCCAGGCCCCTTGGTTTCAACAACTTTCCCCGGGGTGACTTCTTTCTGCATCTCCAGAGGCCTGGGCTGAACTGCGAGTGCTGAGATGAGGAATGCCGAGCTGCTTAGGCTGTGCTACGTTGCAGTCTCTCATTTAAGCACCAGCCAATTAAGTCAAACGTCCTTCATTGCAGCAGGCACGCCTCCTAGACAACTGCAGATGTAAATCAGCAACAGATGAGGTTCACATACCATTAGCTCATATCCGTAACAACAAAACTAGGTACGCTCACCTGGCCACGTTGACAACTGAATCTAACTACCACAGTATATATCAGTTTTTTCTTTTTTCTTTTTATTTCTTTTTCTGGAGTGATACAAATGTTCTAAGAAATGATCATAGTGATAAATATACAACTATGTGATGATACTGTGAGCTACTGATTATATACCAAGTATGGAAAGTTTGTATGTTAAGAATATTTGTGTTTGTGTGTTGTTTTGTCAATAAAAATATTTCTTAAAAAAAGAAAGGAGGGCAGGCCACTGTGGCTCAACAGGCAGAGTTCTTGCCTGCCATGTCAAGGAGCTGGGTTCGATTCCCGGTGCCTGCCCATGCAAAAAAAAGAAAAGAAAAGGAGTATTAGTACACATAAAGAGGGACATTTCTTCATGATAAGAGGGTTAATTCATCAGAGGATACGATATTCTGAAACATATATTCATTCACCTAATAGAAAAGTTTCTAAAGATGTGAAGGAAATTAAGAATAATCCAGAGTCTTAGGTAGAAATTTTAACAGCCTTCTTTCAGTAATTGATAGAAATATAATACATTTAAAAATTTTAGTAACATTCAATCACCTTCACCTGAGTGGTATTATAAAACTGTAGCATACATTTTTTTTTTTTAATTTTATTTTTCTTCTCTTGATGTTTATAATCTTTTGATGAAGTACTTAATTGGAAGGAGAGCCTGTGGCTGGACTCATACTAAAGGATTTCAATGGTATCTCACTACCTCCCTTTAGGCAGTCTTTCCTCTACTCCCATTATTTCCTTGATTTTCTCATTTTCAACCAATCATCATATGTTGTTTCCTAAACACAGTCATAAGAATTTTAAGCAAGCATACACACTTTAAATGCACTTGGAAAATTCACCATGACAACCACTTGTCAGGCCACAAAAAAATTAATCTCAATAAAATTTTAAAAGACTAAATAGCATACAGATAGTATAGGGTAATTAAAGTAGAAAACAGTAACAATAATACTTTTAGAAGTACCCCAAATATTTGCAAATTCTTAATAAACCATGTGTCAAAGAAATCACAAAGAAATGAGAAAATATTTGAGGGATGATCCAGCTAGAATCGTGTTTAGAGGAAAATGCATGGCTTTAAATGCTAACATTAGAAAAAAAGCAAAAATCAATTATCTAAATTCCCACTTTAAAGGGTAGAAAAGGAACACATTTAATTTACATTAAGTACAAAGAAGGATATAATAAGGAACAAAAATAGAGACAAAAAACAGAAGAAAAATCAAAAGATGCTGCTTTGAAAATATTAAAATTTTCCTAGTTAGAATAAGTGTATAGAGAAAACACATTACCAGTAACAGGAACAAAAGAAGTGATAACACTACAGACCCTACAGATGTTAAAATCATAAGTAATTATGAACCAATAAATCCATCAACTTGAACACAAGATAATACCATATGAATAGCTATAACTATAAAAAAGATAAATTTCTCAAAAACCTCTATATACAAACAGCAAACAAACTCCAAGCCTCAAATGGCTTCACTGATGAATTCTATCAAGCACAAAAGAAACCCAATCTTATACAAACTCTTTCAGAAAATAAAGACAGAACAGGTCCTAATTTTTTTTATGGGGCCAGCATAATCCTGAAAGAATGACTTCAATTTTGGGTCAATATCCTTTATGATTCCTGGCAACGTGGGACAGAAATCCCAGTATGAGTCGGGACTCAGCATCAAAGGACTGAGAAAAACTTCTGGCCCGAAAAGAAGAAAGAAATGAGACAAAGTTTCACTGGCTGAAAGATTTCAGAGTGGAGAGGTTGTCCTGGAAGTTATTCTTATGCATTACACAGAGAACCCTTTTTAGTTTATGGTGCATTAGAGTGGTTAAAGTGAAGCATCTGAAGCTGTTGAAAAGTATTCCAGTAGACTTGATTCCTGAGGATTATATAACTATACAGCTTTAACAATGTGATTATGTGATTGCAAAAACCTTGTCTGATACTCCCTTTATCCAGGGTATGGACAGATGAGTAAAAAATAGGACAAAAAAATAAAATAATGGGGGTGGGGATAAGGGGTAAAAAAAAGTTTGTGTAGATTGAAATATATGTGGTCAATGAGAGGGAGGGGTACGGGGTATAGAATGCATGAGTTTTTTCTTTCTATTTCTTTTTCTGGAGTGAGGCAAATGCTCAAAAACTGATCATGGTGATGAATACACAACTCTGTGATGATACTGTGAGCCACTGATTATATCTTATGGATGGACTGCATGTGTGTGAAAATTTTTCAATAAAAATAAAATAAATAACTAAATAAAGCTGACCTTGGGCTCTACCAGCAGCTGGCTGGGCTTTCAGAGAGCTGTGGCTTCATGCCAGAAAGTGCTTTCTGCAACAAGCACAACAAACATCTCTATTGCAGAGGCAGTAGGGAAGCCCCCTTTAATCTCAGAGAGTGTGACAGGTTTCAACAGAATCATTTAAACATGAGGCTATCAAAAAGAAAAAAGAAAAAAAAAAAAAAGCAACCCCCAACGTAAAAGTAAACTGACCAAAGCTGTCAAGAGCATGTGTGACATACAATACAGAGACAGAGGCTACTGATTCTATCCAATTCTTTCAAACCAGTAAGGCCAACACTATGATAGTAGGATAGGCAAAGAATTCTGAATAAGCAAGTTACAAGAGAAAGCACAAACCTCCAGTAAACATAGGAATAATGTTTAACCACACTAATGCAAGATATCATTTTCTGTCTATAAAGCTTAGATGGTCATGAAGAAACCTCTTTCTTAACTGCTGTGGGAGGGGAGCTGTAGGATTTTATGGAGGGCAATTTAACAATGAACACTGTAAAACAATCTTACTGCATGTTTGAGAATTCACATAAACAATAAGCCCAAGGAAATAACTGAATAAGTGCTCAGTCACACCCACACCCACATAGGAAGGGAGAAGAGCGGGCATAGACTAGGCAGACAGGTAAAGTAACAGGGCAGAGTGTGTGGGACACGTGAATGCAGGCCTTGGAGAATGAACCTACTCAACTTCTTCAAACCAGGCTGTGAGAGCCTTTTTCCTGATAAAACACATAACCATGGTACAGGGCATTTCATTTTAACTCCTTCAATAATGACAGAACCTGACACTATTTCATCTTCATCAGTTTATTCTTGCAATTTGGTGGAAATAAGACACGGGTTCAATATTCAGAACCTCTGAAGCATTAAATGTTACGTTAATCTTACATCCAAAAACAAGGGAGAAATGCTATCTATGACTTAGGTTATTAACAAATGTGAATTTCCATCTATCCCAAGAAAAATGCACACAACAGTATCCTCTCATTACTCCTATTATCCCCCTCCCATAAGAACAACAGATACTTGATCAATGAAATACCTCTTTGTATATACATAAGAAGGTATATAGAGACTATATACATTGTAATCCTCTTCCTCTCCAATATCAGATCAAGAATTCTGCATGCCTAAAGACGAAATGGATCCCTTTCTCTAGAAGTCACAGCATTCACTATCCCATCTATCCAATATTCCTTATATAGTTTACACAAGTAGAAATGGATTAATTTTTTTAAATTTATTTAAGCCATTTAACAATTTTACCAACAAATCACATATCTGATATACAAATAAAAACCACTCACTTCTCATATACTTGACAAACAAATTACAAACTGAAGCAAAGCTATACATTTGTATGTATAGAACAAGGGTAAATTAGGTAACTTTTTCCAGATAGCTGTTACAGCTAAAAAAGAAGAACCACCAAAAACAAAAAAATCAAAACTGCATTATTCTTCAGAGACGTCAAAATAAAATAAAACATTTATTTTTTCATTGACAACATAAACCCAAAAGACAATATTGACAACAGAAACCCAAACAGAAAGGTTTAAAGAAATCACAAAGAAATTCCTGTTTGGAATCAAAATGCTTGCTACCCTGCTTTACTATCTGGCTTTATTAAATGAGTACAAACAAAGGTGAAATTCTTCGGGAACTAAAATAGACAAAGTAAGATTTCTGAGGCTGGCAATTTCCTATCTAGTTCTATTTTCATACCCAATCAATCAGCAAAGTTAGAAACTACAGCATCATACGCAAGCCACCACATATTTTAAATTGTAAAAATCTTCCAAAATTACGCATTTTTAAACCAAAATATTCCACAAAAAACCCAAAACCAAATGACACATGTAAAATTAAGTGCAGATTATACTAGGTACATAGTAGGCACTCAGGAAATGTAACATTCACGACAGGTTTCACTGATGTAAGTTTGACGAAAATCTTTTCCATAAATTTTAAGCTGAATCATGAAGAGGCTATCTTTGTGACTAAAAATCCCTAAGCCCTCTAACAAGCAGGAACAAGCTCATTCATCAGAGTGAAGCCCACCCTGGGGTGGAACGCAGCAAAGATCTTCTAGAGCCCAAACACTATTAAATCCATACACAAATACAACTTGCACACACATACTCCTACAAGATTAAACAAATAAAGCATTTAAGGACCTGAATATAATTGCTTTGGCATGAAACCAAGATCTTAACTCCTCCATGGAGACCTGCGACCGTTTCATGGTAGCCACAGCATCTTCCAACTTCACACTGCCATGTCCCTACTAGCATCCATCACAACACAGACAAGCAATGCTGGGCCCAGTGAAGATGATGAATGGGAACTTTCCTTTCTGGCCCCAGTGTGAATATTAGAGTTAGGATGGAAGGCAGACCTGGGGAGCCTGGTAGAAAGCACCATCACTTCACATTTCCCCCAAATTCCATCCAGGAGGAAAATGGTTTAAGGCAGAGCATCACTGCCAAATACAACTTTTACATAAAACCTCAACAAGCTAGAGAACCGTGTTGATATTTGCACAATGCCAGTCTTAATAAACTAGCTCTGACTAAGCTAAGTAGGATATTCTGACCCAGCTGTATTCTAAAGTTCTAATTGCAGCCAATCATCCATTCAACCAGTTTTTACTGAGCCCCTAGAACACAGCAGTAGGAAACAAAACACATTCCTCCCTATGATCCTAAGAGTTATATTTAAGTGAGAGACTAAATAAATAAGTGCGAGGTATATTAAAAATATATAATTATGAATAAGGGAAAAAACAAAGCAAGAGGACAGGGTTATGGTGGAGAGGATGCTCTGGAGGAAGGGGCCTTGTAGACACCTAGAGCAAGAACATCTGGACAGAGAAGCCAGCAAGTGCAGACCACTGCAGGCAGGCTTGTGCTCGGCGCGTCTGAGCAACAGCTACAGGGGCAGTGAGGCTCAAACGGTCAGAAAGGCCGAGTGGAAGGTGGGGGTAGGATAAGCAGATGGTGTAGGGTCTGGTAGCCATACTGTATTTGGGTCTGTTCTGAGTAAGAAGAAGGCCAGGGGAAGGTTGGGGCAAAGGAGTATTTTCAGAAGAACAGTCATGGAAACAAGAAGAACATGGATAAGCTCTGGTGACAAACCTGGTAGAACAAGGTGTATATTGGACCACAGAGGTGGTGTACCTACAACCGTTAGAAGTAACTGGGTTTGGAATCTAGTTTAAAGGTGTGCTAATAAGATTTCTTGATGGACTGAATCCAAGACATGGGCGAGAATGAAGAAGGATGATCACGGCATTTAACCCAAGTAACTGGAAAGATGGAGCTGACATCTGCAGGGACATGAGAATATTCAAGAGTTTAATTGAAATACATTAAGAGGAGATGGAGAGTAGGTCATTTGAATTACAGGTCTGATTTTCAGATTAACTATAGAAATTTGAAATTTGTTGAAATAAAGGCCATTAGATTCATGATATCACATAGGGAATAAGTCTGGATACAAAAAGGGGGGGGGGCAGGAGTCTGAGGACTAAGCCCTGGGATACTCTAAAAGTATTTACAGGATAGAAAGATAAAGAGAATCCAGCAAAGATGACAGAGAAGGAATAAAGAAAGGAATAAAGCCTGCAGGGAGCCAAGGAAGTCGCAGCCCAGAGGCCCACAGGTATTAGAAACTTACGATCAACAAGTCGAGTACTCTTAATAGGTCAAGGCAGATTAGACCTGGAGACAGGACTTCCAGCTACAGAGAAGTTAAGAGTGTGACAAATCCCTTCCACCGAAAAAAACTATGAGACTTGATGATACTGTCAAAAGCTCTGGAAAAGTAAAATACATTGAGAAGTATATGTTCATGGAAAACCTGCTGAGGTCTAGGTAAGAACATGGAAGATGGTGGCCTTCCTGCCTGGGGCTACCATGGGGGTGCCTGGTGGTTCTGCCATGGTGGGTTGGCCTTGAAAACCAGCAGCTTAACTGCCAGAGGAGACTGCCCCGATTTGAAGCTAAGAGCAGAAAACCCATGCTCAGTGGTAAACAGAAGGCGGGAGGTCTCCTAGCCAGACACTGAGGGCCTGGTTGCAGTGAGTGACAGACTGGAAGAACAGGCAGAGATCCCAAGGGAGATCCTGGGGTTGAAGGGAATGATGGAAATCACGGAGCTAATGAAGAACTGGATGGACATTTCACCTGCTCCCACATGTCTGGGAGCCTGCATGCACAGAGTGGAAAACCGAGAGGGCCCAGCAGAGAGTAAAACCTGGGGAATACCTGAAACCAGCCTGAACTTTTAATGCCTTTCCAGCCCAAACACAAATCTAACAGAAGACAGTGGAAGCCTTAATAGGCTTGAGGTGGTTGAAGAAAGCTCTGGCTCAAACTTAGCTCACAATTATACAAACAGGAGTGTGGAATAACTCCTATAGAATCAGGCTCATAAAGACTGGGGAGAGATGGCGGCTTAGTAAGACACGCGGATCTTAGTTACTTCTCCAGAACAGCTACTAGGGGAGTAGAAACGATACAGAACAGCTCCCAGAGCCACGACAGAGATCAAAAAGACAGCGTACCCCATCCTGGAATGGCTGACTGAGAGAACCCGCTCCGGTGAGATCGCCGAGGGGCGCGGGCTTCACCGGGCGGGGCGGCAAGCGGCTGGAGTTCCTCCCTTCCCCCTTCCCGGGCCGGCTAGGAGAATTGGACAGGCAGTCCCCTCAAGCCGCGGCAGCTGGCGCCCACACCACGCGCAGCCCCCCGGACCAACTGAGAGAATTGGATTGGAAATCCCCAGGCCGCGGAGAACGGTGACGGGGGGGCCCCTTCCAAACACGTGACTCCCCGGGAACGGTGCACTCTCCCAGGTGGGCCGCGGCAGCTGGCGCCCTCCTGCCACGCTTGGCGCCCCAGGCCGACTAGGAAATTCGGACGGGCGCTCTCCTGGGCTGCGGCGGCCGGCGACCCTCCCCGCGTTCGGACCCTGGGCCGGCTGGCACTCTTCCAAGCCGCTTCGGCTGGCGAACCTCCCCGACGGCGAGAGTTTTCCAAAGTTAAAGGACCCACAGCACCTTTTACTGGTGGGACCCACAGACAAACGTGTGCCACGAGTGCCACCTACTGGGCAGGATAAGAAAAACAGATCCCAGAGATTTCACAGAAAAATCTTCCAAATTGTTGGGTCCAGCACCCAGGGAAATCTGACTAAATGCCCAGACGCCAGCAGAAGATAATGGATCACGCTCAAAAAATTGAAAATATGGCCCAGTCAAAGGAACAAACCAATAGTTCAAATGAGATACAGGAGCTGAGACAACTAATGCTGAATATACGAACAGAAATGGAAAACCTCTTCAAAAACGAAATCGATAAATTGAGGGAGGACATGAAGAAGACATGGGCTGAACAAAAAGAAGAAATAGAAAAACTGAAAAAACAAATCACAGAACTTATGGAAGTGAAGCATAAAGTAGAAAAGATGGAAAAAACAATGGATACCTACAATGATAGATTTAAAGAGACAGAAGATAGAATTAGTGATTTGGAGGATGGAACATCTGAATTCCAAAAACAAACAGAAACTATCGGGAAAAGAATGGAAAAATTTGAACAGGGTATCAGGGAACTCAAGGACAATATGAACCGCACAAATATACATGTTGTGGGTGTCCCAGAAGGAGAAGAGAAGGGAAAAGGAGGAGAAAAACTAATGGAAGAAATTATCACTGAAAACTTCCCAACTCTTATGAAAGACTGGGGAGAGGTGGGAAAAGTTTAGCAGAGAAATCAGTGGCCACATAATATAAAGGAGTGAAAAAATTCCTCAGATTACATTCAAGGGACTTTAAATACACACACACACACACACACACACACACACACACACAAACACAAACCCTCAGAAAAAAAATTTAAAATCAAAACAGGAAAAGTATGACCCATATTCAGGAATAAAAATAGTTAATGGAAACTATCTCTGAGTTTGGATTTAGCAGGGAAAATCTTCAATTAATAGAAATATGTTTTTAAAATTAAAAAAAAACACATTTAAAGGACTAAAGGAAAAATCAATGATAATGACTCAAATAAGAAATATCAATAAAGAGACTCAATCAAAAATAAAAAATATTCTAGAGATCAAACTACAATTGAAATGAAAAATTCATTAGATGGGTTCAACAGCAGATTTGAGATGACAGAAGAAAGAATTACTGAATTTGTAGAGAGATAGGAGAGGAAAAATATTAAGAGATACAAATGAAGCCTCAGAGAACTGTAGGATGACATCAAGAGTGTGTGTGTGTGTGTGTGTGTGTGTGTGTGTGTGTGTGTGTGTGTGTAAGTGGGAACACCAGAATAAGAGGGGGAGAGAAAAGAGGCAAAACATTCTAAAATATGAAAAGCTATTATTTACAGATGTAGGAAGCTAAAAGTCTAAATAGCATACAGAAATCCTTAAACAGACATAATTAAGACAAAGAGAAAATCCTGAAACCAGTAAGAAAAAAAGATTCATCATGTGTAAAGAAAGAATATGATTAATGACTGATTAATGCCATCAGAAACAATGGAGGCCAGAAAACCTTAGACATATTCAAAGCACCAAGCTGAAACTATCAACCAAGAATAATACTATACCCAGCAAAACTATCCTTCAAAAATGAAGGCAATATAAAGTCATTCCTAAATAAATAATACTGAGATAATCCATTGCCAGCAGAGCTGCCTAACAAAAATACTACTGCAAGTGTTTCAGGATGAAAGGAAAAGACTCCAGAGAGTAATATAACTACAAAACAAAAAAGAGAAGAACACTGGAAATGGTAACTTTGTGCAAAATATGAGACTATTGAATATTGTCTTTTTCTTCACTTAAGTTCTTTAAATGACAAAAGATTGTATATAAGCAATAATCAAAATGCTGTATAGATGCTTAACAATTTAGGTATAACATATATGACCATAATAGTATAAAAGAGGGGGGAGGAAATGGAGATAATTATTTAGATAATTAACCAAATACAAAGAAGAGGCATATTTGCAATCAACCAGATGTAAAATAGCACTATTATAATTAGGTTCTCAAACTCTTTATAGGCTGGAGATACAAAGAATGTATTTATGGGTGAAAAGGATTAGATTGCACTTGCTTTAAAATAACCCAGAAACAAAAAATAAAACTAATTAAAAAGGTAGATGTGAGGGGTTAGAGATGAAACGTGAATGGCAAAATATCCTAACTGCTGAATTGTAGTGACTGGATAATAGGTTCATGACATTGTATTATACTATCCTATTTTTACATAGATTTGAAACTTTTCCTAATAAAAAGTTAAAAAATGAAAAGAAAAAAACAAGGTAGAGGGTCAACCCAGTTTTTGTTTTTTTTTAAAACTCTGGAAATACGTATGCAAATTTTGCATAATCTACTTCTTTGAACACTGGTAGAACACTTCAGTGAACTCTCTGGGCCCAGTATTTTCTTGTTGAAAGAGGGTGACATATATTCTTAATTACTGATTCAATTTTTTAAATGATTTCCTAGCTCTTCTTGAATCAACCTGGGTAAGATATAGCTCTAGGAAATTGTTCTTATTATAACTTGTATTGGCATGCAATTGTAGTTTTCTCACTTTAAAATATTTGTTGTACCTGTAAGATATAAGCTTTTCATTTCTAATCCTGTTTTATTTTAATCTTACTTATGCTTGAAAAATTCTATCATCTAGTTTTCAAAGAACAAACTTTCGAATGTTCAAAACTGTTTCCTTGTTTCCCACTCTTATGTTTATCATCCTTTTCTTTTTATTTTCTTTGACTTTATTCTGCTGTTCTTTTTCTTTTGAAGTGAGTCCTCAATTCATTCTAGAAATCTGGTAATTCATTTCTAGGCATCCTCTTTCCTGGTGCAGGAAATATAACTTAATGATAAATTTCTTCATTGACTCATAAGTTATTTAGAAATTTGGAGATTCTATTTTTAATTTAATTAATCTGAGTAAGATATATTTCTAGGAAATTGTTCCTATTATAACTTACATTATGGCAAGCAATTGTAGTTTTCTCACTTTAAAAATACTTGTACTTGAAAGACATAATCTTTTCATTGCTAATCCTTTTATTTTAATCTTCTTTCTTATCCTTGAGAAACTGTACCACATTTGTATTTTTCAAAAAACAAACTTCTGTATTTGTATCTTAATTGTACCCTTGTTTCCTCATCTTATGTTTATCATCTCTTTCTTTTTCTTTTCTTTGACTTTATTCTGCTGTTCTTTCATTCCAGAAATTTTGATAAATTTTGATAACAGACTTTATTCTGCTGTTCTTTCTCTAACCTTTAAAGTGAATTCATTCCAGAAATTTTGATAACAATTCATTTCTAGGCATTATCTTCCTAGTCCAGGAAATATAAACTAATGATGAATTTCCTCACTGACCCATAAGTTATTTAGAAATTTGGAGATTCGGTTTTTAATTTAATTAATTATGGTAGGAGAACATATTATTATGTAAATTGGTATTTGCTGACATTTGCTTCGTGGCTTATGACATAGACAAGTTTTAAATATTTTTACTTATTTTACTGTTTAAATATAACTAGTTATTAAATGCAGAGTGCTTTATGTCTACTTGCCCAAACAAAACAGCAGCTATTCAAATTTTCTAACCTTTCTAATTCTTCTCTGTTCAATCTAATGTTATTCATGGTGGAATTATTTTAACAATCCCACTAATTTTAGATCAGAAATGTCAACTTTTGCCATATATGTTTTGAAACTATGTTACCAAGGGCAAACTGGTTTAAAATTGCTTTATATTAATGGAGAATTATTCTTTACTACAATGATTGTCTTAATATTTTTGCCTTAAAATTATATTTATCGATCTTACAAATCTCTGATTTTTAACTGATATAATCATTTTATATTCATTATGATTATAAATATATATGTATTATTTTGACCAGTTCACTCTATTGATCCTGCCTTTTTCTATGGTTCTTCTGCTCCTATTTCCTATAATTTGTATTTTATTAGTGGTTACCCTTAATGCTTTAATATGCCTGTTTATTAAAATTATTTCTTTCCTCCCAAATAATAAAGACAAGAGGAAACCTTACTCCAGATTATCCTATCTTGTTGTTGTTGCTGTGAACTTTAGTTGCACTTAATTTTTTTTTTTTTTTTTTTGGACATAGGCTGGGTCTGGGAATCAAACCCAGGTCTCTGGTATGGCCGGTGAGAATTCTGCCGCTGAGCCACCCCAGTTGTGCTTAATTTTTATCATTTCAAAATTTGTTCTCATTAATCTTACCGTTTTATGTAACTAATTGTGTGTTTATATTTACCTACCATTTTCAATTTCTTTGCTTACCAATCCTCTTTTATATCTTATTTATTTTTGAAGAGTAACCTATGATGATCCTTTGAGCAAGTGTATGCCAGTGGTAAAATTTTCAGTATTTGTCTGTAGATATCCATTCATTTTGAATCTTGATTGATTAGTTCTAATTAGTAAAATACCCCTGGTTGACAACTATTTTCTCAGCTATACCTTCTCGGCTTCTTTGCTCTAAAAATCTGTACTCAGTGTCATAGCTAGTCTTAGGTAACCTACCTTTTTCCCTCTTTGCTTTCAAGACCTATCATTCTGCTTTGGTTTCTTCAATTTATTATAATATATCTAGGTCTGGATTTGGTTATGCTTGGGAGTTACTGCGCTTCAACATCTGAGGATTTTTTACATTAAATCAGTAAAATTATCTTCCTAGCCATTATCTTTTCCCAATATCACTTCTGATCCTATCTATCCCTATGTTTTTTCTTCTAAAACATATATTTCACTTACATTGGACATTCTCATGCTTGAGGCAAGACCTTAGGGATTGCAAGAGGCAATGGAGTGAGTGAACTGAGCTTATTCCAACACTGGCGCTAAATACCAAGCCATGAGTATGAGACCAGCTCCTCTGTTAAATGTTTATTTTAGCTACCTATAAAACCTGCAAGCATACATTTATTTTTATGATTAATTTAGGAAAGTTTGTGGCCTAAAAAGGCTTTCTGGGAACAACCCTCATAATCTCTCACTTACAAGAAAACCTATTTTGCAACCAGAACCAGTTCACACCCGGAGCCAGGGTCTCTCCTCCAGGAATGTCACTAAATGCAAATTTCAAGCAATACCTGGCAGCTACTAATTCCTTTGGGAGGACCATTCTTTACAAGCGTAAATCTGTCTTTTTCTAACGTGAAAAGAAGGAGGAATCACATGACTCTCTTTTTCTATTTTTGCCAAGGAAATATGGAGAAGATATTCTTAAAGTAATACACCAGGAAAAGTATTTCTTGCTCAAATCAGCAGATTCCCACTGGTTATCTGGGAACAAGTGCCAGATCTTTAGCATTACTTCAAACCAGAGAGAACTGCCATGGACAGGCTAAAACATTTTGGCTGTAGAATTTCTCCTTGAAACTATAAATGAGATAGTGGTCCAGAAAATACAAACTAATGATGAACAAATTAAATAAATGCCCTGAAGGGAAAACTTTGTTAATGCATCACTAAGACTGATAATCATACTAGACTATACTGTCCTCAAAGATAGAGAACACTGAGACCTTTATGGACATTATTTTAATAACTCTTTCAGAGCTGACTTAGGTAAAAGGAATACTGATTTAATAGACGCTCTTATAATATTTATTATTTGCTGTGGGTCGTAAATTTATAAGGCTGGATGACTGTCTTTTCAAGAGCAAGAAAGCTGTCAGGGTAAACTGTCACCAGGTGGAGCTGCTGTCTTGGTCATGGCCCAGAAGCCCGCTTTATAGGCTTAAACCAAAATCAGAATAACACAAAATATCTTCAGCATAACAGCATCATTTAAACATTTTTTTCAAAGTGAACATCTATGGGCTATACCAGGGGATCAGGTATAATTATTGGAAAGGGGGACTTTTTTGTTTGTTTTTAACACAAAAGACCAGGTACACACCAACCTGCGCAGCAACTCAAGGACAGGCTACCACCACTTGGGTAGTCTGTGTTTTGGTTCCTGGGGAATTCCCTTACTTTCTTCTTAATAACCAAGGCCATATACATTTGAAAGGATGTTTGTTACGTTTTAATAGGCAATGTACACATTGTGTTAGACACTGGATTTTAGGAGACAGTCAAGGGTATTTATAAATTTAAACCCACACTCTTGGCGCCACGTTGAGAAGAGCACAAATGCACAGGGACACATAGGCCACGTCCAAAGAAGGGAGCCATTGCACTGAGCACCAAGGAGACAGGTCTGGAAGCACAAGGGCAGCAAACTGGGCTCAATGTGACAGCTCCTCAAGCACCAGTAAGCACCCTTTCTATCTTCTCTCTTTAATGAACAATCCCATAAAAATAAAATGCCTTCAACAAAATACACTAATAAACTTCCTGAAGAAAAGACATCCTTGGACATCATGATACTCAAAGCACAGGCTACATTCTAAAATGTAGGTTTCCATTTCCTATCCCACAAGTCTCTTGAGAAAAGGTGGCCCCCGACATGCTGGCCCCTTGACCCTGAGAGGAGTCTAATGCAAGGAAGCAGAAGGCAAACACAGCCAAGCCCTGGGCAACATCCCGGTCTCCGTTACTTGGTGACCACAAACACTACCGAGGGATGGATGACTCACCAACCATCAACAGGGTGCTGGGGCCACCTCCTCCTCAGCCACCAGTCTGGCCCTCAGATGATAACAGCCAGGACCTGCCCCACCATAGTGCCTATGAATTTTGTCCTAAGGCTGCATCCTCCTAGAGGACATTCATCAAGGTATCACCACATACGATGTAAACATTTACAAGTAAAGAACACATGGGTGCTACCCCAACATTCTGTTTATGATATTACATTTTTAAATGTGTTGACTGGCATTTGTATTTTTAGGTCTTCTGTGTCCGAGAAATAAAAACCTACCATTAAAGCATTAATCCCACACTTAGTATACTATTCTAACTTTTCATAACTAGAACTTAACTGTAAACTCACACCGCATGAAACCTGCATGTTACGCATACTGTAAACCATGGTGAGGTCAGTGGGGAGGAACAGGTGACTGGCTAGAAATAGAGTAATAACCACACACCGTGCGTTCACGTAAACATTCTAGTCATAGATCAAAAGAAAAACAGTGAAGTATCAACTTGCTGGATAACGAGCAGCTGATTACGAATCAAGAGTCTTATAAAATATATTTGTCTACAAAAGTCTTAATATTAGTCCAACAACCCTATAAGCATTAATTTGTCTCCCTGTAGTCAGAGTGTAAGGTGTAGAAGTGAAAATGGGTGAGCAAAGAGGCAGAAGAGGTGCAGCAGGCAAACAGATACCTTGTATATTCAGCAAACACCTAACCTACCCTTTAAAAAGCCCAGTACTATAACCAAAATTAAAAACACCTGTACAAAAGACATATCAACAACTTGAAACCTACAAAATGGGAGCCAATAGTTTCAAATCATGTATCTCATAAAGATCTAGTATCCAGAGTACATAGAAACCTTTACAACTCAATGATAAAAAGACAAACAATCTGACAGAAAAGTGAGCAAAGGACATTTCTCCAAAGAGGATATAATTTTTTTAAAGGAAAAATCATAAGCATTTTGGGAGAACACGGAGAAATTGGAACCCTGGTACTCGGTTGGTCGGAATGTAAAATGGTTCAATCCCAGTGGAAAGCACTTGATTGTTCCTCATAAAGTTAAACAGAGAATTGGCATGTGTTTTGGCAATTCCACTCCTAGTTATATGCCACCAAAGAACTAAAAACAGGCATGCAAAATTAAAAACTTGTATAAAAACTTTATAGCAGTATTATTCATAATAATCAAAAGGTAGAAACAACTCAAATATTCATCAAATGATGAATGGACAAACAAATTACGGTATATACATACAATGGAACATTATTTGATCATAAAAAAGAATGAAGGACTAATACATACTATATGGAAAAGAACCTCAAAAACATCATGCTAAATGAAAGGGAGACATAAAATGTCACATATTCTAGGATTCCATTTATATGAAATATCCAGAATACGTAAATCCATAGAGAAAGAAGGCAGACCAGAAGTTGCCAGGAGCTGGGGGAAATAGGGAATCACAGCTTAATGGGTACAAGGTTTTAAGATAATGAAAATGATCTGGAACTGGACAGAGGTGGGATTGTACAACACTGTGAATACATGAAACTCCATTAAACCGTTCACTTTAAAATAGTTAATTTTATGTTATGTGAATTTCACATCAAGAAGAAGAAGAAGAAAAAGCCCTGAGTAAATAAGAGCATTTAAAGTTAAAACCACATCTCCTAAATAAGGCAGAGTACTTAAGATGCAAGTTTGTAGATCTCACACTCATCAAAATGATCTAGTTACCAGTTAACAATCTATAACAAAAACTATCCCTTTATTATAGTTACCAGTTAACAATCTACAGCAAAGAATACCTCTTTATGTAGTATTCACAAAAAAGGTGGCTACTATCAAACAAAGCCTTCTCTACAGAGAGAACGTGTACAATAATAGGGTAAGCGAATAGCCTCTGGGGCCACGCAGGCAAGAGATCCCCAGCTCTGCCATGTGACCTGGGGGACACACAACCCTAACACAGGCCCCATATATCAAAGGTACACACATTTGAGGGGCAAGGCAGGTGATGAAGCATCTTATGTTATGGGATGTACTGTATTACACACCAGGCAGGTAATCCATGGGAACTATTGCTGGAAAGAAGACAAATTAAGAGCACATCACTCACAGAACTGGGCTCCCATTTTAATAAAATCTCCCTGTCTGCAGGTACAATCCAAGAATCGGTTTGTTCCACAGAACACACCTTTCTACTGTATGGCTCATTAACACTATCACAAAATAGAATCACCCGGGAAAGCTTGAGAAGAGACCTGCCTGACAACCAAACCAGAAGAAACAAATGAAAACAAACAAGAAAACCTTACCATGATCAACAATGAAGGAATAACAAATCAGTAAAGTGTGTGAGCCATTCGATAGAAATTGACATACATAATAAGAAGGGAAACAAAGTGCTCTAACAAATCAATAAATCAGGAAGCAGCCAAGAATGAACAAATGAATTAATGGTAGAAATTATCATTTACTGAGTGCTTATTTGGCAAGCACTGTTTGAAGCTTTTTGCATGTATTGTTAACTCCTTTAATTCTTGCAAAACCCTACCACATATGTAATATCTATTATCTCATTTTACATATGAGAAATTGAGGCCGAGAGAGCCTTGGTCAAGGAAGTAGAAGTTGGAAGACCCCAGATTCAAACTTAGGTCGTCTAATTTCAAAGAATACATCTCCCACCGTCATGATTACTGCTTTACACTTTAAATCAATGTGAATGGATACTGAAAGATTTCCAACATGATCCTTGAATTTAAAAGGCAGATAACAAAACATATGCATGAAATGTATACACCACAGAAAAACAGGAGGTTACATATAAACAGACGTGTTTCAGAGCCCTCTCTGGAGTCTAGGTGTGGAGATCACACCACTGTCTGAGACAGTGTAACCTACGCGTGTGACTTAGGCTCCCTAAATTCCAGTGACCTCGTCTGCGTAGCTGAATAATAATAGTCCCTACTTCAGATGGCTGTTGTAAAAAGCAACTGATGTGGGTTAGTGCAAAACATTTCAATGCTTGCAACAGTAGGCCATTATTGCACAGAAGAAGATACTCTGGAAAATAGAAAACAAGTGATTTAGTTAGTTCTGACTCAGACTTTAGGTGACTTTTCCAATTTTCGATGTAACTTCCTTTTACTGCTTGAATTTTCTGCATAAGCATATTTTGTTTTCAATCAATAAAGAAAAAAAAAGCTATTTTTATTTGAGGGAGGGAGAAAAACAAGCCTATTTTGGTCAAGAAGTCTATTTTGAGATAAAATGAGTCAGGAAAGTAAGTGAATGAACCAGGCTCCTAATTCAAATTCTTGCATTCAAAAATAAGCACAATTTTGATGGGCAAGTAAAATAAGTGAAAGAAGCAAGGAGCCTTAACGTAACACGTAAAAATAAGTAAATGAGGTGAGTTGATCTTTGAGGTGCAAAAAGTTTTAGATTGAATGGATATGATCAGACTTGGCAAATCCTCATGACTTTAAATCATGCATTTAAGGTTGTAGAGGCGATCATTCTTCTAAACCATCAGGTGAGAAATAATAATAAACAACAGCTAAATTAATTTCTTCAAGAAAAGTTCAAGGGGAAAGCAGCAAACATCAAATAATTCCCTGGAAAGTTGAAGTGCTTGGAGTAAGTTTTTTCAAAAAATAAATAAAAGTTTTTTATTGTGAAATATAACATAAACAACAACAACAAAAGCAATAATTTTTAAAGTCTGGTATGGGTTACCATTCCACATTTTTAGGTTTTTCTTCCTAGCTGTTCAAAAACATTGGAAACTAAAAGAAATATCATTATAGTAATTCAGGAGTCATGCTTGTTTATTAAATCCTATCTTCTCTGTTATAACTCCTCCTTCTTCTTTAATCCTACTCCCAATCTATAGGGGTCTTTGGGCTATGCCCACAATAACTTTTCTATGTTGAAAAGGGGTGTTAAAAATATAGAATAGGGAGATGGGATTATTTGATAGTCTTGGAGAGGCTGGCCACCCTCTGGGTTTCAGCACTTACCTGGCCTAGGAACCCTCTGGAGGTTATGGGTTTCAGGAAAGTAAACTTAGTACATGAAACTTTTGTAGAGTCTCAGAGCCCTAGGGACTCTTTAGGGTTAATAGGGTGTGGCAAATCATGGCAATTAGCAATATCTAGATGAAGCTTGCATAAGAATAGCTTCTCAATTCCATTTAAACTCTCCTAACCACTAACACCTTATTTTGTTACATTTCTTTTCCCCCTTTTAGCCCAGAAGGTATTGTTGATCCCACAGTGCCAGGGCCAGGCTCATCCCTGTGAATCATGCCCTCTCCAGCACCCCCTGCTGTCAGGGAGACTTCCACCCTTGAAGTCCTGTCCCACTCAGCGGGTAGGGTAATGAATCTCCTTGCAGAGTTAGGCTTACAGAGAGAGAAGCCACATCTGAGCAACAAAAGGCTTCCTGGATGCTTAGGCATAATTATAGGTAGATTTAGCTTCTCCACTACAGAAGTAAGCTTCATAAGGGCAAGTCTCAAAATCCAGGGCTTGGTCTATTTTCTTGGGAGTCCATAATGTTTGAGAGAATAGCAGGGGGTTCCTAGGAAAATTTAATAGTTTCATATTTTTTCTTTAGTCCCTCAAGGGATTCTGCCAATACTTTTTAATTATAAGCCCATCATAAATCTGGAATGTATCTGGTTATCACATAAATTACAGAATTACAAGGCCTCATTCCTATTCTGGGCTCCACATGTTTGCATTCTTTGAGCTATCCAGACAGGTTTATTTAGATTGGGCATTATGGAAAATTTAGGTTCTAGACACAATAAACCTCTCTGCCTCTGATCTCATACAGTAGGTGAAGCTCTGGAGTACATACACTATCATCTTTTGCCCTCTATTCTGATTTACTGTAATCCCAATCAGATTGGCTTCATTTTTATCTCTAAATGAAGCCTGGTCTCTTTTTTGGTTACTTTAATTGCTGTTGTACATAGCAATGCTGACTTTCAGGGCTGCAGAACTCCAGCTCTGAATTTTAGGTGTCACACAGGTACTCGAAGTGGAACAAGTATTTTTATAACCTTAATTTAACAGAACTTTCTGAGAAGCAAACGGCAAAAAAAAAAAACCCTTGAGTCCAATGACAAGATTTTATTGAAACACAAATAAGGGATCAATAAACGGGTGAAACTGGGAGCACAAGTCACCCCAGGAGACTTCTAGGAGCACCCATACATATCAAACAGGCAACAGAGACTTTCTAAACATACTATCCATATTTTGAAGGGACTATAAAGGTCAACAGAGCTGCAACAAAAGTTCTAAAGTCTGATAAAGAGAAAATTAATAGAAAAGGGTAGTTTTTTGGCAAAGTTCCATTGGACTTACTTTTCAAGAAGCTTCAGCTAAAGTTTAGCCCCATATAGAAAAATCCTCCCTAAAGCAACATTTGTACTTTATGTATTAATAATAGTTTCATTGTATATTATATCAAATATTTCATATATTTTTAATCATTATATATATGTCATGATATAATATAAAATTTTCATGATACTTCTGGGATACTTTAAGAAAGAAGGCTGTTTCTTTTTGAGGGTAAACTATCTTTTTCTAACTGGAAAATATCATGCTTCATTATGCTGGACCACATGTGCCAATTTTTCTCCCTCAGCTGAGTGGATCTGTCCTGGCTGGCTGAGAAAGAAACTGCTGGGAAGTTAGCCCTACGTGAAACCATAGGATGTCCAGGGACAAAAGTCTCAGCTGCATCTGTTAGAAGAGGGTTAGGGTTCTCTTTCAAACTATGATGATGAAACATCGAGCAAAGATTATAAATCAAGGACCCTAATGTCTTTTTTACTTTTCCACTCAAGTGTCCCCCAAACTGAGGTCCTGAGGCTACCCCAGCCCCCAAATCTCCCCACCTGTGTCTTCCCTAACCCATCTTTAGGCGACACCATTCTAGACTCTCTTCCTTCTCTCACACCGCACATTCAGTCTTTCCAGAAGCCAAACTCTTCTGCTCCCGCCCACCATCCTCATCCTCATCCTTGCCTCATCAGTCTTCTCTAGCCCAGACTGCGTCAAGAGCCTCCTGGCTGGTCTCTCTGCTCCTACCCTTGACACCCTCCAGGCCACAGGGCTCACTAGAGTGATCCTGTGCAGGTGTGTCAGCCACACCACAGCCCTGAGGGTGCCTCACCCCCCCTCCCCAAGGCCTTGACCATGCCACCTCACTGAGGTGTGTCCTCACTCCTTCCCAAAATCCCACACTCTCTCCCTGAGGCCTCTGCACCCCTGTCTCCACTGTCTCTAAAGTCCTTTCCTCAAATACCTGCAGGGCCAATTCAAAGTCTTCAAAGTGAAGTTCACACTGAGGCTAGCACCCCAGGGAGCCTACCTAAAAGATCAAACCTTTACCCCAACACAGCCCCCTTCTCTGCTTTCTCCTTTCTTCTCAGTATTTCCCACAATGCGACATGTGGTGCGTTTTATTTTTTATCTTGCTTATTGCCTGTCCCATTCACTATCAGGCTGGAATGTTTATTTTTTCCCTGATCCACGCTGGTTTTCTTTATGTATCCATGTGCTTGAAAACAAAGAAGGCACCTATGCTGGGCCTGAGACCCCTATAACCTATGTGAGGGGGTTCAGATCTCAGGGCTTTTTAATTTGCCAGGAATAAAACCAGAGCTCTTTTCTTCTAACTGCCCCAGGTAAGTATTTAGCTGGAATGATTCTAATGCATTCAAAGAGTAAAGACTCCTTTCAACAAGGACCAACCTGTCCTTCTTGGCAACAAAAGGACAGTGAGCATAAGAAACAGGCAGAGGCTCCAAGATTGAGCTTGGCCACGATAAAAACAAGTGGGCCAAAAGCTGGCAGCTTTGGATACCTAGGGTTACATTTTCCTAACTAAAGACCTATTGGTTGATCATAAGACTATTTTAATTGATGACTTTTTTGTAAAATGAACCCATAGAATACATGTTTCATACAGTAAAGTTAATGTTCTACGAAACCTGCTTTCATTTTATATATTTACATGTGTATACAGCAGGCTGTGATGTAAAATATTTCCAACTGTGAATTGCAGTCCGAAAAAACTGAACAGGGTGCATGAATAAATTTCAGAAAGCTCTGTGACTTTCCTGGCCCTCCACAAAAAAATTATGTGAAATACTTTGGGGTGTACATGACCAGTTTTTTAGGTTGAAAGCCCCTGGGCTTTCTCGAGTACTTTATGGATCTATTAATTTATATAATCATCCTTCAACTGATCTATACATTTAATCCCAAAGCCTAAGTTTATTATCCCTATAATATAATTATTTTCTTTCATGTTATCTTAAAGCAACTTGGCCTGGATATGGGCCAGGTCTAGAAATCCACATTTGACAAATAAGCCCATATTTATCCTATCCATGTACTTTATGAGTTTTAACCAGATGTAATCAAATCCCAATCTTATGCCTTTTTCCATGAGTCCTGGCTGATGCTTACTGCCTTTCCCTTAATCTCAGCTAACTCTTTAAATGTTGAAGGCTATAACCAAAAGAACATGGGCCAAACACAGACCGGCATCAGGTGCCCCAGGCACATCTCCCTCCTACACTGAAAGGGTAAGTGGTCTTTGCTTCCGCAGCATTCTGGAGTTGTAAGTCTCTTGGAACCAGACATCCTTGTGTTGTTGCTGCTTGAACAGAACCTATTTTTAAAGTGTATATGTGTTCTAAATGGAACATATCTTCACCTGCCAATCTTGGAAACTTTTCTGCTCATAAAGTTCCTGAGATTTTCCTGAATTTTATCCCAGATTTAGGCTTAGCGCTATCTCATCATTTGGAAACACTGACCATCTTGGGGGTGTTGATATATCTCCTCTCCCTTTCAATACCACCATGGTGAGCACACACAGAAAGAGCTCCACCTCATGAAGGCCTGTGGCACCTGCACAACTGGAATTGCTCTTTGTACCGGGAAGGATGCACACAGTGAACTTTGTGATCTGATGGGGTAAACAGATAACTAAGTATCAAACTGTATAGTCACCTAAGTGGGATGGTGTGTACTGAGGAGGATGAGTGCGTAAGAAAATTGGGATAATGAGTAAAAACTGTATGAGCAAGATAAGACCTGAGCTATGGCCTGCAAAGCCACATGACATGGATTAAATAAGAGGCCAAACAACTCCAGCAAGAAGACCCAAAATGAACATGGCCCAAATGTGTATCACACTGGAAGTTCAGAGCCAGGCTCCAAGAGTAGGCATGGCACAGCTTTGCCCCACTGGCCTGCAGAAGCAGATCATATGCAGGAGGGTACCTCTGCATGGACAATTAAGGACCATAAACCTGGAGAGGACTGTTGGAGCTGGGTTTTGAGGGTACGGGGGTGGGGAGAGGTGGAAGGAGGAAGATACCAGGAAGAACAGCAACAGGGGAAAGCACTGTTTGGAGGGGGTCTGAGAACAGGAAGCTATTCTCTTGGATATGTGTACTATGGTAGTTAGGTTCAGGTGTCAACTTGGCCAGGTGAAGGTGTCTAGTTCTGCTGCTGTGGCCATGAGCCAATGGTATGTGAACCTCATCATCTGTTGCTCATTACATCTGCAGTCGGCTAGGAGGCGTGCCTGCTGCAATGAATGTTTCATTTAATTGGCTGGTGCTTAAATAAGAGAACTCAATGTAGCACAGCGCAAACAGCTCAGCATACCTCATCACAGCAGTCACAGCTTAGCCCAGGCCTTTAGAGATGCAGAAAGAAACCACCCTGGGCAAAGTTGTTGGAACCCAGAGGACTGGAGAGAAGGCCAGCAGAGACCATCCTGTGTTTTACCACATAAGAAAGAACCTCAGTTGAAAGTCAGCTGCCTTTCCTCTGAAGAACAAAATAAATCCCCTTTTATTAAAAGCCAACCTGTCTCTGGTGTGTTGCATTCCTGCAGCTAGCAACTACAACATGTAGACAACTGAAGGACTGTCCCGGAACCACTTTGTCATGCGAAGGAGTGGACTTTATCCTGTAAGTCAAAGTGATCATCTTTGACTTTTTTTCTTTTTAATCTCTCTGGCACAGATATTTCTATTGGAAGGGGAAAGGCAGGAGGAAGAGATCTAAGACAATCTAGAAAGGAATCAGCATGTGGAGTGAAGGCAGTGACGCTGGGAAAAGAACATTCAAAAGCTGCTTTAAGAGCTATCCTTGGTGCTATGAAAACAAGGACGACATCACAATCAGTGGCCCAGCACTTCCTCGGAGAGGTGGATGCTGCATAGGCTGGGGAAGCTCCCCTTCCAACTGCTGGGGTCCTTGTCTGCACTAGGACTTTTCTTCAGAAATGAGGGGGAAAAGCCTGTTCTTCACCCCACCCGCCCCAGCCAGCTGGATGCTAACTGTGCCAGGTGCGGAAGCAGCCACCTAACTGCCATGCTGCACTGGAGAACCTCCAATACCCCTTCCTGACCTCTCTGCACTCTGATGTCCTTGTTTTAAGGTGGTTAAAGATGACAAAAGGCTCCCTCAGTTTATTACAAGGATTGAATATAAGAATGTAGAGTTTCCCGTAAATTTTTATTTTGAAGGAATCTCAAACTTATAGGAAAGTTGCAATAATAATATAAAAACAGTATAGAGAACTTCAATATACTCTCCCACCCCCACCCCCAGACACCAGATTTTTACCAAATTAAACATTTTGTTACACTGGTTATATCGTCCTCTCTACCTACCTACACATTTGAGAGCAGGGTACATACATTGTGCTCCTTGATCCCAATACTTACATACATTTATTTCTTAAGAAGGATATTCACTTATGTAACATTAAATATAGTTTTCAAATTTAAGCATACCATCTATGTTCTGATTTTTTCACTTGACCCAATAATGTCCTTTTGGGCATTTACTCTACCATTATTAGATTCAGGTCAGATCATGTATTTCAATTAATTATCATTGTCTCTTTGATCTCTTTCTTTAATTGTGGTAGTACATATATAACATAAAACCTCCCATCTCAATCATGCTCAAACTATGAAGTGCCATTAATCACACTCACAGTATACTGTTTCATACCATCCATTACTGATACTTTCCCATCACCCTAAAGAGAAACCCGGCACCCATTATGCATTAACTCCCCACTGTTTCTTCCCCCACCACAGTAACCCGTAAACTACTTTCAGTAATCTATTTTCATGTAAAAAATTGCATGTTCTAGTTATTTCATGTAAGTGGAACATAAAATTTCTGTCCTTTTTGGTCTGGCATATTCCCTCAACACGAGTCTTCAAGGTTCATCAGCATTCCACAAAATCATCCTTTTTAAAGGCTGAGCTGTCCATTGTACGGATATACCACATTTTATTTATCCATTCGTCCATTGAGATTTAGATTGCTTCCATCTTTTGTCTATTATAAATTATACTGCTATAAACACTGGTGCACAAATAATCTACTTGAGTCCCTGCATTCAATTCTTTAGAACATATACCTAGAAGTGTGATTGCCAGGTCAAATGGTAATTCCATATTTAATTCTTTGAGGAAGTTCCATATTGCTTTCCACAGTGGCTGCATCATTTTACATCCCCTCCAACAATGTACTAGAATACCTACTTCTCTGGAACCTCTCCAGCACTTATTTTGCGCCCCCCCCTCTTTTTTTAATAAAATCCGCCCTTGTGGATTTGAAGTGGTATGGCATTGTGTTTTTAACTTTCAGTTTCCTAATGGCTATTAATGATGTTGAGCATCTTTTCATGTGTTCACAGGCCTTTTGTATATCTTCTTTGGATAAATGTCTACTTAACTCCTTTGCTCAATGTCAGGGTTTTTCAAAAAAACCACAGAGATATCTGTAAATATGACATTCTATAAAAGTATCTCACGCTACTCTGGGAATGCACGAGTCCAAATTCCATAGGGCAGTTGGCAAACTGGTAAAAGGTTTTTGATGAATTCTCCAGGAGAGGCTAGTTGGCTGAAGTAGAGACAAAGTTCTCTCTTCTGACTGCTGAACTCATCACTTCTCTCTTAAAAGTCTTCAAATGATTGGATCAAAACCAACTGATTGTATTTTCTCAAAAACCAACGATTGTATTCTCTTATTGTGAAAGATACTCCCTTTAGTTGATCACAGATGTAATCAGCCTTAGATGCAATCAATTGACTGATGATTTAAATCCATGAAATGTCCTTGCAGTAATGTCAGGCCAGCACCTGCTTGACCACAACTGGGCATCTTCATCTGGCCAAGCTGATACATGAACCTAACCATCACATCCATTTAAAAACTGGGCTTTTTGTTGTTGTACTATAAACGTCTTTTATATTTTCTGAATATTAAATCTTTATCTGAAATACGGTTTGCAACTATTTTCTCCCTACTGTAGACTGTCTTTCTACTTACAGATAATTTCCTTTGATGCACAAAAGTTTTGAATTTGATGAAACCAAGTTTATCTGTTGTCTCTGTTGTTTCGATTTTTGTTGTCCTACCTAAGAAACCACTGCCAAATCCAAGATATACCCTTATATTATCTTCTAAGAATTTTATCCTTTTAGTTCTTATATTTCAGTCATTGAGCCTCTGAGTTAATTTTTGTATATGGTGTGAGGGGTACATTTTTATTCCTTTTCATGTGGATATACAGGTTTCCTAGGACCACTGGTTGAAGAAACTGTTCTTTCCCATGAGTCGGAAAGCACCCTTATCAAAAAGTCAATTATCCATAGTATGGGGGAGAACTCTCAATTCTATTCCATTGCTCTATCTGACCATGTGCCAATATCACATTGTTTAGATTATTCTGGATTTGAACTAACATTTGAAATTGGTACATGAGTCTTTCAACTTTGTTCTTCTTTTCCATATAGTTTTAGTTATTTTGGGTCCCTTCTCCCTCCACATAAATTTGATGGTTGACTTTCCCATTTCTACAAAGAATGTCCTTGGAATTACTGGCATCATGATCAATGCTTTTTGAGCAGTGACATTTGTGTTCAAAAGTATTGAAACGATAAAAGAAACTAAGAACATTTCTTCAAATGAACCCCACAAATAAACTGGTAACATATCATACAGGGAACACTTAAGATCATTAAGAATCTTTGAAAAGAATATACTACATAAATATGCTGCTCAGCGTTGACTTTGCTGCTCAATGAATCATTAGAAAAATACGTAGAAGAATATGGCAAATGTAATGGGGCATCACCCCTGTGATGATTAGGTTACAAGAGATTGTGACTTTCATCTTGTTAGAAGAGTCTCCCTTGTTGGTTTTAGTAAAGGAAGCAACCATGCTGGAGAGGCTAACATGGCAAGGTATTGAGAGTAGGTAACCTCTGACCAACAACTAGAAAGGAATTAAGGCCCTTAGTCCACAGCTCTCAAGGAACTAGAACAACCTTTCCCAGCTGAACCTTCAAATGAGGCCACACCTGTGATTGCTGAGCCCTGATGATAAGGTCGACCGACCCCTTGACCGCAGACACCCTGAAGCAAAGGACGCAACTAAACCATACCTGGTTTCCTGAGCCACAGACACCATGAGATAATAAATGTGTGTTGTTTTAAACTGCTAACAAAAAAAAAAAGTATATGTAACTTTGTTTATAGTTATGTTAACCACAAAAAGCACTTGTACTTGCCAGATAATCATTGACATGTGCTTCCAAAAAGACTCATTTTGCCAAAATTTTAGTATTATCTGTTTTAGTAACACTGGCCTATCACTTCACATTTGTAATACCCTTCACTATCATTATAAACCAGTATTCTTTCCCTCCCTCTCCCCATAAAACCATGCTTTACACACCTGTTGATATTAAGAAACACTAATATTTGCCTTTGGGGATTTAAATTATTAAAGGAGGAATGTACAGACTAAGACAAAAGGAGTGGTATCTAGATGGCAAAAATATTAGGTCATACCTCACTCATATGAACTAACTAGAATATACAAACTCAGAGAAATGAAGTCGAGAGCATGGTTATTAGATTGGGGCCTATCATAAAGGGTCCTAAGCTGTAAGCTCTTACAGCAGTCACATATATTCAAGAGTTGTAACTGATATTTCTAAATTCTGAGATACTGAGCTATTTGTATATGACCTGGTCATTCCCTTTGGGTATTTGTATATAACCTGGTCATTCCTTTGGAGATCTTTGTGACACCTGAGACTCAGAGTTAGAGCACTGAAGCTATGAAGGTCAGCATTACCCCACTCAGTAACTGTTTAAAAAGCTGAAAAAGTGATCAGACTTTGTCTAGAGATATGAATGAAGCTGATCTGGATAGGACTAAGGTAAATCAGAATATTGGGTATAGGATGATATGGCCCATAATTTCAAACTTAAATCTCTGTATGAGATCAAAGGAAGAGATGTTTATTTGGTACGAAATTTATACTTTGGGTAGCATGTTACCTAATTTAACTTGTATGGTCAGTTTACTTGAACACCATAATTACATGGAATCTTGAATACCGCATGACATCTTGTTGGTCTGTACAAGTTAGTGTGATACACAGATATATCTCAGAGTAATCTGGGCAGAGAATAAAAAGATATTTGCAAAGTCTTCTTGGAGGACTGAGGAGAAAGGAAGAAATATTAAACTTCCCCATCTGGGGAATTCCTGATACTCTTGCAAGCAATGGGGACAACCAGTTCAATAGGCTGAGCCCTCAATCTTGGGGCTTGCCCTGTGAAGTTCATCCCTCCAAGGGAGAAGCTAAGCCTACTGATAATTATGCCTAAGAATCACCCCCAGAGAACCTTTTTTGTTGCTCAGATGTGGCCTTTCTCTCTTTAAGCCAACTCAGCAGGTGAACTCACTGCCCTTCCTACTCTGAGGGACACGACTCCCAGAGGTGTAAATCTCCCTGGTAACATGGAACAGGACTCCTGGGGTGAGCTGGGACCCAACATCACTGGAATGAGAAAGCCTTCTTGGCCAAAAGGAGGAGAGAGAAATGAGAAAAAATAAAGTTTCAGTGGTGAGAAATTTCAGAGTCCGAAGAGGTTATTCTGGAGGTTATTCTTATGCATTACATATATATTCATTTTTAGTTTATGGTGTATTGGTGTGGCTAGAGGAAAGTACCTGAGACTGTTGAACTGTGTTCCAGTAGTCTTGATTCTTGAAGAAGATTATGTAACTATACAGTTCTTACAATGTGACTGTGTGATTGTGAAAACCTTGTCTGATGCTTCTTTTATCCAGAGAATGAATGGATGACTTAAAAAATTTTTTTTTAAAAAAAAGGATACAAAATAAATAATAGAAGGGGATAAAGGGTAAAAACTGGGTAGATGGAAATACTGTGGGTCAATGAGAGGGAGAGGTAAGGGGAATGGGATGTACGAGTTGGGTTTTTTTTTTTTCATTTCTTTTTCTGGAGTGATGCAAATGTTCTGAAAACGATCATAGTGAAGCATACACAATTACGTGAGTCACTGATTGTATAAAATGGTTGCACTGTGCATGTATGGATATTTCCCAATGAAAGTATTAAAAAAAAGAAAAATAGGACATTGTTCTCAAAAGAAGAGCACTCTTCTAAAATTAAAATTAAAATTTGAACACTATAAAAGTATCCATTCTACATGACAGTCAAATGAAAGCTAGTGGACTAATATGTTTTAAAAAACCATCTTTTTGATCTTTATTATACAAAGAATGTTTGTGAAAATTAATTAAATACTATTAACAAACTAAAGAGTAAGCTACAAATATTCTATATATGCAATGCCCTTCTTCCCCTGCCTCCATCACCTTCACAAAAGGACAGGCTGATCTGCACCTCCACATGTTCTACTCAACCAAGAATCCTACTGGGCTTTCCAGAGAAGACAGAGGTGACCAACTCAGTCATCCACACAAGTGAGCTCTTAGGACACTCAACAGTGAGCACACCCTAAAAAAAGCACAGGCTGCAATGAAAACCCTCCAGCAGCTGCAGAAAGTCCTACAACTACAGTTATCCTGTGCTACTACGTCCTAGGAGGAATTCCTCTCCATTCCTCTCCTAATCAAAATATTTGCCTTTTCACTGGTGTTGAACCTAGAGGTCAGTGCTGACCATGCAGATTCCTTCCTGTCTGGAAGACCTGCCTTGCTGCCTTTCTGAACAAGAAGCTGCGAACTGTTCTTAAATGATTGCTCATTTATACATTCCTCAGGAAAGAATATTTTCCAAATTATACAGGAGGCCAAAGATTTGGCTCAAGAAATTAAGAACTGTTTTCAAATTGACTGTTTGGGGGATATCAGAGGACATTTTGACTAATTTTTTTAAGTAATCACAAAATCCTAATTTCTTAAATATCTATCTCAGGAAAAAAAATTACAGCATCAAATGATCAATTTGCTGTACTCAAGCTTTACCATAAAGTTCATTCATCCCCCATGTATTTACTGAGTCCCCAGTTATGTGTCAGGCACTGTTCTAGAGCTTGGAATACATAATACAATAGACCAAAAAGGGGGGGGGGGGGGAACTCTGTACTTTATAGAGCTTTCCTACATTTTCTGAAAAAGCCTATCAAATTTCAAAGAATAATAGGTAATTCGGGTTAAACTTCAATATTTACAAACAGAAGCTAAAGAAGTAACACAGTTTTCCAGTTCCATCCACGCACATTAACCAGGTTTCTACCAGATCTAATTCAAAGGGTAGGGCAGGTCCCCTGACAAGCCCACAGAAAGGCTAAATCTTTTTTCTAATTTACTAAACTGCTATCCCAACATGGAGAATGCACTGGAGAACCCAGACTGACAGTTCTTCACTCTCTCTTCCAGTCACATTTACCAAGCCCTCTTCTGGGTATGCTGAGACACAGCTGCCATTGCATTTTAAAATACAGGCAGTCACTTGCTAATGTTTAGAGGATGTTTTATTTCTCTCCTAAAACACTACTGAAATTAACAATCACCATTTTGATTGATGTTGGAGAAAACTGACACTCTAAAGGCAGAACACGAGATAAACAATGAGCTAAATGAAGTAACTACACAAACCCTACTCTAATTCACTATTAAATTTTAGTTCATCACAGGGGAAACAATGAAAAGAAACGGGTTGCCTTGGCTCTTATAAGCATCACTAAACAGTTGCCACATATTTCCAGGGTCAGGTTAAGGATGTGGATGTGATTCAAGACCTAGGCAGACCCTGTTTATCATAAAATCGGGATAGAGAAAAGTGGAATGAAAAGCAATAAATACAATTTAAATACAAAGATGTATATAAGAGTTCCTCTTGGCTGATGGAAGAAGTTGTAAAGAAGGAGACAGGTCCCCACTGCAGAACATCAGAGAACTCAGAGTTGTGCCGTGGTAAGACAGAAAAATGGTAGGGAGTGAGGTGACGGTCTTCATCTTCCAAGGGCCAGCACTTACCCCCAAGACTTACCCAGCCTAAATCTGTGGGGTAAGAACCAGAAATTTGCAACACACCAATGACTGTGCTAAGCACATAATAAAGAACAATCAGTGTCTTCGTGGGCAGTCAATGGCATATGCTGAGCACAAGACCAACATGATTGTACCGGGCGTGTGCTCACTAGGCAGGGGTGAGCAAAAACCATTCAGGGACAGAATGGGGAAGACAATCCCAGTGGATGTGGAACTGCTGCAGAAAGTCCTGAGGAGGCCACAGCTGCAGACAAAATTGGGGAAGGCGAGGGAGGAGCTATCCACACTACAGAAAAGTGTTGTTGTATCAATAGGGTGAGAACCATATGTGCTGGTTTGCCTAGGAGAAACTTGATTTACAACTGCTGCCTCAATGTCCAATCTGGTTTCACACCTGTCCTGAATTTTTTTTTCATTTTAAATAAAACATTATGAGTCAACTTTGCATTAAAATAATTAGTGTCAGTTTAATAGACTTACTTTGTGTATCTTGCTTCTATTATGTTATCATCTAGCAGAGTGCGTGACACCTGTGGAATGCAGAATATTCTCTTTGCCACATAATTAAATCTGAAACCATACAATCACATGAGCTTATTTCTTAAAATAAATCTCTATATTTATACATAAACACATATATCCTAGAAGTTGTTTCTCCCGAGAATCCTAATACAATACTCATTAACAAACATTTTCAGGTGTGCATTTTTGTAAATCAAATTGCTATGTTGCTGAATTTTTTATCAAATTACCACTTTTGTTTTGTTTTTTGTTTTTTTATGTTTCTATTTAAGCAGTGATACTTCAATTTATGGTTGTGATAAAGTTAATTTTTAAAATAGAAGGTTAAAAAGTAAGCTGATTTAGAAAAAAAATTAACAGTATTTAGGTGGTGTGCTGGTATGACACTGTTATACACACCCAAAAAAGTCATGTACTTTTAATCCTAATCCAACCTTATGGGGGCAGACTAATTATTTGGGTGGGACCATTTTGGGGGGACATGGGAGTTGCATGGTCTGGAATCAAACCCAGGTCTCCCACATGGAACACGAGCATTCTACCACTAAACCACCTGTGCAGTCCTTGGGTGGGACCTTTTGACTAGGTTGTTTCCATGGAGATATGACCCAACGACCTGCAGATGGGACCTTTTCATTAAATAGAGATGTAACACTGCCCATTCAAGATGGCTCTTAATTACTTTACCCTAGTCCTTAAAAGAGCTGATAGCAGACGCATAGACATTTGGAGATGCTTGGAGAGCTGACAAAGAAAGTCACTGGAATCAGAAGCTGAAAGCAATGAAACCCAGGATGAAAGGATTAGAAGATGCCAGCCATGTGTCCTCCCTGCTGACAGAGGACCCCCAGACATGAGAATGTATCCTCTTCTTCGTGTCTTAATTTGGACATTTTCACAGCCTTAGAATTATAATTTACAGCTTAATAAATCCCCTTTGTAAAAGCCAATCCATTTGTTACATTGCATTTCTGCAGCTTTAGCAAGCCAAAACAGGTCAGTACATAGCTGTTGCAAACAAGAACACTTCGGTCTGAGGAAATTACAATATGGCTGGATTATCTAAATGTACAATGCAGACACATTTTAATTCATATTAATCATCCAAAAGTATGCTTTATTATGTTTTTTATGCCACAAGTTTTACGAATACACAGAAACCCAAAGAGTACCTTTAAATATAAGCATTCCTGTCTGAAAGTGATATCCATCCCCTCTTCAATTTATATTTTGTAGATCTAAACGTTCATTTGGATCAATAAAGACTATAACTCACTAAAACGAAAAAGTGAGAAGGAGATGAATAGTGGAAAGATAATGAAAACCTACATTACATCATTAGTAAAATTAATACAGTCACAAGCAGGATTAGAAAACCAAAAGACGGCTTCACAGCTATTAACTGATGCTGAACACCTATTCCAAGCCAAGGCTGAATAGAATCGTAAAACAGTTTTGACTGAGGACTTTACATTCTGTGAGTGAAAGAGGCCTTTTGGATTTTTTACAGAACTCAAAATGCTTCATTTCTGTGGTTTTTTCAGCATATTCCAGGCCTGCCTCTGGATCTTGCATCTATCACACTTTGATTTCACAGGGTCTGGGAGGGCTACGTAGGTCCACACAATCATAGCATCTAAGCTATCTTATGTGCATGGGTGTCCAGTCACTTGCCAACGCACTTGCCAGGGAATAATTGGTTTCGTTTTATCTTGTTTTCCTCCTGAAATTCTCCCTGACCACACAACCTCTTCTTAAATATAATCTGACGGGGGAAAATCAAGCATACCCTCTTCAAGAAATGATTGCAGAGAATCTCAAATTACTTCCCCTCAACCACTGCAGAAACCCCTGGCCTAGTACCTGAACTTCTCAAGACCCTGAAAACCTGGGTTTTCCAGAAAGAAAACAGCACAGGAGCCCATCTTTATTTTCCATGGTACAAACTGGGGTTAGAACTTTGAACGGCTAAATAAATTCTGATGTGATTGATACGGGATTTGTCCCCTCCCGCCAAATCATGGTGCTTCAGGAGATAAGAAAGTGTGGATTCAAAGCCAAGTTTTGATGACAGGTTGCCTTTGACATCTTTTGTATGACCCCACGAAGAATAAGTTGGGTACTTTGAGTACTCACAAGTCGGACAGGTGTATTCACGACTGTGAAGGCAACAACTCATAAAAACTGTTTCTATCTACTCACTGGGGGTGCCTATGCATTCTTAGGAAAAACCTGGGATTCTATGTGATTTATTGTGGTTCTATGAGCTTTTTGTGACCACCACAGAGAACCTAAAATGGTGGCAAGCCATGGCTCAATCTACAATCTGAACACCACCATCTAGGGTGGCCTCCTTTCCCTCCGTTTCTCTGCCTACTTGCCTTCCTTAATTGTCCACTTTCTATTGAAGCTTCCACGAGACCTTCTATTCCATCACTGATATCCAGGACACTCCCATAATACAGTTTCTCAACCTCAACACTAATGACCTTTTGGGGATAATGTTTTGCTGAGCAGGGGCCTGTCCTGTTCACTGCAAAAAGCCTAGCAGCATCCCTGGCCTTGACTCACCAGATGCCAGAAGCACCCTCAAGTCTTGACAACCAAAAATGTGTCCAGGCATTGCCAAATGTCCTACGGGGAATGACTTCACTGCCCCCCTCCCACCCCAATAAATACTTGACACCAGCTTAGGAAGCAAGAGGTGAAATAAGAAGCCCAGATGAAGGAAGACACAGTATCAGGTCTCTATAGATTATAGACACTTGGAACTCATGCTAGTCCATACAGTTTGATGGGCTGGGTCGCACAACAGCAGATTTCCAAAACACAGTGGTTATTATTAAACCAGAAGGAAAAAGACAGAACCACCACTACCTGGCAGATTGGTGACTGACAAAAGGGCAGGGTCTGAGTATTGACCTGGCCAGTAAAAAGGCAGCTGTGCGACCCTGGGGAGATCCCTTCACCTCTGGGCTTCAGTTTCTCCCATCTGTTCAACTGCAGAATAGGAGAAGATGATACCATGTTCTAGCTTGAACACTGAGAACTGTCTAAGCTGGGGTATCTTAACAGAAGCTCTAGATTCAGAGATTAAGGAGTGTAAATAATAATTCTGTACTTCTATTAATCGATGACAAACAACACATTGCCAATCTCAAAATATGGTTAATTTTAAATTTTACACCAAAAGCATGACCAAAAAAAAACACCAAAAAAAAAAAAAAAATAGGTAGTGCAGGCCATGGTGGCTCAGTGGCAGAGTTCTCGCCTGCCAAGCCAGAGACCTGGGTTTGTTTCCCGGTGCCTGTCCACGCAAAAAAAAAAAAAAGATAAATTGGATTTTATTAAAATAAAAAATTGCTATGCATAAAAGGACTTTATCATGAAATAAAAAGAAAACCTACAGGATAGGAGAAAATAGTTGCAAACCAAACACTGATAAGGGTGTAATATCCAGAATAAAGAAATCCTACAACTCAACAAAAAAGACAATTAAAAAATGGGCAAAAGAAAAGTCCCCTAGGGGTATGAAGAGAAAGAGGGAAAATTCAACTTCCCTATATGGAGAATTCCTGATATATCTACAAGCAGTGGGGTCAACCAAAGCAATAGGCCACGCCCTCATCTTTTTCATATAAAACTTATCCCCACAAAGGATAGGCTAAGCCTACTTAAAATTAGGCCAAGAGTCACCACCAGAGAACCTCTTTTGTTGCTCAGATGTGGCCAACACAGCAAGCAAACTCACTGCCCTCCCCCTCTCTATGTGGGACATGACTACCAGGGGTGTAAACCTCCCTGGCAATGTGGGACAGAAATCCTAGAATGAGCTGAGATTCAGTATCAAGGGATTGGGAAAATCTTCTCAACCAAAAGGGGGAAGAGAGAAATGAGACAAAATAAAGTGTCAATGGATGAGAGATTTCAAACCGAGTCGAGGTTATCCTGGAGGTTATTCTTATGCATTATATAGATATCACCTTTTTAATTAAGGTATATTGGATAGGCTGGAGGGTAGTGCATGAAAATGTAGAACTGTGTTCCAGTAGCCATGTTTCTTGAAGATAATTATATAGTGATACAGTTTTCGCAATGTGACCATGTGATTGTGAAAACCTTGTGTCTGATGCTCCTTTTATCTACAGTATGGACAGATGAGTAAAACATGTGGATTAAAAAATCAATAATGGGGGAACAAATATTAAAATAAATTGAGTAGATTGAAATGCTAGTGATCAACGAAAGGGAGTGGTAAGGGGTATAGAAAAACAAATAGGGGAAACAAAGACTAAAATATATTGGGTGGATGGAAATATTAGCAGTCAATGAGAGGGAAGGGTAAGGGGTATTGTATGTATGAGATTTTCTTTTGCCGAATTGATGCAAATGTTCTAAGAAATGATTGTGGTGATGAATATACAACTATGTGATGATATCATGAGTTATTAATTATATACCAAGAATGGAACGATCATATGGTAAGAATGTTCGTGTTTATATGTTGTTATGGTTAAAAAAAATTAAAAATTAAAAAAGGGGGGGGGAAGACTTGTTTCTCCAAAGAAGATACACAAGTGGCCAAAAAACACATGAAAAGATGATCAATATCATCAGTCAGAGATACAATTTCACACCCATTAGAACAGTTACTATTCAAAAAAAGGGAAAATGATATGGAAATAGGAGCACTTGTTTATTGTTGGTGGGACTGTAAACAGGCACAGCTGCTGTGGAAAATAGTTTCGTGGCTCCTCAGAAAATACAGAATTACCATTTGGCCCAGAATCCTACCTCTAGGTATATATCCAAAAGAACTGAAAGCAGGGACTCAAAAAGTTATTCGTACACCAATGTTCACAGCATCATTATTCACAACTACAAAAAGATGGAAGCAACCCAACTGTCCATCAACAAATGAATGGATTAAAAACAAAATGTGGTATATACCAATAGTGAAATATTATTCAGCTGTAAAAAGGAATGAAGTTCTGATATATGCAACAACACGGATGAACCTTAAAGACATAATGCTGAGTGAAATAAATCAAACACAAACTGACAAAGTATGATCTCAGTGATAGGAAATAATTAGAATATGCAATTCACGATCAGAACCTAGAACACCGGTTACTAGGGACAGGGGTGAGGGTAGGATATGTAGCTGGGGGTGTCAATGTTGAATTGGTACAGAGTTTCTGTTTGGATGATGGAAAAAATTTTGGTAATGGATAGTAGTTATAGTAGCACAACACTGTGAATGTAATTAACAACAATGAATTATATACTTGTGTTACTAGCATTAATTTTTTTTTAAATCATAGGACTGTACAGCACTATGAACCCTAATGGAAACAACAAACTATAGTTAAGAGCATAATTATAATAATATTGTTTCACCAATTGTGACAATGGTACCATGCTAATGCAATGTGTTAATAATAAGGAAAAGCGTGTGTGTATGTGTGTGTGTGTGTGTAGTATATGGGAACCCTATTTTCGCACAATTCTTCTGTAAACCTACAACTTCTCTAATAAAATAAACAAATGGTTGATTATACTACGAAACATTAAATCCAACATATTCAGAAAAAATATGAAATGTTATACACACACAATACAAAAAACTTTAAAAAGCCTAGAAAACAATGGTTTTATTATAAATTGAGTTATATATACAGATTTATGGAAAATATTCAAACTTCCTATGCTTTTTTTCCCCCCCCTCTGGGGTGGTGGGGAGGCATTCCCCACTTAGAGGAATCTACACGGCAGTGACAAGAGCACCCACAGCAACTTGTGTTAACTTTTACATACAAACTTAAGGAGGGGAGGAAAGGATCAATCTCTGGGGAAAGAAAAACAGCTTAAAAATAGAGTTCTCAAGTCTCTGTCCCCATCACCTGAAGAATGACACTCAGTGTAACAGGACTTTTAAATCTCAGACTCATGCTAAAAGCCTGGTAAGAGTTGGCTGTTAAGTCTTCCTAATTTGGTGTTTTTTTACAAAGGAATACTCTTTCTGAAGTAGGAAAGCTAATTTGGTGATAAAAGCCCCAGACAGAAAAGGACGGACAATCAGAACATGAATTAGGAACACAGCGTTGCAATAAAAGACCATTGAAGACAAATAAATTGGGGCTCAGGTTCAATAAACCCTCCAAGTGTAACTTTAGACTTACACCAGGACAAGAAATGGAAACACTCCTGCTGACAATGCAATCAACTCAGGGCAAAGACTACAGCCTAACTCGGCTGTACATCCAAAAATGCACAACTTATACACAATCTCAACCTGAAGGACAGTATCAGCATTCCTTCAAAAATCTTTTCCTCTCTTAGGAACAAATGCTCTCTTGTGGAAAGGTCTATCAACATCCTCTGTACCACCCACTCCCTTCCTTAGAGCTATTTTAAATTCTGATGTTTAACCACTAGCTTGTTTAACAATATAAAGGCTCAGAAAATGTAATTTTAGCATTGGCCATAAAACAAGAATTACTGAGACATAAATAAGCATTTTCAATGTGAAAAAAACTGTCTTAAAAATTTACAAGTTTCTTTAAAGGAATTTTTTATCCCCAAGAATAGGACTACAAAGAAAAATTCATCTAGGACTGATGTGGCAAACCAGTCCATTACTGTACAGATCCTATTATGCAAAGAATTTTTTAATGTGATGAACAAGCCTGATGAGTCATAAATAATACTGGAAATAATGGGTATCATAGTATGAGGTTTAAACCCTTAAGACACAAAACAGCAAAGTCAAGTTCAGAGAGTCCAAGCACAATTTAAAACTTTTGAATGATAAAAATACTAGCTTTACACTAGGGCATAGGATGTTTAACTTCAAGATAAAAAGAAAAAGAACAATAGACCTATCTACGTATCCAAAGCTATAAGAAGTAAGGAAATAATTAAAATTAGAGCAGAGATAAATAAAAGACAATAAAAAAATTGAAACAATAAAGAAAAAGTTCACTCTTTGAAAAAAAATGAAATTGACAAAGCTTTAGCTAGACTGGAAAAAAAAAAAAAAAGAGAAAAGATGCAAATAAACAAAACCAGAAAGAAAAACGGTAACATCACTATTGATCTTACAGAAACAGACTAAGAGAGAATGTTATGAACAACTGTGAACCAACTACATAATCTAGAAGAAATGGAAAAAACTGCAGAAATGCATAAATTATCTCAATCAACTCAAAATGAAATAGAAAACATCAAACCTATAACAAGTACAGAGATTAAATCAATAATAAAAAAAATCTTCTACCAAAGAAAATTCCAGGACCAGATGGCTTCATATTCTACTAAACACTTAAATAAGAACTAATGCCAATTTTTTTCAGGTTGTACCAAAGAATTCAAAAGAAGTGAATATTCCTAATTCATTCCACAAGACTAGCAATACTCCGACACCAAATCTTGGTAAAGATGTCACAAGAAAAGAAAACAAAAAACCAATGTCCTTCATGAATATGGATATAAAAACCTTAACAAAATACTGGCAAAGAATCCAAGGGCATATTTAAAAGATTATACACCAGGATCAAATGGGATTCATTTCAGGAATGCAAGGGTGGTTCAACATATGAAAACCAATTATTGTCATACACCACATAAATATTATAAAGGAAAAAACCCACAAGATTATCTCAATAGATGCTGAAAGGCATTCAACAAAATCCAGCACCCTTTCTTGATAAAAATATTCAGAAAAGTAGGAACAGAAAGGAACATTTTTTAACATGATAAAGGTTATATAGATTATTTATGAAAACTCCACAGGTAACATCATACTCGATGAAAGACTTAAAGCTTTCAAGGATGCCCACTTTCATCAGTGTCATTCAATAGAGTACTAAGTCCCAGTCACACCAGTCAGGCAAGAAAAAAAAAATAATAAAAGATAACCAAATTGGAAAGGAAGAAATAAAACTATCTCTATTTGCAGACCACAAGATTTTATATATATATAGAAAGACCAAAGGAATCCATAAGAAAACTATTAGAGCAAATAAATGAATTCAGTGAAGTGTCAAGGTGCAAGAAAAAAGCAACTGTGTTCCTATATACTAGCAATGAACAATCCAAGAGGAGAATTAAGAAGGCAATTCCACTAACAAGAACATCTAAAAGAACAAAAAGAAAAAATGTATCTAGGAATAAATTTAACTATGGATACAAAAGGCTTTGACACTGAAAACTACAAAACACTGCTGAAAGAAATTAAGACAATTAAATGGCAATGTTCATAGATTGGAAGAGTTAATTTAATACATCAATATTACCCAAAGCAATATACAAATTAAATGCACTCTCTATTAAAATGCCAGCAACGTTGTTTGTTTGTTTGTTTTGTAGAAATGAAGAAACCAATCCTTAAATATTATATGGAAGTGCAAGGGGCCCCAAATAGACAAAATAATCTTGAAAAAGAAGAACAGGGTTGGAAGACACTCTTAACCAATTTCAAATTGTATTACAAAGCAACAATAATCAAAACAGATTCTGGCACAAAAGATATTCTAGCACACGCACGCACGTGCGCACACACACACACACACAGATCAGTGGAACAGAACTGAAAATCCAAAAGTAAAAGTAAACCCACACATCTATGGCCAACTGATTTTTGACAATGGTACTAAGTACATGTAATGGGGAAAGAACAGTCTCTTCAACAAATGGGAAAACTTGATATCCACATGCAGAAAAATTAATTTACACTCCTATCTCACACCACATATAAAAATGAACTCAAAATGGATCAGTGACATAAATATAAGAGCTAAGACTATATAAAATACTTAGAAGATAACACAGGGGGGCAAATGTTCATTCCCTGAGATTCAGTAATGGATTCCTAGATACACCACCAAAAGCACCAACAAGAAAGGAAACAAACTTGATTTTGTCAAAATTAGAAACTTTTGTGTAATAAAAGAAATTATGAAGAAAGTGAAAAAACAACATACAGAATGGGAGAAAATAGCTGCAAACGTACACAGGGAAATACTTTACTATCCAGAATGCATAAAGAACTTTTACAATGAAACAAAGAGAAACCCAATTCAAAAATGAATAGACATTTCCCCAAAGATACAAAAATGGCCAATAAATACATGAAAAAATGCTCCCTGTCATTAGCCATAAGGGAACTGAAAATTAAAAACACAGTGAAATACTATTTCAAACCCACAAGGATGGCAAAACAGAAAATAAAGTGCTGGAGAAGATACAGAGAAATCAGAACTCCAGTACATTGTTGGTACATAAAATGATGCAGGCACTGTGGAAAGCAATAGGCACTTTCTCAAAAAATTAAATAAAGAATTAACATTTGACCCAGCAATCCCACTTCTCAGTATACACCCACAGAGAGTGAAAAAAGGGTCTCACATGCTTGTATTGTATAGCAGTGTTTACAGCATCATTATTCACAATAGCCAAAAGTTGAAAACAGCCGAAATGTTTATCAGAAATTAATGCAGCGCAAACACACAGAGGCATATTAGCCATAAGAAGAGATGAAGCAATGAGACATGCTGCAACATGGAAAAACCTTGAAAACATGCTCAATGAAACAAGCAAGACACAGAGGGCCCAAAATTGCTTACTATATAAATAATAAAAGATGACTAGAAATAACAAATTCACAGATATAGCAGGTCAGAGGTTATCAGTGGAGATGGGATAGAGGGAAAGATATGCAGGGGATGTTTTAAAAATAAAATAAAAATAAATTTTAAAAATTTCAACCACAGATGCAGTCAATAACTCTCAACATTCATCAGGAGATTTATGGTCAGATAAATTCAAAAGGAGACATTTGGCTAAAATTTCATTATAATATTTCAAAACAAATACCTTTCTGAAATTTGATTTTCACTTGGAAGTAATTTTTTTTTTTAAGTGTCAACATCATGAAAAATAACAACAAAGTGAAATAATGTCACAGACTACCAGAGATGGACCCCTGACAAGCAAATCCAATGCTGGAAAACGGAAAAGATAAAGGATATTGGTGGGAAAACTGGTGAAATCTGAATAAAGACTGTAGTTTGTCCCAATGTTAATAATTTCCTGGTGTTGATAACTGTGCTATGGTTACATAAGAGGTTAAAATTCAGGAAGTTGGGGGAAGGGTGTACAGAACTCTGTCATTTTTGCAACTTTTCTGTAAGTCTAAAATTATTACGAAGGAAGAAGTTAAAACAATTTTTAAAAAAGCTGTGAAAAGGCGGGCCACGGTGGCTCAGTAGGCAAGAATGCTTGCCTGTCATGCCAGAGGACCCGGTAGATTCTGGGTGCCTGCCCATGTAAAAAAAAAAAAAAAAAAAACTGTGAAAGCCACTGAGAGATCTTGGCAGGGGATTCCAGGATCAAGTTTAAATTTTGAGAAGACCATCATGGGATCAACATGGAGGGGGCATTCATTTACTGCCTCCAGCTGTACACTCTCTTCTTTTGTCCCTTCTAGGGTCCTTTTGGAGAGGACCCTACCGGCACCTCTCCTTTGCCAGCTAGCCTGATGCCAGGATTTGCCAACAGAGGGCGCTGGAGGGACACCCAGAAAGCAGAGGCTTTTCCTTCCTACTGGCTTGTGGTCTGCCACCTGGGGCCAGCAGGTCAGCTCCCGGGGATCCCAAGGCTAACTCCAGCACCCCTCATGGTTCAAACTCAGTCTGTATTCCCCTGGCAATCCTGTTTGCCACCAGGAGGCCAAGTGTCACTGTGGCAAACACATCATCACTCAAAGGTCTGAACGTCTGCAGCAACAAGCTGGCTTCTCCTAGGACTTCTAAGTCTCTTCCTTCTCCCTCTTCCTCAGCCCTGGTATGAGAGCTGCTTTCTGCAGTTGTCCCTGCTGCTCCCACTGGAGTCGTCTGTGACCCCTTCTAGAGAGCCCAGCCACTTTACACTCCCTAGCAATTCTTTATACTAAATGTCCCCATTCAAGTTACAAGTGGTTTCTGGCTCCTGTCTGTAGCCTACCGGAAACAAGTCCTGACATTGCTTTCCAGAGAGTTTACACTCAATGACATTTGATTCTCCTGGAAGCAATGACACACTTCTTTTTTCCTATGGGATCATAACACATATATTCATGGCGAGAATATCTACACTGACAGGAGTTATCATGTCTGGTTTAAACGTTTCTGACAGTAAAGTAAAATGGGGTCATAATATTAGAGGAGAAAAAAGAATCTGCTCACTGGTTAGCATATTAATTTTTAATGTCTTAATACAGGCCTAAGTTTATATGCTAATTCAACTCAAAAGCTTCTTTGACGCTTTCATTTGACTTGTTTGAAAATGTGACTTAAATCATTCTACTAGCTAGAACCATTGGTTAAGTGTAAAGCTACTATGAACAATTTATCCCTCATGCATTTATTATATTAAAACAAGTAAGCAAAACTAATACAATGTCAGATGTACAAAAATTCCAACATAGAGCCAAGAAAAATCTCTGCGTTGTCTCTACCCTAAAAGCAACCAAGGAAAAAAGAACAAGTGAGAATATGGAGAATACTGTTAAGATAGAAATAGGGTCAGGTACATTCCCTAATTAACCAACAGTTCCACAGAATCTCAACTGTCTATTTCCATTTCAGTTATAATCTAAAAAGAATATGGTTACTAAGTCAAAATTATACTTCTTGAGTGTGAATGCAATTTGCCTTGGAAAGATCTTTTCTCAAAACTGTATTTTTAAAAATGGTCATGGGGTGGGAAACTTATACCGGCACATTACACTTTTTATTTAACAGCAATTTTCATGTCATTCAGGTTTGAGAAACAATGCTATAATCTAAGATCAAAAGGAGAACTCTTTTGCTGTATAGCAGAGTGGGGAGAGAGTGGTGGGTAAGTTCCATTCCTAATTATGGGGCAGAAATACTTTAGTTTTACTAAAATTCTGAAAAAATAAGAGCTTGAGCCACCATCTCCTAATGGTAGAGGAGGAAGGGCAGAGCCGGTAAAGAGGGAGACAGAACTGGGTTCTCTGGTCTCAAACTGCTAATCCCATTTCCACACTTTACTGCAGGCTCATTTTCTTAGGCTCTAAAAAAAGGGGGTCATTCATTGCTGACTTGAAGTGACGTGAGGAACATGTGAGCTTCGTTCTTAGACAGAGCCTTGTACTTTTGTCATCATTCAATAATCAGTTTCTCAGATTCTCAGTCCGAAGTCTCCCCATGAATAAACTAGAGAGAAGAATGTGGGAGCAAGATGGCAGAGTGAGAAAAGCTCCAAACACCAACCTTCCTACAGAAAACATGAGAAATAAGCAGAAACGGTCAAAAGCAACTTTATCAGAACTCTAGAACACTAAGGTTTAGAACCACGAAACAAATACTGCGTCAAGAGAAAGTTAACCTAGAAAAAAAAAAGAAGAAAAGTTGCACAACACTTTAACATGAGTTGGCCTCAAGTAACTCGCACCCACCCCCCGCCCCCAGCCTGTGGGTGAGCGGGAGCCCACATTCCCAGTGGCGGGAACTTAGCAAAACTGATTCAGAAATTTAGTGTAGTGTGTCCATCCCACCCATCTGCTGACTACCTGGAGGACTCACCTAAGAGAATGGTCTCATGTTGCCTAATAGGGACTCATTTGGGGTAGAGAAGCAGCTGGCATTTCCCCAGAAACGTCAATCAGATGGCAACCACCTGGATGAGAGACTAGGCTTGGGAACACCTGGGGGCCCAGAGCAAAAGCTAGGGAAAGAGTTTCCCTGGGAACTGAGAACATCCAGGAGCCCAGCACACACCCAGAGCAAGGCTTCTGGTTAGAAAAAAAAAAAAACTGATAAGACTAATTGTAGACCCCAAGTTCATCTACAGGCTCAAGGAAGTCAGGCTAAACCCCAGCACTGACAGAGGCTTTTCAGTTTTTCTACTATTGTTGCTTTTTTTTGTTTTCTTAAGCTCCTGGCATTAAATGAAATACCTGTCAAAACACTAAGCAAATACAAGCTAAGGGAACTGAAATATCAGAGATCATTTATGACAAGGTAAGCATTCTGTGCAAAAAAAAAACATTTGTGAAATTTCTCAAATACATCACACAACAGCCCCCAATGACAAAACAAAACCCAGCAAAACCTGGAGAAAAGAGAGAATCTAATTTCCAGAATTGGCACATGGTGATAGTCAAATATCCTGATCACAACAACAAAAAATCTAAATGCATAAAAACAGGAAAGGATAGTGAATTCAAAGGAAAAAATAAAGTGACAGCAACCACTTCTAAGGAAGCTCAGATATTGGAATTACTTATCAAGAGACACTAAAGTCAACTCTCCTGAATAGCACTGATAAGCTAAAGGAATATATGGGGGGAAAAAAACACTAAAGGAAATCAGTAAAATGATTTATGAACAAAAAGGTAATTTTGGAAAACAGAACATTTAAAAAGCAACCAAAGAGATTGTGCAGCTAAAACCTACAGCAAATAAAATTTAAAATTCACTAGAGGGGCTCGTTAGCAGACTTGACCAGACAGAAGAAAAAATAAGTGAACTTATAGATGAGGCAATAGAAATCATCCAGTCTGAGGAAAAAAAGAAAAGATTGAAGAAAAGACTAAAGGACCCATGAAGCACCACAGAGTGTACCCACTTACTCAGTATAAGAATTCCCAGAAAAAGAGAAAGATTAATTCCCCAAATATACATAAATATACAAATCTAAGAAGCTCAGCAGACTCTGAATAGGATAAAGTCAGAAATAAGACAGTAGACTAAATCCTACCAGCAACAAGAAGTGAATCACTGTGTACAAGGGAACCTCAATAAGAATATAAACGCCAAGTTCTCACCAGAACTCCTGGAGGCCAGAAGGCACTGGGAAAGCATATTTAAAGTGCTGAAAGAGGGGGAAAAAAACCTGACCACCAAGAACTCTGTATCTGGCAAAATGTCCTTCAAAAATGAGGGAGGGGGCAGATCATAAAGGAATAAAGTTGGAAATCAATAATAAGCAGAGGGCCAGAAAATTCACAAATATATGGAGGCTCAACAACACACTCTTAAACAACCAGTGGGTCAAGGAAGAAATTACCAGAGAAATCAGTAAATATCTGGAGGCAAATGAAAATGAAAATACAACATATCAAAATTTACGGGATGTAGCAAAGGCAGTGCTAAGATGGAAACTTATTGCCCTAACTGCCTATATCAAAAAAATAGCAAAAATCAAGGAACTAACTGTTCACTTGGAAGAACGAGAAAAAGAACAGCAAACTAAACACAAAGCAAGCAAAAGGAAAGAAATAACAAAGATTAGAGCAGCAATAAATGAAACAACCAAGAAAATCAACAAAACCAGAAGTTGGTTCTATGAGAAAATAAGTAAGATTGATAGACCCACAGCAAGGTTGACAAAGAGAAGAAGAGAGAGGATGCAAATAAACAAAATCAGAAATGGAAGAGGAGACATAATAACTGACCTGGGAGAAATAAAGGAGGTAATGAAAGGATACTATGAATAACTTTATGCTAATAAACTAGACAATGTAGATGAAATGGACAACCTCCTAGAAAGGCATGAACAACCCACACTGACTCAAGAAGAAACAGACGACCTCAACAAACCAACCACAAATAAAGAAACTAAATTAGTCATTAAGAAGCTCCCCAAAAAGAAAAGTCCAGGACCAGATGGCTTCACATGTGAATTCTACCAAACATTCAAGAAAGAATTAGTACCAACCCCCCTCAAACTCTTCAAAAAAATTGGAGAGGAGGCACAGCTACCTAACTCATTCTATGAAGCCAATCTCACCCTCACACCAAAGCCAAAGATACTACAAGAAAAGAAAATTATAGACCAGTCCCTCTAATGAGTATAGATGCAAAAATCCAACAAAATTCTTGCAAATCAAATCCAGCAGCACATTAAAAGAATTATACAGCATGACGAAGTTGGATTCATCCCAGATATGCAAAGATAGTTCAACGTAATAAAATCAATTAATGTAATACACTACATCAACAAATCAAAGCAGAAAAACCACATGATCATCTCGATTGATGTAAAAAAAGCATTTGACAAAATTCAACAATCTTTTTTGATGTGAAAACACATCAAAGGATAGGAACAGAGGAGAACTTCCTCAACATGATAAAGGGAATATAGGAAAAACATAGCTAACATTATCCTCAATGGGGAAAAACTGAAACTTCCCCCCTAAGAGCAGGAACGAGACAAAGATGTCCACTAACACCATTGTTATTCAACACTGTGTTGGAAGATGTAGCCAGAGCAATTAGACAAGAAAAAGAAATGCAAGGCATCAAAACTGGAAAAGAAGAAGTGAAACTCTCATTGTTTGCAGATGATATGATACTACATATTGAAAACCCCCCAAAACCCACAACAAAACTACCAGAGCTAATAAATGAGTACAGCAAAGTGGCAGGTTACAAGGTCAACACTCAAAAATCTGTAGTGTTTCTACATACTAGTAATGAGCAATCTGAGGGGGAAATCAAGAAAAAAGTTCCATTTACAATTGCAACCAAAAGAATAAAATATTTAGGAATAAATTAAACTAAGTATACAAACGACTTATACAAAGAAAACTACAAGAAATTGCTAAAAGAAATCACAGAAGACCTAAATAAATAGAACAGCATATGGTGCTCATGTATTGGAAGATCAAATATAGTTAAGATGTCAATTCTACCTAAATTGATTTATAGATTCAATGCGATACCAATTAAAATTCCAAAAACTTACTTTGCAGCAATAGAAAAACCAATAGTCAAATTCATCTCGAAGAGCAGGTTGCCCTGAATAGCTAAAAATATTTTGAGAAAGAAAAATGAATTTGGAGTTTTCACACTATCTAACTTTAAGATTGCGAAGCTACAGTGGTCAAAACTGCATGGTATTGGCATAAAGATAGATATACTGACCAATGGAATTGAATAGAGTGATCAGATATAGAACCTTTTATCTATGGACAACTGATCTCTGATAAGGCAGTCAAGCCAACTTACCTAGGACAGAACAGTCTCTTCAATAAATGGTGCCTGGAGAACTGGATATCATATGCAAAACAATGAAAGAGGATCGATATCTCACACCCTATACAAAAATTAACTCAAAATGGATCAAAGACCTAAACATTAGACCAAAGACCACAAAATTTTTAGAAGAAAAAGTAGGGAAATATCTTATAAAATTTATAATAGGAGACAGTTTCCTAGATCTTACACCCAAAGCACAAGCACTGAAGAAAGAAATAGATAAATGGGAACTCCTCAAAATTAACCACTTTTGTGCATTAAAGAACTTTGTCAAGAAAGTAAAAAGACAGCCTACACAACAAGAGACAATATTTGGAAATGTCATATCAGATAAAGGTCTAGTATCCAAAATATATAAAGAAATTGTTCAACTCAACAACAAAAAGACAAACAATCCAACTACAAAATGGGCAAAAGACATGAACAGACACTTCTCAGAAGAGGAAACACAAATGGCTAAAAGGCACATGAAAAAATGCTCAACTTCCCTGCCTATTAGCGAAATGCAAATAAAAACCACAATGAGATACCATCTCACACTCAGCAGAATGGCCATTATCAATAAAACAGTAAATGACAAGTGTTGGAGAAGATGTGGAGAAAGAGGCACACTTATCCACTGTTGGTGGGAATGTCAAATGGAAAAACCACAGTGGAAGGCAGTGTGGCTGCTCCTCAGGAAGCTAAATATAGAACTGCCAAATGATCTGGCAATATCATCGCTAGGTATCTAGGGCAAGAACACAAACGGACATTTGTACACCAATGTTTATAGCAGCATTATTTACAAATGCCAAGAGATGGAAATAGCCCAAGTGTCCATCAACAGATGAGTGGCTAAACAACCTGTGGAATATACCTATGATGGAATATATACCTATGATGGAATAATTCAGAATAAAGTCATGAAGCATGTAACATGGATGGACCTTGAGGACATTATGCTGAGTGAGATTAGCCAAAAAACAAAAGGACAAAATACTGAATGGTCTCACTGATATGAGCTAACATTAATAAATGAACTTGGAGAATTTCAGTTAAGAACAGGCCATCAGGAGACAGAAATAGGATACATTTTGAATAATTGGAGCTGAAGGGATACAGACTGTGCAATAGGACTGATTTTAAAAATTCAGAAATGGATAGCACAATAACGTTAGTACACTGAACAAAGCAAAATATGAGAGTGATAGAGGGAAGAGTGCTGAGGGCACAAAAGAAACCAAAAAATAAAGATAGATGATAAAGACTAAGACGGTATAATCTAGGAACGCCTAGAGAGTACAATGATAGTGACTAAATATACAAATCAAAAAATTTTTTTGCATGAGGAAGAACAAAGGAATATCAATATTGCAGGGTGTTGAAAATAGATGGTCATTCAACTTTAACTTATGTGTGAGACTAAGCAAAAAATGTTTATTTGGTAGAAAAATTTATATTCTGACTAGTGCATTTCCTAATATAACTTATATGGACAGTTTAATTGAACAATATAAGTACATGGAACCTTGAACAGGGCATGAGATTTTGTAGGTTTGTCCAGAGTGGTGCCCCAATAAATTCCGGAGTGACTTGAACAGTGACTAAAAATGTATTTTCAAAGTCCCCTTGGGGGGATGGCAAGAAAAGGGTAAAATTCAACTTTCCCATCTGGAGAATTCCTAATATTCTCACAAACAGTGGGGACAACCAAATCAATAGGCCCAGCCTCAATATTGGGGTTTGTTCATATGAAACGTATCCCCACAAAGGAAAGGCTAAGCCTACTTAAAATTAGGCCTAAGAGTCACCCAGAGAACCTCTTTTATTGCTCAGGTGTGGCCTCTCTCTCTCTCTCTCTCTCTCAGCCAATATGACAAGCAAACTCATCACCCTCCCCCTTCTCTACGTGGGACATGACTCCCAGGGGTGTAAACCTCTCTTGCAACATGAAACAGAAATCCTAGAATAAGCTGGGACTCAGCATCAAAGGGTTGAGAAAACCTTCTCAACCGAAAGGGGGAAGAGAGAAATGGGACAAAAGAAAGTATCAGTGGCTGAGAGATTTCAAACAGAGTCAAGAGGTTATCCTGGAGGTTATTCTTATGCATTTTATAGATATCCCCTTTTTAGTGTAAGGTGTATTGGAGAAGCTAGAGGAAAATGCCTGAAACTGTAGAGCTGTGTTCCAGTAGCCATATTTCTTGATAATGATTGTATAATGATATAGCTTTCCCAATCTGACTATATAATTGTGAAAACCTTGTGTCTGATGTTTCTTCTATCTACGATACTGACAGATGAGTAAAAAAATACGGATTAAAAATAAATAATAGGGGGACAAATGTTAAAATAAATTGAGTAGATTGAAATACTAGTGAACAGGGCCACGGTGGCTCAGCAGGCAAGAATGCTCGCCTGCCATGCCAGAGGACCCGGGTTCGATCCCCAGTGCCTGCCCATGTAATAAAAAAAAAAATATATATATATATATATATATATATACATATATAAAAGAAATACTAGTGAACAATGAAAGGGAGTGGTAAGGGGTATAGAAAAAAAATTGGGGGGAACAAAATTTAAAATCTATTGAGTAGATGGAAATACTACTGGCCAATGAGAGGGAGGGGGAAGGGATACATTAGATATGAGTTTTTCTTTTTATTTCTTTTTCTAGAGTGATGTAAATGTTCTAAAAAATTGTCATGGTGATGAATGTACTACTATGTGATGACATTGTGAGCCATTGATTGTACACCATGCACAGAATGTTTGTATGTTAAGAATGTTCATGTTTGTATGTTGTTTTGGTTTGATAATAAAAAATAAATTAAAAAAAAATATTTTTTAAATGAGGGAGGGGTGGCAAGGGTAGCTCAGTGGTAGAACTCTTCCCTGCCATGCAGGAGACCGGGGTTTGATTCCAGCCCATGCACTTTCCAAACAAACAAAAATTTAACAAATGGAAAAAAAAGAATGAAATGTGACCCCACCATATAGCATACAAAAACAAACCAAAAAAATAAAAAACAGGGATAATGGATCTAACTAATAGCAGAGAAGAAAATGCCCAAAAGGACATTAATGGGACAAAAATGCAAAATACAGAATGAAAGCTTTTATATCACTGTTAAATTCCTTGAACCCATAATAACTGCACTAAATGAGTTTACATAAATAAATGTCCTTCTTCTTAGGAAATATGGAAGTATTAAGTGTCAAAGAGCATAACGTACGAAACCTACTCTCATATGTTTAGATGATGAGAGAATAATGTAACAAATGTGGCAAAATGTTAAAAGCTGGTAAATCTGTGTATCTGGGAGCAATCTGTATTGATTTATTACTATGAAGAGCAATGATCTCAAAACATCTTTTAAGAAATGGGGGAGAAATAAGACATTCCCAAATTAATAAAAGCTGAAGTTTGATATCACTACATCTGCTCTACACGTAATGCCAAAAGAAATATTTCAGGATGAAAGAAAAGAACAGTAACTTGAAGAGCTATAAAGAAGTATAAAGAATGAGGGTAGCTCTTTGGGTAAAAATAAATGCCAGTACTATTGCATTATTGGTTTGTAACTCCATTTACAGAACCTAAAATAAAAATGCATTAAAAACATTGATAACAATATGTCACTAGATAGACAATTTATAAAGTTATAAATTGTAACAAGAGGGACTTCCTGGAAGATGGCGGCTTAATAAGACGCGCGGATCTTAGTTTCTTCTCCAGGATAGCTACTAGGGGAGTAGAAACGATACAGAAAGCGCCCAAAGCCACAACAGAGATAAAAAAGACAGCGTACCCCATCCTGGAACGCCTGGCTGGCTGAGAGAAGCAGCTCGGGTGAGATCGCCGAGGCGCGCGGGCCTCACCGGGCGGGGTGGCAAGCGGCCGGAGTCACTCCCTTCCCCCTTCCCAGGCCGGCTGGGAGAAATGGAGAGGCGGTCCCCTGAAACCGTGGCGGCTGGTGCGCACACCACGCGTGGCCCCCCGGACCAACTGAGAGAATTGGATCGGAAATCCCCAGGCCGCGGAGAACGGTGACGGGTGGGGGAGGCCCCTTCCAAACCCGTGACTCCCGGGGAACGTGCACTCTCTGAGGTGGGCCGCTGCCGCTGGCGCCCTCCCGCCACGCTTGTCGCCCAGGGCCGACTAGGAAATTCGGACGGGCTCTTTCCCGGGCTGCGGCGACCAGCAACCCTCCCTGCGTTTGGACCCCGGGCCGGCTCAAGCCGCTTCGGCTAGCGAACCCCCCCGGACGGCGAGAGTTTTCCAAAGTTTAAGGTCCCACAGCACCTTTTACTGGTGGGACCCACTGACAAACGGGTGCCACGAGCGCCACCTACTGGGCAGGATAAGAAAAACAGAACCCAGAGATTTCACAGAAAAATCTTCCAAACTTTTGGATCCAATACCCAGGGAAATCTGTCTAAATGCGCAGACGCCAACAGAAGATAACGGATCACGCTCAAATAATTGAAAATATGGCCCAGTCAAAGGAACAAACCAATAGTTCAAATGAGATACAGGAGCTGAGACAACTAATGCTAAATATACGAACAGAAATGGAAAACCTCTTCAAAAACGAAATCGATAAATTGAGGGAGGACATGAAGAAGACATGGGCTGAACATAAAGAAGAAATAGAAAAACTGAAAAAACAAATCACAGAACTTATGGAAGTGAAGGACAAAGTAGAAAAGATAGAAAAAACAATGGATACCTACAATGATAGATTCAAAGAGACAGAAGATAGAATTAGTGATTTGGAGGATGGAACATCTGAATTCCAAAAACAAACAGAAACTATCGGGAAAAGAATGGAAAAATTTGAACAGGGTATCAGGGAACTCAAGGACAATATGAACCGCACAAATATACGTGTTGTGGGTGTCCCAGAAGGAGAAGAGAAGGGAAAAGGAGGAGAAAAACTAATGGAAAAAATTATCACTGAAAATTTCCCAACTCTTATGAAAGACCTAAAATTACAGATCCAAGAAGTGCAGCGCACCCCAAAGAGATTAGACACAAATAGGCATTCTCCAAGACACTTACTAGTTAGAATGTCAGAGGTCAAAGAGAAAGAGAGGATCTTGAAAGCAGCAAGAGAAAAACAATCCATCACATACAAGGGAAACCCAATAAGACTGTGTGTAGATTTCTCAGCAGAAACCATGGAGGCTAGAAGACAGTGGGATGATATATTTAAATTACTAAAAGAGAAAAACTGCCAACCAAGACTCCTATATCCAGCAAAATTGTCCTTCAAAAATGAGGGAGAAATTAAAACATTCTCAGACAAAAAGTCACTGAGAGAATTTGTGACCAAGAGACCAGCTCTGCAAGAAATACTAAAGGGAGCACTAGAGTCAGAACCGAAAAGACAGAAGAGAGAGGTATGGAGAAGACTGTCGAAAGAAGGAAAGTCAGATATGATATATCTAATACAAAAGGCAAAATGGCAGAGGAAAATATTATCCAAACAGTAATAACTCTAAATGTTAATGGACTGAATTCCCCAATCAAAAGACATAGATTGGCAGAATGGATTAAAAAACAGGATCCTTCTATATGCTGTCTACAGGAAACACATCTTAGACCCAAAGATAAACATAGGTTGAAAGTGAAAGGTTGGGAAAAGATATTTCATGCAAATAACAACCAGAAAATAGTAGGAGTGGCTATACTAATATCCAACAAGTTAGACTTCAAATGTAAAACAGTTAAAAGAGACAAAGAAGGACACTATATACTAATAAAAGGAACAATTAAACAAGAAGACATAACAATCATAAATATTTATGCACCGAACCAGAATGCCCCAAAATACGTGAGGAATACACTGCAAACACTGAAAAGGGAAATAGACACAAATACCATAATAGTTGGAGACTTCAATTCACCACTCTCATCAATGGACAGAACATCTAGACAGAGGATCAATAAAGAAATAGAGAATCTGAATATTACTATAAATGAGCTAGACTTAACAGACATTTATAGGACATTACATCCCACAACAGCAGGATACACCTTTTTCTCAAGTGCTCATGGATCATTCTCAAAGATAGACCATATGCTGGGTCACAAAGCAAGTCTTAACAAATTTAAAAAGATTGAAATCATACACAACACTTTCTCGGATCATAAAGGAATGAAGTTGGAAATCAATAATAGGCAGAATGCCAGAAAATTCACAAATACCTGGAGGCTCAACAACACACTCTTAAACAACGAGTGGGTCAAAGAAGAAATTGCAAGAGAAATTAGTAAATACTTCGAGGCAAATGAAAATGAAAACACAACATATCAAAACTTATGGGATGCAGCAAAGGCAGTGCTAAGAGGGAAATTTATTGCCCTAAATGCCTATATCAGAAAAGAAGAAAAGGCAAAAATGCAGGAATTAACTGTTCACTTGGAAGAACTGGAGAAAGAACAGCAAACTAATCCCAAAGCAAGCAAAAGGAAAGAAATAACAAAGATCAGAGCAGAAATAAATGAAATTGAAAATATGAAAACAGTAGAGAAAATCAATAAGACCAGAAGTTGGTTCTATGAGAAAATCAATAAGATTGATGGGCCCCTATCAAGATTGACAAAAAGAAGAAGAGAGAGGATGCAAATAAATAAGATCAGAAATGGAAGAGGAGACATAACTACTGACCTCACAGAAATAAAGGAGGTAATAACAGGATACTATGAACAACTTTACGCTAATAAATACAACAATTTAGATGAAATGGACGGGTTCCTGGAAAAACATGAACAACCAACTTTGACTCAAGAAGACATAGATGACCTCAACAAACCAATCACAAGTAAAGAAATTGAATTAGTCATTCAAAAGCTTCCTAAAAAGAAAAGTCCAGGACCAGATGGCTTCACATGTGAATTCTACCAAACGTTCCAGAAAGAATTAATACCAATTCTCCTCAAACTCTTCAAAAAAATCGAAGTGGAGGGAAAACTGCCTAATTCATTCTATGAAGCCAACATCACCCTCATACCAAAACCAGGCAAAGATATTACAAAAAAAAGAAAACTACAGACCAATCTCTCTAATGAATACAGATGCAAAAATCCTCAATAAAATTCTAGCAAATCGTATCCAACAACACATTAAAAGAATTATACATCATGACCAAGTAGGATTCATCCCAGGTATGCAAGGATGGTTCAACATAAGAAAATCAATTAATGTAATACACCATATCAACAAATCAAAGCAGAAAAATCACATGATCATCTCAATTGATGCAGAGAAGGCATTCGACAAGATTCAACATCCTTTCCTGTTGAAAACACTTCAAAAGATAGGAATACAAGGGAACTTCCTTAAAATGATAGAGGGAATATATGAAAAACCCACAGCTAATATCATCCTCAATGGGGAAAAATTGAAAACTTTCCCCCTAAGATCAGGAACAAGACAAGGATGTCCACTATCACCACTATTATTCAACATTGTGTTGGAGGTTCTAGCCAGAGCAATTAGACAAGAAAAAGAAATACAAGGCATCAAAATTGGAAAGGAAGAAGTAAAACTATCACTGTTTGCAGACGATATGATACTATACGTCGAAAACCCGGAAAAATCCACAACAAAACTACTAGAGCTAATAAATGAGTACAGCAAAGTAGCAGGTTACAAGATCAACATTCAAAAATCTGTAGCATTTCTATACACTAGTAATGAACAAGCTGAGGGGGAAATCAAGAAACGAATCCCATTTACAATTGCAACTAAAAGAATAAAATACCTAGGAATAAATTTAACTAAAGAGACAAAAAACCTATATAAAGAAAACTACAAAAAACTGCTAAAAGAAATCACAGAAGACCTAAATAGATGGAAGGGCATACCGTGTTCATGGATTGGAAGACTAAATATAGTTAAGATGTCAATCCTACCTAAATTGATTTACAGATTCAATGCAATACCAATCAAAATCCCAACAACTTATTTTTCAGAAATAGAAAAACCAATAAGCAAATGTATCTGGAAGGGCAGGGGGCCCCGAATTGCTAAAAACATCTTGAGGAAAAAAAACGAAGCTGGAGGTCTCGCGCTGCCAGACTTTAAGGCATATTATGAAGCCACAGTGGTCAAAACAGCATGGTATTGGCATAAAGATAGATATATCGACCAATGGAATCGAATAGAGTGCTCAGACATAGACCCTCTCATCTATGGACATTTGATCTTTGATAAGGCAGTCAAGCCAACTCACCTGGGACAGAGCAGTCTCTTCAATAAATGGTGCCTAGAGAACTGGATATCCATATGCAAAAGAATGAAAGAAGACCCATCTCTCACACCCTATACAAAAGTTAACTCAAAATGGATCAAAGATCTAAACATTAGGTCTAAGACCATAAAACAGTTAGAGGAAAATGTTGGGAGATATCTTATGGATCTTACAACTGGAGGCGGTTTTATGGACCTTAAACCTAAAGCAAGAGCACTGAAGAAGGAAATAAATAAATGGGAACTCCTCAAAATTAAACACTTTTGTGCATCAAAGAACTTCATCAAGAAAGTAGAAAGACAGCCTTCACAATGGGAGACAATATTTGGAAATGATATATCAGATAAAGGTCTAGTATCCAGAATTTATAAAGAGATTGTTCATCTCAACAACAAAAAGATAGCCAGCCCAATTACAAAATGGGAAAAAGACTTGAACAGACACCTATCAGAAGAGGAAATACAAATGGCCAAAAGGCACATGAAGAGATGCTCAATGTCCCTGGCCATTAGAGAAATGCAAATCAAAACCACAATGAGATATCATCTCACACCCACCAGAATGGCCATTATCAACAAAACAGAAAATGACAAGTGCTGGAGAGGATGCGGAGAAAGAGGCACACTTATCCACTGTTGGTGGGAATGTCAAATGGTGCAACCACTGTGGGAGGCAGTTTGGCGGTTCCTCAAAAAGCTGAATATAGAATTGCCATACGACCCAGCAATACCACTGCTGGGAATATACTCAAAGGACTTAAAGGCAAAGACACAAACGGACATTTGCACACCAATGTTTATAGAAGCGTTATTTACAATTGCAAAGAGATGGAAACAGCCGAAATCTCCATCAACAGAAGAGTGGCTAAACAAACTGTGGTATATACATACGATGGAATACTATGCAGCTTTAAGACAGGATAAACTTATGAAGCATGTAATAACATGGATGGACCTAGAGAACATTATGCTGAGTGAGTCTAGCCAAAAACTAAAGGACAAATACTGTATGGTCCCACTGATGTGAACAGACATTCGAGAATAAATTTGGAATATGTCCTTGATAACAGAGTCCAGCAGGAGGTAGAAACAGGGTAAGATAATGGCCAATTGGAGTTGAAGGGATACAGACGGTGTAACAGGACTAGATACAAAAACTCAAAAATGGACAGCACAATAATACCTAATTGTAAAGTAATCATGTTAAAACACTGAATGAAGCTGCATCTGAGCTATAGGTTTTTGTTGTTTTGTTTTGTTGTGTTTTGATTTTACTATTATTACTTTTATTTTTTTCTCTGTATTAACATTCTATATCTTTTTCAGTTATGTTGCTAGTTCTTCTAAACCAATGCATATGTACTAAGAAATGATGATCATGCATCTATGTGATGATGTTAAGAATTAATGATTGCATATGTAGAATGGTATGATCTCTAAATGTTGGGTTAATTTCTTTTTTTCCGTTAATTAAAAAAAAAAAAAAAGAGAAGGGATAATTGGAGCTGAAGGGATACAGACTGTACAACGGGACTGGATATAAAAACTCAGAAATGGACAGCACAATACTACCCAATTGTAATGCAATTATGTTAAAACAGTGAATGAAGCTGCATGTGAGGTATAGGTTTTTTGTTTTGGTTTTTTTTCTTTGTTTGTTTGTTTTTTTTTCTTTCTATTATTGTTTTAATTCTTATTCTGTTGTCTTTTTATTTCTTTTTCTAAATCGATGCAAATGTACTAAGAAATGATGAATATGCAACTATGTGATGTTATTAAGAATTACTGATTGTACATGTAGATTGGAATGATTTCTAATTGTTTTGTTAATTCTTTTTTTAATTAATTAAAAATATATATATATAAAAAAAATTGTAACAAGAGGGGTGAGGGGAAGGACGTGTATTCTGTATGCTACTGAAGCTAATCTGATATCGATGCAAACTTGCTATTGATTTAGGATGTTAAATCTAATCCCCTGGGTAACCACAAAGAAAATATCTAAAAGTACACAGAAGAGGAAATGGGAAGTGAATTATAACGGTTCACTACAAAAGACCAACTAAAACAAAAGAAGGCAGTAACAGAGGAAACAAGGGAAAAAAGGTATAAGATCACACTAAGAAAAACTGGCAAAAGTCCTACCTTCTCACTGATTACCTCAAATGTAAATCAACCACACAATCCAAAATGGCAGAAAAGTTAAAAAAAAAAAAGAAAAAGCATGACCTGACTATATGCCTTTTGCAAGACATTCACCTTAGATATAAAGGGAAAACTGAATAAAAGAAAAGGAGTCGGGAAATTCATTCCATGGAAATAGTAACTGAATTTACTATTTGAGAGTTGAGGCAATAACACATTAAATAAAACAGTCTTAACTGAAGCCATGTTACTAGAGACAAGGAAGGGCATTCCATAATCATAAAAGGGTGAATCTATAAAAAATATATAACAATTATAAACATACACACCTAACATTTCAATATATATGAAATAAAAGTTGGTGGTACTGAAAACCAAAGTAGACAGTTCTATTTGGAGACTTCAATACAGCACCTTTAGTAATGGACAAAAACATCCAGACAGTAGCTCACTAAGGACAATGAGGACTTAAACAACAAAATAAGCCAACTAAACCTAATATATATATAATATATATATTATATATATTATTATGCATGATATAATTATCTTTATGTATAATATTTTCAATAATTTCCAAATACTAAAATCATATAATGGCTGAAATCTTTTAAAGAATCTTCTCCAACCTCAATGAAAAGAAACTAGTAATCAATAACTTGAAAGCTGGAATGTGGAAATTATACAACACACTCAACCAACCAGTGGGTCAAAAGAAAAAAAAAATCACAAGAGAAACTTGAAAATATTTAAGAGATGAGAGGAAATAAAAAAACACCACACAAAAACTATGGGAAGTCAATATAGTATTCAGAAATGTATAGCTGCAAACAACAAGAAAAAAAAAGATTTGAAATTAATAACAATTGCACATTTTGAGGAACAAGAGAAAGAAGAGCAAACTGAACCAATATTTACAGTGGAAATAACCAACATAGAGAATCAAAAAACAACTGAGAAAAATAAACAAAAGCAAGGTTGGTTCTTTGAAAATATCAGTAAGATGAACAAATCTTTACCTAGACTGACCAAAAAAGAGAGATGCAAATAAATCAGAAATGAAAGCCGAGACATTACTACAGATCTTACAGAATAAAAAGGGTAATGGGCAGTGCAACAGTGGCACAGTGGGAGAGTTCTTGCTTGCCCATGCCAAAAAAAAAGGATAAGAGAATACTATTACCAACTGGGAGCAAACAAAACTAGATGAAGTGGACAAATTCCTAGAAAAATACTAATTATTTAAACTGATTCAAGAAGAAATAGAAAGTCCCCAACAGCCCTATAACAAGTAAATAAATTGAATCAGAAATCAAAAAACTCCCAACAAAGTAAAGGCCACAATATCAACGGATTCACCAGTGAATTCTACCAAACACTAAAAGAAGAATTAACAAGAATTTTTCCCAAAAAATTGAAGAGGGAACACTTTCTAACTCATTCTAGGAGGTTGGTATTATCTTGATGCTGAAATCAGAAGGACACTGCAAAAAAGTAAACTACAAATCAATATCCCATTATAAAGATAAATGTAAAAATCCTCAATAAAGTACTAGAAGCAAGTCAAATCTAACAGCACATTAAAAGGATAATACACATGGTGACCAAGTGGTTCAACACAAGAAAATGAACTAATGCAATATATCACATTAACAGAACAACAACAACAAAAAAATCATTTTAAAATTATCAGATGTTAATGCAGAAAAAATACTTGATAAACTCCAGCAGACCTTCATAATAAAAACACTCAGAAAATTAGGAATACAAGGAACTCCTCAACATGATAAAGGTCAGTTATAAAATGCCCACAACTAACATAATACTCAATAGTGAAAGACTGAAAACTTTCCCCCTAAAATCAATCAGAAAAAAGATGACACTGATGACATGATCCTGTACATAAGGAAATCCCAAAGAATAAACAAGAAAACTACAAAGCTAAACAATTCAACAAAATTGTGTGGAGTAAAAAATCACCAGAAAAATAAAAAGATAAAAAATAAATAAATAAACAAACAAAACAAAAAAATCACCAGAAAGAACTCAGCAGTGTTTCTGTACCACATCAATAAACAGTCTGAAATGAAAACTAAGATTTTAATTAAGATTTTATTAATATTAGCATCTAAAAGAGTTAAACATCTAGAAATTAATTTAACCAAGGAGGTGAAAGATGTATACACTGAAAAATACAAAACATTGTTGAAAGAAATTAAAGAAGATCTAAATAAATGGTAAGCCATCCTACGCTCACAAAAAAAGACATAATATTAAGATGTCAACTCTATCCAAATTTACAGATTCAATGGAATCCCTACCAAATTTCCAACAATCTTTGCAGAAACAGAAAAACCTAATCCTTAAATTCATATGGAATCACAAAGGACCATAAATAGCCAAATCAATATTGAAAAAGAACAAAGTTGGAGGGCATACATTTCTTAGATTTCAAAACTTACTAAGATGCTACAGTAATCAAAACAGTATGGCACTGACATAAGTAAGACAAAGACCAATGAAATAGAATTGAGAATCCAGAAATAAACTCGACATATTTATGACAAACTGATTTTTAACAAGAGTGTCAAGAACATTCAATGGGCTAAGAATAGTCATATCAACAATTGGTGCTGGGAAAACTGATGCCCACATGCAAAAACAAATAAGACAGACCTCTAACTCATACCATATACAAAAATTAACTTAAAATGAATCCATGACCTAAATTCTTCTTGAATAAAACACATAGGGGAAAGACCTTAGTCTTGGCAGTGATCCATAACAATGTGGCATACAATAGGGTATTACTCAGCCAACAAAAAGAATGAAGTACAATACATGCTACAACATGGATGAACCTTGAGACATTAAGCCAAGTGAAAAAAGTCAGGGGCACAAAAGGACAAATATTGTATGATTCTCCCTTATATGATTATCTAGAATAAATAAATTCATGGAGACAGAAAGTAGATTATAGATTAACAGAACCATGTAGGAGAAAAATCAAGAGGATACTTAGGGCAAGAGCTTGCTGGCTATTGCAAATTCATGGAATGTCAGGACAGTGAAGAAACTGTTCCCAAATGTGGGACGAGGGATCCCATTTGGAACCATGTAAACTGAGGAGATAACGGCAGTTAATGCAGTACATGATACTAGATGGGATCCATGAATGGAAGAGAAAGGGGCCAGGGGGACTAGTTGCAACACAGGAAAAAAAATGGAATGTAGAATCTAAGTCCCGTATCAACATAAAATTTCTTGAACATGTGTAGCTGTACTTAAGAGTGACTACATAAATGAATATTCTTGTGGACAGAGGTACATGGAAGTAGTATGTTTTCAAGGATTATGATGTGTGCAGGTTGTTCTCAAAAGTTCAGAAAACAGAAGATAGATAGGTAAGTGGAAAAACAGTAGGTAGAATCAAAAGATAGATATGTTTGAGACCGCCTATTTTAAATGTTTAAGACTGCAAAGAAAATAAACACAGAAGATGAAACAGAGCTAAATCATAGAAAAAAGGGATACTTTAATTTTTAAATTTTAATATGGTACCCTAAAAATTCCCTCTAATAAAGCAAACACACAAAAAAGCTAAGTAAAATATTTTTTAAATATATTACAAACAAACGAGAAAATAGGGGCAATTTTCCGAATAGAAAGATGAAAATTCAAAAACCTAGAAAGGTAAGCAACATCTGAAACCAGATAATACCCCAAGGGCATCTACTGATGACAACTGATCTACAGATTAGGGGAAAAAGCCACTGACTGATGTTGGGTGGGCCAGAGATCAGGAAAAAAAGCCATTGGCCAGTCAGAGGTAGAAAGTCACATTAGAGACCTACATCTAAAGTCAAGTTTCCAAGCTATACCCTCAAGTAAAAAGGTAACTAGAAAACAGAGAAACAATACAGAATTCTGCCTCTTTGGCCTTGGTTCCATGGGGAAGATTGTGAGGGAAGCACAGGGAATTCTTGTCCACATTCCAGCTTCTAAAAAAAGAACAGAAGCCCAGCTTAACCTTGGAACAAGAGAAACGAAGGGAGGAGGGAGGTAGAGAGCAGGAGATGTTTTGATTTTCCTGACTCCCCTAATAAAAAACAAAAATCTTCAGGTAAGAATCAAAAGGAAAACTAAGTACCCTACAAAGCACAACAGTACTTAGTAGGGACAAATCACCAATAGCTACAAGACCCACATGAAATAAGGTTCTGTTCTAGTTTGCTAGCTGCAGGAATGCAACACACCAGAGACGGACTGGCTTTTAATAAAAGGGGATTTATTTCATTTGTTCTTCAAAGGAAAGGTAGCTAACTTTCCACTGAGGTTCTTTCTTACATGGGAAGGCTCAGGGTAATCTCTGCTGGCCTTCTCTCCAGGCCTTTGGGTTCCAACAACTTTCCTCTGGGTGATTCCTTTCTGCATCTCCAAAGGCCTGGGCTGAGCTGCGAGTGCTGAAATAAGGTATGCCAAGCTGCTTTGGGCTGTGCTACATAGTGCTCTCTCATTTAAGCACCAGCCAATTAAGTCAAACATCATTCATTGCAGCAGGCACGCCTCCTAGCCGATTGCAGATGTAATCAGCAACAGATGAAGTTCACGTACCATGGGCTCATGTCCACAGCAAAAGAACTAGGTGCCTTCACCTGGCCAAGCTGACAACTGAATCTAACTGCCACAGGTTCTGTGCAGGAAGAAGCAGAGAGAAGAAAGGCATAGATGGATAGAAACAAAAGAACCCCAAAGATTAACAACAAGGAGTTATTAGACAACACAGGAAGCGAAGGCAAGAGCAGCCAGAAAGGATTTTTGCATCTTCCAAACGGCAGGTGCATGCCAGGAAGGGACCTACAGTCAGGTCTGAAGGGACTGGACCAGTCAGTCTTGGCAGTCTAGACCTTCAGCACTTTTGCAACCAAACAGCCAGTGTATCCTTCCACTAAGGAAAACCACTGGGCACAGGGCTAAATGGAGGTCAGGGACAACAGGGGCAATAAGAAGAGAAGGTCCAGACAGAAGCAGAAGTGTAGGGATGGGAGAACACAGATCTCAGGAAGTACCAGCCCATTTTGAAATACCTGATGAAAACAACAGAAGAGGGAACTCTGGAGACGTATGTTAGAAAAGCTCTCCTAAAGTATAGAAAAACTAATTTCAAAAAAAATTTAGAAGTATAGCGGTTGAATCTCAAATAAATGTACTACAAGGAAAAGAGAATAGCAAGTGGAATAATGACGCAACAAACCCTGAAAGCACACCAGAAATATATGCATATGAATAGCTGAAAACTAATATTCCAAAATGAACTAATGGTCAACTTTTTGTAATGGCAGGAAGAGTGAAAACACACAAATACCCACAGATAATATTCAACAAAACTGAATATTCAAAAACTAAATACGGTATATAAAGTACATAAAAGCCAGGGAAAGCATTACATCTCATAAACTATAATCCAAAGAGGTAAGAATTTTAAGTCATTGGCTTCTTGACTTAAGATCATTGTGCAACCCTCACAGCTATGGCTGCAAAAACTGGGTGAAAAAACCATAGCATTACCAGCTAAAAGTTCCATATATCAGAGTTCAGAATTGTGAATGCAGGTTGAAATTTCAGAGGTTCTAACAGCATAAGTACTTTAGAAGGGACAGTCAAAATTCAGAGTTTAAAATGCTGAAATCTCTAGCTAACAGCTAAACAACGTATGTATGGAGAAACTGCAACTCACAAGGCAAGAAAGCATTCAGGGACCAGAAAGAAGTCTTTTGAAAGAGTGATGTGAAGCCAAATCTGTAAATTTGATGCTTTTTCCCAACTGTGCTCAGCTGAGGTAGCAGAAAGCTTGAATGGTCTAAGTTCAGTACCTAATGCTGGCAGAGCAGCTACAAATTAGAGTGGTCCAGAGAGGGTATAATCTCTGCTCAGATTCTTAAGCAACTTGCAAATTTTGTAGGCACAGGGGACTCACAGTTCCCCAATTAAAAAATCATCAGTGGGCCCTCTTCCTCTCTATGTGGGACATGACTCCCAGAGGTATAAACCTTCCTGGCAATGTGGGACAGAAATCCTAGAATGAGCTAGGACTCAACATCAAGGGACTGAGAAAACCTTCATGATTGAAAGGGGGAAGAGAGAAATGAGACAAAATAAAGTGTCAGTAGCTGAGAGATTTCAAATAAGAGTCGAGAGATTATCCTAAAGGTTATTCTTCCGCATTATATAGCAATAGTTTAAAGTTAGTTAAATTTAAACTTTACAGTTTAAGGTGTATAAGAGAGGCTAGAGGGAAGTGCCTGAAACTGCAGAGCTGTGTTTCAGTAGCCATTTTTTTTTAAGATGACTGTATAATGATATAGCTTTTGCAGAGTGACTGCGTGATTGTGAAAACCTTGTTCTGATGCTCCTTTTATCTACAATATGGACAGATAAGTAAAAAATATGGAGTAAAAATAAATAAATAATAGGGAGAACAAATATTAAAATAAATTGGGTAGAGGGGAATACTAGTGGTTAATGACAGGGAGGGGTAAGGAGTATGGTATGTATGGGTTTTTTCTATTTATTTATTTATCTGGAATCAATGTAAATGTTCTGAGAAATGATCATGGTGGTGAATATGGAACTATGTGATGATATTATGAACCAGTGAATGCTCAACAAGTATGGAATGTTCATATGTTAAGAATGTTCACGTTGTATGTTGATTGGTTTCATTAATAAAAATTTTTTAAAAATCATCAGTGGAAAGACATAAGAACAAAGCAGAGATAACAAGCAGCAGCATATCACAGGGTATCAGTTTGCAATTTGTAAGCAATTTGACTGTCTACTGCAACAAAAACCCCATAATCCTCAGAAAGAGCATAAAAGAAATGAGTCTTGTATTTATACTTCTACTAGACCAAAAAAGAAAAGGAAAAGAATGACCCATATACAGGTAGAAAGGCAGGCAGTCAATGGAAACTGACTCCAAGTGGTCCCAGATATCACATTTAACCATGATTTCAAACCATCCATTATAAATATTTCAGACATTTTCTGAAACCTGTTTAAGGAGTTAAAGGAGAATATGCTACCAATGAATGAACAGATAGGCAATCGCAGAGAAACTGAAGCCAGAAAAATGGTAATTTAGATATGAACATTTACTAAAATAACATAACTAGATTGATTCTTTCTTGTCATTTGGAATGAACTTCAATATAGAATAATCTGAAGAACAGAAAAAATAAGAAGTGGAACAAAGTATGATTTGAACTTCAAAGATATATGACAACAGGAAATTCCAGGAGAAGAGAAAGGGAGAAAAAAAAATACATGAAGGCACAATGGCTGAAAAAAATCTCCAAACTTGTTGGCAAATACTATTTTACAGATCCAAAAGGCTCAATGAAACTACAAATTGCATAAAACGCAAAGAAAACAACTCCTAGATACATTTTACTCAAACTGCTAAAAGCGAAAGATTAAGAAAATCTTAAAAGCATCCAGAAGAAAAAGTTATGTTATTATACAGGATATATAACAAATATAACATATTTGTATAACATATATCCTGTATATGTTATATACAATGGCAGCTTCTCATTAGAAACTATGGAATCCAGGAGACCTGGGGACCACATTTTCAAACTGCTGAAAAGGTGGGAAAGAACTGTCAACCAAGAATTTTAAGATTCAGCAAGGCTAATCTTTAAAAATGAAAGTGAAATCGACATTTTGAAATAAACAAAAAGCAGAATGCTGGCAGATCTGCACTACAAGGAACGGTAAATTTCTTAGATTGAGGGCGGGCCGCGGTGGCTCAGCGGGCAAAGTGCTTGCCTGCTATGCCGGAGGACCTCGGTTCGATTCCCGGCCCCAGCCCATGTAACAAAAACGGAGAAACAGAATACAATAAAACAAGAAAATGTTTAAAGATGTTTCCCTTTCTTCCTTCCTTCTCTCTGTCTTTCCTTTAAAAAAAAAAAAAAAAAAAAAAAAAAAAAAAAATTTCTTAGATTGAATGGAAATTACATAAAACGTCAAATTGGATCTATAGGAAGAAATGAAGGGGCAAAAATAGTGACTATATGGATAAATATAAAATACAATTTTGTAACTTAATTTCTTTAAAAGAGAATAGCTTAAAGCAAAAATTTTAACACTGTATTGATGGGCTGACAAAGTATATAATTTGCTATGGCTGTATAAATATATCATAAAAACATAAGCGTAAGGAGGGTGCATTGGATATATTAACGCAAAATAAAAGACTTCAAAAGAGTATTCACTAGTTACAACAAGGAACATTTCACAATGTTTAAAAAGTCAATAGAGTAAGAAAATACAACAATTATATATCTATGTGCATCTAATAACAGAGCTTCAAAAATATATGAAACAAAAACTAATAGAAGTAAAGGGTGAAAGACAAATACATGATCATAGTTGGAGATTCTAAATTCTCAGTAATGGATAAAGCTAGAACAAAAAAGTACAGATATAGGAGATTTAAATGGCAATATCAATCTTAATTTAGTAGATTTTTCTGAAATACTTCATCACAATTGCCAATTTCATTTTGTCAAACACAAGAACGTCCACTAAGATCATACATTCGTCCATAAAAAAACTCTCAATATTTTCCAAAAGACTGAAATCTTACAGAATATGTTCTCTTGACTACAATGGAATTAAATAAAAAATATTCTAGGAAATCTTCAAATATTTAAAAATAAAATAACCTAATTCCAAACAACACATCAGTCAAGGAAGAAATCACAAGGGAAATGAATTAAAATGAAAACATATCAAACTTTAAAGGATATACTAACAGGATTTACAGAAAAATTTATATCATATATAAGAATATTCATAAATCAAAGATCTTAAACATCCACCTAAGAAGCCAAAAAAGAATAACAAGTTAAATCCAAAATAAGTAGACATTAAATAATAAGCAAAAACAATTATACATCAATAACCACTTTTAGTGATATAACTTTCTTTAAAAATACAACTCACACTAAAACAGGCCCATGAAGAAACTATAAAGTCTAAATAGGCTTACATCTATTAAAGACAGTCAATTCATAATCTAAAAATTTACCAAAAGAAAATTTCAGTCCCAGAGAATTTCACTCATAAATTTTGGTAAAAATTCATAAAAAAAATAAAACCAATCTAAAATAACCACATACAGAATTGTTTTCAGAAAATATCAGGAGGGAATGCTTCCTAATTCCTCTTATGAGGCCATCATAAATCTGACATGAAATAAGAGGAGAAAAGTACAGACCCACATTCCTTATGAAGAGATGTAATTCTTCAAAGTAATACACATATTAAAAGGACCAGACATCCTCAGCTCCTTCATACTCACGTTAAAAGCATATCAAATCCACACTTAAGCTCCCTTTAATTAAATTGTAGAACCAGCAAAGATAAGAAATCTTAAACTACAGAAACTGAGATGACTTACAAAGAAAAGAATGACAGCAGATTTCTCACCAGCCATAATACAATAGTAACATCCTTAAAGATTGATATAAAAAAATTAACTGCCCACCAATACATTTATACCCAGTTAAAAAGTCATTAAGAATAACAATGAGATCCTTTTTAGACATAGAAAGACCAAGTGTTTACTATTCCCAAATCCTCACTAATTATTGACATTTCAATCAAGTCACTCCTATACAAAAAAACTGAAAACATGTCCACACACACAAAAATGTACATGCATGCTCATAACAGCATTATTAACAGACAATTCAAATGTCCATTAATAAATAATGGGTAAATAACAGTGGTAAAGCTATACACGGAATATTATTCAGTCAGAAATAATAAAATAAGTCTCAATATTTTGAGACTTAATATTTTCAGGAATTAAATACTGATGAATATGGATGAACCCTGAAAACATTATGTTAAGAACAGACAAATCCATATACAAAAGAAAACAGACTAATGGTTTCCAGAGGCTAATGGAGAATGCTATAGGGTTCCTTTCCAAGACAGTGAAAATGTTCTGGATTCAAATAGCTGTGATGGTCATAAAACTCTGTGATAATACTAAAAACCACTGAAACATGCACTACTTAATGGGAGAAATTTTTGCTATTTTAAGTATACATTGATTTTTAAAAAAAGGAAAGTAAAAAATATGTAACTCAGAAGGAAAAGTCAGCCCATATAGAATCAATAAGCACTCAAATGAAATATAAGTATATTTTTAATAGTAAAATAAATCTAAACAATCTTAACCTAGTAGGAATAAGATTGGAGGAAGAGTTAAAAGTGAGGTCATTTCAAGTGAGCTAATTTCCTTGCTTTGTTCTCAAGGAGGAATACTTTTCACTATTAAGCTATAGTATACTATACATAGTATTAAGCTGTAGCTTAATTGTATATATACAACAGTATGCATACACACAACACACAACACATTTTTGGTACATTAGAAAGAATAAAAATAACAGGCAAGGGTGGTGCGATGGTGGCTCAGTGGCAGAATTTTCGCCTGCCATGCCAGAGACCCAGGTTCAATTCCCAGTGCCTGTCCATTCAAAAAAAAAGAAAAAATACCGGACAAGCATAAAACAGGAGAGTGGATACATTCAAAAGGTAAAGAATGTCAACATCTTTGTAATATTCAAGAAAATAGATTACTGGATAAATTCATTATTCAGATCAACAGTTAAGCAAGATTTCAAGAAATTAATGGGAGCCAAAAGTTCAGAAACAGACTCCATAGTTTCCAAACCAGCCAAGAACTAACTCATATGGAAAAATTGTCATGCCAGGGGAGCTGAAAAGAAGACATAAGCAAAGGATGATAAAGAGCAGACAATAAACAGTGCAAATATTTCAGTAATCATAATAAACAAACATCTTAAACTCATCAAAGGCATCAAAATGAATTTATATCTGACTATATGCTACTTATAAGAGACCTTCTAAACAAAACCACACTAAACTTAAAAGGAAGGGAAGGGGTATGAATAGCAAACATTACCCAAAACAAATAAATGAAAACAAGTTTTAAGGGGGAAATATGCATTAATAGATACAAGGCACTATATATAGAACAATCATAAATTCATACACATCTAAAGCCAAGGCTCAAAATACATAAAACGTATTGACTGACAAGACAAATATATAATCTTAGGAAATTAACATATTAGTGCCAATAATTAAAAAATCAGGCAATATATTATATAGTATAGTCAATATTTGATAAAGAACTATGATACACATGTATATATCTGAATCCTGAACCCAAATACCAGATAACATAAAACCATTTACAAGATCACAAAAGGAAAGCCCCACGAATTTCTAAGACTCATAAAGTTCATTCTCTTACTGTGATGCAAATCAATTAGAAAATAGGTAAGAAAACAATTTCCTCTGTAGCAATTTTTTCTTTAACATTTAATTTTGAATCCACAGTACAGTTATAAGAACAATCAAACCTCATGGAGAATGCCAACACATCCCTGCTGCCCCAGATACCCAGATCTATTAACTTTAAATTTTTGCCACATTTGTCCTATTATTCTTTTTCTCTCTCCATCCATCCATTTTCTGAACACGAGTGTAAACTGTATGCATAATGCTCCCTGAACACTTACTACTGCCATGTACATCTCCTAAGCACAAAGATGTTCACTTATTTAACCACCTTCCATGTCGTTACCAAGTTCAAACAACTTAACATTGACATAAACCTTACATTCTATATTCCCCACATCTCTAAGAGCCTTTTTTCTCCCTTACTATGTCTCATCCAGATCATGTATCATGTTTAAGTCTCACTGTCACTTTTTTTTTCTAATATACAATATAAACTTTCCCATCTCAAACATTCCCAAGCATACCATTCAGTGGGATTAATCACATTTACTGTTGCAGTACCCTCACCACCTTCCATTACTAAAACTTTCCCGTCTTTCCAAACAGAAACCCTATACCCATTATGCATTAACTCACCATTTCCCCATCTCCTACCCTCTAGCCCTGACAACCTATACAATACTTTCCGTCTCTATAAATTTGCATATTCTCTTATATTTTCTTTGTAGTTACCATGGGCTTAAATTTAATATCCTAAATGCATAGCAATCTTGTTTGCTGTGATACCAACTTAACTTCAATAGTATATACAAACTATGTTTCTATATAAACCCTCCAACCCCCCACATTCATGTAGTTCTTGTCACAAATAGCGTGTTTAAACATTATGAGCCCAAAAGCACTGATTGGCAGCCATAACATTGTATGCATTTGGTATTTAGATTCTGTAGGGAATAAAAAGTAGAGATACAAACCCCCCCAAAAGTACTGGCATTTGTATTTACAAATGTCACACCCTCACTGGAGATCTATATTTCTTCACAGAGCTTCAATGTATTGTCCAATGTCCTTTTCTTTCAACCTGCAAAACTTCCTATACTGTCTTCATGGGGACAATCTTGGTGACAAACTCCCCCGGTTTTTCATCTGGGAATGTCTCAATCTCTCCCTAATTTTTGAAAAAGAGTTTTGCCAAATATAGAATTCTTTTGGGAATTGTTTTGCTTTAAGTATGTCATCCCACTGCATTCTTACCTCTGTAGTATCTGAAGGGAAATCAGCACTTAATCTTCCCTTGAACAGGATGTGTCGCTTCTCTACTACAGCTTTCAGAACCCTCACATAACTTATCTTTGCCACTTGACAATCTAGTTATACCACGGAGTGGGTCTATTTGGGTTAATTCTGCTTGGAATTTGTTGAGTGTCTTGGATGTGTGTGTATATTCATATCTTTCATTAAATTGGGGAAGTTTTCAGCTATTATTTCCTTGAATATTTTCTCTGTGCGTTTCTCTTTCTTCTCCTGAGACTCAACATACAACACATATTGGTTCACTTGATGGTGTCCCACAAGTTCCTCAGGCTCTGTTCCTTTGTCTTCATTCTTTCTCCTTTCTGCTCCTCAGGCTGGATGATTTCTATTTTCTTATTTACAAACTCATTGACTCACTCTTCTGCCAGCTCCAATGTGCCATTGATGCCTCTAAGAAATTTTTTATTTCTGTTACTGTTTTCTTTAGCTGCTTGATTTCTTGTCATAATTTCCATCTCTCTACTGATAATTTGTGATCATCTATCATTTTCCTGATTTCACTTAGTTCTTTGTCCATGTTTTCCTTTAGCTCTTTGAGCATCTTTAGAACCATTTTTTAAAAATCTCTATCAGGTCCTCCTTGTTAATGGTTTCTAAGGCTCTAACTTGTCTTTCCCCAGGCCATCGCTTCCAGTTTCTTTGTATGTTTTGTAAACTTTTCTTGAAACCTGGACATTTTGATATTTTCATGTTATCACTGAAATTTTTACTCTCGGGGTCTGTTCCTTAAGTTTGTATCCAGCTGTGTTAGGAATGAGTTTTCCTTGAATGCCCGGAGCTAACAACAACAACAAAAAAAACAACTTTCCCAGTGTATTAGTTTGTTAAGCTGTGGGAATGCATGATACCAGAAATGGAATGACTTTTAAAAAGAGAATTTATTATGTTACAAGTTTACACTTCGAAGGCCATAAATATGTTTAACTAAGGCATCCAGAGACAGATACCTGGCTCAAGAAAGGGTGATCTGGGAACGTACATGGCTGGCATCTGCTGGTAGCTGTTCCCAGTTCTGTTGCTTCCAGCTTCTGATGTCATGGTTTCTTCTCTAAGCGTCTGTGGGCCTTCACTTAGCTGCTCTGGGGCAAAACTTTGCATTTCATCTCTTAGCTTAGCATCTGCCAGAGCCAGAGTTCTTCTCTTCACGGTTTGGCTAGTTCCATGAGTCCTAGCTTAGCACCCAAGCTTTTCTGTCTCGATCTCCAAACGTCTATATCGCCTCTTTCTGTCAGCTCTGAGCGCTCTCCAAAATGTTTTCCTCTTTTAAAGGACTCCAATAAACTAATCAAGACCCAACCTGAATAGGTGGAGTCATATTTTCATCTAATCAAAAGGTCACACTTACAGTTGGGTACATCACACCTCCACAGAGACAATCTAATCAAAAGTTTTCACCCTACAACATTGAATCAAGATTAAAAGAAGCAGCTAATCCACAAGACTGGATCGGGATTAAAACAAAGCTTTTGTGGGGTACATAATAGATTCAAACCAGCACACTTAGTCTTGCAGAACTGTGCTAATGTTCTCCCCTTCAGGACTTATCACAAAAGGCTGTACAAAAAAGCTCCAGGCCAAAGTGCAAGGGCCTTCCTGATGCTTTCTGCACATGAGCCCTTTCTTGGGCATGTGCATGTGGTCTTATGAATTCCTGTTTACAATGTCCCCTCTTCCCTAGGTCTTAGGCACTGCACAGTATGTCCTATAGCCAGCAATCCCTTGCCCTAGGCAGCATGACCTAACCATTCTCCAACAGTGTTCTATCAGAGAGCAAGTCCCCAGGCTACCACCAGGCACACTGGGCCAGACAAGCATGCTCCTGGTATGTGCAGGACAGTTACTCTGCTCCCTCTGGAGCCAGGACTCGGGATCCACACTGGGAACTTGGGCCAGCTCCACACCAAGTCAGTGAGGGATGCGGGAGAGGACAACAAAGGGACCAGGAGACCCTACAGCTTTTGAGGAACCTTTTTCTTGATTCAGTGCTCACCATGCCACTGCAGTCCTTTCACCATTTTCTAGAGTCTTGAGAAAGATGTTTCTGCCAGTTCTTGCTGTTCATTCAAAGCTTGTGAGGCAACATGGGCCTGCAGAGTCTCACATTCTGCTGTCTTGAACCACATGTTCACCAGAAAATATTTTTAACAGGTGTAAGAGGTTATTTTGCCATTCTCTTCCCTGTGATATCTGGGTAAATCCAGGAATCTCCTAGACTCTCCTTAAGCAGCACACTCCAGTCAGGGCTATCCACTGGGGTTAATTTCTTCCTCAAGAATGTGTTGAGCCCAGTCTTGAGGCTAGGATTCCAAGATCAAGGCATCAACAAGGTGATACTTTCTCCCCCAAAGTTTGTAACATCCTGGTACTAGCTGACAGCAATCCTTGGGGTTCCTTGGGAATCCTGCCTCGCATCACATGGCCACGCCCTCTCCTTTGTCTTCCAGGATCCACTGGCTTGCAGCTTCTGAACTCCTCCCTGTGCCTTTTTTTTCTCTGTAGCAATTTAGATGTACTCAAAGCAAGCAAATAATAACACATAATTAATCAATCTTTCTATGCTTTTTGGCTTTTAATACACAGAAATAATATCCTAAAAAAAAATAAAAAATGTTTTAAAAAAACAAAATGAAAACTAAAGATTCTTAGAATTGAAAAACAAAATCAAACTTGTACGATGAGTTACAGCTACACTCACAGGGTAATTTTATAAACTTAATTAAAGAACAAGATGAGTTAAGTGCTCAATTCAATAAGCTACAAAAAGAACCAAATATACCTAAAGCAGGCAAAATAAATAATGGAGTCAAGAGACAAATATATAATAGAAGGAATTAAAACCAAACCTGATTCTTTCAAATATTTGAGTGAGGGAAAATCTCTAAGAAAAAAAAGTACAAAAAGTATGAAGTGTTTTAAAGGGAAATAACTACAGACACAAGACACAATCTTAAATATCTTAAGAACAGCCTATAAAAAACTTTAGAGGGATACACAGGTAGTTCAGTGGTAGAACTGTCTCCTGCCACAGGGGAGACCCAAGTTCGATCCCAGTACCTACTCAACCACCACCCCCCACTCAAAAAAGAAAACAAACAACCAAAAAAAAGTTGTAAACAAAATTCCCTATCATATAAACATATCTTCATCTGTTTGTATATACAGATAGATAAACATACACATATATGTAGGAAGATACTTAAAAATCTTTAGGGCCAAAGTCAACTTAAGAAATAGAAAGTATTAATAAATCAATAAGGTATAACTTACTAGATAATCAAATATCTCCCCTCCTATCCCAAAAGTCAACAGATGCCCAAATGATTTTACAACTAAATAAAATCAAATCTTCCAAACACAGAAAATGTGAAGGTTCTGGAAACTGTTTAAGAATAGAAAAAAAATATTAAGTTGGTTAGCTCTCCTTCATGAGGCTATTACGACACTGATCATGAAGACAAGGACAGTATGTGAAAAGTATATGTCCATCTCACTGATGTGCACTCACACAAAGATCCAAGCTAAAATAATAGCCTTATGCATTTACCAATGTACATAAAATAACACACCATAACTAAGCAGGAAATATCCCAGAAATATAAGGTGGCTCAACAACAGAAAATATATTAATATATGATGTTAACAAATTAAAAGAGGGAGTAAAATGACCATCACCAATATATGTAGAAAATACATTCGATAAAATTCAATAGTCAATTCATGATTAAAATCTTCTCAAAAGCTAGAAATAGAACTTTAAGCACAGTAACAGCAAATATCTATGGCTTTTACTTGATAGTAAAATTTTATAGAGCCAGTCCCTTTGGAATTAGAAATAAAACAAGAATGCTTAAGGTTATAGTTTACATTTGACTTTGTAATGAATGGTACTGGCCAATGTCATAAAAATAAATAACAGGTGTGTGTCTGAAAAGAAAAGATAACTGTCCATATGTGCAAAGACAGAACACAAATCTGTATCAATCTACAAAGTTCCAAATGATATAAATGGTACAACAAAGTCACTAGATATAAAGATGAGACAAAAATAGTCTTTTCATGCACCAGTATTAACCCTTAGAAAATGTAACTTTGAAGAGATTCTACTTACAAGACCAATGGCAACAACAAAAAACTATAGTTTCTAAGAACAGATCTAAGAAAAGCTATACCAAACTTTCAAAAGTTAACAACAAAACATTACTGAAAGACAGAAGAGACTTGAGTAAAGGAACTCTTCTCAGGGAAATAAATCATTTCAGCAATTGTCCCCCTCTTCTGTTTCCTCTCCATCATTAATTCCCCTTTTCCATTAGCTCTTTCCCACAACATACTATAATTTCTCCCGTCTTTAACTCTGGAGCTACCTGCTTCCCTTTCCCCCAGTCACACCCTAAGGGTTGTCTATAATTACTACCTCCCATGCCTCTTTTCCCATTCTCTCACACACCCAGGCCAGGTTCTAGTTCACGTCACTCTTGCCAAGTGGCTCCCTTGCTGCCAAATCTAACAGTCAATTTTCAGTAGTGGGCAGCAGGCCTTGAGACACCATCACCTCCTGGTTCTCCTACTTTCCTCATTTCTTCTACGACTCCTTTCCTGCCCCTTTATCTGCCCACCCTGTGCTAAATGATAGCATGCTAAAGTGCTCAAAGATTCCATTGCACATCCATTCTCTCTCTACCTTCACTTACTCCCTAGAACATTCAATTCTCTCATGGCTTTAAAAACCATAAACATACACTGGAAACACCCATGATTATCCCCTAGCCTAACCACCCGCCTGAAAGTACTGATTTACATAACCTATTGCTGCTCCACTCTTCGACTTACATGTCTAATGGGCATCTCAAACTTAACATGTCCAAAATCCAACTCCCAATATCCACCCACCAACTCTCTCCTCCATTAAAACCAAACCTGCTCCTTCAGCAATATCCCTCACCACAAACAGCTAGTCCATCTTTCTAGATATTCAGGCTAAAAACCCTGAGTTCTTGCCATTTTGTCTCATTCCCTCACAATGTTCAACTCATGGACACTGAACATCAGCTCTGCCTTCAAAATATATGCAAAATGAAATGTTATATTTCACAATAAAAACATGTTAAGTAAAATACATGCAACCCCAACCAAACTCATTCCTGACAACCCTAAACAACACCTAGAGCTTTATCTGAGATTCTACAAAGATTCCATGCACTACAAATACTTTCCAGAAACCTATAACCTCCAGATTGGTTCCTAGGCCAAATCAGTCCTGAACCTAGAGCGGCCAGCCTCTCCAGAACATTACCTAGTTCCATGCCCCTATCCCATACTACCAACAGTCCTTTACAGCATGAAAAAGTTAGAATGGGCATAGCCCAAATACCCTTAAAGACTCGAAGAAAGATCAAAGGAAAAGGTGGAGTTATTACAGAGAAGATAGAGTTTAACAGATGAGTATGACTGCTGAGTCATTATATTGATATTTCCTTTAGCCTCCAGTGTCTTGGAACAGGTAGAAGGAAAATCCTAAAATTGTGGAACTGCAACCCATACCAACCTGAAATCTGGTCTATAACTAATTGCTACAATGTGCTTTGAAATTTATTGTTTTTTTGTACATGTTGCTTTACAAAATAAAAAATATATAAAATTGTAAAATATAAGTACTTCTCACTACCTCTCTCTGCCATATTTCCATACTGGTCCAAATCACTACCACTTTTAGCGTGGATTATTCTACCAGCCTCCTAATTGGTCACCCTGCTTCCAACTTTGTTCCTTTTTACTTCTCCAATCTCCAGTGTCACCTTTTTAAAAACTTAAATTTGATTACCATTCCTCCAGTGGCTTCCCACTGTACTAAAAATAAAATCCAAAGTTGTTACCACATCTAGAAGGTCCAATACTATCACCCTGGTATCATCTCCTTCCAGATACACTGGCCTTCCTGCGGCTGTGCACGACTCACCAGGAATGTGCCAAGCTCAGGGGAAATTCTTCTGCCTTCAGGTCCTATACATCACCTCCCTGAGGCTTTCCCTGATCACTTTACATAAAAACAGCATCCTCCCCCAAACCCCTATCCTGATTAGATTGCTGCCCCGAGTTCTTAAGGGCAGTGACTTTATCAGTTACAACCACTGCTTTTATCTCCATGAATCTGCTGCCCTATCAATCAGTCCTGATAAGGTTTCTTAACATAATTCAACAGGAGGATTCCAACGTGTAAATGGAAAAGCATGCCACCAAGAAGGCCTAATAAATTTCTCAAAAAAAAGAAAGATGATATCTGGTAGGGCTGGTTTCTAAGACCTATTTAAAGTCATACTAATTACAAATACAAATTAAACAGAAGAAACTGACCCACACATAAATAAAAAGTTCATGTATGACACAGTGACAAATAAGTGGGAGAAAGGTCCGACTATTTAATAAAAAGGAAGTATACATGTTGGATGGATTATATGGCATGTGAATAAAACTACTTAAATAAAAATTAGATCCAACCTTGTACCATATACAAAAATAAGAGAATTGAAAAGGTCATATAATGAAAAAGAAAAAAAAAAAAGAAGGTAGATGCAGATATAGAAGACATCTTGGCATCAGGAAGGATTTATTAAGAAATAAAGAAAGTAAATCTGAACACATTAAAATGTAAAATCTCATTAATCTGCAGTGGGGGGGGGGAGGACGAAGCATGTAACTCTGTTACCAATTTTTTTTTAATGTTTTAATAAGGACGAAGATGCACCAAGAACAGATGTTTGTGCATATTTAACAAAAGATCAGCATCTACTCCAAATAAGAACTCCAAGAAATCAATAAGAAAAAGGCAAAATGATATGAAAAGGTTTTTAAATAAAATTATGTTATTTATGTTAACTTCCTTCATGTTAACTTCCACTTACTTGTCTTCTTTTAACTAGCATGCATATAATTTTATGAGTTATCCTATACATCCATTCTTCTATCTGCATACATGCAGAGTTGTCTGGACTGATGGGTCCACTGTGCTTCATGGTAGTTATTTCTACTTTGACTTTTATCTTCTTTTTTTCAATAAATATGCTTACAGCCTTCACATACAAGCCATGACTAAGGTGATAAGACTACTTAAATTCTAGAAATTCAAAGGGCCTGCCAAGTGAATGAGCCGGTTCAAGGAATGACCTTCTGATGTCATTTATTTCAAATAGTTTGTTGATAATATATAACATCCTTAGAACTTTCTCCTCTTAGGATTGACCTCAGACACACTCTTGTGAATATCCTCCATGGTGTCAAATCTTCACTCCCAAGGGCAGAAATAGATTTGGGGAAGAATTAAAGTTATTCAAAGCTCTGAGTCTAATGCATTAGGTTGATATTGTAAACCCACAGTGGTTTCTTACACACAAAATGAAGTGTAGTCCTAATAAATCACCAGGCCTCAGGTTTGTTACATCTGTATCTCACCAATACTGAAAACTTACTAATTTCTACAACTAAATCTATTTGACCCTGGAAATCAGTTATACAATGAATAAGACTATTACTGACAAAAAGCGCATGCTGACATAAGTGCTTTCTTGGTTCTTACAAATGTAAATAAATCATTTACCATTGGTATTAGATGATCTTCTTCCCTGAAAGTTTTTTCTAACATGTTACTTTGTCCCATTTCTGAAAAGCACCCAATTAAATCACCACTGTTTCTCTTCAACATCTTTGTAAACGCTACTAAATTCTCTTCCCAGGCAAGCACCTGCTTATTTGCAGTTAACCTATTCGGACAAATAGAAGTTCTCATCTTTTGTGTTTTCATCAATGTTTTGCGCTTCATTATACAACCCCTATTTAACTTGAAATCTTTGTTATCAGTCAAAAATTGTTATCCATGATGATGCTTTAAAAGTTTCTTCTCCTTGAGATATTTATTAGGTGCAAACTTGTATTTCGGGTCGCGCATTTCCTAATTTAATTTGTATGATCAGTTTAGTTGACCACCATAAGCACACGGAATCTTGAATAGGGCATGAGATTTGTTGGTTTGTTCAGGTTAGTGTGATGCCCCAATATATACCAGAATAATTTGGACAGAAAATAAAAAAATATTTGCAAAGTCCACATGAGAGACTGAGGAGAAAGGAGGAAATATTCAACTTCCCCTTTTGGAGAATTTCTGTTATTCTCACAAGCAGTGGGGACAACCAAATCAACGGGCCGAGCCCTTGATCGTCGGGTTTGCCCCTATGAAACTTATTCCTGCAAAGGATGAGCTAAGCCTACTTAAAATTAGGCCTAAGAGACACCCCCAGAGAACCTCTTTCATTGTTCAGATGTGGCCTCTCTTAAGCCAACTCAGCAGGTGAACTCACTGCCCTCCCTCCTACATGGGACATGACTCCCAGGGGTGTAAATCTCCCTGGCAATGTGGGATAAGCCGGGACCCAGTATCAAGGGATTGAGAAGGCCTTTTTGACCAAAAGTGAGAAGGGAGAAATGAGATAAAATAAAGTTTCAGTGGTTGGGAGATCACAAACAGAGTCGAGAGGTTATGCTGGAGGTTATTCTTATGCATTATATAGATATCCCTTTTTAGTTTATGCTGTATTGGAGGGGGTGGAGAGAAGTACCTGAAACTGTTGAGCTGTGTTCAAGTAGCTTTGATTCTTGAAGACTACTGTATAAAGATATAACTTCTGTGAAGTGACTGTGTAATTGTGAAAACCTTGTGTGTGGTGCTCCTTTGTCCAGGGTATGAACAGATGAGTAAAAAAAAAAGGATAAACAAATAAATAACAGGGAGAACAAAGAGTAAAATAAATTGGGTAGATAGAAATACTAGTGGTCCATGAGAGGGAGGGGAAAGATGCGTATGAGTTTTTTCTTTTTTTTAAATTTATTTTTCAGGAGTGATACAAATATTATAAAAAATGATGGTGATGAATAGACAACTATGTGATGATACTGTGAGCCACTGATTGTACACCATGTCTGAAATGTATGTATGTAAAGATTTCACAAAAAAGAAAAAAAAATTAGCAAAGGTTTAAAAAAAAAGTTCTTTCTCCTTGCAAATTTGCTTCATCTCATGCAAAGATTATTAACTTCCTACACTCATTTTGAGGCACCCACCCAAGATTTCCATACTGCGATGCACATGAACCCTCCTCCCCAACTCTGAAATTAGTCAGTGGAAGCCTTCCATTTCTGCTTCCACAAGCCATACAAGAAAACGTCATTACTTTTGTCGCTTAAGACCTTAAGTATGAGACTGTGGAAGAAAAGGCAGATTAGGATTAGGACACTGATTTAGGATCCTACAAGATAGAACAACCATCATTTGTTAACTCACTGGAGTTATAGTACATAGAGTTAAAGAAACCCTCCCAACTGCAGTCCTTTGTAAAGGGAAATAAGATTTCCTTGGTCAGGGTGTTAATAGCTACTTCTGGAAAAAATAACAGCAACACCTCAGAGTATAGCCCCACAGATAAATGCCCTCTGAGCTCCAAGACAGTTCATATCCCATGCAAAAGGTCACTGAAATTCAGTATTGTCACATTGATAACTGCGTTAAAAATTTACTAAGTAAAACTATTTGGAAAAGGCTTAAGCAATCTTCGCATTTAAAAGATTTTCATCAGTTATATTATTTATAAACTCTGCAATAAGTCTTTCAAATACCACTTAAAAAAAATACCCTTTTAAAAATGTTTATGTTAAAGTAAGGAGTTTCCTGCTGAGATATATCCAATAGTGATGAACAGGGAGAAAAGTACATCTTCCTATACTTAAGTCTCTTTTGTAACATTACCCTCTTCCACATAACTCACTATCAAAAACTTGACTGCATGATATGACCTAAATTGGAAATTATGTAAATCAAGGAGAGAAATCCATTTTTGCTAAAAGACAAAACACCCATAGGGAAAAGGGGGGGTGGGGTGGGGCAAAGTAAAAATCACCTTAGTTTAGTTTGAAAGTTGACTTGTTTTAAAAAGTCAGAACCTGCTCTTCACCTGACTTTTTCATTAAGAACAGGAAACAAAACTCTGAATGGTTCAATAGCAGGACAGGGCTCTAAAACAAAGAGAAAGACAATGCGGGAGACTAAGTGGACAAGACAGCAACACTCAATCTCATTTCCCTTAACACAGAGTTAGAAAAACTCAAAAAGGCAAGAGAATTAAAGAAATTAGAAACCCAAGTAATTCGGGAATAAATCTTAACTCAAAAATTGATCCTCTGCCATGCCAGAGGACCCAGGTTCGATTCCCGGTGCCTGCCCATGTAAAAAAAAAGAAAAAAAAAAAAAAAAGATTGATCCTCTTTTTCACTGGAAAAAAGCTACATTATTTTTGCAACTGTTCCATAAATATGAAATTATTTCAAAATAGAAAGGTTTAAAAAAATAATTGATTCCACAATAATTTTCGGGGACAGGAACTTCTGACACACACTGTCCCAATAAACCAAGGTACACCACACTTAAGCTGCTTTTTGTCCTTGGATAGGAGATGTTTTAATTTAAACCACTAGGTTTCAAATCCACTGGAATGGAAGAGGTCTGCAGATGTGGAAGGGTTGCCTGTATTGGGGAATCAGAAATGTTGCTGGGCTAGTAAATATAGACAATAGCAGGGAAGGACAATGCAGAGTGCAGGTGTTTGCCCCAGATCTGCCCCTTACTGAGGGATACTAATACAAAAAAGTACAGTTGGAAACCAAAAGTTTCTGGATAAAGAAGTGCCACTTTGCTATTCCTGGGACCAAGTATAAAACAAGGAACAACAACACAGCTATTTCCCAGGGGGAGAGACAAGGGAAAAATATTCTTCCCACCTTCCGGTCCCAGGTCACCTCTCACAGGATGAAGGGGTAGGGTGGGATGGGGTGGGGTAGGATAGGGATCCAAAATGCAGAGGATGGATGGCCAAGCAGCATCCTCTCTCGATTCACTCTTTCTTTTCTGAGAAGACACTCTTTAAGAGGGACTTGCCCCCCACTACTAAAAAAGGCTTTTTGCAATTGAGCCATTTGGAGCCCCAAGACAAGGACTTTCCTCCACGGTTAGGACTATGAGGGACTTTAATTTTAGAACAATCCTTCTCTACCCCAGCTGTCCTTCCATGGTTTTTCATCTCTCAAGCCAACATATTGACAAAGGTTAGGGGCAGAGCACTGCCATAAAATTGCCCAGTTCATAACCATTTTCCAGGCGACTTTGATCTGGTTCCTGGGCAAAGTGAATGCATCTGATCTTAACACTCAATACCCCTTTGCCTGGGTGTCCACACATACACTTCAATAGAAGCTCATTTTCATGATCTTCTCAAACTTCCGCTCTACATTTCATCATAGCAACCTCCTCAGTTTGAAGCAGTCCCAGCCTGGAGCTACTTAGGAAGGACTGCTTCCTTGAAGGACAAGTGTTTAGATATGTATCTATCAATTTAGTCAACTCATTCTCAAAAAGCTCATTTATGAAGAGAACCTAGCGGTGTTGAATGAAGGCATGTAAAGTAATTCTCGAGGAAATTTTACCCATATGTGTATACTCTCAAGGAACAGCACTCCAATCAGTCCAGTTAGCAGCTCCCAAACACATACACATACATACACCTCTTTCCTATCTGAAAAATGATAAAAAATAATAATTTGTGTTAAGCTCAAAAGCTCCTCTGCGTTCAAGAGGGAGGTGAGAGGACGAAGTCAGAGATCTGCTGTGCTAGCTGAGAACTGGTACAGAATTTCTGGACTGCACGGATAAAAGGTGAGGTAAACAAAAATGGGTAGTTGGCCTCCACTTCCCCAGTGGGTTAGTACAGAAGCCAGCATCAACGGTCAGAGAGGACTTGGCACAGAGCTGAACATCAAGCTGGAGGTACCAAAGATGGAGCAAGGCGGCAAGAAAATTCAGGAGGGTAGAGAGGAGATAAAGAATGGAAGCTCCACCCCCACCCAAAGACACAGTTTTCTATATAGACCTCTGGTCTATATGTAGTGAGGAGGTATTCAGCAGACAGGTTTCCAACCCAAAAGGGAACTACAAATGCTCCCATGACTGATTCCAAGCAACATAGCACAATATTCTTTTTATTTTTATTTTTTTATTGAGAAGTATTCACACATATACAGTTCAACCATAATAATAAAATCAATGGCTCACAATAGCAACACAAAGTCGTGAATTTGTCAACCTGATCATTTTTAGAACATCTGTATCACTCTAGAAAAAGAAATAAAGAAAAAAAAGAACTCATACATCCCATATCCCTTTCCCCTCTGGCCAGTCTGAATCTGCTGTATACCCCAGAAAAGTCATGTCCTTTAATCCTCATTCAATACTGGCTGGGTGGGACCTTTTGGATTGTTTGGAGACGTGTCCCAAGGTGGAGTTGCTTACTGGAACCCTTTAAGAAGAAACCATTTTGGAAAAAGTTTTAGTGCCAACAGAGCCTACAAAGCCAGAGAGATAAAGTAGGAAAACACCCCTGGGGCGGAGGGGACTTCATGAAACAAGCCTGGAGAGAAAGCTAGATGTCACCATGTTCACCATGCGCCTTTCCAGCTGAGAGAGAAACTTTGAACAACATCAGCCTTCGTGAACCAAGGTATCTTTCCTTGGATGCCTCAGATTGGATATTTTCATAGTCTTGCCTTAATTTGGAAATTTTCACAGCCTTAGAACTGAATAAACTTCAACTTAATAAATTCCCCCTTTTACAAAACTGTTTCATTTCTGGAATATTGCATTCTGGCAGCTTACAAACTAGAATATATTCCCTCTCATTAACCCACAGTATTTCAATCTGTGAAATACTTTTATTTTACCCTTTATCTCCTCCTATTAATTGTTTATTTTTTACCCCCCCCCCCTTTTTAAACTTATCTGTCCATATCCTGGATAAAAGGAGCATCAGATGCCAGATTTTCACAATCATGTAATCTATTGTAAAAGCTATATGGTTATACAATCTTCTTCAAGAATCAAGGCTATACTGGAACACAGTTCAATAGCTTCAAGTACTTCCCTCTAGCCACTCCAATATGCCATAAACTAAAAAGGAATATCTATATAATACGTAAGAATAATTTCCTGGGAGGTTCCCCGACTCTGTTTGAAATCTCTCAGGCACTGAGTCTATATTTTGTCTCATTTCTCTCTTACCCTTTTTGGTAAAGAAGGCTTTCTCAATCCCATGATTTCAGGTCCCAGCTCATTGCCAGAAGTCAGGTCCCACATTGCCATGGAGATTTATACCCCTGGGAGTCATGTCCCAAGTAGGGGAGAGGACAGTGAGTTCATCTGCCAAGTTGGCTTATAGAGAGAGGCCACCTCTGAGCAACAAAAGAGGATCTCCAGGGGTAACTCTTAGGCATAATAATCAGCAGGCTTAGACTCTCATTTGAAGAAATAACTTCATAGGGGCAAGCCCCAAGATTGAAGGCCTAGCCTAGCACAATGCTCTTGACAGACCTGAAATCAAAACAGCTAATGCACCTCCTTGGACACCCAGCAATAAAACAAGCTGGGACAGAAAATAGATGTCTATAAACTTCATTGGTAAAAATTAGAAATAAAACCAAAAAAACCCTGTTTCACCTTTTTTTTATTATTCAGTTCAAATATTCTCACATACATATCGCCAAGTCAGCTGATGTTTGCTCTATCCAGCACCCTTCTGGAAGGTTACTGGTAAGCCTTTACTTCTTGAACAGGATAAATGGGGGGGGGGGGGGGACACGACAGGGTTGAACAAAGTCCTGAAACACTGAGCCAACTCAAAAATTTACAAAGAGGAGTTCAACCATTAAGTACTTTTAAAACTTAACATAGAACCAACAATATTCTACGGAGTTCACTGTTAACTTCGCAAAACGTTTTAAGCTAATGTGAGAGTTCCCAAGAACATCAGGCCATTTCAGACCCACACCCACCTCCACAGGCACCATAAGGAGCACCTACAATTCCCTCTGCTGTTGAGTACAATGAAGGAAATTTTGGAAGCACCAACATAAACTAGACACTTTTATTACCTGAATGCCAAAACTTTTCTAAGAAACGATTTTTGGCAGCTCTTTTCAACTTATGACTTTTCTTTTTCTTGAACAGCCTCTACTACCACTGACCCAGAATCCCATCATCAGCTACTTTCTTTAACCAATATACTTACGTCAACTCACCTGTCTTTAGCAGGGTCCTTTCCCTTACCAAATTACCGTTTTCTAACCTGGTAAGGAAGTCAGTTAAGTCCAAGAGTTTCAAGTCTGAATAGAGGTAAACAGTCTCCAAGAGAGACCCAAAGCCATGCAATGAGTATGAGGCATGACACCTTTTTAGAAGCTCAGAAGACATTTTTTGGTCCTGGTTCTCACATATTCTGAAGGAGGTTTTCAGGTTAGTTACATGCTAAAATAAGAACTGCTCCTCTATGCAACTCCATGATGCCCTGCAATCTTAAACAATAAACTACTGATTAAAAATGGGTAAATTTTATCTAAAGATATTCAAGATGTGCAATTTGGTGGGCTTTATCCATAAAAGCAACTTCACATTGCAGAGCCCATTATACATGGAAATAAGACATAGTTAAAGACATTTCCTAAATACATTGGAGCCAATTCTCCAACCAAAGAATGCTGTTATTAGTCATTTCCCTACACATTCCACCCATAAACTAAACATAAATACTCTGACCAACTCTTCAAATACTCTTTCCAGGAATACAATTTCCAAATTAATTGTATCAAACTGAGAAATAATATTCCTCCAAAATACTATGCAGTATTTTTTTTCCAAACAAAATGTGCCTGATTCTTATATATATAGCACAATCTGAAACAATATAACTGAAATCACTGGAATAATATTTGTTTGGCTTTAGCTCAAAGTCAAGCAATTACTCATTATGTATTAGGTGTTATATCCTCAGACCAGGTACTGTAAATTATACAACAACAATAACAACAACAACAACAAAAAAACCCACACACAGTTAAACATTCCAGAAGAAAATATTTAAGAAATTATTAAATAATAACAGAAAATAATGCATAAGCAAGTGTAAATTAATGAATTTTAGCGGAAAACAAAGAGAGGCACATGGGATGAAAGAGGATTCCCACTGGCAGTAAACTCTTATGAGGTACTAAACAGGGATTGACATTGAGGCTGGCAAGTTGGTAGACCCAGTATTTATTCGTGAAATGGCCACAAAGGTATAGGGGAAGGGATGGGCTGTGCAAGTGTGAACGAGGCAGACCAACAACCACAGCCTCACTAGTTCAAAGCTACTGAACAGGCCAACCTCCGGTAAAGGAAAGTTAGAGAAGATATGCTTATATATCAAGTCTAAGCAAAAGTGTTGCTTAGAAAGCCGTTATTTTGCAACTACTATATCCACTTTCTGTACATGCTACAAACAAGATTATTCACAAAGCTAAACAGTCCCTTCGAAATCTGGTTCATACTTTATTTGCATTTTTCAAATCATTAGAGAAGTCTCAAGTGCTGACTCAAGCCCTCACTCTCTATTCATGATACTACAAATTCCAAACCAATATCAGTTTCCCAGATTTTGGCAACTGTCATGGTCAGGTTCATGTGTCAACTTGGCCAAGTGGTAGTACCTGTTTGTCTGGTTGGGCAGGTGCTGGCCCATCTGTTGTGATGAGGACATTTCAGAATTAAATCATGATTACGTCATCTGCACCACAGCTGATTCCATTTGTAATCAGCCAAGGGGCGAGTCTTCTGCAATGAGTGATGCTTTATCTAATTACTGGAAGCCTTTTAAGGAGGATTCAGAAGAGACAGGTTCTCTTCCTGCTTCGGCTGGCAAGCCTCTTCTGTGGAGTTCGTCCAGACCCTCCATCAGAATCCTCAGTTTCACAGCCTACCCTGCAGATTTTGGACTCTGCATTCTCATGGTCACATAAGACACTTTTATAAATTTTATATTTGCAAGTGTTCCCTGTTGATTCTGTTTCTCTAGAGAACCCTAATACAGCAATAAAGCAAACAGGCTCAGAAATGCCCTCCCACCATAAAACAGCTGGATCTTCAATAAAATATAATTTTTAATACTGTACTGGGCTTGCAGAAATCAAGGAAAATCTCCAAGTCCCTGTTCCCTTTTCCACAATCCAACCAGAAAAATGATACACAATCTCTGTATGTGGACTGTCCAATATGGTAGCCACCAGCGACACATGGCTACTGAGCATTTGAAATGTAGCTCATTTGAATTGGGACATGCTGAAGTGTAAAATACACACTCAATTCCAAAGACTTAGTTTTAAAAAAAGGTGGATGTGCTGGTTTGAAACTGTTAGGTACCCAAGAAAAGCTATGTTCTTCTAATTCAAGCTTGTGGATGTAGAGCAATTGTGGGTGGGATCTTTTGATTAAATTGTTTCCATGGAGGTGTCAATTCAAACTGGGTCTTAATCCTTTTACTGAAGTCCTTTATGAAGAAAATAAAAAGCAGAAGACAGAGAGAGAAGTCAGAACCAACACAAGAATGAAGAGATGAAACTGACTGAAGGACAAAGAGGAAGAAAATACCCCAGCAGAAGCCAAAAGGACCCAGAGGGGCTGAGAGAACAATTTTAGAAACCAACCCAGGAGAGAAGGACCAGCAGATGCTGCCATGTGTCTTCCCAGGTGACAGAGAAACCCAAGACAAGATCGGCCTTCTAGAGTGAAGGTATCCTCCTGTCGATATCTTAATTTGGACATTTTCATGGACTTAGAACTGTAAATTTGTAACTAATAAATCCCATGTGTAAAAATGAATTCATTTCTGGTATACTGCATTTCAGCAGCTTTAGCAAACTAAAACAACATATTATCTCACTTTTTTTTAATACTGATCACATGTTGAGGTGACATTTTTGCTATACACTTAGATAAAACATTACTAAAATTAGTTTCATCTATTTCTTTTTACTTTCTTAATGTAGCTAATAAAAAATTTTAATTGCCTATGTATGTATAATGTAAGGCCTATGTATAATATGCCTTATATTAGAAAGCACCACTGGGTACTATAAGGAGGAAAGCACTAAACAAGCTAAGTCTTATGTAAATAGCTAAGGTAGGGGAGCCCAAGGGCCCTGGAAGGGTGGCTGAAGTGGTTTCCACTGAAACCACAACAAATCGCAAATCATCTCTGAAGGAAAACCTTTCTGTATTGGCTCCCAAAATTCCCACAGATTAAGATCAAATAAATATGAGCTCACAATCAAAGGTCACAAATAACATAAGGAAACAAGTCATTATGATCAAGCCTCAACAGAAGCAAACAGCACCCACCTTCCCCAGAAGATATTCAGATATTGGAATGACAGACGTAGAACTTAACTATGTTTGAGGTGATGAAAAACAAGTTATTAATTCATAAAAGTGCACAAACATTAAAGACTAAAAAAAGTGAGCCACAGAAAAAAAAAGAGTATGTTTAGAAGCAAAATATATAATTGCTGAAATTAAAAACTCAATGGCTGGGTTAAAAGACTAGACAAAACTCATTAGAGATCTGGAAGTTAGATCTGAGGACATACCCATATTTCACACACAAAAAGGAAGCAAAATAATAATGAGATCTAAGAGAGTAAGAGATAGGGAGGAAAGAATGAGAAGATTTCATAAGGTCTTCATTCCACAAGAATATAGAAGAAAAGCAGTGTTGAAGATAAAATAACCAAGAACTGTTTAGAACTGATGAGACACAAATCCACAAAGGATGCACAGCATATGCCAACCTTGATAATAAAAAGAAAGTCACGTGTGACACACTGTAGTGAAACTCAAGAACAATAAAGTCAAAGCGATGAGCTCAAAAGCAACCAGAGACAGAAGACAGATCTCCTGTGAAGTAACTACACCAAAACCCACAAGTTCCTCAAGAACAACAGCAGGAAAGTCAGAAGACAATGGAATAGTATCTTCAAAATGCTGAGGAAAAATATAATCAATTAAACTGGCTTTACTTGGGATACAATTCTCTCTTTCAAAATGAAGGCAAAATAAATACACTTTCAGCTCATCTAAAAGACTTTTCCATCAATAATCTCTCACTAAAGAATCTCTCAAAGAGAGATTCTTCAGAAAGAAAATAATGGCCCCAGAAGTTCTCAGTTTTAAAAACTGATGATCAAAAAAAATGGCAAAGTTATAGGTACATCTAACCAAGCATTGTAACAGAATAATAATCTTCTATTCTGTGAGAGTTTTTCAAGAACAATAACAAAATGCTGGAAAATAACATTTAAGTTGGGGTAGGGAAGTGAATCAGAGTTAAAGGATTCTAAAGTCCATGTATTGGCAGAAGTGGGGTTAAAAATGTTTATTAATGTTAGACTTGAAGTGGGAATGATAAAATCTCAAGATTAACCACTTAAAGACTGAAAACAGTACACAACTTCTAAACCAAATCACTGAGGTTTGAATATGATTTTACTGAGTCTGGCAAAACTAATAGCAAATTTGCCAAAGAAGGACGGTGAAAATAAAATCTTAGCTTACATCAAAGATCCCTAAAGCAGTTTTAATACCAGCTTCAAGTCACAGATCCCTCTGAGAATCAGATAAAAGCTGTTGACCTTCCCTCCCCAGAAAAATATTCATATGTACTTGTACAAATTTTTATATAAATGTAATAGAGACACCCTTTCCCAAATCCCTGGAGCACATGGACCCCAAAAGCTTTACCCAGCTTAAAAAGCAGAAGAGAATTAAGTCTGCATGAGATGCAGTAAAATTAGAAGTTATCCCCAACCTACAGTTGAAACCACGTAAACAGATGAAGAACTAAGTTCAAAAGGAGTAGCACAGAGCAATGTTTGGGGGAAGGGGAACCTAAAGTTAAAAGTGAATGGAGAGTCAAGTCCTACAGTCTTGTATCATTAACGTGAAATTCAATAATTATGCAACTATTACAATATTTTGAACGACAGAAAATGGTCGTTCAAAATAATTCCTAATTTTAAAGCACTTACATTCTAGTGGACAAACACATCACACAAGGGGGACAGAAAAAAACTCCCAACACCCTTAGGTTAACTAGGACTTTTAACGCTCTCCTTCCTGGAATATCCAGTTAATAACTGGAAAAAAAGATTAGTCTAGTCCACCTAGAGGGCATCTTGCAGATCCCACCCCTCAACTCATAGCTTAGTATCTCAAACAGATAGAATACAATCCAGAGGTTCCTAAATTAGCCCATATTCCAGAAAGAAGCTTTTTGGAAGAGTTTCCCATCTCTGTTCAAACACTGAACCTTATCATCTCATAGTTTAGGCCCAAGAATCTGTATTTTAGTGATACCTTATGTGCTGGTTGGAAAGGATGTATGTACCCCAGAAAAGTCACATTTTAATCCTAATCCCATTTTGTAAATGCGGTTTCTTCTAATCCCTATTCACTACTGTATGTTTGAATATGTAATGAGATCATGTCCCTGGAGATATGACTCAATCAAGAGCAGTTGTTAAAATGGACCCAGACCATTCGGGTGGGTCTTGATTAGTTTACTGGAATCCTATAAAAGAGGAAACGTTTTGGAGAAAGCTAGAGATTCTGAGAGAGCAGAAGGATGCAGCCACGAGAAGCAGAGAATTCACCAGCCTGCACTCTTTGGAGATGAAGAAGGAAAATGCCTTCCAGGGAGCTTCATGAAAGAGGAAACAAGGAGAGAAAGCTAGTAGATGACGCTGTGTTCACCACATGCCTTTCCAGATAAGCAATAACCCCTGACCATGTTTGCCATGTGCCTTCTCAATTGAGAGAGAAACCCAGAACTTCATTGGCCTTCCTGAACCAAGGTATCTTTCCATGGATGCCTTTGATTGGACATTTCTATAGACTTGTTTTAACTGGGACATTTTCTCAGCCTTAGAACTGTAAACCAGCAACTTATTAAATTCCCCTTTAGAAAAACCATTCCATTTCTGGTATATTGCATTCCGGCAGCTAGCAAACTAGAACACCTTATTGGACGGCAAAGCTTAAGAGCAACAACAAGTATACATAATATGAAAAACTATTATTACTTACTCAAAAAGATTTGATTCATTTGGGGACTGTATCACCGGTATTCAAAACTGTGAACCAGAACACTGCAAATAAAGTGTTTCCTATATACTGTAAAAATAGGCTCAATGTGCAAATTACATAGCACAAAGAAAATAATACTCAATGATTTTTAGATATCACAGGAAGAACATAAGAGGACTCATTCTAGTACACAAGAATTGAAAGCAAACTAAAAGGAAAAGCACATGAGATGCCTTCATTCTGTTGTTTAGGCAAAAGGATAAATAATACTGTCTACAATTCATTGGGTGAAGAGCACTTAAGATACCCTCATTAATTTTAAACCTGTACACATTTAACTACATTACCCCACAATCAACTCCAGAAGCCAACAACTCACTTATCCTTTGCTTATTTTGATCTCAATCTTTTAAAAGCCAGCTATACCACACACACAGATGCTGGCTTAGTGACCAACATCTATAGAAGAAGCTCTCTAAACTACACATACAGATTGTATTTTTAACTGTAATTTGGGTCAACATATGTAAAAATTCCTGTGGCATATAGGAAGGAATAAGTAATCTTAAGTAAAGAGAAAGTTTCAAAACCTTATCTTTCTAAACTACTTTAAAACACTTCTTACTTCCATTTTTGATGGACTACACCATACATGTGTTAGAAATTTTAATAAAAGGTCAAGACAAGATCACAGAAATCTTACTGAAATTTAAATTAGATATTATAGTAATTGTCAAGAGGGAAAAAAAACCACATGCTCCAAGAAAAAAAGGAATTAACATTCTAATAAGGAGACTGCTTCTTGGACTTCATTGCACCTCATTATGGTGTACACTCCTTGTCTGGTCTCATGGAAATGGTCTCTACCTGACCATGAGTTAAATTCAAGTCCTCTTAATCTCAGTTTTCATTGGTGATATAATTTGACATTCTGAAATCCCAAATTTCAAAGACAAAAATAAGTTTGGTTTCAAGGTTTGAAAGGTGGGTAGGGAACGGAAGGATGCTTCACTGAATAATGTAATCACTGAATACTCGAGTATAGAACTTTATCTACTGAAAATTGTTTTAACATGTTAATGTCATTTAAGACTCCAGATCCTTTAAAATCGTTACCTTCATGCCCATTTCACACAGATGAGAAGGAAGTTCAAGACAGCTGCTTAACAAGTCACACAGCTATTGAGGAGGAGGAAAAAAATGGAACCCAGAACTTCCAGCTCTGAGTCTAGAACTTGGAACAGAATTCAAAGGCTCTTAATTACTCCCACATATATCCCCCCAGCCCAAGTGTAAAAATCAGTTCCGGAACAGACCAGGGCAAATGACCACCTAAGGCTGGGTGGGTAGCAGCCTCTTTGTGAGGCACCCGTGAGCTATAAACGGTTTTTATACTTTTAAATAACTGAACTTAAATGAAGAAAGAGCATATTTTATCACATATAAAAATGAAATGAAATTGAAGAAAAAAGGTATTTTATGACACATAAAAATTCTAAGTCTACTGTCCAGAGTTTTATTAGAACAAAGCCATGCTCCTTTGTATGCCTATCGTTTATGGCTACCTTTTGTGACAAGAGCCGTTGAGTAGTTACAAAGACAGTATGGCCCACAAATCTTAAAATATTTACTATCTGATCCTTTACTTAAAAGTTTGGTGGCCCTTGATCTGAGGGATACCTGTCTTCTGAAAACTATGAAGTCCTTACCCATGCTGAATCAAATCTTGGTCTTCCCCTAATCTTAGCTGCTGGGGCTGCAGAAAGAAATCTATTCTATCCTGCACAAAAACAGTAGCCCTTCCTTTTGGAAGGCTAATGCTCCACCCACCTACTTATTTTTTATGCACCTACTTATTTTTTACCCACCTACTTATTTTTTATTCACAAGGTATAGTTTCAATAACCATTTAGACAGTCACTAAGTACCTATTACCATACACCCAGCACCATTCTAGGTGTCAGAGATCTCCTTTCTTTTTAAGAGAGAAAACAAAGGCTCAGCCATTAGGTAACTCAGTTCACTTAGCTCATACAGCCCCATATTCTTACCCTACCAGGTCCCTTTCAAAGAGGCAAGACTTTCCACTTCCTCGCTGGTCAATATATCCCTCAACAATTGTGGAGCTTGGGGCAGAACATGAAACTTCTATCTTGATTTAGGCAGGACCGGACAAAATAAGGCAAACCAATGTCCCTTGATCTGGCCACTCAACTAAAGTACCCTGGTGATCTTTCCTGCCTAGGCAAACAGCTGTTTCACATCACAGTGCCCATTTACAAGAGCATATTACTTCTGCCTTCAGATAATCATGTCTTGATTAAAACAATACAATTAGACATCTTTAGAAACAAAACCGGGCCTTGGGGAGGCTTTTCAAGATCACTTAAAACACAGTACAGTAACAAGTATCACTTGCTGAGTGCCTGTGATGGGAATTGTATGTGGGCTTTACCTGTTTTTTTCATTTGACCTTCCCAGCTCTACCAAGGTAAGCATGGATTCCAAAACTACAGATGGGGAAACAGCTCGTTCAAGGTTCATTTGTCCAAGGGAGAGAGTTGGAATACAAAAACTAGATTGTCTTGACTCCAAATCCATACTCAACCACTATACCACACTTTGAGATACCAACTTCTGATTATACTACAGTCCCAGTGTCACTTACAAGAAGTGAAAAAACTTATCCTGAAAGATACTGACCACTGTTATTTTTCACCTTGACTCTGCTTGCATGACAGTTTTTCAAAACTAATACAAAACCCAGACTCAAAAGTTCGACTGTGCATGTGTACATATTTCTTTGCAAATGTACCTATCTCTTCCCTACTAAATATTTCTTAAGGGCATGAACCATTCTCATACCTTCCCGTATCCCTGTGGAGCCTCCATATGGCAGGCATTCAATAAACATGTTTATGGAACACAACTTAGTACAAAAATGTTACTTACAAATTCTGCCAGAAAAGTAGTGAGCAGAAAAACCTAAAGACACAGAATAAGCAAAGCAAGAACTGGCCTATGGTTATTTCATAATGCACAGGTGGTAGGTATCTTGTCTTTAGAATCATTTTTCTATATGTGGGATACAACTTAGGTATAAGGTGCTTCTCTCATCCAAACTAATGGCATGTGTCAAAGATTATGTGTTTATAATCACAAACACAAGACTAAACTATCAAAGAACAATCAAAATAGAAATGAAAATGCCTCAAACCCTCCTACTATGTACTTTCCCAACAACATGGCTTTGCCTGCAAGACCTATGCATCCTAGCTTTTCTGTCTGCAACTCCCCCCCCCCCATGACATTTCCCTTTCTCGAAGGGCGGGCCTTGTGAACAGGGAAATTTTTTTCCTCTTTACACCCCCTAGATGACCTAATAAAGCGTCTTGAATACAGTTGGACAGCTGTGTAAAACTGGTCGAAGAGAATGGAACATTTTCAGTGTCAGCCAAGGTACACTGACCACATAACAATGTAAAGGGAGGTGACAACCTTTCTACTAATTCTACAGAAGGCAGAATCGTCCTGAGAACTTTTGTAAACTTTTGCTTTTAGAAAGCTACAAAAAGTTGACAGAAGACTAATGACTGTGGACAACAGAACTCTACTGGACATCAAAAGCGTCAAACGCAACAAGAGAAGTCTCACCTAGTACTCATTAAGAGTTCACAAGGGCCAAGAGGCTCTACTTGTTTAAGATGCTTACGTAGGTCCCTAAACACCCAGGTCCCTAAACGCATCATAAAGGTGAATCTGGAGAGTACTCAGAAGGCTTAAATCTCTTCTGAAGATGTATTTATAAATATACGTGGAACAGAACAACCATTCATCCGAAAAAACGGAAAGCCTTCGAAGCTTTAAGGGTCCAGTAGAAATAGACTCCCAGGAAGTCTACTTTGAAATACGTCAAGAAGTTACAACGAGGCATAAAAATATGGCGAGATACAATTTGATAACTCCCTAACTTCAAGTCGACGCTGGCAAACCCATCGCCCCTAGCTTGTAGTTCTGACTGTGCCCTTTCTTACTTGGAACGCTGCGGCGCAAATGAATGACGGTGTATCAGCGTTAAATTTAAATTTCCTGGCTCTGGCCACAACGCTAACCTAATTAAAGCATGTGGTCAACGTTTAGCATTTTCGGTGCGATATTTTGCATCGCTTTGGCTAGAGGCAGCGTCAAGGGACAGTTGCATTCGTCTTCGATAGCAACCCCCCCCTTACCAAATCAGAAGCCAAAACCTCCACAGAATACTTTATTGAATGGACAGGAAAAGCACCCCCAGTCACCGCCGAGCTTCACACCCCTTCCCCACACTGAAAACACTTTGGGCAGAGTCTCAGCCAAATCACTTGTGTCAAGTACTTCCCCGCGGTTCGGAGCCCACCCCACCCCCCACCCCACCCCACGCACACAAGCTCCAACAACTCCGGGGAGCCCCATCCCCGGGCCCCCACCCCCACCCCGCCGGGGCGCCTCCTCAGGGAAGTGTGGATCCGGCCGACCCCGGCACTTGGCCGTCCCTCCTCACACACATTTCCGTCCAGTAAAGTGCGGCCGCGAGGGGGAGGGGGAGGGAGTCGGCCGTCGGACCGTCTGGGGGGCGCGGGGCTGAGGTGGGGGGGGGAGGGGGCGGTACCTCATACAGCTCCTCAGAGGCCATGGTGGGCGGCCGCGCGGGCGGCCCCGGGCGGGCGGCGCGCAGTGCGGGCGGGGCGGGGGTGCGGCGGCCGCCGGGCAGCGACACTTTGTTTCAGTTGGGGCTCGGCGGGGCCTGCGCTTCCTGCTCCCACGACTACCCCCGGCGCCGGGAGCTGTGCACGGACGAGGCTCAGGGACTCCGCGGCCAGGGCGGCGGGCGGACGGCGGCGGCGCGGCCGGGCTGTGCGCACAGCAGCTGCGCAACGCGCCCGGGCGCCCGGTCACTCCCCGGCCGGCCGGCTCGGGCGCATGGCTCCCCGCCGGGGCCGGGCCGGGCTGGGCGGGCGCGGCGGGCACAGCGGGCGGCGCGGTAGCTCCGCGGCTCCCCTCTCCGGCGTAGTGCAAAAAGCTTCCTACTTGCGACCGAAAAAGCCTGCCCAGGCGACTGAGCATGCCCAGTGCGGCCGCCGGCCGGCTGAGCCGTGGTCCGCGCTCCGGGTTTTCGGGACGGCCGGAGGGGAGGGGCGGGGGCGCGGGGGGCGGGGGCGACGGGGAGCGGTGGGTCCTGCTCCCGGCCGGGCGGCGGGCGGCGGGGCGGGCCGGGCAGGAAGGGGAGGAGCCGGCAGGCGGGCGGGGCTCGGGGGCTGCACTCCCCGCCCGCCCCGGGTCCCAAGAGCCGAACTCCTACCCGGCTGCCCCGCGGGCCCCGACGGTGCGCGCCGGCTGCCCGGAGTCGGGCGCGGGACCGCCCACCTCGGGGATGGAGGAAGAGGGCAGCTTGCGCCAAGTTGGGAAGGAGGGCGGCGCGTCCGGGAACTCAGTCCCCACAGCCACCTCTCCGTCCGACGGCAGCGGCCCGCCTTCGGGATCGGGAGCCGGAGACGCCCGAGTTCTGGAGCCCGGGAGCCGCCGCGTCCTCCTTCCTGGCGCCGTCCGCGCGCCAGGCCTCCTTCCCCGTCCCCAGGGCCCGGGCATCCTGGACGGTTGTTTCCGAGGCGGATCCGCGGTCCCCAACTCCGCGGCCGCCAAGACCCGGAACCCGCCGAGCGCCATGTGGCTCGCCGCGCACTGGGCATGCTCGCTCCGGGCTGGCCCGGGGTGAGGGCGCTCGGCTTCGGCAAGGGGCCCGCGGTCTGCCCCCGGTTGTCCCTCAGCACCCCCTCTCCAGCCTCCACCTCCTCGGAAGGGGAGCTGGGAAGACCGGGTCCGGAATTCGGACCCAAAGGACGCCTGGGTTCGAATGGCACGAAGCCATCAATGGTGGTTCTCCTTGGGGAGAGCTTGCTGTTGACAGCCACACGATGTGCCCTCTTAGCCAGAGCAACGTGAACCTAGTCCCTCCTCCGGTTGCAGGGGAGACGGACAAAGTGGGGACAGTGCGCACGGCAGGCTCCAAGGCCAGACCTGCCGGGAGACTGGACGTCGCCCCAGCAGTGCGCAGTGGTGAAGGGCTTCCTGGCCCGATTTCCCCAGGTAGCCGGCAGCTCCAATCCTTCCTGCAAGACTTAGCGTCCCTTGTCCACCGGGTACTTAAGAAACAATTTTCACATTCTCCCTCAGCCTCAGCCTCTACACCTGCAGACCATCACCAAGTCTTAACATTTCTCCTGATCCACCCCGTTCCTGGTACTCTATCCAGCTCTAGTTCCTAACCGACCTTCCACCCAGCTACCAGGTCCGTCCCCCCAGTCTTTTTGCTAAATCCATTCGATCGTGCTCGGAGTTTGCATTTTAATAACCATAAGGCTTTTCAAGACTCAAGTCCAGAAACAGGTACAGCTCTTGAACGTAAGTGATCGCAAATCCAGTGGCCGTTCTCTTCCGGCGAGTGTACCTACTATTCCCTCTGCCTGGAATGCCCCCTTACAACATTAAACTTCCAGTGCCCAGAGCCACCTCCAAAGCTTAGCCTTCCTGACTTCCGGGAAATTTTTAATTATACCTCTCTGGGTGCCCCCGCAGCCCCCGGGCGCGCTGCTTGGCGGTACTTATCTCCGTGTATTTTGTTTCCCCTTTACCACTTATACACCATGACGTGCTTCCAAACTCATCTTCATCAACTTGACTCTCCAGCCCCTAGCACCATTCTCAATATACAAAACAAGTGTTTTATTAAATGAATTTAATTTTTAGTGTCCACAAAAGCCCGACGCCCACACATCCAAACCCCGTCTATTTGATACCATTATCTAGTGCCTCGCAGACAAGAATCAAAGTCTCCATCTCTTCTACCTGTCATCCCTTCAAGGGGCTGCGCATCTCCGCCTATCCCCCCCCACCCCACCCCCCGGAGGGCCCAGACGATTATCTCCCCCTCCACCAGATAATAGCCCCTCTTTCCTCCCACTAAGGACTTCCTTCATTGATACATTTGATTATCGCCTCTCAGGGCACGCTAACTCATCAACATAAAGTTGTAAACTTGAAGGGCTAGGACTAGATCTACTCAACGCGCACTGCAGCACACGCTCAAATATTTGCAAGAGATGGCTAAAAATCATAAAGCATAACAAAATGTAAATTAAAAAGGAAATTTCATATAAGATTAATAGATATTTCACACAGAAACCTATATATATAATGATAGACCGATATAAATATAAACATTTCTTCTTTTCCCATGACCATCACTCTAATTATTGCCACCATCAGAAAAAAGAATTTAAGCATTCACAAGTTGCTCATTGTGTGCTCCATGGCAAACTTCATTTTAAATATATTGTTTTTTACTAAAGAGGATCCTGCTAGCGCTCTTACTGAAGGGGGCAGAGGGGGTAACAATAGGATAGAAAAAACATCTACCACAGCCATATTCAGATACTGAGCTGATGGATAGATTATAAGATAGATAGATGAGAGAGAGAGAGATGTTGTGGAAAAAGGAGAATTACAGTCTAAAAAAGCTACCTCCCAAAAAAGTCAATTTACAGAGACCTTTAATCTTGATGACCTAGATTATTTATGATGCTGTGGTTAGTAGTCATTGGGGAGCGAATGCTGTCCCCCATAAGACCTGTTCAACAAGTCCTAAGTCCTGGTCCTCAGGGTATGAACTGATTTGTAAATGGGATCTTCAAGTTCAAAATCCCAGTCCTGTGGGTGTGGACTCATTTATACATAAGGGTCTTTGAAGATCCTATTAAAATGAGGACAAATTGAATCAGAGTGAGCCTTGGTACACTAAGACTGGAGTCCTTGTAAGCAGAGGGAATTTGTACACAGTAGTGCAAGCCACAAGAGATCAAGGAGACCTATCACCACAAGACGAAGGTAGAGACTGATTGTCAGCAAGCTACCACCAGAATATCACAGACTTCACAGAGGATATGATCTGCTGATACTTTGGTTTTGGACTTCTAGCCTCCAAAATTGTGAGACAATAAATTCCTGTTGGTTAAGTCAGCTCGTTTGCTCTATCTGCCATCACAGCCAAGACAAGATGGAAAGCATAGGTACTCTGCAGAGACGGTCTCCAAAAACAAAGCAGGAGTTAGTCCTTCCCATAAACTCAGTACCAGGTACCTCTCTCCTCCAGCAATTAGTTGGTTTCCATCTTAAGAACGCCAGCAGAGGAGGCCCATCTAATGAATGAGAAGCTGAGCAAGTTTTCCACTGCGCACTTTTTTCTCTCTTCTTTCCTCTTTTCCACCTTTCATCCCAACTACCCAGAGCACGCTGGGTTTGTAGAGAGCTATTTTGTTTATGTATATATTTTAACTTGACTCGATTTGTTTTACTTTAAAGCAAATCCCGCTCTATTCCCTTGCTTTTTTATATAAACATTTTCTCGGGGCTCATAATAGAAGTAAATATGCCCCAAATCATTTGATGGTTTTGATTTACACCACCTTTTATGATAGTAAAGTTTTTTCAAGTAGTTGTCATAACCGTGTGTGTAGGTGCTGTGAATGTACTTTCTCAGTGAATTGAGAATGAAAATGAAATAACATCCACCAAACACATCAGGAAGATGTCTGCATTGTACCAAATACATGCAGCACAGGAGTATACACCAGCAAATTATATAAATCCTGAAGATTATAGAAGCGGTCAAGGAGAGAGATGGCATACACAAGCGACTAAAATACACATTCACCAGCAGTAAACGTCATCGCTTACCTGTGTGAGCCCATGCTGGAGACGAATGTAATCCAACTTACTCCTTTTCCAAACAGACCAGATATGTTGATAATGGACAAATTCAGCCAACATAAGTCTCTAGAGTTCAGGTATTAGAAGCATTCTCCACCTCAAGAGAACAATGACTGAATTCTGAAAGCAGCAGTCTTCCCCAGGAACCAGTTAGCAGCCAAACCTTCACTCCTTCCATTCTCCCAAGAATCTGCATTTCATCTACATTTGAATCCCGAGGCCACGAGGGGAGATGGGGGAAGGGATTGGAAAGACAAAAGAAGCAAAAATCTGGCCCTTGCTACTTTCAGTGCAAAAGGCATTTTAAGGTTGGGTGGCTGTGAAAAGTAGCTGATAACAATTGTCTATTGCATCCCCAAAAGCTTAACCCCCCAAAGCCCAAAATTTACCCGTGGTCTTAATGAAGACATGGCGTACGTGTGTTTAAGCACACAGAGAAATTAAATATCATTCATATTATAGAATACCCACTCCGTAAAACTTGGTGGAATTCCCATCTCAATCACCTACTTAAAGAAAGGTAAGAAAGATTCCATGGCCAAGAGGCAAAAGAGAAAAACACACTGAACCAGGCAGAAGCTGAATTCACATGCTTTTTCCAGGGGCCGCTACTTTTCCGTTTCTTGAAAGCTTAAATTGATACCAGCGCCCCTTTCTTTTCTTGCCAACCAATAATGCCTGACTCCTAGTTTCAACTGCTGCTTCCTTCTCTGACCAACTAGTCAATTTTCCCATTTCAGCTGACAAACTCTTCTTGACTATGTCCATCCATCTTTGGTCCCGAGTATCATTTCTCTTTTTCATTTGGAAGCTAATATCTAATCCAGTTGTCGTACTGCTGCGTCCTGGACAAATGCCACTTTTTATTGAATCTCTGTGCCCTAATGATATCGAGTTTCAGACTCCATAACATTTGACTGCACTAATTTCCTCTTAGGCTGAGCTATCTCCACTGCCCCAAAGCTCATCAATTTGCTATTAAGGGTAATTTTCTTTCTCAACTAGATTTTAGTGTTTAACTCCAGTTCCCTTTATTTATTTAGCTATTGGTGATTCTACCAAAAGAATCCTCAGAATATTATGTATCTGTTGCACCTTTCTTTGGTTGAAGTAATTGATCAAGAGTGAGAAAGATTTTCATATATAACTTTATACACATATCACCCCACTTTCTGGAAGGAGAAAATAACCAAAAGACATAAAAAATAAATGACTGTGAAGTATCACCCTGACCTGGTGGATGCCTTGATACTCTCAAAGCAGTGAACTTAAGAGTTAGCCTAGGACCAGGGCAGTTTATTGTTGTTTTTTTTAAATCAAGGTACAGATTTCAAGAGTTAGCCTAGGACCCCAAAACTCCCACAAAGTTGGAATGTTAATTATGTATGAATGGCATTTCTGAAGTGCTTAAAAATCATTATCTAAAATGGTCTTACAAATTATTTCTCCATAAGCTCGACAAAACTGTCTGGAACAGATTACTTTCTAAATTCTCACCTATTCTAGAATACTGTATTTTAAACTAATAAGGCTTTATACTCCATACTTTAGGCCTTTTCTTTTCATAGAATGTAAAAGAATTTCCAAAGAACATCCCCAACAGAGGGAACAAAGTGAATGAAGTTTAATTTGGTCAAGAGCAAGATTTTTTTTTCTTTTAATACTCAAACAATCTTTTGCCCTGTACCAGCTACTGTTTCAGATAGTACAAATAGCACTTTACAAATATTAACCTATGAAATGCAACAAGGGCAGGTGGGTGTTGACTCTAAAGGAAAGAGTAAACGAGTTTGAAAGTAAAGCTGGAACTAGACCAGCATATGGAAACAGGGAGTGGGGCTTGATTTTTTTCAATCACTAGTATTGTCTATGGTAGAAGTTTCAAAATGTGGTGCCCAGACTGCATCTACTTGGAACTTGTTAGAAGTGCAAATTCTCTACTCATCCACCTACCCAGCTACCTACCTACTTCCTGGAGCCTGGCTAACTAATAAATCCTCCAGGTGATTCTAATGTATGCTAAAGTTTGAGAAGCACTGGTTTATGGCAGTTTATTGTTGTTTCTTTAAAATCAAGGTACAGATTTCAAACCATTGGTAGATCACCAAACCATTTTAATAGATCTTGACTAGCATTTTTTAAATGGAATGGAATGGAATAGATATAATGGAATACATAATTTGGACCTGGAGAAAGTATCAGAGTACATCACTCTACTAAGAGTAAATATTGTAGAGCAAAATTGTGTTTCCATGTTTGTACATACATATATGCATATATACACACATATTGTTGTTTAACATATCATAATGCAAAATGTTTTTTTACACTTTGATTAAGGTTAAAATTTTTGAAAGCCAATATTCAGCAAGAGGGGTAACAAAACTCCCGCAAAGTTGGAATGTTAATTATGTATGAATGGTATTTCTGAAGTGCTTAAAAATCATTATCTAAAATGGTCTTACAAATTATTTCTCCATAAGCTCGACAAAACTGTCTGGAACAGATTGCTTTCTAAATTCTCACCTATTCTAGAATACTGTATTGTAAACTAATAAGGCTTTATACTACATACTTTAGGCCTTTTCTTTTCACAGAATGTGGAACAATTTCCAAAGAACATCTCCAACAGAGAGAACAAAGTGAATGAAGTTTAATTTGGTCAAGAGCAAGATTTTTTTTTCTTTTAATACTCAAACAATCTTTTGCCCTGTACCAGCTACTGTTTCAGACAGTACAAATAGCACTTTACAAATATTAACCTACGAAATGCAACAAGAACCTATTAAAAATCATAGCTAACATTTGTAGAGAACCCTGAGCAAGCACATTCATTCAAAAAGCACCTATTGGAATAGACACTGTTATTGTCCCCATTTCTAGCACGTGGGAAACTAAAATTCACACTCAGATATTCATTCCACAAATATATATTGGCCACTATTATGTGCCAGGGCCCTTGTTAATTATGTATACACAATCATCCCTACTCTCAGGCAGCTGACAATCTATTGCGATAGACAAAACATCAAATTGTCAATAAAGAAAAATGTCTCAATTACTAACCAAGGACAGTGACATGAAACTGTGAGTGCGTGTGCCTTGCAGATGACACTGGTCTGTGGCTTCCCCCAAAATAGCGTCCATCATCCTGTGGGACGATGGACACACATGTGGGCACCGGCCAAACAGGATCATCAAAAATTAACTTTAAAATAATTAGATATCCCCAAAAAGTCATCATGGGAGAAATCAACATTTATGCTTCTGTGTGCTTATTTTACAGTTTAGCATTTTTAAACACATGAAGTATTAGACATCCAAAAAGGAATAGTCACCCAAACCCTCTGCCAAGATTAGGAAACCTAATATTTCCAAATTCAGGTCAGCACTTGGGCAGACTTCTGAAAAATGTATTGGAAGTTGGATTTATATCACGCTTTATTCAGTATTTAGGGCTTCCTAGCTGTGATTTTGCTCTTTAATAAACTTGATGTTTGAATATCAAGTTTTAGGCTTACAGAAAAGAATAGCATAGAAAGTTCCCATATACATACAACCAGTTTCCTCTTTTAATATATTTACATAAGTATGGTACATTTGATACAATTAACGAACCAATATTGAAATATTATTATTAACTAGAGTTAATACATTATTCAGATTTCCTTGCTTTTTACCTAATATCCTTTTCCTGTTCTGGGATCTTATCTAGGATACCACAGCACATTTAACTGTCATGTCTCCTTAGGCTCCTCTTGGCTGTGATGGCTTCTCAGCGCTTCTTAATTTTTGATGACCTTGACATTTTTGAAGAATACTGGTCAGATATTTTGTATAATGTGCTCACTTGGGATCTGTGTGATGTTTTTCTTTTGATTAGACTCGGGCTATGAGTTTTGGGGAGGAAGACACAAAGGTAGAGTGCTCTTCTACGTATGATCAACATGAGTTATAGCTATTGAGGGTGAGCTTGATCAACTGGCTGATGTGGTGTGTTTTAGTTTGCAAAAGCTGCTCAAATGCAATATACCAGAGTTGGAACAGCTTTCGAAAAGGAGTATTTGTTAAGTTGCAAGTTTACTGTTCTAAGGCTGTGAAAATATCCAAATTAAGTCAAGGTTATAAAAATGTCCAAACTAAGGCATCCAGGGAAAGATATCTTCGTTCAAGAAGGCTTATGACGTTCGGGGTTTGTTTCTCAGCTGGAAAGGTGCATTGTGACATCTACTAGCTTTGTCTCCAGGCTTCTTCAACAGCTTCCTCGGGAGCATTTTCTTTAGGCATCTCCAAAGGTCTCTGGCTGTGTGGGCTCTGTTGGTTCTGTTGGCTCTGAGCATTTTCCAGAATGGCTCCCTCTTAAAGGGCTGCAGTAAGCAACCCCATCTTGAAGGGGTGAAGACACATCTCCATGGAAACCATCTAATCAAAAGTTACCACCCACAATTGGATGGGTCACATCTTCCCATGGAAACAATAAAAAGATCCCACCCAACAATGCTGAATGAGGATTAAAGGACATAACTTTTCCAGGGTAGGTACACAACAAATTCAAACTGACACATGGAAAAAACAAACAAACACCAAAAACTGGCACATGGTGTTTGTCAGGTTTCTCCACTGTAAAGTTACCTCCTTTTTCCTTCTTTGCATGTTGTTCTCTTTAGAAGGAAGTCATTATGGGCAGCCCACACTTGAGTAGTGGGAGTTTTGTTCCACCTCCTTGCGGGGAGAGTTTCTACAGCATTTATCTGGAATTCTGCTTGGGAGATTTGTCTCTTCTACCTCATTCGTTTATTTATTCAATTATTTATTTATGCTGGTATGGACTCATGGATATTTACTTTATGTTTTGGGTTATAATCCAATACTACTTTTATTTTGTTGCTCGGTTTGTTCCAGATTTGCCATTGGGTGCTCTTTCAATTGCCTCTGTGACATATTCCTAACATTGTAAGATATATTTTGAGTATATTTTGAGCACTTCTTTACTCTCCAGGCTCATTTCGTATATTTTCTACCCCAATCCCGGAATCAGTTACTTCCCCAAGGAGCACCAGTTTCTCTTATTGGAGAATGATATTCAAAACCAAGATCTGGTCCATAGGTGTCCTCTTTGCAACTACAGCTTCTTCCATGTCTGACTAGGTTGTACCTTAACTACTGAGCTAAGATTTGAACTAAGTTAAGAGAGTGGTAGAAGTGGTCCTAGGCTGGCAGAAGAGCTGATGCACAAGTCTAGATGTGGGAAGGAACACAACACATTTGAGGATCTGAAAGAAGCTGGTGAGGCTTCCTGCACAGAACTGGAAGGAGGATATAAGATGGCATGAAGAGGTAGGTGAGGTGGGCAGGCCATGGCAATCACCTGGCTCTCTTATACAAGATTTCCAGTAAATGAGCTTTTTCAAAAAGCTTGGCTCTATGAAGAGATAAGATTAGAGTGAGATAAGAGTGACTTGGGACAGCACAGTTAGGAAATTGTGACAATGTTGCATTAAACTTGATGCTCTATTTACATATCAAATTGTTTAAAAATCAATGACCCTGCTTTGCTGATGCCAAAAGCATACTCAGTGTGACCTTGAAATGATGGAACTGCCTTTAGGATATCCAATGTAGCATTCAATAGAAGTAGCATCAGTGGACAGCTTGACTTGATTTTCTGTTACAAAGGGAAAGCTTTCACCATTGGATATGATATTTGCTGAAGGGATTTTGTAAACATCTTTAATAGGATTAAGGAAGTTCCCTTTAAATCCTACTTTAAATAAAATCCCTTTAAATTAAATCCCTTTAAATAAAATCAGATGATCATCTGATTTTATTTCTTCATTTTGTAAATGATTTGACTTACCATAATTGTTTTTAATCTTAAACCAATTTTGATTTTCTGGAATAAACCAAATTTTATTTTAAAGCATTGTTCTTTCTATGTATTCCTATTTTTTTTTTAATTAGAGAAGTTGTGGGTATGCAAGATTCTCATATGCCACCATATTGTTAACACCTAGTATTAGTAAGGTACATTTGTTACAATTAATGAAAGAACATTTTTTTAAATTGTGCTATTAACTATAAACCGTGATTCAACCTAGGGTTCACCGTTAATGTTGTGAAGTGCCATGGAATTAAATAAAAAATTTTTCTAGCAATATATAAACAGCTGAAAATTTTCCCTTTTAACCAGATTCAAATACATAATTCAGTGCTGTTAATAATATTAACAACCTTGTGCTACCATCACCATCATCTATTGTTACAACTTCTCCATCATCCCAAATAGAAACTCTGTACTGTTTAAGCCATAACTCCCTATTCCCTATCCCAACCCCATCTCCAAAATAACCTATATTCTAGATTCTGACTCTAACAGTTTGCTTATTCTTATTATTTCATATTGACGAGATCATAAAATATTTGTTTTTCTACATCTGGCTTATTTCACATAACATGATGTTTTCAAGGTTCATCCATGTTGTAGCATTTATCAGAACTTCATTCCTTTTTTAAAGCTGAATAATATTCCACTGTGTATTTATACCACATTTTTTAATTCATTCATTACTTGATGTGCAGTTCATTCTGTTAATTTGGTACATTACATTAATTGATTTTATTACTTTGAACCATCCTTGCATACATGGAATAAATACCACTTGATTGTGGTGATATTTTTATCTGGCTTTGGTATGAGGGTGATGTTGGCTCACAGAGTGAAGTAAGCAGTATCCCCTCCTCTACAAATTTTTGGAAGAATCTGAGCAGGATTGGCATTAATTCTTCTTGGAATGTTTGGTAAAATTCCCATGAGTCATCCGGTCCTGGACTTTTCTTTGTTGAAAGGTTTTTGATGACTGATTCAATCTCTTTACTAGTTATTAGTTTGTTGAGATCTTCTATTTTTCTTGAGTTAACGTAGATAGTTTGTGTATTTTAAGAATTTCTCCATTTCATCTAGTTTGTTAGCACACAGTTGTTCATAGTATCCTCTTATAGTCCTTTTTATTTCAGTGGGGTCAGTAGTAATGTCCCCCTTCACATTTCTAATTTTAGTCATTGTGTCCTCTCTCTTTTCAGTCTTGCTTAAGGTTTGTCCATTTTATTGATCTTTTCAAAGAATCAACCTTTGGTTATGTTGAGTCCCTGTATTGGTTTTTTTTTTTTTAAACTCTATTTCATTTATCTCTGCTCTAATCTTTATTTCCTTCCTTCTGCTCACTTTGAATTTAGTTTTTTCCTCTTCTTCTAGTTCTTCCAATTTTGAGGTTAGGTCTCTGATTTGAAATCTTCCTTCCATTTTAATACAAGCATTTAGAGCTAAAAATTTCCCTCCCAGCATTGCTTTTGTTGCATCCAAAAAGTCTTGGCATGTTATATTTTCATTTTCATTCACCTCAAAACATTCCCTAATTTTCCATTTGTTGTTTAAGAGTACATTGTTTAATTTCCAAGTATTTGTGAATTTTCCATCTCCCTCTGTTATTGATTTCTAGCTTCATTTCACTGTGTACAAAGAAGATACATTGTATGATAACAATATTTTTTAATTTATTGAGACTTATATGATCTAAGATATAGTCTATCCTGAAGAATGATCCAAGTGTACTTGCGAAGAATGTGTAATTTGAAAAGAATATGCAATCTGTTCTTGCAGGATGAAATGTTCTATATAAGTCTGTTATGTCTAGTTGGTTTAGAGTATCATTCACGTCTTGTACTTCCTTACTGATTTTCTGACTAGATGTTCTATCCATTATTATGGATACACTTAAAGTGGTGTATTTAAGTCTTCTACTGTTAATGTAGAACCTTCAATTTCTCCCTTCAAATTTGTCAATATTTGCTTTCATATATGTTGGGGTTCTGCTGTTAGGTGCATACACATGTCCTCTTGTTGAACGGACCCTTTTATTAGTATATAATGCCCATCTTTGTCCCTAGTAACTGTTTTTGATGTAAAATCTGTTTTATCTGGTATTAGTATAGCTATCTCAGCTCTCTTTTGATTTCTAGTTGAATGGCATATTTTTTTTCATCCTTTCACTTTCTTACTTATTTCTTTGAATTTAAGGGGAACTTTTTGGAAGCAGCATGTAGAATGCTCACCTGCCATGCAGAAGATCTGGGTTCCATTCCCCCCTCTCCCTCAAAAAAAAAAAGAAAAAAATGTAACCTAAATCTTAACCATATTTCATTTGATACCACCTTGACTTCAATAGCATACTATACATTATCCCTATACCTCTCCTTCTCCCACCTTTTTTTGTACTTGTTACAAATGATATCTTTGTACATTTTATGTCCCAAACCATAGATGTATCATTACTTTTTATGCATTTTCATTTTAGCACCTGTAGGAAGTAAGAAGTGGAGTTACATACCAAGAAATAAAATACAATAGTACTGGCATTTACAATTATGCAAATGTTTACCTCTGTTAGAGGTCTTTATTTCTTTATTCCAGTTAGAACCACTGTCAAGTATTCTTTCCTTTCAGTGTGAAGAACTCCCTTTAACATTGCTTGTATGGCAGGTCAAGTGGTGATGAACTCCTGCAGCTTTTGTTTACCTGGGAATATCTTAATCTGTCCCTCATTTTTGAAAGTCTCACCAGATAAGGAATTCTTGGTTGGCAATTGTTTACTTTCAGTATTTTTAGTATTTCAACCCACTGCCTTCTTACCTCCATGGTTTCTGAAGAGAAATCAACACTTAATCTCATTGGAGTCCCGGCTATATAACATGACACTTTTCTCTTTTAGTTTTCAGAACTCTTTTCTTTTCCTTTGCATTTTACCGTTTGATCAATAGGTAAGGGGGTACATTTTCTTCAGGTTTACCTTGTTTGGTGTCCTTTGGGCTTCTTGGATGTGCACATTCATGTCATTTGGTAAGTTTGGAAAGTTTTCTGTTAATTCTTTCAATAACCCTTCTACTCCCTTTTCTTTTTTTCTTCCCCCTTTGAGACTCCTATAATGTGTATACTGACATGCTTGATTGTTTTCTATAGGTCTCTTAGGCTATTTTTGCTTTTCATAATTTTTTTTCTTTCTGTTCCTCAGCCTGACTCATTTCAATGTCCTGACTTCAAGTTCACTGATTCTTTTTTCTTCCAGCTCCAATCTGCTATGAAACCCTCCAGGGAATTTTTCATTTCAGTTATTGTGGTCTTCAGTACCAGTAGTACCGTTTGACTCCTGTTTAAATTTCTCTTTTGAGATTTTCTTCATATAGTTCAATCATTGTTTTCTTGATATCCTTCAGTTGTTTTTCTGTAATTTCCTTCATGTTTTTAAGCATTCTAAAAATCTTTTTTTTTTTTGTCTTTGTCTAGTATGTCCACAGTCTGGTTTTCTTCAATGTTTTCTGAATTTTATCTTCTTCCTTTGGTGTTCCACCATTTCCTGTTTCTTTGTCTTTTAATCTTTTATTGCAACCAAAATATTAATTCTGGGATTTAGTCCCTGAGATTTCTGTTTCTTAAGCTTGTAATGAGCTAGTGATATTTCATATTTTCTTGAGTGTTACCCTTCCTATCAGGGAGGTTTGCCCAGGGCAAATGTGACATGTAAGGTCTTCATTGTCTTTCCTGGGCCTGTGTCTTATCCTGGGCTTGTGCTTGCTAGTGGCCAAACAGGTTCCCATATTTACAGGGAATTGAATGTCCCCTCTACTTCCCAGGAGAGAGAACTTCTCCTGCTTCCTGGTGTTCCACTGCCAGACTTAAAGCAAGTAAGCCTAGGCCCAGGCCATCAGCCTCAATTGTTTCTTACACTTCTTTCCTTGCCTCAAGCTGCTTTTGCCTGGAGGGTGAATTCTGGAAGAGGAGGCATGCCAGAGAAGAGTATCCCAAATTAGTCATTCCCATCCTTAACAAGCTTGACTCCAAATGGCCCTGGAGAGGACATGAGGCAGGAGCAAGGAAGTGTGCCAGTAGCTTCTTCCATGGTTCCCCAAAGCTGCACATCCTTGACCTAACCGGCAAATGCAGCCAGCCCTTCAACTGTCCTCTGTGACTCCAAGGAAGCATATCACTTTTAAATCTCCTCTGCTGCCTTTGTCTGGGTAGGTTGAGATCAATATCCACCCTTAGAACTAGGCCCCATTGATCCAAAGTCACTAATCAAAAGCCGTGATCACCTTGGATCTTGGGGAAATGTCCACCTTGGATCTTGGGGAAGTGGATTGGTATGTCCCCTTCTGGCACCAGCAAGCTATGCCAGGTGCCAGACCCCACTGCTGCCTGCTGCAACAGTGAAGTGTAGATGACAGTAACCACTGCTCAAGTTCTTCCTCCCGCTCTTTCCTGGATGCTGAATCATGTTCAACTGGAGTCCAGAATTTCAAAATAGTTGATTCAAGCAGTTTCTGCCCATTTAATAGATGTTCTGATGGAAGAACTGATTCCAGGAGCTTCCTACTCTCCCATCTTCCCACGGTCCTGTGTCCTATATTGCTGAATTTGTTGTGCTAATAAAAATGTATTTAGGATTTTTGCATCTGTGTTCAAGAGGAAGCTCCACCTAAAACTTTCCTTTCTTATGTTCTTATTTGGTCTTGATATTGAAGTTAAGCTGGTCTCATAAAGAAATTGGTGTGTTTCTTCTCTTCCAATTATTAGTATGTATAGTACGTAGTATGTGTTTCTTCCTTAAATATTTGAATGCATTTGCTTATAAAGTCATCTAGTCTTTAGCATTCTTGTTGGAAAGTTTTAAATTATAGGTTCAAAGTATTTAATAATGGAATAGTCAGATTTTTATTTCATCCTTTGTCAACTCATCCTTTTCATCTAAATTTTCATATTTTTTGGTTTAAGTTTGTTTGTTCATAACATTTTAATATTTGTGGGATCTGTAGTAGTGTCCCATTTTTTATTCGTAATATTATGTGTGATTTCTCTCATTTTCGTTAACAGTCTCACCAGAGGCATATTAATATGGTTGTCTTTTCAAACTACCAATTTGGGGATTTACTGATTCTCTATTCTATTTCATTAATTCTTTCTTCTACAGTTATTATTTCTTCCTTCTTTGGGGTTTATTTTTCACCAATTTTTAAAAATGATTTTGTTCACTTATATTCCAGCTTTCTTTTCATATGTTTGTATTTAAACCTATAAAATCTTCCCTATGCATAAATATTGATATTTTGCATTTTCATTATCACTTAGTTCAAAATATATTCTAATTTCCATTGTGGCTTATTCTTTGAGCCATGGGTTACCAGAGTTGCATATCATAACTTCAAATATATTGTATGTCATAAATTTCAAAAAGTTATCTTTTTGTTATTTGATATTTAGTTTTATGGCGTTATGGTCAGAGAACATAATCTGTAGGCTTTAAATTCCTTCACATTTTGTTGAGACTTTTTTATGGCTCAAAATACGTTCAGTTTTTGTAAATATTCCATATAGAACTTCAAAACGCTGGTGTACTTTGCAGTTTTTAAGTGCAATATTGTTCAAATCTTCTATCAGCTACTGGGATGGATGTTTTCAAATCTTCTAGTATGATGTGAATTTGTCTAGGTCTTTTTAGTTCAGTTAGTTTTTCCTTTATGTATTTTAAAGCTATATAATTAGGCATAAAGAAGTTTAAACTTGTTATATCTATGTGGTAAAGAAAGCATTCTGTCATCATTAACAGCCTAATAATGCTCTTCATTTTAAGCCTACTTTGTCTGATGTTACGATACCTACAGATAACTTTCTTTTGATTTGTAATATTATGATAGATTTTTTTGTTCATCTTTGTATTTTTAACCTTTTTTGGGCTTTATGTTTTAGCTATGTCTTTTATGCAACAATTACTTTTTAGTTCAGTGTGACACTCTTTGTCTTTTAATTGTGATATTTACATTTAAGATAATTAGTGATATGTATAGTTATTTTACATACAGTTATTATATATACAGTACAGTTATTATATAATACAGTTATTATTATAGACTTACTATTTCTTCTACTTGTGCCATGTTTCTTTTTTCTCTTTCATTGATCTCTTTCAGATAGACTGAGATTAAATATATATATATATATATATATATATATATATATATAATATCTTTTTTGCCTTTATTATCTTGGAAGTCATACATTACAATTTATATAGTGGTTATCCTAGAAATTACAACATGGGTCTTTCTGTGAACTAAGTGTAATATATACTCTTATCTCTTCTTGGACAGCATAAGAACCTTAGAATACTTTAATACTATTTATTCCCTGTCTTACTGACTTATATCCTTATGTTTTTAAGTACTTTCTCTATTTTTCTTGCCAAAAGTCATAATTATTGTTTTATATAGTCAATGATTATTTAGATTTACCCACATGTTTAATCCTTTCTATTGCCCTTCATTTTTTTTAGAAACTAGGTCATTATCCTTCTTATATTTCTGTTCATTTTTTTTACATTTTTATTATGAAATATAATATATATACAAAAAAGCAACGAATTTCCAAAGTACATTTTAATAAGTAGTTATAGAACAGATGTCAAAGTTTGCTATGGGCGATAGTTCCATAATTTCAAGTTTTTCCTTCTAGCTACTTCAAGATAGTGGAGACTATAAAGAAATATAAATATAATGATTCAGTAGTCATATTCATTTGTTAAATCCTAACTTCTCTGTTATAACTTTTCCATCTCCTTTGATCCTTCTTCCAATCTTTAGGGGCATTTGTGTTTTGCCCATTCTAACTTTTCTCATGTTGAAATTGAATATTGACAATATGGGATGGGGGGTAGAACTGGTTGTTGTTCTTGAAGAGGCTGTCCCCTCTGGATTTCAGGACTTATCTGGCCTAGGAGACATCTGAAGGTTTTTGGCTTCTGAAAAGTAAACAGTGTGTACAGTTTTTGTAGGATTTCAGATAGAGCCCTGGTTGTTCTTTAGGGTTAACAGGAATGATATTGGTTGGGGGTTGGCAAACCATGGCTGTTTTAGTTTGTTAATGCTGCTGGAAATCCAATGTACCAGAAATAGGTTGGCTTTTATAAAGGGAACTTATTAAGTTACAAGTTTATAGTTCTAAGACCATAAAAATGTCCAAACTAAGACATCCACAGACAGGTACCTTGACTCAAGAAAGGACCAATGACATTCAGGGCTTCTTTGTCAGCTGGGAAGGCACATGGTGGTATCATGTATCATAGAGAATGCTAGCTTTCTCTCCTGGCTTCTCATTTCAAATTGCTTCCCTAAGAACATTTTCTTTCTGAATCTCCAAAGGTCTTTATTTGTTTTAGCTCTCTCAGTCAGCACTCCAAGCATCTCAAAATATCTGCGTCTTTGTCAGCTCTGAAGCAATTGTGGTTTTCCAAAATGTCTTCTTTTTTAAAGGACTCCAGTAAAGTAATCAAGACCCACCTTGAATGGGCAGAGTCACATATCCATCTAATCAAAAGGCCAAACTCACAATGAGTGGGTCAATCTCCATGGAAAAATCTAATCAAAGGTTACCACCCTAAACAATAGGTCTGGCCCTACAAGATTGTATTAGACAAGAAAACATGGCTTTTCTGAGGTACATAATTTCAAACTAGCACAGTAGCAATTAGTAATATCTAGCCTAAGCTTGCATAAGAGTAGCCTCCAGAATAGCCTCTTAACTCTATTTGAACTCTCATAGCCACTGAAATCTTGTTTTCTTATCTGCCTTTAGGTCAGGAAGGCATTGTTGATCGCCTGATGCCAGGGCCAGACTCAAGTCTGGGATGCGTTTCATTTTTTACTGCTACTCCAACATTCCATCTGGAGTCATTTTCCTTCTGCTTGAAAATAACTAATATTTTCTTTAATGTATATTGCCATTGGTGAAATTCTGTAATTTTTGTTTCTCTGAAAATGTCTTTCTATCTTTTTAGGAAAGGCTATAACACTTATTGTTGAATTCTGAATTGGCAATTTTCTTATTTTCTATTATCACTTTTATATGTTTCATTTATATTTTGTTTTCCATTGAGAAATCATATATATATACATATATATGTATACATATGTAATAATGTTTTTAGGTAATCTTTCTACTCTTTTTTTTTCAGATCTCACTAGTGTAAAATCAACGTGTCACCATTCCTTTTTGGAGGTCCTATAGGAGAATCTGTTTCTTGACTTTTCCATCTTCTAGAACTACCCACATTCTTTGGCTCATGGCCCCTTCTTCCATCTTCAAAGCCAACAACAGCAGGTTTAGTCCTTATTACATTATGTCACTCTTTTTAATTGTAAAAAATTGTAAAAAATAGCACATATACAAAAAAGCAATAAATTTCAAAACACACCGCAACAATTAGTTATAGAACAGATTTCAGAGATTGGTATGGGTTACAGTTCCTTAAAAACAATGTAAGGTTTTTCCTTCTAGCTGCTCCAAGTCACTGGAGACTAAAAGATATATCAGTGTAGTGATTCAGCAGTCTACTCATTTGTTAAATCCTATATTCTCTGTTGTAACTCCACCTTCTCCTTTGATCTTTCTTTCAGTCTTTAGGGGTATTTGGGCTATGCCCATTCTAACTTTTTCACATTGAAAAGGGCTGTCATTAATATGGAATAGGGGGATAGAATTAGTTGAAGTTCTGCAGAGATTTGCCCTTCTGGATTTCAGGATTTATCTGGCTTAGGAACCCATGTGAAGGTTGTAGGTTTCTAGAAAGTAATCATTGTGCGTGGAAACTTTGTAGAATTTCAGATGAAGCCCTCTGTGTTCCTTAGGGTTGTCAGGAATGATTTTGGTTGGGGCTTGGCAAACTATGATAAATAGCAATATCTAGCTGAAGCTTGCATAAGATTAGCCTCCAGATAAACTCTCGACTCTTATGTGGACTCTCTCTCAGCCAACAGTACCTTACTTGTTACAATTCTTTTCCCCCTTTTGGTCAGGAAGGCATTATCAATTCCATGGTGTCAGAGCTAGGCTCATCCCTGGGAGTCATCTTCCATGCTGCCAGGGAGACGTTCACCCATGGATGTCATGTTCCATGCAGTGAGGAGGGTAATGATTTTACTTGCAGAGTTGGGGTTAGAGGGAGAGAGGACACAACTGAGCAACAAAAGAGGTCCTTTGGAAGTAACTCTTAGACACAACTATAGGTAGGCTTAACTTCTCCACTACATAAATAAAATTCACAACAGTAAGGCTCAATATCAAGGGCTTCACCTATTGACTTGGGAGTCACTAATGTTTGAGATAGTATCAGCGGTTTTCCCCATGGTAAAGTTTAATACTTAGGTATTTTTTATCATTTCCATCAAGGAACTTTGCCAATATTTTTTACTTATCTGCACAACATACTCTGGAATGTATCCAGTCATTGCATTAAGCTATAAGAAATTGCAAGCCCTCATTCCCATTTTGGGTCTATGTATTTGGGTTGTATAAAAGCTCTAGCCAGACAAGTTGAGTTAGATTATGTCCTATAGAAAATTTAGATTCTGGACAAAATAAACCTCTCTTCTTTAGGTCTAACAGACTAGATGAAGTCCTAAAAATACAGACAATGCCCTCCTAAACCTGTAGCCTAGTTTACCTTAGTCCTGATCTGGTCGACTTCATTATCTTTAATTGAAACCTGATCTCTTTTTCAATTTCTCTAATATTTGTTTAAGATGCAACACTGATTTTCAGATCTGCAGAACTCCTACTCTGAGTCTTAGGTGTCACACAGGTACCCAATATTCCAGGGAAATACCAGGTTATACATATGTAGCACAGACTGTCAAAATCTAGAAATAACAATTACAACTCTGGATTAAATGTGAAAGGTATAAAAGCTTATAATCTAGGCCCCAATTTTCTTATAAGTATTTTCTAAATGAAACCATACAATATTTGTTCTTTTGTTTCTGGCTTATTTTGCATCACATAATGCCCCACCGGTTCATTCATGATGTTGCATGCCTCATCACTTCATTCCTTTTCTGTAGCAGCACAATATTCAATCACATGTATACACCACAGTTCGTCACTCTACTTCTCAGTCTGTGTATCCTTCAGCCCCTTCATCCACTGGGCATCATGTTTAATGTCCAAAGCCAACAGTCCTTGTCTCACATTATCCTCACTTCGTGGTATAATCATCAGCATTCTCAATTTTAGATAATTTTCATTGCTCCCAAGAGAAAAATAACCAATAAACACACCCTCACTAAATAGAAAATCTGAATCTCCCCTGAAATCTTGTCCTTTTCCCCCAATTATTTACCCCTGGTATTATTGTGGTACTGTTGATATCTTCCTGTTAAATATAGCCCATAATTTGCAATAGTAGTCCCCCCCCATATCCTGATATTATAACCCCTTTCTACAAGATTCATATCTTTGAAGTAGTTCATGCAAGAAATTATATTTGTAGACTTCATCAGTGGGATACATAGTTCTGTACAACTGCTTTCAATCATGCCCACCTTCAGTATGGTAATATTACTTATAGACCCATTAATGAACTACCTTCACTTCTATCCATTCCCTTGTATTTAAGTTCAACCTCACTAGCTAGCCATTCACCCATTTCTAGCTTCTGTGTATCTTAAGGTCCCCTGTATTCTGCAATATAAGCCTTGAGATTACTTTACCAAGGTCAAAACAGTGAAATCATACAGAATCTATCCTTTTGTATCTGGCTTATTTCATGTAGCATTATGGCCTGAAGTTTCATCCATGTCATCATATGCTTCAGGACATCATTTCTTCTTACTGCTGCATAATATTCCATCGTATGTATATACCATATTTTGTTATTCCACTCATCTTGTTCATGAGCACTTGGATTGTGTCCATCTTTTGGCAATTGTGAATAGTGCTGCTATGAATATCAGTGAGCAAATGTTTGTTTCTGTCACTACTTTTAGCTCTTCTGGGTTATTGCCAGGTCATAGGACAACTTGATATTTAGTTTTCTAAGGAACCACTAAACTGTCTCTCATAGCAGCTGAACCATTATACATTCCCATCAGCAGTGCATAAGCCTTCCAATTTCTCCACACCTTCTCCAATGCCACATGCAATTTTAGCCTCTCTCTCTAAGGCCCCTGCCTAGCAACATCTGAGACGTCCTATCCCTCATCTCCACCCCCCCTTTTGTTTTCGCGGCCCCAAAACTACATCCACTCCTCCTCCCGCTCTCAGCAACTACCCCCGCCCCCAAGCTCCCTCTCTAGCGGCCTAATAAGGTCATAATTACCCCACAGCCAATCAGCAAACCCCATCTGAAGTCTCGCCCCCTAACTCCGCCCTCCTAAACCTCTGTATATAAGCCTATGCACTTCCTCTAATAAACGTTTTGGTGCACACGCCTTGCCAGCTCAGCCAGTACCCGCCAGTCGTCTTTTGTCTCGCGCGCCCTCCACACCTCCGAGCCCCCGGAAACCAGCACGTTTGCCCCCCACACCGCTGGAAAGAAGACCCAGGCGGGAGACCCGATACGCAAGACTTCCGCACTCCAACATTTGTAGTTTCTTCATGTGTCTTTTGGCCATCTGTATTTGTTCTTTGGAAAAGTATCTTGGTATCTTTAGCTCATTTTATAATTGGGTTGTTTCTTCTTTTGTTGTTGGGTTGTATGGTTTCTTTATATATAGAGGATATCAAACCTTTATTCTTTATAAATAAAGGATGTATGTATACATACAGGGACTTTATACATGATTCCCAAATATTTTCCCTATTGACTTGTTTGCCTCTTCACCTTTTCGACAGTCTTTTGAGGCAGAAAAACATTTGATTTTGAGGAGTTCCCATTTATCTGTTTTTTCTTTTGTTGCTTGTACTTTGGGTGTAAAGTTTAGGAATCTACCTCCTATTATAAGATCTGGAAGATATTTCTCTACATTTTCTTCTAGGAGATTTGTGGTACCGGTTCTTATATTTAGGTCTTTGATCCACTTTGAATTAATTTTTGTATAGGGTGTAAGGGAAAGGTCCTCTTTCAATTTTTTTGGCTATTGTTATCCAATTCTCCCATGCCCATTTATTGAAAAAACTATTTTGTCCCAGTTCAGTGAATTTGACAGCCTTGTTGAAGATCCATTGACCATAAATTTGGTAATCTACTTCCAGACTTTTGATTAGAATCCGTTGGTCAGTATATCTATCTTTGTGCCAGTACCATGCTGTTTTGACCACAGTGGTTTTATAATAACCTTTAAAGTCAGAAGTGTTAATTCTCCCACATTGTGTTTCCCTTTCAGGATATTTTTAGCTATTTGAGGTATCTTTCCCTTCCAGATGAATTTGATGTTTGTCTTTTCCAAGTCTTCAAAGTAGGTTGTTGGAATTTTGATTGGCACTGCACTGAATCTGTAGATTAATTTAAGATTTGACATCTTACTTAAATTTAACCTTCATGTCCATTAGCAGGGAATGCCTTTTCACCTATTTAGATCTTCTTTGATTTCTTTTAGGTATGTTATGTAGTTTTCTGTGTACAATTCCTCTACATCCCTGGTAAGTTTATTCCTAGATACTTGATACTTTGAGTTACTATTTTGGGTGGAATGTTTCCTTAATTGTCTCCTCAGTTAGGTCATTGCTTGTTTATAGACACATTACTGATTTTTGCACATTAGTCTTATATCCTGCTACTTCACTGAACTTTTTTATTAGCTCAAGAAGCTTTGTTGTAAATTTTGTAGGATTTTCCAAATGTAGTATCATGTCTTCTGCAAATAATGAAAGTTTTACTTTTTCCTTTCCAATTTGGATGCTTGTTATTTCTTTTTCCTGCCTGATTGTTTTAGCTAGAAGTTCTAGTACAGTGTTGAATAATAGTGGTGACAGAGGGTATCCTTGTCTCATTCATGATCTTAGGGGGAAGAATTTCAGTCTTTCACCATTGAGTACAATGCTGGCTACAGGTTTTTCTTATTTGCCCTTTATCATACTGAGGAAGTTTCCTTTGATTCCTACCTTTCGAAGTGTTTTTATCAGGAAAGGATTTTGAATTTAGTTGAATGCTTTTTCAGCATCAATTGAGATGATCATGTAATTTTTCCCTTTCAATTTGTTAATGTGCTATATTACATCGATTGATTTTCTTGTGCTGAACCACCCTTGCATTCCTGGTATAAACCCTACTTGGTCATGGTGTATAATTCTTTTAATGTGTCATTGGTTTCAAATAGCTGGTATTTTTTGAGAATTGTTGTGTCTATATTCATTAGGGAGATTGGCCTGTAATTTTCCTTTCCTACGGCATCTTTACCCAGTTTGGGTATTAGAGTGATGTTTGCTTCATAAAATGAGCCAGGTAATATGCCTTTTTCCTTAAATTTTTGGAAGAGATTGAGCAGCATTGGTGTTACTCCTTTTTGGAATGTTTGATGAAATTCCCCCATGAAGCCATCTGGCCCTGAGCTTTTCTTTGCAGGAAGATTTTTTATCTGATTGAATCTCCTTACTTGTGATTGGTTTGTTGAGATGTATTTCTTCTCAAGCCAGTGTAACTTGTTCATGTGTTTCTAGGAATTTGTCCATTTCATCAAAGTTATCTAGTTTGTTGGTATATACTTGTTCATAGTGTCCTCAATGATTTTTTTTTTTAATTTCTTCAGGGTCTGTGGTAAGACCCCCTTCTCATTTCTGATTTTGTTTATTTGTATAACTCTCTATATTTTCTTTGACCGCTTGGCTAGGGGTCCATCAATTTTATTGATTCTTTTAAAGAAACAACTTTTATTGATTCTTTCTATTGTTCTTTTGTTCTCCAAGTCATTTAATTCTGCTTTAATCTTTTTTATTTCTCATCTTCTATTTGCTTTGGGGTTAGTTTGCTGTTCTTTCTCTAGTTTCTCCAGGTGAGCAGTTAAGTCCTCGATTTTTGCTCTTTCTTCTTTTAATATAGGCATTTAGGGCAATAAATTTCCCTCTCAGCACTGCTGTTCCTTCATCTCATAAGTTCTGATATGTCATATTCTCATTTTCATGTCACCATATAGCTACTGATTTCTCTAGCACTTTCTTCTTTGACCCACTGGTTGTTAAAGCAGTGCAATATTTAATCTCCATGTATTTGTGAAAGTTCTGGTTCTTTGGTGGTTATCGATTTCCAGCTTCATTCCATTATGATCAGAGAAGGTGCTTTGAGTAATTTCAATCTTTTAAAATTTATAAAGACATGTTTTTTACCCCAGCATATGAGCTATCATGGGGAATGTTCCATGAACACTAAAGAAGAATTATCCTGGTGTTTTGGAGTGTAATGGTCTATATATGTCTGTTAGTTCTAATTCACTTATCAAATTGTTTATGCTATTTCCTTCTTGATCTTTTGTCTGGTTTTTCTATCTATAGAGGAAAATGGTATGTTTAAGTCTCCATTATTCTTGAAACATCTATCACTCCCTTCATTTTTTGCCAGTATTTGCTTCATGTACTTTGAAGCTCCTTGATTGAGAGATAAACAGTTATGATTGCTATTTCTTCTTGGTGAATTGTTCCTTTTATTAATAGGTAGTGTTCTTTATCTCTTATGATGTCTTTACATTAAAGTCTATTTTGGGTAGTGTAGTGGTGACTCAGCCGCAGAGTTCTTACCTGTCATGCCAGAAACCCAGGTGTGATTCCCGGTGCCTATGTATGCAAAATAAAAAATATAAAATAAAGTCTATTTTGTCCGATATTAGTATACCTACTCCTTGCTTTTGGTTACAGCTTGCATGGAACATCTTTCTCCATCCTTTCACTTTTAATCTATTTGTATCCTTGGGTCTTAGATGAGTCTCTTGTAAGTAGCATATAGATGGATCATATTTCTTAATCTATTCTGCCAATATGTATTTTTTAATTAGGGATTTTAATCTGTTAACTTTCAAAGTTATTACTGTAAAGACATTTCTTGAATCTACCATCTTATCCTTTGGATTTTATTTGTCAGATCTATACATTCTTTTCCCTCTTTCTCTCCTTATCCTTTAAGTTACCCTTACTGGTACTCTTCAATTCTGTGCCCTCCTCTAGACTGCCCTCTCTTATCTTTCTTTTTTTCAACTGACAGAATACCCTTTAATATTTCTTGTAGGCTGGTTTCTTGCTGACAAATTCTCTCAGCATTTGTGAAAATTTTAATCTCTCCCTCACTTTCTGAGGACAGTTTGGTGGGTACAGAATTCTTGGCTGGAAGTCTTTCTCTTTCAGAATCTTAAATTTATTATATCACTGCCTTCTTACCTCCATGGTGCCTATTGTGTAGTCTGAACCTAGTCTTATATGGTTTCCCATATATGTAGTAGATCACTTTTCTCTTGCCACTTTTGGGATTTTCTGCTTTTCTTCAAGATTTGACAAGCTGATTAGTATCTGTCTGGGAGTAGGCCTCTTAAGATTTATTCTACTTGGGGTTCATTGTGTTTCTTTGATTTACATATTTATATCCTTTACAAGGGTTGGAAATTTCCCCCATTATCTCCTCAACTAATATTCCTAGCCCTTTGCTCTCCTTCTTCTGAGACGCTGATGATTCTTAGATTTGTGTACTTCACATTGTCCATCATTTCCCTGATATCAATTTAAATTTTTCCATCTTTCTTTTTATGCCATTTGCTCTTTTGTGCATTCAAAATCAACAGTCCTGTTCTCTAGTTCACTTATTCTTTTTTCTGCCTCTGCAGATCTGGTGTTGTGTTTCTTAGTATAATTGTTTTTTGGTCTACAGAATCTTTAATCTCTGTGATATCTTCTGTTTTTCTATTTATTCTTTCAAATTCTTTACACTCTTGTCTTGTCTTCTTGATCTCCCTTATGTCATTAGCCAACCCATTGCATTTATTTAGTAGAGTTCTGTGAACATTTTGGATTAGTTGTTCCAAAGTCTGAGTTTCCTCCTGTGTTTTAATTTGATCATTAGGCTGCATCTTCATATGCTTTGTGATTTTCTGTTGCCTTTAAGGCATTTAATTACCTTGATATGGCTACTTTGGAAATTGATTTCCCTCAGTAATCTAAGGTTTTATATTTGTGGGATGGGCATGGGGCAAGATGCAGGACATGGGTCAGGGTGCAGTGATGTGGTGGCAGTGTGCTGCACAAGGCTAGGTGCGGGGTTCGGGTACTAAGGTGATGCCTGAGAGTGGGGGTGTGGGACACTGGGTTGTAGGGGGCACAGCATGGGGGCTATGGGGGCAGAGTGCAGCTCAGGCAGGCCTCAAAGTGCAGGAGCAGAGCATGGTGTGGGGGACATTGAGGCAGGGTGTGGCAGGAGGTGAACTGCAGGAGCAGTGCAAGTGTATGAAACAAGGGGAGGGTGGTATGCAGGGATGCAGGGTACAAGGAGTAGGAGGCCATGGTGTGGGTGCATGGCCATGGGTGTACAAGCCAAGCAAAGGTACACTGGGGTGGGGGGTTGCTTGGGGCATTGGGGGGCAGGGATTATGTGCATGGGGCATGGTGGGGTGGGTCGCCATGCATGGCCATGTGTGTGCAGCATGTTTAAGGGGCACAGCTTGGCTTACTTCCTAGTAACCATCTCCCTGTCCGTGCACTCCTGAGGCCTCCTGGCCTCTGGTGGAAAGGGGTCTGTTAGGTTCTTTGCACTAGCTGGATGGCCTTTGGTTCTCTGCACTTCAATTCCTCCACTTTTGCAACGAGGGCCCCCTATGTGGTGTAGAAGACTCTCTCAGGTTGTTTGCACCTTGGAACTACTGTCCTGGTCTATTTTTTCTGCCACTTTTCTAGCTGTTCCTTGGAGTAGGGGTGGACTTGGCCTATCCTATTCCACCATCTTCCTGACCATCTCTTCTCTTGCTATTTTTAAGATTTTCTCTTTTTTTTTTGGTTCTCAGTTTTACTATTATGTATCTAGGTGTAGGCCCAGTTGTTTTTGTTCATGTTGTGCATTTGTCATTTTTGGCATTCAAAGGACTTGTTGAATTTGTAGATTGATGTCTTTCACCATTTTGGGAAATTTTCTCAATCATTCTCTCTTAATTTTGCTGTTGTTTCAGTCTCTTCTTCACTTCTGGAAATCCATGAAACACATTTTAGAGATTTTCAATGTTGTCATATTCTTTTCTGAGTTTCCTATTCTTTTGTTTATCCATGCTTCATTTTGCATATTTTCTTCTGATCTATCTTTCAGTTCAATAATTATCTCTTAAATTATGTCTAATTTGCTCTTAAATCTTTTCTTTTTTTCTTGAATTCTTTACTTCTAGAATACCCATTTTATTCTTTATTAGATTTTGTCTTTGGTTGAAATTCCCAATTTTGGTATTTATTTATTTTCTAGAACCTAATAATATGTTTATTTTGAGGTTGATATCTCAAATTCTGATATCTGTAGGCTTGATGAGTCTATTCTATTGTTTATTGTTTCTATTGGTTTTAGTTTACATTGGTTTACTTTTTGTGTGTTTGATTATTTTTTATTATGTGCCAAACATTGTATTTGAAAAATTGTAGAAATATATGTGGTCTGGGATGGTGTTATTTTTCTCCAAAGAGGATTTAAATTTGTTTCTGTCAGTATTAGGTACTCTAACACTCAAAGGTCACTTTAAAACCACTTTCATGAACTAAGATCATTCAAAGCTGAGTTGCAGTCCCTGGAAGTGTTTACTTCATAAATAACCTTTATTCTAAGGTCCTATGTAGTCTTATCCAGTGTGAGGGGAGTTCACAAGAGTTCCTTTTCCTTGATGGGTTCTGAAAACCAATCTCTGTTACCTTAGTATTTGAAGGCTTTCAAAACCACAATTTAAGGGCAGGCCATGGTGGCTCAGCAGGCAGAGTTCTCGCCTGCCATGCCGGAGACCCAGTTCAATTCCCAGTGCCTGCCTATGCCAAAAAAAAAAAAAAAAAATCCACAATTCAAGACATGACTTTACATCCACAGGATAGTTGTTATTATTTTTTTTTAATGCAAAATAACAAGTTGCAGCAAAGATGTGGAGAAATTAGGAACCCTCCTGCATTGTTGGTAGAAATGGGAAATGATGCAGCTGAATCATTTAGCAGTTCCTCCAAATGTTAAACATAGAATTACCATTTGACCTGGTAATTCCACACCTAGGTATATACCCCAAAGTATTGAAAACGGGGGCTCAAACAGATATTTGAACACCAACATTCTTAGCAATATTATTTGTAATATTTAAAAGGTGGAAACCACCTAAGTGTCCATCAACAGATTGTGTCCATACATATATACACAATGGAATATTACTCAGCTGTAAAAAGGAATGAAATTCCGATACATGCCACACACAACATGGATGAACCTTCAAGATACCATGTTGAGTGAAATGAGCCAAACACAAAAGGACTGATAATGTATATCCTATTTTAATGAAATAACTAGAATATGCAAATTCATAGAGACAATAAGTAGATTTGAGGTTATTAAAGGCTAAGAGGAGGGGAACATGGGGAGTTATTGCTTAATGGGCATAGAGTTTCAATTTGGGGTGCTGAAAAAGTTTTGGTAGTGGATAGATGGTGTTGATTACACAACATTGTGAATGTAATTAATACCACAATTGTACACAAAACAACAGTTACAATTTTTTTTTAATTAAAAAAAATTTTTAAAGACTACAAAGGAAAAGAAATAGCATAGATACAACTGACTAGTTATTTGAGGGAAATTAGGTGTTCAAAAAGAATAAAAACACAGCACACACTCACACCCTTCCATCCCCCCATCTCCCCACACCCTCAAATATACACATACAACTCAGCCTCTTGGCCTCTCAGCCTTTCCTCTAAGGAGGAAAAGGATCTGCATAACTCCAGGCTCACCTCCTTAGGCCTCCAAGCTCTCCCATAGGAAATGCTCAACATTTGTCACTATCTTATTAGCTCTCTAGGACCTTTAATCAGATTCTTAACAGTATCTTTTCCAGCTTTTCTGGTCATCCTCAGCAGGAAGGTTTGTCTGACTTATCTAGTCTGCTATTACTGGAAACTTGATTTAATCTTTACAACAATTCTGTAAAGTTGGTATCCTCTCCATTTAACATACAGGAAACTAAAGTTGAGAATGAATAAAGAATTAGCCCAAGATATTATAGAGTTACTGAATGGAGGAGACAAATACTGCTTATTCAACCAATTAGAGTAGGTGGTCTCTTGGCAGTCAAATCCAATCACATAAGTTTTAACAGTCTTTAACAATCATAAAGAAAGTGTACTTAGACCTCAAAATATTTCTGCATCTGACCCTCCCATGGTATCTTTTTTGTTTTTTTTTTGTTTTTTTTTTTTTTAGGGAGGAAGGGAAGGAAAGACAGAGAAGGAAGGAAGGATGGAAGGAAGAAAGGGAAACATCTTTAAACATTTTCTTGTTTTATTATATTTTGTTTGTTTGTTTGTTTTTTTTACATGGGCTGGGGCCGGGAATCGAACCGAGGTCCTCCGGCACGGCAGGCAAGCACTCTTGCCCGCTGAGCCACCGCGGCCCGCCCTCCCATGGTATCTTATATTCTTACATTAAATTACTCCTTGGCGTACAGCTTTGAAAGTATCTATTTATCTATAATATAATTGCAAAGTGGTCAACCTGTCTCTTTACCTGCCCCTGAGAGCTTGTCTTCAATTAGCTATCAGGTTGTGGAAACAGTTTTTATGGAGCTTATAAAGTGGTCAGGAACGATTTGGGGCTCTCCTGATATAATGAAAAGCCACAGTCGATTTAAACATTTTTATGGAAGAGTCTCAGTTTAATATTATAACATATAGTTGAGAATATAGTCAAAAGGGTGGGCTAGTTGCTGCAATTGGATAGCACTTTACATTAAAATTGAGAAAATGTTCATTATATTTATGGTAGAATGGAGCAAAACCAATGGACTTTATTTAGGGGTTGGGATGGGGCTGGGAGTTGGGTTGGCACAGAAATGACAGAAAAAACATGCAAATGTGAAGCCTCTCTGACTTAACTGCTTTTTCTAAAAGTCTGGCTTATCTTGGAGAGCTCCATCTACATAAAGCCCATGTTTCTCCCACTTTACTACAAATCTTTCAACCAAGTATTTTCATTTCCTGTCAGGCTTCTGCTTGGTCCCTGTATGCTAATTTCCTCATAACTTAGGTCCAGGTTTCTCACTCCACCATAAAGCTCAATTTCACATATACCCTCCCCAAGGCCAAACACAAGCAGCCTCCCCCTTACTTGACTATAGCTTTCCTCTCCTTCCTTTCTTCCCTACTCCATGAATATTTCTCTAACTGAGGCAAGATTTGTCTAACCAATCCATAAAGAGTTCAGACAACACTGCATTCCTTTGAAAGCAGCATAAACATTTATTTGGAAATGTTTTCTATTTGGATCATCATGTTTTTAGATTTATTTTTTGTCATTGCTATACTGTTAGGTCTTTGTGTATGTTTGTATACATTGCCACTTTCTACTTTAGAGCGCTCACCAAAAGAAGTCATAGCCAATATCCCTTTGAACCCATGAGCTCCTGGAATATGGAATGATGGTGATGGTTGATGTCAAAATGCCATCAACTCTGTACGGTAAGGATTTTTGAAGCACCAAGTAGAGAATGCTTTTACTTGAGTGCAAGGGAGAATAGGACTATCCTTAGCTGAAGTCAACATCTGGGGATAAAAGATATTTTCAATCCCAGACTGACTGACCAGCTTCAGTTGAACAAAGAATAGGCTGGCTTTTGGGACTAAAGATAAAATTAAACTAAGTTCTTCACAGAAAGTTATGGTGAAAATTTTATAGTCTCTAAAATAAAAAGAACAATGAAGTCTTGTATTATAAGCAGTAGGATCTGCAAAGTTACTAAAAAGAAAAAAATGGAAACTATTTTAATGTCAATATAAAAGCATGTCTAAATAGATTATGATATATCTACATAATAGACCATCCTGTAGCTCTTACAAATGCTGTTTATAAAAGGTTTAAATAAGTGGGTGTGCTGCTTAACTTCATATGTCATCTTGGCCAGTTGATGTGCCAGTTGTCTCTTTAGGCAAGCACTGGCCTCACCATTTCTTGGACTTAAATCATCGGTCAGTTGAATGTATCTATGGCTGTTTACATCTATGATCAACTAAAGGGAGTGTCTTCCACAATGAGAGAATCCAAATCAGTTGGATTCCAACGAACTGGATGTAATCCAATCAGCCAAAGACTGTGCTGGCTTGAAACTGGTATGTACAGAAAAGCCATGTTTTCTTAATCCAGTCTTGTGGGGGCAGACCTGTTGTGGTTGCTACCTTCTGATTAAATTATTTCCATGGAGATGGGTGGGTCTTAATCTACTCACTGGAGTACTCTATGAAGAGAATAAAAGACAGAAAACATAGAGAGAGCTCAGAGCCCATACAGAGAGCAGAGAGATGATTGATGCTTGGAGACAGAGAATGCCCCGGGAGATGCAAAGCTAAGAGATGAAATCCAGAGTTTGCCCAGAAGAAGTGAAGATAAAATAAAAAATAAAAGCAGAAAGATACACCTATCAAAAGTTATGTAAAAGCTGGAAATAGCAGTTTTCTTTAGGGAGGAGATCTGAGGTCAGAAGAAGACTTTCACTCTATCCCTGTTTGCATATTCTGAGCTTTGAATTATGTGACTTCATAACTTATATTTAAAAAATTTAAATAAATAAGTGAGTGGAATAACCAAGAAATATAAAGGTACATATACACAAGATAACTTCAACTTTGCAAAAAATGTACATAGAAAAATATCTAGCAGGAATTCCATTAAAATGTCAACAGCAATTCTCTCTGGAATTATAGATTTTTTGTTCTTCCTCCTGTATTCGGGCACTTCCAAGGGCTTTTACTATGAATAGAGTCACTTTCATGAAAATAAACTTTATTTGAAATTAAATGGAAAAATGAAGTTGAAAACATGTAGAAATATATTTTAATGTTCTTGCTTGTCTATTTTAATGGTCACTATAAAAGTCCTTAAAAATTTATAGCTTAAAATCAAGTCTCTAATTTAGTGATAAAGTCATTCTTTGAGGGGATTATAGTGAATTTATTATTTATGAATAAAATTTCTTCAATGACTGTTCTTCAAAAATCATACAAGAAATATAGATTCTTCTTTTTATTTATAAAAAAGATAATTTTTCACTTAAAGGGTGATGTATATTCTGCATGGAAAATTGTGAGTTGAATTCTCACTTAGGGTATAAGGTAGTTAGTTAAATGACCTTGGAGAAGAAATTAAACTTCTATAAGTCAATTAATCCTCAACTATAAAACAAAGAGATTCTGTTGGATTAGGATTTCCGAACATCTGGGTAACAATAAAAAATATTTTAGGTGATAATATCAGTTGGTCAACTTTCTGTTTTGCTAAATAAAATCATTCAAACAACAACAAAAACCACAACTACTAATATCTTCCATCTATCATCACCATTTTTTCATGAAACATAGGAATTTAAACATCAGAAAGTTGGAAAGTCATGATCTTTTAACTTTTATTATTTAGTTTATTGAAAGTTATACAACTGTGTTTTCCTCATTTTGATGGAGACCTATATTTGGGAATCATTGGGTTAGATGAGTACCCTTTCACACTAAAATTTCAGGGTTCTAAATATAGAACTATGCAGCAAACTTATTTTTAAATAGTCTAAACTTATATTCTGTAGCTCTTATGTGTCATTCAGTAAATATTTATGGGTATTGATAAAATGGTGACCCAACACAATCACCATTGCTGCTCATATGGAGTTTAATAGACAGTGAATCTCTTCAGTGATCAAATAATCATAACAGCTTTATTTTTGAGTATGCATGAATGTCAGAGATTGGCAAAATGCTTTATATTTCATTGACTATCACAAAAAGCTGTGAGGTAGACAAAAGAGATTTCCTGTTATTAGAAAAGAAAATGACTGAATTCACATAACTGATTGGATTGGACTTCATGTATCCTTAGTTCCAAAACCCATGTTCTTTTCATCACCCTGTTGCCTCCAGCAACATAATTTGCTTTTTTTTTGAATATTATATTATTTGTAGATTGATATAACTGATGGCTCATTATAAACATTTGAGGGGTATAGAAGATATTCACAATTCATTTTGGCCCACCAGGAATTTGAAACTGACCAAGGAGGCTAGATACACACACACATACACACAAACACACAAATTTCAGTTATAACACAAGGTAATATATAATTGTGCTGAATGAATAGTGTAAGTCATAAATACAGTAAGTGAAGCACAGAACCAATTCAGAGGCTCAAGCTAGACATTTTAAGGGAAAGAGGTGGGAGAAGAATATTTCAAAAAAGGAAAGACTGTGTGAGCAAACATTTAAAAGGAGAAACAAAATGCTTATTCGGGGGAGAGTGAAGAAAGCAGAAGATTGGGGTGAATATACAGGCTGGGCTGCAGTGGCTGATACAATCAGAAGAGTAGATTGGGGCCAAATTGTGGAAAACTTTGACTATCAGGCTAAGGAACTTAAGACAATGGCCAGATGAAGGTCTCCGGTCAGCTAAATGCCAGGGCAACTGCTGCCCTCTGGGAGGTTCATGAAAGGAGGGTGTGCATGGGTGCTAGAGGAAAGAACGAGAGGGCACTAGTTTATCGAGACCTAAAAGAGATATGAATGAGTAAAGCCGAGCAAAGGAGGAAGAAAGGAAAATTAGGAAGAAGTGAGGTTATAGAATTTGGAATGGGTTTGATGTAGTAGTGAGGAGGAAGAAGAGCCAAAAAAAAAAAAAAAAAAAGTCCAAAGTTCCAAGCTTGTATATTTAAGGGAATTATAGTACCATAGACAGAAATAGAGACATTAGAACAAAGAATACGTTTTGGAGAAAATAAAAATAACTTTGGATATATTTTTAGGGAGACAGCTTAATACGACAGACTTGAGTTGAAATTTGCTTTTACAATCTACTTACTGTGCAACCAATGCAAGTTTCATTACCTCTCATATTCTCAGTTTCCTAATATATAAAGTGAAAGTGTGAAACACCCATAGGATAGTTCAGAGGTTTAAATGAGATTTGTTTTTAAAGCACCTAGTGTAACAGTAGCAGACGATCAATAAAAGGAAGAGATTTTATTATTGCTATCGGTGTCATATTACTACTAACAAAGTTGACAGTAATTATTAATAAGTGACAGATTTTGAAGTGTCAGTGGAATTATCTAGTGGGTAATGTGAGACAAGAGTCCGGAACTCAAGCAAACATTCAACAGCAAGAATCACTTGTTAGGAGGGATAGTTGATGCTTTAAAAAGGATTAGTTATCCTTGCAAACATGATGAAAGAGACCTGACTGGGCATTGTTCTTGGGAAATGCCTGCAGTAGGGGCTGTGAAGAGGAGGAAGAGACACTTGACAAGGGCAAGAAGATTGAATCAGAGAAGCAGAAAGCCAAGAAAGAGAATGCAATATTACAGAATTCAAGAGAAGAGTGAGTTCAAGAAAAAAACACTGGGCACCATTTCCAAATGTTGCAGAAGATTCAACATCTCTACTTGTACCATGTATTACTTAAATTTGAGAACAATTTCAAGAATTGGAATGATTTTTCAAGACCATACAAATTAGCGAGTGATTTAACTTATAGGATATTTTTGAAGAGTACATATTTATTACCTTCAAGGATAGACTGTCCTGGAAATTAGAGTAATCAAATATTAACTTAACAAGCAAATAAGAGTAGTTATTAATCAGCATATTGAAGTACCAGCCAAAGCAGAGCTGGATTATGAAGATAATCTAATGGCATTTTAATATGCAAATAAGAATAAAATTGTTGGAAATAGCTTTTAAATATTGAAATATTCCTTCTTAGAATTTATAGTTTTCAGTTGTTTAATATGCCTGAGAGTGAAAAGTAAACTTCAACCATTCTTTGTCCAAATTGTCACAAAACTCCCTATTCCATATTAGCAACAGCCCATCCCAACATGAAAAAGTTAGAACGGGCATAGCCCAAATACTCCTAAAGATTAGAAGAAAGATCAAAGGAGGAAGTGTAGTTATTAACAGAGTAGATAGGATTGAACAAATGAGCATGACTGCTGAATCATTATATTGATATTTCTTTTAGTCTGCAGATTCTTGGAGCAGCTAGAAGGAAAAACTTAAAATTGTGGAACTGTAACCCACACCAAACTCTGAAATCTGTTTTATAACTACTTGTTACAATGTACTTCGAAATTTATTGCTTTTTTGTATATATATTTCACAATAAAAGAGAAAAAAATCATAAAAGTGGAAAAAAATACAAATAAATTGCCATAAAATCTAAATGATACAATTAAACTTACTGAGATTTTATTGTTGGTGAGTCAAAGAACTAAATGTCCCAGATGAAGTGTTTTATCTACGTTTCAACATCTGGCTATACATTTCAGAGATCTTATGGGTCTAAGTACATCTTCTGAAATGAAAGTCTGTAACTTCAAGGACTTGGAAATGCGACTGTTTATACTAATGACTAATAGGTGTCTCTGAGCAGCCTCAGAGCAGTAGCTCAGCTGTGACATGTACTTGACTTGACTTTGAAATCAAGGCTTCACTGGCAAATGATGTCAGGGACTCAATTCAGCTCAACTAAAATTTATGCTGTTACTATGAGTGATGTCTAAAAAATGAGTTGATTTACAAAATACAAATAAATAAATAAAATAAATTGTTTAAGGGCTCCTCAAAAGACAAAAGAAGTAAGAAAATTAGAGTTAAGATGATTACAGACCCATGCATTTCCTTGGCTAAGCATTCATTTGCTAAACAAATTTGGTTTCCCAATGATGAGCAAAGAGGAAAGCACTCCAAGATATGAGGTTAATGCTGTACTTTGGAAGGTAAAGGTTATTTAGTAGAAGCCAAGGTTTTCCTGAAGCTGTGACCTCAGGAAAATGCTTCTTGTGAGTCCTCATAAAGAATTTGGTGACGGAGCATCTTGGGCTGTCTGCACCATCCCTGCATTGAAGATAAAAATGCATCTCTCTTAGAGTGGTATCAGATGTTGCCCATACAAGTAAACACAATTCAGTCAAGTCGGTTCTCCAAGGAGGCGACTACTTTTGGTCTATACACAGTGGTCCAATGGGCAGGTTACAAAGGTAAGTTTTAGGATGTGCATACCCTTCTGGCAATTCTCCATGAATGTTTTTTCTAAAAAATCGGTATTTTGCTAAGGAATATAGGGGAGGAAATCAAGATTGCACTCTCCATTGAGAAGCTGGGGGGCAGGTATTCTGGGTTACTGATTGAGGGCTGGGCCACAGGCTTGGATGACTGACTGCCTCTTAGGACAAGTGCCAATTCCAGTTCAGCAAACTGGAGAGGTCACCTCTACAGGACCTACAGCCAGGGCATCCTGAAGAATCACCTCTGTTTTCTTAGTTTAAAATAATAATGAAGACGATACATTTAAAAAAAAAATTTGGTTTCCAGACACATAAATGCTTTTCCAGTACACTTTCCCATTTTGTCTAGTTTGGCCCTTACTACCATGCTTTGAGGCAAGGCAGATATAATCCTTACTTTATAGAAGACTGGGCCAATGAAGAAGGTGAGGGCTTCTTAACGTCTCCTTGAGGACTGAGAGGTCGTGATTTTCTCTACAAAATATCTCACCCATCTTGTCTTTTAGGATAAGAGCTTTCACCTATCCTTTTGGAATATAAAATGCTAGGAGGCAGGATAGTAGTTTAGGTTAGTAGAGTGCCATGAGGGGATTAGTCAATATTAACCCCAGACAGTTTCCTTAAATCTTCCCTATTCCAATTCTTCTTCCTCCAAAGTTACGATGAAAGTCTGTAAAACAAGTTCAGAAATGTCATTTTTTTTAGGTTGTCATGTCAACAGGCAAAAGAGATTATGACTGAATGATTTATGACTTTAAAGAGTCATAAAAGACCTTTATTTTGAGGCATTTATATGCTCCTCATTGCCCTTGACAACATGCTTCTTAGGAAGGAAGGAAATAGGTGCCCAGAAGCTGCAAGGCATCATCCCACTGCACAGACAGGAATTCTCAGGAGCTGCCCCACCCAGGGCAAGCTGTGAATATTAACATAGGCTAAGCCTGCTGGGGAGGCCCAATGTCTCCCTCTTCATTACTCCACAGCCATTATTGCTTCTTAATTAAATGGGGGATTCATTGAGTCATACATGTAGCCATACATGCTAGAGATTGGAAAAATTCTTTAATGGCCATGAAAATAGACATGCACTGCAGGCCAGTTTGGAGCTGTAGCCTTGCCCAGTGTTTCGGTTTGCTAAAGCTGCTGGAATGCAATATACCAGAAATGTATTGGCTTTTACAAAGGGGATTTATTAAGTTACAAGTTTACAATGGTATGGCCATGAAAATGTCAGAATAAAGGCATCCAGAGAATGATACTTTGACTCTGAAGAAAAGCCAATGGTGTCCGGGGTTTCTGTGTCACATGGGAAGGCACATGGTGATGTCTGCAGTCCTTCTCTCCCAGCTTCTGGTTTCAAATGGCTCTCTTGGCTCCTGTCTCCAATGGCTTTCACAATAAGTATCTGTGTTTTCTCACTTAGCTTCTCCAGGGCAGACTCTGGGTTTCATCTCTTAGCTTAGCATCTCTAAATGTCTGTGTCTTGGTTTCATCTCTCTGTTCTCTATGTCAGCTCTGAGCTCTCTTTCATACAGGGCTCTGTGAGCTCTTTTAAGGACTCCAGTAAACTAAGTAAGACCCACCTTGAATGGGCAGGGTCACTAATCCATGGAAATAATCTAATCAGAAGGTCCCACCCATAATTGGGTGGGTCCACATCTCCATGGAAGCAACCTAATCAAAAGATCTGCCCATAGTAAGTCTAGATCCACAAGATTGGATAAAGACCATGGCTTTTCTGGGGTATATAACAGTTTCAAACCTGCACACCACTATTGCCAAATTCAGAGCCAGTGACTTGGCTGCAGGAAAGATGAACAAGGCACCCCCATAGCATGTTATTCTTTCTTCAGCTTGTAAAAGATAAAGCCTTGTGTTCAGCATTTACAGTGAATGGAAGTGAAGGTTTCCTGGAATGATTTGCATTTCCAAGTCTGGGTTCTTCTTTTTTTTTCCTCCCTTAGGGAGAAGTTTTAAAACCAAAATTGGTTGCGTAAAAGCTGTTTAATACCAGAGTGGAGCAGTTTATCAATGTGAATTTGAGAGTGCATTCATGAGAACATAGGGTGTTTCACCCCAGTTTTACTTTTTTCCTAGGAAAAAAACATCTTTCTCATTATTATCATTGAAGTTCTAGACACTTAAATGATTAAAGTGAAAGGAAGCTAAGTGTATGGTTACTTCCGTGATAGAATTCTTGCCTGCCATGCAGGACACAGGGGTTCAATTCCCGGCCCAAGTATGCAAAAAGGAAAAAAAAAAGTTGTGATTCTCTGATATACTTATCACATAGCTGTCTCTGTGTGTGTATGTATAGATATGGAAATACATATATGTAGGGAGACACATAAAGAAAAGTGAAAGGAAGCATACTTTGCATATATTTTATACCGGGGAGAAGGATCAAAAGTAGGAAATGTATATTTACACAGTTAGAAGAATGAATGTGGTGTAGACCAATGTTTCCAAACTTTAGTGCACCTACAAATTGCCCAAGGATCTTATTAAAAGGCAACTTCCAATTCTGTAGGTCTGGGTGAGATCTGTGAGTCTGCATTTCCAGGAGATTCCCAAGTGATGCTGATATTGCATAGCAAGAGTATAAAACTACCTTAATTGCGCACCTTTTAAATTTTTTCTTTTGAAATTTGGACTACGATCATTAGACTGTTAAAAGTGGAATTTTATTCAAAGGCTAGAATTAAAAGCTCCAGAAAAGCATGTCTGATTCTTGGTAAGATAACAAACTCATGCCTGTGAATTGACAGCAGGTGACAGAACCCCTCCTTAATTCTTTCCATACCCATTTTTGCGCTTCATATGTACTAATTTTAAGAAGCCTGAGCAATGGTTACCCACTTAGAAATGAGAAGGCAGATGTTCTAAATAAAGGGAACAGCATATGCAAAGACCCAGAAGCTTCCCCCAGCACACTGGGAATACCTTCTCTCTCTTATGAGCTCCTTTTACCTATCATCACCATATATCCCAGTTGGTCCCAGACAATCTCAGTTTATTCCTTTTGTCTTAGCAAGTTTATTAACAGGGCCTATTTTCCTCTCAATTGTATCCCACTTTGGGAATTAAATTATAAAATCATCCCACTTTTAGCCCATATTACATTTATAGTCATTTGAAGTTCAACATATTGTTGATCTGCTTTGCTAACCATTTCCACTTCTGTCTGTGTTTTAGGTTCCTGATGAGATTTTAACTTATTTGAGAGCAGCAATTATCTCATACGTTCATTAGATCAATATTTACTGAGTATCCTTTAAACCAGCCTGGTTCATTGTGCATATGCAGATGCTAGTCAGAATCAAATACCTCTTAGAGTCAGAAAACATTACAAGTCTATAATAAATATATGGGTACCTGTGGCAGCCCTGGAAGAGCACGAATCTACCTCTCTATCCATCAATCCATCCACCCACCCATCCATCCATCCATCCCCCGTAAAAAACACACACTTTGTTAAAAACCACTGGGCAGGCCACAGTGGCTTAGCAGGCAGGAATGCTTGCCTGCGATGCCAGAGGACCCGGGTTCGATTCCCAGTGCCTGTCCATGCTAAAAAAAAAAAAAAAACCACTGTGCCAAGTCCTGCACTAGGTCCTAAAAATATGACAGAATCAAAGCATAGCTCCTCCCTCCAAGGCCTTTTGTTTATTCATCTACATAGAAACATTTATTAACTCACTAACAATATAAACAATTTTTCAGTTTCAGAGATGGTCATCTGTTTGGAGAAATGGAAACAGGAAATGAGTATCTACTAGAATGAGCACTGATCTGGAAATTTGGAGACTGAGATTTTGGTTCAGACTCCAAAATTATCTAAGTGTGTGCCTACAGGTCACTTCCACCCTCTGGACCTCAACCTCTTCATTTGTATGGTGGTGAAGAAGCTTGATGGTCACTAAGTTTTCTTCTAGTCTTAAGATTCTATGATGGAAGTTAAGATAGCTCCTTTGTGTCTCATAAAGACTTCTAGGAAGAGAAGAATTTTCTGAATGCTTTGAATAGATTGTGAAGGCCTTTAGGAATGGGTAATTGTAAGCCAAGATACTTCTTGTCTCCTTTCCTTTTTCTATATTTTCCTTTTTTATCTTTCTTTATTCTATCATTGGCTTTAAAGTTTATCATGCTTTCCCTTCTTTTTAATATTTTATTATTATTTTAAAAGTTAATTTTGTTTACACACACACTATACCCACCCAACAAATACCCCATCTTCCCCCTTTCCCTGTCCACTGGAAACCTCTAATCTACTTTCTAGCTCTGTGAATTTGCTATTTCTAGTTATCTTTTATAAGTGATATTGTACAATATTTGTTTTTGTATGTCTTGCTTAACATAATGTTTTCAAGGTTCTTCCATGTTGCAGCATGTCTCATAACTGCATTATTTCTTATGATTGAAGTGTATATATACCACATTTTATCTGTTTATTTTTTGATGGAAGCTTAGGTTCTTTCACCTTCTGGCTATTGTGAATATTGCTGCTGTAAACATCGGTGTACAAGTACCTGTTTTTGAGACCTAGTTTTCACTTTCTTTGGATAGATACCTAAGAGTGGAATTATTGGGTCATGTGGTAATTCTACATTTCACTTTTTTGAGGAACCACCATATTGCTTTCTTCAGTGGCTGTACCATTTTACATTCGCACCAACAACATACTAGAGTTCCAATTTCTCCCTTCTTTATTGTTAATTAAAATTCATTTTCCATGTCTTTCTCTTCAATCTCTCTCTCCAATCATGTCTTCCTTTTCAGGGGCCTGCTCTCCCCTGCACTGCAACCATTATCCTACTGGCTCTTTTTTAACTTCCCCTGGGTATCTCCCAATGCTGTTATAACTTGGCTTGTACTGGAGTCCTCTATCAATTTCTATTTTTATTCCCTCAATACTCTCTTTGTTGCATATTCCACCAGAAACCAAGTAAACATTTGCTGCATGGCCTGTATGATTAATACATGTTCTTGGCAGTTTTCCCCAGATGGAAGTTGGAGCAGTAGGAGTCTTCTGTCTCCTGGAAAATCTGCCTCTGTAACTTGATATATCAAGAAGTTTCCTGACGTGTTCTGTGTGAATGGCATCTAACTCAGCAGATTCACTCATCTAATCATTAGTTCAACAACTACATACGGAAAACTTGGAATGTGTAGGTTTGCGCTAAGGTATAGGGACACCGGACTAAAAAGACGGATATGATATTTCTCTGCTTGGAACTGACAATATAAAGACTGGGGAACAGAAGAATGACAATGCTATATGTCAAACAGCATACTCTGTGAGAACCCAGCGAAGGAGCCTCTAAGGATTCTTGTGGGAAACTTCCCTAGGGTATCTATGTTTGGCTTCTAAAATGTTATTTCTTCTCTGCCACCCACTGCCAGTATCTCCAGCTTAGGGCCCTTGCATTGGTGGGAAACAGACACTATGTTCCAATTCTGCCTTATCTAGATCAGGCACTACAATAACAACAACCTAACTGATCCATGTACTGCCGATAAATACACTAAGTGCTTGGACAGGTTTTCTAAGATGACAAGAAATTTGGGACTTGAAAAGGCAATTTATACTAATGCCATGAGAGGATATATCCTAGTACTTGAATTTTGGAAAACACACTGAGGGGGTTTCAGGGGGCTGCTGTTCACCTCAGCCTTAACATCTATTAAAAGAGTGCCCAAAACTTCTTACTTGATATATTATTCTAATCAATTAAAATTCAAAAAAGTTTTGGATAATAATCTGTTGATGCCTATTAGCTTTTGACCATTAAATAGTTTATCAGAGCACCTAGAAGAGGCCCTGGGAGTTAGAAAACTATCCTGAGCATGGAGCAAGGCCTCAAAAGGTAGGCTGACTCAGGGCTACCACCCGAGGAGATTCTGGCCAACAAGTGTGTAACATGAGTGTGTGAAATGCCTGCTACACTCAAGCAGGGAAGAAAGTCACAATTACACCTCCTGGGTGGTATCATTCTTTGCCAAGGCAACACATTCTCAAGGCCATATGTCTCCTATGAACTTGACTTGTGATATGGTAATTAGCCAAGAAGAACATCAAATGCTACCTCTATTTGATCTTAACCCATCCTTCAACCTACTACCCCTTCCTGTCCTGTTCCCAGTAATGCAATTTTCTGAGCCAGACAGCTGGATATTCATTGAGATGGACTCCGTCTTTTCTTTCATTGACCATGCTTCAGCACCCACCCAGTTCTGTGATGCTACCTCCTCAACAGCATTTCAATCTGCACATTTCTATCCATTCCCATGTTCCACCTTAGTTCTGGGCACCACCATCTCAAGGCTGAATTATCTAGACTACTAAAGGTTTCCCCAACATAAGGTCTTTTTGCAAATCATTCTCTACCCTGCAGCTAGAGTGACTTTTCTGTTTGATCTTATCTTCTTGTATTTAACATTCCATTTCTTCTAAGAATGAAGTTCAAAGTAGTCAGTGTGCCACCCAAGGATTTTCATGATTGCAACCCAGCCTTTAGGCTGACCCTTTTCACATCTCCACCCATCAACTCCAAATTCTGGCTTTACAAAACAGTTCCCTGAGCACATGCTTTCTCTACCTCTGGGCTTCTGCAAATTGTCTCCTCTGTTTGCCTTTCTGTCTGCATAGGTTTGGCAAACTTTCATCTGCTCTTCTAGGTCTCCGTTTATGCATAATCTCCTGAAGGAAGCTTTCCTATCCCTCTTCCCCACCAGATTAAGTGCGACATTTCTCTTATGTGCTTATACAGCACCTGAGCTTATCCCTACTGGCACTTGACAACCTGTTGTATGAGTACAAAAGCTTTATACCCTGTGATGTTTCCAGTCAGAAGGGCAGTGACTGACACAGAGTAGATACTCCATAATGTTTGACAAAAGAAGGAAGGAGGGAGGGAGAGGGGGATGAAAGCTCTTCAAAACACATTCCTTTTAATTCATGTTACTAAATTCTAACCCCTTGCTTACAAAGACCATAATATGTGGTTTAAAAAATATCAGTTAGAAATATATAGCAGGGGTAGCTTTCCTCATGATGAAATCAGGCTGATCATGCAGGTGACAATTATTCGCATGTTTAATGGTTGAATAATGTGGCTACGAGTTATTCCGTTGAGGAAAAAGAAATAAATAAAAAATCATGAACGATATACCTTAGTGATTAAGAGATTAGCTTTGGTCTCTGATATCGGGTTTTGGGTTTGCTCTTTACTATAACCTTAGATATATTATGTAACCTCTTTAATCTTTAGTTTCCTTATATGTAAATTGGTTATCATAATAAAATTTACTTCAACAAGGTTTTCAAAGACCGGTTAATGTATAAAAAGAAATTTGCACATTTTCTGGCACATAGCATAAAAAATATTGTTTTTTCCAATAATCAATGGCTGCAAGATGACTCTGGGCTTCTCTTGATTTCAACATACATGTCTCTTTCTTTCTCTTTGCGCCTCATGATTTCACAGGTTAGATTCAAATGCTGGACTAATGGCCTCCCAGCACCTTTTTTCCTTTTTCCTCCTTGTCTTCCTTCCCAAAATCCCATTTGACCTTGCTTATCCTACTCTGCAGTGATTAGGTCCCCTACCCATCCCATTGTCAACTTTTGTTGTTTTTCTGAGCCAAGAATTAGTCTACATTATCATGAACTCTTTGGAGCTCTCCTCGGGAGGAACATCATCCCAAATCCTGTTCCTAATTGAAGCAAGACTTGGGTAAAGTTACCATTACCACACTCAATCATAGGGGTTTCATCTAAATCACAAACTTTCAAGTACAAGTTATTATTTAGGAACTGTTATAATTAATACATAAATATTTATCAGATTATACACCACACAAGTCACATCTGTGTGTGTTTAACACCCTGTTCTATGTTAAACCACAGTGATTTTGCATTTTCCTGCTTTATGCGACTAAACCTCATCCTAATTAATAAGGAATTTGACACCTGTAAATTGGGCACTATAAGTAATACAATTCAATTGTATCATTGGCTTAGTGGAGAAAATAAGGTAAGTGAATGGTGATGAAATAGGCATTGTTAATTGGGAAGTTGCTGACCCTTGTTATGCAGTAGCAAAACATTTGATCACACTTGCTCATCTGCTGAATCACAAAGGAAACTGAGGGTGTAGCTAGGAGAAAAGGGAGGTGTGCTGGTTTAAAATGATGTATATACCTTAGAAAAGCCACGTTTTAATCCTAGTCCCATTTTGTAAAGGCAGCTGTTTCTTCTAATCCCTATTCAGTATTGTATGTTTGAAACTGTAATTAGATCATCTCCCTGGAGGTGATTTAATCAAAAGAGGTTGTTAAACTGGATTAGGTAGAGGCGTGTCTCCACCCATTTGGGTGGGTCTTGATTAGTTTCTGAGGTCCTATAAAAGAGGAAACATTTTGAAGAATGAGAGATTCAGAGAGAGCAGAGCAGAACAACATAGCCACGAGAAGCAGAGTCCACCTTTGGAGATGGAGAAGGAACATGCCTCCCAGGGAACTTCATGAAACAGGAAGCCAGGAGTAGAAGCTAGCAGATGATGCTGTGCTCGCCATGTGCCCTTCCAGATGAGCGAGGAACCCTGACTGTGTTCACCATGTGCCTCTCCAGATGAGGGAGAAACTCTGTGTTTGCCATGTGCACTTTCACTTGAGAGAGAAACCCTGAACTTCATTGGCCTTCTTGAACGAAGGTATCTTTCCCTGGATGCCTCTGATTGGACATTTCTATAGACTTGTTGTAATTGGGACATTTTCTTGGCCTTAGAATGGTAAATTAGCAATTTATTAAATTCCCCTTTTTAAAAGCCATTCTGTTTCTGGTATGTTGCATTCCAGCAGCTAGCAAACTAGAACAGGAGGCAAATGATAAAGTTTTGCACTGGCTGCTTCTTGTGACTTTAAGCCAAGTATTATAATTTAGATATGAATTCAGGCTGGAGATATCCCACCTGTAAGTAGAGATGGCAGGAAGCAAGGCTTTGCTAAGGGGTTGTCTTTGCCTGCAATCTGCAACTTAAGTTGACTATGAGTTCTGTAACTGGGAATCTTACAGGGTTGAAAAATGCAACTACTTTTCCCAGACTGAAGCAGAATTAATTACAAGCCAGTCCAGCCTGGGCAGAAGATCAGAAACCTTTTTCAAGCATCTTCCTTTAGATCCACAGTGAAAACAAGCCCAAATACAGAGATCACATTAGGGGGGTAGTTATCCCACCCAACTTTTCATTTGTCTGTTTAAAATAGTTTCAAGATAGACAGTATTAGTTTGAAAGGGAAATAATGGGTAGTGAATAAAGAGCTATCAAAAAACTTCAGATCTCTCAGGCTTAAAAAGTGTGTGTAGATACAATTTAAGGCTGTGACAACTCTCACCTGGAACTGATTGGAAGTAAACACGCTGGAAGCTTACTATGTCTTGGACAGAAACTTCAAGTTTGACCTGCAAAAACCTCTAATGAATCAATTCTCAAAAGAATGCATGGGTTCCTGAAACTGCACAAGCAAGAAGTTGGTTGTGAAAACCACGCAGCAACAAAGACCTTATTTTCTAATGTTCATTACTTAGATGTACCTACAGAGGAAAATGGACAAGGAGGAAACTTCTAGAGTGCAAAGCCAGAGGTCATGGGGTACAGTGGACAAAGAAGTTCCTCCAAGGCAGTATCTGCTAGATGGGCCAATCAAGGAATGCACTCCATTGCCAGGGAAGGGAGGCTGCCATTTCTACCCAGTAGGATTTGGAAACTGCTATGAGCAAATGCTATAGTGTTTTCCTAAAGCCTGCCCACCCCCACCCCCATCTTTTAATGGGAGTTTTTATTGTTGTTATTTTGCTCCCACTCCACCACTCATATTGCATGTAAATGCAGATAACTTTTTTTTTCTTTATTCATCTTATAAATTAACAGACCAAGACTTATAGAGATGGACTTGCTGGAGAAGACTGCACATAAATCCTGGACTTTGAGATGCAATAACTGGATGAAACTTTGGGGTTGTCTCCTCTGCAGAGGAAAATGCAAAGGTCTATGTACAGAAAGAGTGTGCATGGATATTTGGGAAGCAAAGGGGCAGGCTACAGCAAAAATTGCTAGCTGTCTTCCAAAATCTACAAAATCTGTTGCTTCCTTAATGAAAGAATCCTAATTTTTAACCAAGTACATTGCTTCCCAGCTAAAAGTCTTTATTTCCTTACTACCCAGCCCTTATGTATGGCCAGGCAATTGCATTCTGACCAATGAGGTGAAATCAAATGGGTTATATGGAATCCCTGGATGTATGCTTTAAAAGGAAGGGGTGGGTGCATGGGTAGTTCAGTGGTAGAATGCTCGCCTTCCATGTGGGAAGACCTGGGTTTGATTTCTGGACCATGAACCTAATAAAATAAAATTAAATTAAAAAGGAAGGGGCATGCTCTTCTCCTTCCATCCATCCTGCTGATTTGAGCATGATTGGAACTTCAGTCACCATGTTGGATTATGAGAATAAAAGCCAAAGAGAGCTCATAAGAGCACGACTCCCTGTTGTGTCATGGAACAGCCAAACCAGTTCTCGGTTGCCTATGTAGAGTGGGCTGAGAGATAAATAATAATGCTCTATCTTATTTGTGCCACTGTAATTCTGGATTTTTCTGATAAGAAGCTGAATCTAATCATGATGGACAGACTCTTCATGCATGATTGGCTTAACTGAACTTTAAGAATATGGAGCAGTTGATTTAGTGGTATGGATTTGTGGCCTGGTGATCAGCTGAATTATTTCTTGTGTTGCCAGTTTTCTTCCTTTAGCTTTGGAAACAGCCAGGGTTAGACCAATTGAAGACGCGTGCCTGATACATTTCTGGAGGATAGGAAAAATTGCATAGTGTTTTCTCCAATTAAAATGACTACAGAGTATGGACCCCCTCTGCAAATGACATCCTGCCTGCTGTGGATACTGAGGATTTGAGAGGCTATCATTTGGGCAGGAGTAGCTTTGTTACCCATGCACTTTGGTGTAGTCCAGTGCCCAGTATTACAAAGAAGGGATGGTCTCACTTGTCCTATAATTTAGGAAAAAAGACTCATCTGAAAAGCAGTCCAATTTACTATGTTAAATTCAGTTCAGTGGATATTTATTTTGCTTTCTACGGACCTATCCAGGATTTTCAGCCTTGGGACTACTAACATTTTATACCAGATAATTCTTTGTTAAGGGAGGGCCATCCTGTGCATTGTGGGACGTTGAGCAGAAACCCTGGTATACACCCACTACTTTCTAGTAGCATCTCCTCCCACCCCTCATAATGATAACCAAAATGCTTCCAGACATTGCCAAGTATCCCTTGGGTGTCAGATTTGCCCACTGTTGAGACTCGCTGGCTTAATATGAGGCTAGACAGTAATTTAATTTGTTCCACAGTGCACAGAGCTTGCTGTTAGCTGGTGTGCCAAACAGGGAGAAGGTACCTATTTGGGGTAGTTGGGTCACGGGGCCAAAGTACATTTAGTTACCTATACTTGATAGATAAATTCAAAAATAGCTATAATTTAATAAATGACTAATACAGATCCATACGTTCTCCTTTGCACTTTATACTAAAGTTTATATCTCCTTAGTAGTTTATACTAAAATTTTTAATAAATATAGGAAAGTACAATATCAGTTCCTATGTTTCCATCCCAACTTCCTTCCCTATCAGAAATTTGGTGTGCATCCACATCACTGTTCATACTTTTGCTGCACAGATATGCATCTGTAAACAATATTTGGTGTTGCTTTGGTTATTTAAAAGTATTTACATAAATGATATCACACTGAATGAAACTACCTGTAGTACTTTTTTTTTTACTTGAAATTATGCTCTTTGATATTCCTCCTTGCCTACACACATGAATCTGGTTTATTTATTTTAACTGGTATATAGTCTTCTATTGTCTGAATATGCTCCATTACGCACCCATCTGTCTGCAGATGGATATCGGAGTTGGTTCCAGCTAATCTCTACTACAAAACAACACAACAATAAACAATCTCCTAAGTGTTTTTGAGCACATGTGCAACTGTTTTCTTCAGAAGTGGAATTGCTGAAACAGAGGCTATGTCCATTTTTAACCTTACCAGAGAATGCCAAATTGTTTTCCAAAGTGATCAAATCAATGTACATTTCTACAAGTAGCGTGCGAATACCTTGGTTCCTCACATCCTCTGCAACACAATTTTAAAGATCTGCTAAATTCATGGGAGTGACATATCTCACTGTGGATGCAATTGTATTTCCCTGTTTGCAGTGAAGTTGTGCCTCTTTTCATAGATTTGTTGATGTAGCGGTTTCTTCTGCAAATTATTTTTCCTATCCTTTGCTCATTTGACTATTGTCTTTTTAAAAAATTATTTAAATAATTTTAGAATGTTCCATATGCTAATGCTTTGTTTTATCTCTCACTTTTTTTGGCATTTATTCTGTTTTTTTCACATCTTTGTGTTGGAGTTTTTTTACCTTTGATGTAATTCAATTTATGCATATTTTATCGTTTGTCCTTTTGGGGACTTATTTAAGAAATCCTTTCTTAGTTCAAGGTCATAAAGATACTATCCTATATTTCTAAAAATTTTCTTTCTTTTTTTGGGGGGTGCATGGGCTGGGAATAGAAGGTGGGCATTCTAACCACTGAACTACCCATCTGAAAGTTTTAATGTTTTATTTTAATATTAATAAATATTTTAAGTCTTCTGGAGTCTTTTGGTATGGTGTGAGGTAAGGATCTCCTGTATTATCTCCCAACTTCACAGTAACTCTATGAACCTGGCATTATTCCCATTTTACAGATTGGTTAGACAACCTCTCTCAAGATTTTGAGAGATAAGTGTTTTGCACAGTTTGCATAGGTAGTAAAAGGCAGCAGAACCAGTATTTGAATCCGTTTGTTTGGGCTTCAAATCTCATGCTGTTTCCCATGTAGCATGATCTGCTCCAGGTGCAAAAGGGTATAAAATCTCTCAGGAAAACTTCCAGTTTGGAAATTCAGGTGCACTTTGGTCCAGGATCTCTGAGGCACACCTGGTTTGAGTCAGTGGTCAGTAATCAAATCTTTAACTGAACTGGGAACACTCACCCATCTTCTTGTACGAAAGAGAGGAGCTGAGGAATATCTAAGCCATCCTTGAATCTGAGATTTAATCTATATATTTAGGATTCTCTTTCTCTCACTGCTCAGTTTTTCTCTGGGCAGAAATAATGGTACTGAATTGCCCTGAACAGCTATTTATAGTGGTGGTGTTGTTTTTTAATAAGATTGCTCCCTAGGGTAAGGCTATTCACTTTTTTTGCAATTTTTGTCGCAAATATTTCTCCAAGTTTTTAATTTTTCTCTTTTAGTTTTGTTGATGACTGTGACTATTATGTTTTATTTTTTTATTTTTTTTAACATGGACAGGCACCGGGAATCGAACCCGGGTCCTCTGGCATCGCAGGCAAGCATTCCTGCCTGCTGAGCCACCGTGGCCCGTGACTATTAAGTTTTGACATTTTCTTTTATAATCTTTTCTAGCAATCGTTCCCTATCATTTCTTTTATTACTTTTTAGGTTATAAAGCCCTTACATGTCTCAGATCAGTAAAATAGTCATATATTTTTCTTCAGAAAATCACACAAATTTTCTTTAAAACTCGTTCTTCTCTAAGGTTTTTTTTTTTCCGTATATCTTTTCAGATGGTTTAACATGAGAAATTATTCTCCTCCCTTCCTCTCAACCTCCAGCTCCACTCCCCAAAGATAATCACTATTGACATTTTCTTGGGCATGAGCTCCAGAATGTTTTAATGAGCATAAACAGAATTCACAACCACAGGTCATTTGGTGGGACTTCTGCTGCTGTCTTAGAGCCGTAGGTCCCAACACTGAAGGGTATCAACTTTAAATTCTCTACTGTCTTCAGGTTGCTGCCAGGCAATCCCAGAAATCTTACCAAGAGGCCACCAAACTGGCCATGCAGCCACCTCATCCTCACCCACCTCTTCTCCAACCAACCTGGCCTATGTAAGCAGGACAGAAAGGTGCATGGGCAGGGGGGCTTCCTGGAGCAGGCAGTCATCAGTTCAGGGCAAAGTTTCTTACATCACAGTTGTAAGGGCTTTGTGGTTGGAATTCAGGGGCCCGTGAATGTGTGTGTGGAGAAATACCCCATTTTTATTCCACTAGAGATCATGGGCCTTTTCATCTCACATTCAATTGTTGCAGGTATTGCAAAACAACATTAACACTCTGCACAACTTAGAAATTACCACTAGCACTTGATATATGAGGCTCTAATAAATAAGCAAATGTATCACAAGAACACAGGTTTGACAATGGTTTTGATAAGTACATTTCATTATAATTGGTTTCCCTAGTAATCCCGTATATTTTGTTTTAGAAGTTTAAAAGCATTATTCTGAGAAGGGAACCATAAGCTTCTCTAGACTACCAAAGGATCCATGCACACTAAGGGCTGGGAATCCTGGTCTGTGGGGAGAGTGGGTGGTTTCAGCGCTTCCCATACCCCAACTCTGCTACAAGTAGCCCTCCTGTTTGGAATGGGATGAAGGGGGTCTACAAATCCACTGTGAGTCTCCCACCCTCGTGATAACAGCCAGGCCCAAGTCCTGGGGCAGGCATGAGAATACACGACCCTGAGCACATACCCCGTATGGGACCACAGTGCAGTGGGGAGATCCCCACTGTTGTACATCATAAGGTACATACACACCGTGGAATACTACTCAGCCAGAAATAGGAACCAAGCCCTGATACTTGCTACAATGGGGATAAACCTTGAAATCATTATGCTGAGTGAAAGAAGCCAGACATAAAATTGTCTTGCAGAACCCACAGAGCTGGACCTTCCAGGAGAAAGGATGTACTGCCAAGGGAATACCATGGCTGATCATAAGAAATAGCACTTTCCCCTGTTTCTTCCCATTCCTTCCAGCCAAATACAGAGGGCTGGGAAGGAGCAGGAGAGGAGGAGGGAGAGTGTACCAGGAATGAAACAGTGCTTCTTTCCAGTTGACTTGGGCCTGGGATAGAGGTGGGGGAAAAACAGGTATGGAATTAATGTTTGATTTTGCCTGAATGGCAAATACCTGAAATGGGATTTTTGGGGAAGGGGGTGCACAGGCTGGGAATTGAACTTGAGTCTCCCACATGGCAGGCAAGAATTCTATCACTGAAATGGAATCTTAATGACCAGAATGAGGCTGTTCTTAAAAAGGAGTGAGTAAACAAAGAGATAGCATTTCACACTCACCATGATGGTTATGATGAGAAAGAGAGACTATAACAAAGTGTTGGTTAGACTGAAGAGAAAGAGGAATCTTTGGGCATTATTTGTGGGAGTCTGAAATGGTGTAGCTGCTGTGGTGGCTACTCAAAAGTTGAACATAGAATTACTGCAGGACCCAACAATTCCACTTCAACTTATTTACCCAAAAGCAGTGAAAGCTGGACTTGAACAGATACTTGTATGCTAATGTTCATATCACTATTATCCACAATAAACAAAAGGTGGGACAACCCAAGTGTTAATAAATACATGAGTGACTGAGGAATATGTACTATATATTACATTACATAGTATGTAATGTAATATATATATATGTATATATACATACACACACACACGTGATGGAATACTATTCAGCCATAAAAAGGAACCAAGCTACGATCCACACTTCAATGCAGATTAACCTTGAAATTATGCTGAGTGAAAGAAGCCAGACACAAAAGGTCAAATAACATATAAATTCACTTATTTAAAACATCTAGAATAAGCAAATTCATAGAGACAGAAAATAGAGGTTTCCAGGGGCAGGGAAGAAGGGAGAATAGGAAGTGGTTGCTTAATGGGTACAGACTTTATTTTTGGGGTGATGAAAAAGTTGGGGTGATGGTGTTGATGATAGCACAGCATTGTAAATATAATTAATATTGAAATGTGCTCTTAAAAATGGTAAAAATGGGAAATTTTACGGCACATGGTATACATATATGTTACCACGATAAGTGGGTTTAAACAAAACAAAACCTAGAGAGAGAGAAGAGCTACATGTTCAGCCCAAGGAGTCAGGAAGGGGCAGAAAAAGCAGATTTGAAGGAGGAGACAAATGGAAAGTAAAGCCATTTTTGTGTTTGTTGACTGCACAATTTAGACTATCCATTGTGCTAGTTTATTGGATCTGATTATCCTTTTTAAACACAAATCACTTTTTTTTAACTTATTTTAGTCACATATATTTTATGGTTTTATTAACCACAAAAACAAATCGAAGACACCATGTAACTCTTTAATCCTACTAGGATTATTTTGTTGTGAGAGGAGCGGAGCAATGTTTTTACCCTGCACTTAGGATTCCTAATGTGGCTGGGAGCTCTGACCTGTCCCTGCAGGCCTACCTGGCAGTTTTCCTTGGAAGGATCTTGAGCTTCCTCCTTAGATTTGTAGGGCTCCTGTTCTTGACCATGTTTCAGGAGGCTACTGCTCAGGCCCTGGAGAATGAGAAGGAAGGACAACATGTGAGTCCCCTGGGAGACACCTGACGTTTATGTAGAAGCTACGTTCAGAGCTGAAGGGAATGTCTTGACATTCAGAACTGACAAAGGATGTTAGAGAGACAAACCCCTTAGATGGGCAGGTAGATGACCAGGGGTAGCATGGATTTGCTGACAGTTCTTGGAGGATCCCATGTGGATTTCCTTTGCCACCAGTTCTCTCTCCAATGCTCTACAGCACTCTCTGGGCTCTCACCTCAGGCTCTACTTTGATCTGCCCCTTCTCTTTTCCAACTACACACTCACCATCCCTCCACCGCCTGCCTTCCAATCCTACTATTTCCGCCTGTCTTCCAGGCCCGCATCTTTTTTCTTTCATTATTCTTTCATATTCCTTCTCCATCTTAAATCTAACTTTTTCTTTTGATCATTGAATGTTTTCTCACCTCTCGTTATTTTCCCTGTTACCTTTTATTTTTTTTAATTCAAAATTCAAGGGATGCTAAGAATTTCCTCCCCACTTTAAACCAACTCTGTAAATTAATTTTTAATTCAGTATTAAAAACTCTTATCATATAGTCCTTCACGCATAAAGAGCGCATAGAATGATATGATCTCCCTTATGTTAGAAACACAGGAAACAGATCATTCCCATCTCCTTTCCTCCCCTTCACAGGTTGTAACCACTGCTTTGAATTTTCCTACATATTCATTTTTGCAAGAGATTATAATCCTAGGAATATGTTGTGGCTCCATAATGGGAAGATGAGAGATAGGTAGAAAGAGCCAGGGGAAAAAGACCCCTTCTTCTCACAAAACATATGCCTTGGACAGAGACCCAATACAGTTTGGATATTGAAGGCCCTTTTTTTAATGGTTGTGCTAGTTTGAAAGGATGTATGGACCCTGGAAAAGCCACGTTTTAATCAAAATCCCATTTCATAAAGGTAGAATAATTTCTATTCAATACTGTATGCTTGAAACTGTTTTTAGATCATCTCCCTGGATGATGTGATTTAGTCAAGAGTGGTTGTTAAGCTGGATTAGGTTACGACACGTCTCCACCCATTTGAGTGGGTCTTGATAAGTTTCTCGAGTTCTATAAAAGAGGAAACATTTTGGTGAATGAAGGAGATTCTGAGAGAGCAGAGGACAATGCAGCCACAAGAGGCAGAGTCTACCAGCCAGTGACCTTTGGAGATGAAGAAGGAAAATGCCTTCTGGGGAGCTTCATGAACCAGGAAGCCAGGAGAAGGAGCTAGCAGATGATGCCGTGTTCGCTATGTGCCCTTCCAGATGAGAGAGGAACCCTTACTGTGTTTACCATGTGCCTTTCCAGATGAGAGAGAAACTCTGTGTTTGCCATATGCCTTCTCACTAGAGAGGAACCCTGAACTTCATTGGCCTTCTTGAACCAAGGTATCTTTCCCTGGATGCCTTTGATTGAACATTTCTATAGACTTGTTTTAATTGGGACATTTTCTTAACCTTAGAACTGTAAATTAGAAACTTATTAAATTCCCCTTTTTAAAAAGCCATGCTGTTTCCGGTATATTGCATTCTGGCAGCTAGCAAACTAGAACAGTGGTCATTTGGGTGGTCTAATATATTGGCATCTGTTGACATCGTAGGAAGGACTTTTATCTTAGCTACTCATAAAAGTGAATTTAGAATGGGAGATCCATGATTTGGTAACATTCATGTAAGAAAGACCTGGGGGACTTTAGTTCACCAACAGTATTTTATATAAACCAAAGGTGTTAAGTGACTTTGAAAAGGAATACAACAGCCTAGTAGGTATTACTAAAAGTGTCAAGTTCCCAAAACAGGAAATCCCAGAAACGCTGTATTCACACAATAGTCAGAAAAGCCTCCTCAATTTCAAGGATCATAATTAAATAACCAGAGTAATGCCCAGACTTCAGAAACACACAACAAAGGTGAAAATGACAACTGTCATCAGTAATCTCATCATTCCAGATAACCACATGTAACAATTTTGGGGAAGTATTTTGCTAGTATATTTGCCAAATAGGAACTAAAAAACTTGAGACAGAGAGCACATGAATGTTCAAAGAGGACGGTTCCTAGAATGGGGTGGGGAGTGATGGGGTTGAATTTCAACTTTATGAAGTGCTGTCAGGTGAGGAAGAGAGTCCAATTATTCTGTGTACCTTTAGAGGACTATTAAAACCTCACAGATCTGCAGAAAGTATGCTGAGAGAGGAGGGGAGGTTCTTAAATTAATTGGGTAGTTTTGCCTAGAGCCATTTTCCTAACTGGCCTCCTCCTTTTCAGCATTCTCCATCCCAATCCAAAAATATAGTCTCTGGGTTTTCTCCTAAATCACAGACTGGATCATGTCATTGACCTGAAAACCAGGCAAAGACTTCAATCTCTTCCATGTGAAAGTCTAGCTTCTTAGTCTGTCATTCCACAGGCCAGGAGGACGTTCAAGTCCTCCACAGCATGGCTCCACAACTTCATTTCTAGCCTCAACTCCAATCACACCTCCTCAGGCATACAAGGACCCAGTTACAGCAGCCTATTCTCTTCTGCTCAGTAGAGCAGGCATTTCAGTTCACCAACTTTCTTACATCAAACTCAGATGCTACTGCCTCCCTGGAGCCTTTTTTCTCAGATCCTGGGGCTCAGTTGATCACTCTGAGCAACCTGTCATGGATAAAGGTAGTTGGATTACATATCCCTCTAGACTTTAAGCTCCTTGAGTTCAGGCACCCTACGTCCTTTTTTTTTAAGCGCCACAGAACAGACACATTGAAAATAAATGTTGGCTGATTTGACTGAAAATCACAGGAGAGCATCTATAGGAAATACATAAACAGGGCATTTCATTGACTATTTTCCCCCCATTTTGGTCAACTGCAGCTTAGCTCATGAATAAGGCTTTATAATTATTGACTTGTTAAGCAGGCTATTTTCAGCTTTTCCCCCAAAAGATTTCCTTCCTTCCCTTGAGAGCTTGTAAAGTACTTTACCTGGTTATAAAATATCAGAAAAACATATAATCACACCTCAATGGTCAATTTTGTAGTTTACTTCAGCAGATGCTCTTAATCCTAGAGCTGGCTTCTTCTGCCCAGCACACACCTTTATTACTTTCCAGATTACCTGATGTTGCAGACACAAATTCTAATAATAGCTTAATCAACACATAATCAGACACATTTATCTGGGGATGGGGGTGGGAATCACCTGATGCTTTAAGAATAGAAAAGCTTTTGCCTTTGGGATATTTCTGGTAACCTGAAGTATTGTCCCATCCCCACATTTTAGTCCTAATTGTTAAAAGGTGATTAAAAGTTTTTACATAATGGTTTTAAAATCAGTTTGCAGATGAGCCTTTGGCATGTAAACTTGTAAGAGGATTTGTCCAATTCATGTCTAAGTATCTAAGCATGGTAAATAGTCCTTCCTCTAAAACAACGAATGACCTGGAAGTCCCCTGATCTTTCCAAACTTTTGACATGCAAAATACCTGTGTCCAAGGACTTGGAAATATAGATGTGAGTCTTGTTCTTTAGGGGGTTGTGTCACTACCCCACAATCCATGGTCAAGGCCTAACCCCGGTCTTGTGGGTGTGAACTCATTTGTAAATGAGACCCCCAAAGATCCAAGTAAAACAAGGTGAAACTAAATCAGAGTGGACTCAACTCTGTATGACAGGAGTCCTTACGAGCAGAGGAAATTTAGACACAGAAGAAGAAGGAGACAGGGGGAGACAGACGGCCATGTGACGGAGGCAGAGATGGAGTTATCAACTTCTGGAAAATCGCTGCCCCAGTGCTACAGATGTCAGGGAGAGTGTGGCCTGCCAATACCTTGATTTTAGACTTCAAGTCTCCAAAACTGAGAGTCAAAAAATTCTTGTTGTATAAGACAGTCTGCGGCATTTGTCACGGCAGCCCTGGCAAACTAAGATTACCTGTACCTCCACCAGGACCTGTTGGTTCTGGTACATTTGTGTGTGTGCGCCAAGGGGGATTGCAGAGAAAGTTGATTCAAACCAGACTTCCAAGAGCACTGAGTAGGAACTGGCAGAGCCTCTTACATCCCTGAGTGAGGCTGTGTGTGCCAGCATCAGGGAGAGCCCAGTGTGGGGAATTCCCATGGACAGTAATAAGGAATGCTATGAAGGTGAGGGTTGTGTGTTCAGAGAAGAGGGAATTTTATCAGAATTCTATTGTTGTACTCATCACTCTATACTGCAGTTTATAAGTTTGCATGTGTGACTCTACCATACTGGCTGGATGAGACACAGAAGACACCAAATAAACATAATTTGAGTTGACTTGATACTGAGAGAGACTGTGGTGGTGGTGGGGGGGGCCCAGGAGAAAAGAAGGGCTATGGGAAGATGCTCCCCTGGGACTGGGGCTGCGAACTATAACTGAGAGCAGAAAAAAGCCTGGGAACATGTGAGTTTGTACCAAATTACATGGAATAATATGAAACTGTGCAACAAATTTAAGTCACCTATAGATTTTATCCCAAAACTTGGTTTGAATTGTAGAAAATACAATTTTCTCCACTATAAATGGTTGCCTGAACTTGTCACGCTGGAGTGGGGAAGATACAGGGTACAGCAAAGAGAGGACCCTGAACCCGCAGTTTCTCTTTGAAAGAGAAACACTCTCAGACCTCTTTTCACTTGGAAGCAGAACACCACCCAAGCAACCTAAGCCCTGCTGTCCTGGGGCTTCCCTAGCAAGGCTCCAATGAAATTTTCCTTTCCTTTCTTCTAATAAGCAAAAGCCCAAGACTCTTCATCTGGAATGGAGTGAAAATGACTTTTCTCAGGCTCTTTTAATAGGACCTTCTTTTTTTTAAAAAAAAAAATTAGGGAAGTTGTAGGTTTATAGAAAAATCATGCATAAAATACAGAGTTCCATTCAGCACTGTTAATTATTCTCACAATAACGTGTTAACGTCACTTCTGTCCATTTCCTGAATTTTGTGTGAATGTGGTGGAAAGGGGAAGTTCAGAGTCATGTATGTCACCAGAAGGAAAGTTGGAGATTAAAACATGAGAATGTATAATACAGTGTATCTTGTGGTGGACAATGTCCCTGATTAACTGTACAAATATATATATATATAAAAGCTCTTTCATGAACTAGAGCAGATGTACGGCACTATTACAAAGAGATAATAGAGGGGCAATAGGGGAAAAATGTACCTATTGCAAACTGTGGACTATAGTTAACAGTCATTTTTTGTTTTGCTTTTATTCTTTGTTTTCTCTCTTTTTTTAACAGTAATATTTTAATATTCTATCATCAGCAGTAACAAATGTATCACACTAATACTATGGGTCAATTATAGGTGGGGATAAGGGGCATGGGAAGATTTGGGTTTTCTTTTTACTTTTTATTTCTTTTCCGGAGTTCTAAAATTGATCACGAGGATGTATGCACAACTATGTGATGATACAGTGAGCCATGATTGTATATTAAAAACAAAAACCAACCAGAGTTACGCTTTAAACAGGATCTTTTAATTTGCCTCTCAGTGGCTGGCCCTTGCCATCTTTTCTAAATCTTTTTTTTTCTGTTCAGACAATGCCATGACAATAGTCAGCTTGGGACCCTTGAGACAGAGATAATTGGAAATGGCCTAGAACCAATGGAGCTGGAAGGCTGTGGAGAGGGAAGTGGGTCAGAGGAAGCTGTGGCTTCTTCTACATATACAAAGAGCAGTACCTCTTGGACTTGTGGTCAAGGTCAGGGGAAAGTGTCCGGGGATGGTTAAGGTGGCATGGCTCTGGGGAATGGGGTGGGACTGAGCCTGCAGCAGAGTCCTGCTAGCCAGCAGATCCAGCAGGGATCTTGGACAGCAAATGTGGCTTAGCAGCGGACAAGTCTATAGCTAATCATTCCCGAACAAGCCTAGCTGTAATGGGTGTGGCCAGATAGGAATAACAGCCTCTTTTCATATGTGTGCAGTGATAAAACCCAAAGAGAGAAAAATTATTTAGCTGGTTGAAGAAAGATCCCTCCACTTAAAAAAAAATAGACATAAATTCTGAAGCATGGACTAGCTATATAATCAGTCACTGCCAAAAGTCTAAAATATGAACTATCAAACCAACAAAAGACTTCTGTCAACAGTGCAAAGTTTGATGCCCTAACCCTGGACGAAAGGCAGTAACAGTCTTTAAATGTGGAAAATGTTGGTAACACGGAAGAAAGAACCAGCAAGACTGAAACCAACCAGTCCTAAACCACAAACACCGAAAGCAAGACAGCATCCCATTTGTCACCATTTCACCATTAGCCTTGCTAAATAGCACTCATTGAGTGTGAGCCCCTGGGGAGTGGGGGGCAGTAGCTGAAATCCTCAGCAAACACTATTTTATTGTGATGGTATTCCACCCTAGGGGGCAGCTGGAAGCAGTTCGTCAGAAAATTCAAGAAAGAGAATCCGTGTATGTTAAACACATCAAATGGAAGTACTTGGAAAATAGAACTTTTTTTTTTGTCGGGTGGATAAGGGTGAACTGGAGAAAGGGAAGGAGAAAAGAAACACTAGACTTTGAAAAAGCCATTGAAACTCAGAATAGTGCCAAGAGAGGTGATTTGATAATTTTCCTCATTTTTTTCCTGTACTACATCTTAGCCTTGACAACAGGTTGACTTGAGTCTATAAGAGGAGTTTGGGTATTGCAATTGTACCCCACATGTAGTCAAGACATTCTTTTTTCTGAGTCTGAGAGGTGCCCTTAAGTACGTTTCCTCTCCATAAATGAGAATCCCACCTTTCTACCACATCTGAATGCATTTTGATTGGAAAAACTTCATTATTTATTGATTCAGATGATATCTACTGGGTTGAAGCAAATAAAATTCATAATTCTCTGGAAACCCTTTGTTCCTTGGAATGCTTAACTTGTTTTACTTCATCCCAAATATTTGCAAATGGCTACTTGGTGCCATGGAAGTGGCATTTGGAGATCTTATGACATTTTATGTAAAATACATTTCTTAAGTCAAGATATAAAGTTACTGAATATAAACCTAACAAAACCATGTATATACACTAGGTAAGGTGGAGAGTATGAGGATGGAAAACAATCACTAATTTAAAGTCTACTTAATGTCAGATATTTTTTGAAATTATATTACTTAATCCATATAACAAAGGGTAGAATAGAATCTCAGACTACCTCGTTCAAAGTCACTCAAGATAATCAGCATCCTGTACATAAAAGCTTGTTGTCTATTAAGGGGACATTAGTTGCCATGATGCTGTGATTGAAGAATTTAAGCAGTTTGAACACATTCAGAATATAATTTTACGATACATTGATTGGAATTTTAACCTCTAAAATTGAATCAATGTTAGTTAGGGGTTAGTACTATGGAACTCTTTTGGGGATTATGTTGGTGATGATTTCTTGTAATGCTGCTTCTGTAAACTAAAGTCATTTTAGCAAATCTGAAGTTGTAGACGGTACATTAATATAGTTCAACTCTGCTTGGTAATTTGCTCAATTTGTTTCCAATTTTGTAAAAAATGGATGCATTTTGGAAAAGCCACGGAGACACGCGCCGTCAATAAGAGCAAGTTGCTTCTGAGCGAAAACATTGGTAGAATACTGCAGAGTAAATTCCACAATATAAACTCCTTAGTGCCACACAAAAGTTACCCTTATATCATTTCTTTTGGAATTATAAAGGAAGTAGGGACAGGATTCAAAACAAGCTTCAATCATGACATTTGCATCGGTGTATAGGATAACTAAAATAATTTCATATCTACATAAATATCTCTTTGTAGCCCTCAGTTTCATTAATGCTAAATTAATGGAAACTAGACCAGGTAAGGACACATAAAGAAGGAATAGCTTGATTTCTATTTCCTTCTGCAAAGACTGGTTAGGCCTGAAAACTCAGAATTTGGTACTACCAGATTGTGTCATGGAAATGATATGTATGTGCCAAAAATAATGCCTTAGGATTTCCCTAAAATTTACTTTGCTAGGAACCAGGCTTAAGTCTTCTGTGGGCACATCTAGACGTGTTCTCTGCCCTGCTGTAAAACCTAGGATGCTAATAAGAACTCCATAGATCCACTGGCTTCCCTCTGACTTCTAGTTAGATAAATCCAAGCCAAGACTGGATGTAGGAGAAGAGTGGTCCTGGCTGGAGAAGACTGAGTTCTATTGGCTCCTTCCTGTTGGGTTGTGGTGACTTAGCTGTGTACATGCCTGTGGCACCCTCCAGCCCCACCCCTGATTCTGATAACCACTCTTTTCCCAGCCTCTTCGAGTGCTGGTGGCTCCCCACTGTTGTTAGCCCCGGGAGGCTGGAATTAGTTGGTTCCCCTAATTCTGCCTGCCCCTCCATTAAACTCTCCTCAGTTACCCAGTTTGGCTGTGCCATCTGCCTGCAGCCTGCACCCTGATTCGTGCTTGGTACAGTGCTATTTACATAAGGGGGGCTGTGTCACTCAGTTAAATGGAGTGGTCTAGCCATCCTGATACTTTCATTCCAAGACTGCTGACGCTAAAGTGGCCAGCTGTTGCAGTGTGCCAGGATCTGAGTGGGGTCCCTAGGGCACAGGATTTTGAATTTTAAAACGGTGACAGTTCCAGGTGATCCAGTAAGACTTGATCATCCCCATAGCCTCTCTCCTTTGGATTTTTAAATTGGTTTTTGAAGCACATTAGCTTGTCTTTTAAAAGACTTCGATTATCAGATTTAAGCTAAAATTATTTTATTAAGCAGTAATAGAACACTTCCCACTTAAGAGCTGTGTCTGAAACTCTTAAGCCAAATTATTGCAAAGTGAACAGAGCATCAGGCATTGTTGCGTCTGCTCAAATCTTTTCACTTTTCAGGGAACGTCACCCAAGGAAGAAGTAAGACAGCAAGGAGTGAAAAACAAGCGTCTACAAGGTAGTTTTGAATGAATGGCATGGCAAAGCTTATTACGGGGGAAAATGGGCAGCTTGAGTGTTAGTCTCCATTTAAAAATACTTTTTAGACATATGAATGACAGTTTCTGGCTTCCCTGTCCTTTCTGTGTACTATCCGGAGTACATATGAAGAGATTTATGTATTATGAATAATATGTTTTATTGCTTTGTGTTACTAGTTCCATTTATTGTTGTATTTTAATTCCTAAGAGACAGGATGATTAGAAAGGGAAAGCAGTAATCCCAAATAAAGCTAACATTTTGAGAAGAAATCTATGCTGAGTTAAATAGTTCCAGCATAGTTTTATTATTTTTGGTTTTCCAGTAGAAATATGGTTACTAAAGGGTGATACTAACAGCTATCATACTGCTTTAGTTAATAGGCTACCAGGGAGAAGGAAATTTAATTGGATTAGAAATCTACTATGATCTGTGTGGTTTTCAATTCAAGATACTATTTTTCGATGGGAGAGATCTTAATATTCACTACAGGAAACCAGGATTTCAAATATGCATCCCTTTATCCCTGCCGTTTAATTTCTCTTGATCTGCTTCTGTGCACCTTTCCCCCACCCCAAGTCATCGCTGCCTTCTTAGATTTGGACAAGTTATCTAAAACAAATTGGTAGTATTTGTTGTAGAGGTTAAGTAAGAATTTAAGAACCTTTCCTCAGGTACTTCAGGAAAGCTCCCTTTGGTATTACCTTTATATTTTGTACAGGCAAAGAAAATGTTATTCACTGAAATGGCTATTATCAGTATTACCGGTAGTATTTCTGAACTATAAAATACTATAAAGAATGTGTAAAGGATATTGACCTATGTGTATGTAATTTAGTTCATTTTAACAAATATTTATTGAATGCCTACTCTGTGTAAGAGGGTAATGGAAAAGCACAATTCACAGCAGAAAGGGACTGATTCAAACGTCATGCTGCTGGAAAGAATAAAACATCAGTAGTCATTCATTTGGTGGGGTTTTAAAAATTACATCTCACATATTCACAGATATTTCACACTGAATTTTCAAGACCAGATTCACCTTTTGTTGAATAGCTCTGTGAGAATTTTAATAAGTTGATTCCATGTTTATAAGTAATATATATTTTTTCCTTCCAGAGGTATGTGAGGACATGAGAAAAGCTCCTGGTGGAATACAGTGAAAAAGTCCTAGGTTCCATGTCTGGTCCACTCTGTAAACCTAGTTTGTGATTGCTAATGCAGTAAGTAGAGTTTAAGTTGAATGCACTTAGTGATTATCAGGCCATAATCCTGAAAAGCCATTGAAATGGACTGCAAAATGGTGTACAGAGGAAAAAGGAACTGTGGTTTTTATTGAACAAAGTGGGGACAATTTTGCCCAACTCACACTTTCCCTTAGGGACAGAGACACTCTTCTATGCTTTATGTACCCCAGAAAAGCCATGTTTTAATCCTGATCCAATCTTGTGGGGCCAGACCTATGGTTTAGGGTGGGAAAATTTGACTGGATTGTTTCTATGAAGATGTGACACACTCAGTTGTGAGTGTGACCTTTTGATTAGATGGAGATGTGACTCCACTCATTCCGGGTGTGTCTTGATTAATTTACTGGAGTCCTTTAAAAAGGGAAACATTTTGGAGAAACCTCAGATGCAGATGCTTGGAGTTGCTTTGGAGCCAACAGAGATGCTTGGAGATGCTTGGAGGGCTGACAGAGAGAGTAGATGCCTAGACATGCATGTTTGGAGCCCAGCAGACATCACCACGTACCTTCTGTTGAGATGCTAAGCAAGCCAGAACCCAAAGTTGTGTCCCAGAGGAGCTAAGTGAGGGCCCGCAGATGCTTAGAGAGGAAACCACTGGCATCAGAAGCTGGAAGCAATGGAACCAGGAACAAGGACCAACAGACACCAGCCACATGCATTCCCATGTGATAGACATCAGCATTTCTTTACAGTCGAGGTATCTTTCTCTGGATGACTTAGTTTGGACATTTCTATGGCCTTAGAACTGTAAACTTGTAATTTTTAAACTTGTAATAAAATCCCTTTTTAAAAAGCCATTCCATTTCTGGTATATTGCATTCCATCAGCTTTAGCAAACCAAATCAGAAGGTATTTTGGGAAAAGCAGTAAGAGATCTTTGAAAGATGAAGAATCTATCCCATTGCGGATGGACAGGTTATCTGATCTTAAGGACTTCATCCTTGGTAACAATGATCTACTTTGATGTGTTTTAGCCCCAAATTACCCATCTCCATAAATAGTTCCCCTGCCTTTCTCTTCTTCATTGTGGTTTTATTCCTTTGGTTCCTAAAGGAATTTTAACCTTCAAGAAACGAGCCATTATTTTCAAAGCCAGTTAAGTCTAATATCTTATTGATTAAAGTGATTGGCCAATAATTAGGCCTTGCAGAAATGAAGGTCAAGCTAAATGTGTAGATGTGGACAATATGAATTGATACAGGTGAAATAAACATATCTTTTGATTTTACTACAAATTTATATTAAGAAAAAAAACACCCAGATATCTGAACCAGGAGTGTACATACCAGAATGTTCATCACAGTTTTATCTAAAAATAGTATAAAAGAGGAGACAATTGGCTATTTATTTATGAGGAACAAAATACTCAGCAGGAATCCAAAATGATAATGTAGACATATATTTCAAAGACAGCCATGACATATTCTGTAGTGAAAAAGAAAGCACCATCCCAAATTTTGCTTAACAGCATCTGATTTTCATTAGAAAAAACAGAATCAATATGCAAATATGCCATACAAAAGTTTGGTACAATTAACCATACTATGTTTGGGTAGGAGGGAATATAGATGATATTTCACCTTTTTTTATACTTTTAAGATTTTTTTCCCTACGTGTTACATACAGGTAACGTGGAACTCAGAAAAGCAACAAAAACAAAACATAATTTTTAAAAATCCTTTCATTTTAAAAACTAAAATAAAATTTTGTCTAAGTTTGTCCTTGAGCCTAGAGCCTGGATGCCTCGGTCATGGCAGGAAACTTCTTCGCTGGGAAATTCAAAGCACCAGCTGCTCCTGGGCTCTGGAAGCACAGCAGGGGAAGTATCCAGCAGTCTAAACAGGAAAGTCAGAGGAGCTCTTTCAAACATGACTTTGGACTCGAGGTGTCTTTGAAAGCTTTATCCTCCCACCCATTCCTCTTTTGCTCATTTCCATTCCTCATCTCCACTGCCTACCAGTACTTGGACTGAAACACCTCATTTAGTCTTCACACTCATCCCCAGGACTGACTTGGGATCCACCAAAGTTTTCCAGACAGGAGGGACTCTCCCTCATCTAATCTTGCATAGCTCTTTGTCTTGCTCTTAGGGTACTGTCTCACTCCATCTGGGTGAGACCTGTGCTATTCCCCTTGTAAGATAAAGACTCCTTGAGGCTTTGTCTTGGACTTCCTCAATGCTATACATCCTGATGCACTAGCTCCGTGTCTTTCAGATGGGAAACACCCAAAAAGGAATGGGTTAAAGAATGAACAGATGACTTCTTTAGTTTGCTAGTCATTATGATCTCTGGACTTACTTGTTATCTCACCAACGTAGAAAACCACTTTCACATTCCACCTTGCCCTTTCAATTATTCAGACTTCTCTCAGTAAAGATAAGGCCAAAAGAATCAGAGCTACATTTGCAGTGTTTGTAAACACAGTCATAAGCTGTATTGTCATTTGACTTGGAGGAAGTGGAAAATGGAACACAGCCAGTACTTCTAAGGTCATTACGTTTATTAAAGGGAGCAATCAGTGACACCGAATGTAACCACTGCACTGATGTGGAAGCTCTGGCTGTGAAAAAATTAATTTAGAGAAGCCAGATGGGAGAAAATTTAAGAGAATGTAAGGAGACGAGAGCTTGCAAGAGAGAAGGCGTTGGCAGAAGAGCTATGATATTTCAACTGTGGAATATCAGAATGCTTATGTTGAAACTTTTCTGAATACATAATGGTAAAATCTTTATTTTTAAGTAACAGGGGTTCCTCTAAGAATTCTGGCCTCCTACACTGGCACCAGATCAGTGGCTGGAAGATCTTACCATTGCTTCTCCTCAGAATGGACTCTCAGGCAGTACTTTCTGTATTGCCACTTCTTATTTCTGCTTTTCCCCCACATTGGTGTCTGTCCTGATGGGATTGCCATACAAAACTTTTGGGGTCTCTGTGTTCTCTGGATTACCACCTGCAATTACAACCCAGACAAGAAGAATTTACAAAAGTAAATGGGAAATTGAGGCTCATAGCATTTAACTACATTCCTTTGTCCATATTGAATTTGAGAGTGAGCCAGAATTTTGTGTTTGTGTAGTGGAAGCAATACATAATCATTAAGCCCTGCCTCTAAAGTAGCAAAGCATTTAAAATGAGAAAGGGTGAAAGCCAATTTTTAAAGTCATCCAAACTGCTGTTCTTGACCACAATATATGTCAATAGCTTGTTTTCCTGCCATTTATAGCGAAGTATTACAATATATTAAAGAGTAAATAAGTCAAGCTGGCTGCTATTTATCATGAAGGTTCGAAGGCTGTAATCTGTGGTCATTTAATTGTGTCTGGATCACAACTTAATAGTCGCCTTAGCTCCTCCCCTTAGCTTCTCTTTGGTTCTCTTTGTGTCTTCGCTGCTGTAGACATTTTAGTAGACTTGGTAATATAACAATAGCAGAGCAAGAGCTGGCCTTTACTGTCTGAGGACCTACAGTCTAGTAGAGAGATGAATCTATAGACAACAATTTATGCAGAAGGTCTGACAATGAGGACAAAGTAATGACGTGTTTACGTGGAAAGAAGGAAGTGATTAATTCTGAGCAGAAGCAAAAGCACAGAGGCATGAGAAAGCATGCTGTATTTTCAAAGCAGCAAGTGGTTTGGCATGCCTGGGGTATAGGGTTTACAGAAACACATTGTCAGGAGGCGGTGCTGGGAAGTCTGTACCTTTTGGAATTTGTTTCGGATAAATCAAAATGCTGAGGTCATTTCCCTTGGTTTGTAAGGTACAAAGGTAAAAATGTCACTTATCTTTAAATCCATTTTGATTCATGGCTTATATGGCTGAACAGAACCTTAAGTCAAATGGTACAATTAGATTGGTAGTCTAATTGTTGTTGCCACAGGCAACTGTCATAATTGTGGCTTTTCTCTATAAAACACATAGAATACTTGTGGAACTGTAATAGTAAGTGCTGCCCATTTACTCCTGAATGGTACAGAGACAAGGTTGGGGAAGGCATGATGTGACCTTAAAAGTCTGATATCATCACCCAAATTGCCCATGTGCCCTAACTAGGTTTCATATGAATGGCAGCTGGTCTTTTCCTTGATGGTTTAATTTGGGATTGAATGTGGTCTTCTAGGAAACTAACTTTCTGGTTTAAGGCAGGGCACATTCAGGGTAGCTAAAACTGAAGTGGCTTGTGACTGGGACAGTCTTAGACCCAGGACTGACCAGCCGCAGTGCTGGTTGTGGGCCTGGCTGGCCTTTGGCCTCCTGAACAATAATGGTCACATCTTATAATGAGTGACAGCTCATTAGATACTGGACATTCCTCTAAGCATTGCACATATATTCTCTAATTTAAACTCCACAATAACCCATGAGCAAGAGTCCATCTTAATTCCCATTTTACCAATGAGGAATTGCAGTTCATAGAGGATAAGTAACTTCTACAAAGTAATGTGGTGAGTGGTAGAGCTGGAATTTGAACCTAGCATCTGATATTCTTATTCTTTATCTACTTAATTCTGTCACAATCTGATTTCAAGAAAGATTTTAGGAACCTTTTCCTGCCAGGTAAAAATGTCCACCAGAAGACAGTATGGTTTGGTGGTTAGAAATGCAGCCAAGGTTTGGGTGGAAACAGACCATGTGTTTGGATTGGGACATGGCCATAGGTTTGGGTAAGGACATGGCCTTGGGTTTGGGTATGGACATGACCATGAGTTTGGGTAGGGACATGGCCAGGGGTTTGGGTAGGGACAGACCATGGGTTTGAGTAGGAACATGGCCATGGGTTTGAGTAGGAACAGACCATGGGTTTGGGTAGGGACATGACCATGGGTTTGGGTAGGAAAATGACCATGGGTTTGGGTAGGGACATGGCCACGGATTTGAGTATGGACATGACCATGAGTTTGAGTATGGACATGGCCATGGGTTTGAGTAGGGACAGACCATGGGTTTGGGTAGGAACACAACTATGGGTTTGGGTAGGAACACAACTATGGGTTTGAGTAAGGACATGGCCACTTGTTTAGGTATGGACATGACCATGGGGTTGGGTAGGAACAGACTATGGGTTTGGGTAGGGACAGACTACGGGCTTGAGTAGAGACATGGCCATGGGTCTGGTTAGGGACATGACTGTGGATCTGAGTACTGGCTCCATAATGCTCATGTGACCTGACTAACCCTTCAACTTTCATTTTCCTCTTTTGTAAAGTGGTGATGACAGCAGCACATACCTCATAGGTGGTTATAAGAGTGAAATTAAATAACATGCAAAACACCTGGCCCATAGTATATGCTCAAGAAGTATTAGCTACTATTAATACTGTCTACAAGTATTACTCTACTCTTAGGTATGAGTTCTCCATTCCTGGGATATTTCTCTTTTACCAACCAAATGTTGCTTATGCTAAAAGAAATGAATCTAAAGGTAGAATGTTTAGCAAGCTCTACTCAAATTTTAATTACTTAATGCTTGAACACATACTCAAGTGTAAGAAGTTCAAAATAATGCAGATAATTCAAGTTGCCTTGGATCTCCCACATGGTAGAATTAGACTCATGATTGATTTTATGGGGGATCCATTGTGTAGGATCATCTGAAGTTACACCTGTCTTGGGCGGCCAGCCTTTCCTCTAGCTCATAGTGCAAGGTTCCTTCTTTGGCTTCTCTATTGAAAGCATGTTTGGAAATCAGGGGTATATTCAAGGGAATCCCCTGTTAGGGCAAGGAAGCCCCAGGCTAGGGGAGCCAGCTTCTAGGTCTGCCTCTGCCCCCAACTGGCTGTGTGATGTTGGTCTTCACTTTCCTCAATGGTAAAATGAAGGCTTGATGCTAGAATACCTTCAGGACCCTTCTATGGGCCTGTTTCACCCACCCACTCCTTCATTTTTTTTTTTTTAAACATGGGCAGGCAAACTCCTTCATTTTGATGTGGGAATGATGAATGAGAAAAGTTAAGTGACTTTCCAAAGGTCACACATTCCCTAAGTGGCAGAGCTGAGACCAGGAAGAACCCCAATTTCCTCACTGCTAGTTCTTATGGATTGGGTGTCTGTAGCAAATGAGTTGTGAATGTTTTTCTTTGCCCTCTCATCCAATTTCTGGTAAGTAGAGCCCTTTTCACCTCTAAAATTCTCTGGCTCTAATGCTGTAAATCTTCTCACTCTTGGGGACCAGCAGAGTCATTCCAGGAGCATATAGGTGAAAGGGAATAAAATTTCTTTTTGCCCTGGTGGGCAGGGCCCCAGGGAGGCAGGGATGCAGAAGTGAGAGAACCAAATGAGAGCAGCTGTCCAAGTCACAAATGCTGTAGGATCAAGGAAGGATGAGTGCCCTTCAGCTCTGTCCTGCAAGTGGTTCTGTTGGTTGATGTCTTAGCCTGTTTCAAAGTCGCCAGCTGCTGGGGAAGGGGGCTGCTGGAGATGGGGTACAGCCATCTGTATAGACCCAAACTCTTCCATCTTCTGTACTCCCTGTGCCCTCTATCTGTAATGTCACTTGAGACTCTGCCAAAGGCTTTGTCCAGGAAGAAATTTAGAGGCATTTCTGGTATCTTCTCTACAACTCAGGAACAGAAATCATTTCTTTGTCTGCCAGTGACTTGGAATTCTAGAGCTGTTCTTGTTAGAGTGCAGAATTCTAATTTTCTGTCTGTCATCCCCTCCTGCCTGCTGGGCAAGGGGAGCAAACTTAGTGGCTCTACATGAGATGCTAGGTCTGTTCTAATGTCTGAGCACTGCACAAGTATCAGGAGAAAGGCCTTTCCTGGCCGACTTTGTGTTCAAGCTGGTTGATGGAGCTTACTTTCCCCCCAAATTGGTGGCAATAAAGTCTGTTTTATTTAATTATTATTCTTTTCTTTGATACTCTTGGTGGCCTACCTTCCCTGCAACCTGCGTTAAAGCCTCTCACTGGCCAATTTAGATCAGTAGCTCCTGATCTAAATCAGTAGTTTGAGGCTAGTCTTTGGCGTATATCTAAGAGGACAAATCCAGAAGCGTTAAGTACATCTATGCATCAAGCATAATTATTCATAGAAGGATTTTCAGAAAATATCTCCAAATATCTTCAGAAAAATCTTCTGAACCTCATGGTTCTGACATGTTCTCTGGGTTCAATACACCAGAAGGGTGACATCTCAGAGAACTGAGAGAAGATGGCCTTCTGCTCCTCTCGAGGAGAAATCTAAGCCGAGAGCCATGGTTAAGCAGCCAGACAAGACCCATGGAGGTCAGAAGATTTGCGTTGTTTCCATCTTGGCTCTGCCATTTACTAAGGATATGACCTCTAGTTAGTCATTTAACCTTCCTGTGTCATTTCCTTACCTGTAGCAGGAGATGGTTGAATTAGATGGCCCCCTTCTAGCCAAAGTATCCCAGAGCACGTCATTTCTTCTTCATGCAGGTCTAGTTGTCAGGGTGGGAGTGGAGGAGGTAAGAGGATCTTAAGCCCTAGTCCCTGAGCTTTATGATCTTGTTGGGAACTAACAGTGATGATAATTTGGGCTCAATGCGGAGCTTAACTCAACCACGAGAATTAAAAAAGAGGAGAGAGCAGGGTGGGGCAGAGATTTGGGAAGCTTGGGTAGAGCAGATAAAACACAAGAAGGATCTTGAAGGATGGCTAGAACTTAGAATGCAGGTAGGTAGAAGGGAGAAAAGAAACTTCCAGGTAGGAGGAACAAAGTATAAAGACAAGACGGAGTCCAGCAAGCAGGTGGAGCTGGAAAGAGGCTCACCCAGTGGAGAGAAGGGGGCTGTTGAAAGAAGTAGAGCTGAATATTCTGATGGGACCACTTTATGCCAGGCCTTAAAAGCCACACAATCAGGTGCATGAGTGGTTCAGTGGTAGAATGCTTGTCTTCCATGCGGGGGACCCGGTTTCGATTGCCGGACCATGTCCCCCCTGCCTCCCCCCAAAAAAGCCACACAGTCCTCTGTCCCTCCCTCTCATCCCCTCTTCCCTCCCTTCTTTCTTTTCTTCCTTCCTTTCTGCAGCTATTTGGGTGTGAGGTATGCCTCCCTAGTGAAGCATAGGGGATTAAAGAGAGATTCTATTCATTTCTTTTAAATATTAGATGAGCATTTATCATATGCCTCACACCGGATCAGGTACGTCAGGGAACTCTAAGATGGTAAGACTCTGGCCCTGCTTTCAAGGAGCTTTCACTCCAGAAGATGACAAAGAAAGTAACTATAATACAAGAGAATATGGAAACTGGCTTAAGGGGGACTTTAAAAAAAGGTTTTGAGGTACACAGAGGAGTAGAGCTTCCTTTTGAGGAAAGAGTGAAGTAGGCTCCACAGAGTTAGTGTTTAGCTGCAATTTGAAGCCTAGGCAGGATTTCAGCAGGCATGGATGGAGGAGGGGTCCTTAGATGGGAGTTACAGGGTAAGGAAAGGGGTAGAGATGGTAATAATGGGATAGGATAGCACACAATGCCTGATCTCAAAAAAGCACATGGTGCCTACAAATCTTTGGGTGGGGAGGAGAGGTGATTACTCTTGGAAAAGTTCAGAAAGATGAATCAAAGTCAGATTTTTTTTCATGTTATTTTCAAATTAAAGTATCATTTATATACAACAAAATTCACCCAGTTTAGAAGTCAGAACTTTGAAGGTCTTGCAAGCCCAGGTAAGGAATTTGGATGGCTAGAGATCATATGATGTCATAAAAAGAATCAACAGATTTGGCTTTGGATTTCTGTTCCATTACTTGCTCACTCTGTGATTGATAGTAGACAAGTTACTACAGTGGACAGATTATGTTATGTGATGTTAGTCTTAGAGTCTCCTTTACTTATTTTCAAGGGTGATAAGAATATACTCTCAGGGGAATGTTGAAAGGATAAAAAAAGTATTGTGCATAAACGTATCTGAGGTATCGATTAACTTTCTACAGGATTCATTGGAATTGTCAGTGGTGGGACCACAGTCTGCATTGTATTAAGACCCCCAATTGATTCTGATCAGTGTAAGCAATGGGAGCCATGAAAAGCTTTTTTTTTGTATGCTGTGTGGTGGGGGTCACGTTTTATTCTTTTCCGTACGAATATCCCATTACTGCAGCACTATATGTTTAATGATTTTTTTTGGCACAGTTAGAACAATACATTTTGATTATGTGTGCAGTGGCACATCCAGGGTTTGGAGATCTGGTGGGAATTAGAAACCAAAGAGGTTGGAAAGCAGATGGATTAGCCTCAGAGGCTGGTTTTGGTCAATGTTTGTTTGTTTATTTATTTATTTATTTATTTATTTATTTATTTATTCAGCAGTAAGCAAACATTGCTTCAGCCCCTTCTTTGAGTGAGGACCTGCATTTCAATAGAGAGATAAAAGTGTCACCATTTCATTCCATCTTTTAAGGAAGGTCACTTGGAAGACCTTCTGTGGCCTCTGTCTTCCTTGTTCTCTGTCTGACTGAGTGTTGGTGCTGGTAGCAGCAGTTCAGGGAAGGCTATGTGTTTCTAGGTTGATGATGGAGGGCAAAACTCTCAGCTCCAAGTATCTACTGCAGTGGCAATTAGTGGGATGCTTCCTTGGCTTTGATCTTTCCTTTTGGATGCTCCAGTCTGGAACCCACAACCAGTTCCTGGTCTAGATCTCATTCTTAATAAAAACCTTTAGACTCTGGTTCTGATTCTTCTCATTTATAACACTAGGAAATTGTAGGCAGGGAAGGAATGAACGTGGAAGCATGAAATCATTTGACTAGAATTACTGAGTAGCTGTAAAAAGTGACCACCAGCAGGGGAAAATTAAACCAGGCAAGGTCAAAGAGGGTCCTGTGGAAGAGTGTATTGACATCAGACTGGAAGGAACAGTAGGAGCTAATTAAGGGAGAGGTGGCAGGGTCAGAGGTTGGAGTTAGCAGGGTGGGTGGATAGTATACTAGGCTAAAGGAACAGAGCAAAGACCAGAGCATGGAACAACTCAAACCACAGCAAACATGGTGTAAGATGAGGCTGGTGATAGAGGTGAGGAATAGACCCTATAAGGCCTTATAGCCCCCTTAAGTTCATCTTCATCCTAAGATCAATGGGATGTCATTAAAAAGCTTTTAAATCTAGCATTAATCAGATTTTCACTTTGAAAAAATCATTGTGGCTGCTCTGAAAAGACAAGGTTAGAGGAGGGTCAGCGTATCAGAGTACTTTGGGGAGTAGTTTAAATGAGAGATGAAGGTAACTTGGTCTATGATGATGGTGCTAGTGATAGAAAGAAATGAACTGAATGTAGAGAGAATTAGGAAGTAGACGTGGTAGTCTTTGGCAATGGGATAGAAATGATGATATGAGTCAGTGGAAGTTGTAAGGGTTGACTCCTAGGTTTCCAGCTTGGGGAGACTGAATGAATGGGAGTGCCATTATTGCCCTAGGGAAACTTGAAAGAAGACCAATTTGATGGGAAGATGATGAGCTCAACTTCAGACATCCTGAGTTTGAGGAGCCTTTGAGTTGTCTTAGTGGAGCTAGCAAGTAGATAATTGGATGTATGAAACTGATGCTTAAAAAAAGATCAAGCTGGGCATATTCTTTTGTGGGTTTATAGTCCACCATCAAACTATAGGTGCTTTCAGTTCCTCTCCAATTACCTAAAACAGAAATCCTCATCCTTCTCCACATATTGCCTATATGAAAGACACAATGCGTCAGTCATTAATGATTCTAATCACTGAATCATTACTCATTCAATCTAAAATATGGACATAATTTTGGACTTCTACCTTTCCTCTATGCCAAAATCTTATTAATCACAATGCCCAGATTTCTTCTTTTGAAATGTCTCTTGCAGATTTCTTTTCTTTTATTCTGATTCAGTCCCTTATTACATAAAATACTTGTGAATTGGTGCCTAAATTTTTCTCCCAACCTTTATCTCCATCCTGAACACTGTAATCAAGTTTGTTTTTCTTCAACACTGCTTCCACCATTCTATTCCTTCAACAAAACCTTTCAGTAATCTCCCATTGGCCTGAGGTGACATTTTGACTCCTTGGTTTAGAAGGCAAGGCCTTTCACAGTGTGTCACCAGTCTTTCAACTGCTACTCTTTCCCTCCCATTGCCTTCATCCCTTTCCAATCTGTTTTGTACCCTGAGATGAATCTCTTCAGAATGTTGCTTGAAATCCATTGCTTTCCAGGAATGGTCTAGGTTAGGAATAGATGTTTTCCTCAAGGACCAAGAGGGTCACTGAAATCAGCTTGTATTTCCCTCCTCTGTGCCCCTGGTCTGTCTCTACACTGGGTGTTTCCTTACTGGGCAGGGGCTTTGCCTCATAAGAGGGCCCCTCTATGATGTAACATCCTCACACCTCTGTACTTGTTCTACTTCTTGTAACATCCTGCAAAAAAGCTAAGAACTTAACATCAAATCACAGCTCAGTAAAAGCAGTTTTAAAGGCGACCATTGCATGTTACGATTATAGAGCACTCTCTTGATCTGACTGGATCTGGAAAATGTGATATTCAGAGCAGTGGTTTCCACACTTGGCCAATTCTTACAAATATTTGGGGAGATTTTAAATGTGTGCAGTCAATCCTTATTTGTGGTTGTTATGTCAGTAAATAGTGAATCATGGCTTCTAGAGGAATATAGGGCTTGGTTCCTGAGAACCTCTGGTCACATTTTTCTCAATTGATCAACACATGATCTTGTTTTATGCATATTACTGTTCAAAGACAACTTATTTAATATATACTGTTGACTCATTAATATTGAATTTAGACTGACCGAGCTATAACTCATGCCTAAAAGAAGCTTATCTAACACACTTTTTTCCGTTTAATGCCAATCACAGCTTTCTTGCATTTAGGAATATTAGACTACCATTCAGCACTATGCTTGGATGCCATTTTTTTTTAAAAAGGAGAATTTATTAAGTTGCAAATTTAAAGTTCTAAGGCCATAAAAATGTCCCAATTAAAGCAAGTGTATAAAAATGTCCAAATTCAGGCACCAAAAAGAGGTCACCCTCACTCAAGAAAGGCCAATGAAGTTCAGGGTTACTTTTGCAACTGGAAAGGCACATGGTGAACATGGTGAAGTCTGCTAGCTTATCTCCAGGCTTTTTGTTTCATGACGCTCCCTTGGGAGCATTTTTGGAGGCCATTTTAAAGTGTTTTGGTTTGCTAGAGCTGATGAAACGCAATGTACCAGAAATGGATTGGTTTTTACAAGGGGGATTTAAATTAACTTAAAAATTTATAGTTCTAAGGCTGTGAAAAATGTCCAAATCAAGACATCAACAGGGTGATTTCTGGACTCTGAAGACCAGCTACAGTGGGCTTGTGCTCCTCTATCAGACAGCAAGGCACATGGTGATGTCTGCTGTTCCTTCTCTCCTGGGTTTCATTGCGTCCAGCTTCTTACTTCAATGGCTTCCTCTCCTATCTCCTGTGTGGTTCTCTTTTAGCTTCTGTGTCTCTGACCTTTTTTTTTTTTTTACATGGGCAGACACCAGAAATTGAACCCGGATCTCTGGCATGGAAGGCAAGAACTCTGCCTGCTGAGCCACTGTGACCCGCTCTGAACGTCTGTGGGGCTTTTCTCTCTAAACTTCTCTAGAGCTTGTTTTTCTGTCTTTTATCTTCTTTAAATGATTCTAGTAAGAGGATTAAGATACACCCTGAGGCATGCCTCAACTGAAATCACACTAATCAAAAGGTCATTTCATAAGAACATTTATTATGGTTATTAGGTTATCAATAGTTAGAAAATGACATCGACTTCTAGGTTGATGTCATTTTTGACCTAAGAATAGAAAACGTCAACCCGTAAGAGGTCTACATCCACAGGAATGGATTAAAAGAACATGATCTTTTCTGGGGCATTAAACCAACACAAGCAGTGAAACCTCACAAAAAGCATAAAAATACTAAAAACATGGCATTAATGAAAACTGAAACAAGAAGGCAGAGCATCATCTTGTTTGACCTCAGCTGGGAATATGTGTCTCAGACGTCTATGATTTTTTGTTGCTTTCTGTGTGCCTGTAAATGACCATAAGTATCAATTTTGGAGTTACAAATACATTTTTTTGTGAGTAGGCACATTTGGATATACAGAATCTGTAAACAATGACGATGTTTATTACATGGCCCCCCTCCTTGACCTTCTGAATAATCTCCATAGGGTGAGGCTTTGGAACCTGTATAACTAGCCCCTGCTTCAGAGTTCAGAACAAATAGACTTGGCTCCAAACCAATAGACAGTTAAGGAGGATGGCGATATTTAAGTCTAGAAGTGCTGGGAGGACAGCGACGTTGATTTTGAATCTGGAGGCACTGGGAGGATGATGATATTTCTATTAGTGATAATAATATGATTGGCCTCTATTTGTATATCAGATCATAATTTACAGTGTATTTTCTTATATGAGAAAACAGAAAAGATGGAAGTGCAGAAGAAAAAGGAGGAGGTTTGCAGGGGACCATCTTTCAGATGGTGTTTAAAACACTTGTGGGGCGTGGGGTGCAAGGGTAGTTCAGTGATAGAATTCTTGCCTGCCATGTGGGAGACCCAGGTTAGATTCCTGGTCCATGCACTTCCAAAAAAGAAAAAGGAAAACAAAACAAAACAACAACAAAAAACAAATGGTGCTGTAATAATGGGATAATCACATGGAAAAAGAATGAAGTGTGACCCCCCACCGTACAAAAGAAACAAGCAAACAAAAAACAATAGCAAAAAGTCAACGCCTGTGGGCCAACTAGGTGCATATTACCAGCAGGTTGTTGGAAATTTGGGTCTGGGACTGAAGAATGAAGTTAGGGCTAGAGTAATGTAAGTTTGAGGGTCATCTGTCTGGAAGAAAGAGTTGAGGCTGTGTAAGGGGAGTGAGAGTCTTGTGAAATAACTACATTTAGTCTACAGAGGAGGGAAAAAGAGTAAGGAGATAGAAGATGTGGGAGGAGAAGAAGGTCAAGTTCAGGCTCATTGTGTAGGGAAGGAAGATCCTTCTAGAAGGAAGAGTTGGGTGGGTGGTCAGTATGGTTAACATTAACGATTACAGAGTAACTGAAGAGGAGAAGGGGTGGAAGAGGCCAGTGACTTTGGAATTCAGGATTACCTTATGATTTTCTTAGGGATATATATGCTGGAGATGGGTGGAGGATTGGTTTTCATGGGCTTGAGAAAGGAGTGGGAACGGAGAGGTCTCCTATTTCCTCTAAAGATTCCACAGAGATCTTTTTGATCTGACAAGCTTCCTGCCCACATCCTTACTCTTGCTTTATTAAGAAAAAGATTTTTTTTAAAGGAATTCAATTATCCAACAAAGATTGATTAAACCCAGAACACTGGTTATGATGGGTGATTCTTGAAGTTGAGGCTCTTCAAAGGTAAGATCTAACTCCCTCCTTTTAAAAAATAAAACAAAAACGTTTTTCAACCTTTTAAACCCTTACATGAAATTGAGTTTCAGAACCCTTCATTGCCAAATTCCTGCCAGAAATTTACTTCTGAACGTTTTAATAGATATCTTCAAAGTGCCTTCTCTTTCGATAAATGTTTAGATAGGAGAAAGATTTCCAGGAAGTTGCCTCAAACAATTTAGTAAGACTTCGAACTATGCATTTGAACTGAGATGGTTTGGGATTGGAATTTGAAAGTAGATATGTTAGGAGTTGATGTTATTTTCTAACTATTGGTAGCTTAGACTTTTTTTTCTTGCTTTCTTTACTTGATATATGTTTCTACACTGAAAACACTCTTTCTAGGAAACATTCTATTTTCACTTTGAAAATATTTGTATGTGTATGTGTGAACAAATGCTTGTTGAATCAAACGTTGATTGTATTAAACACTTTGGTTTTTGCATTCTCATCCTTTATTTTTTATTTTGCCTTTTAATTATGAAAAATTTAAAAATAATACAGTAATGTAGAAAGGGAAAGATAATGAGCACATATATTATCCTTCCCTAGATTTAACAGTTGTTAGCATTTTGCCATGTTTGCTTCATATGACATATGATAGATAACATACACAAATGCATATAATATTGTTCTAAGCCACTTAAAAGTTAAATTACAGATCTCAAGAAGCTTCACCCCTAAATACTTCAGCATACATCTCTAAAAATGGCATTCTTCTACATAACCATAATACCAGTATCACACCAAATTAAACTGATAACAATTTCTCTGCCCATATTTAAATTTTTTCATTTGTCCCCCAAATATTTTGTATCTCTGGTTTGTTCAAAACAAGATCTCATCCAGATATCCCTCTTTTTCTAAGACAATCTCCCCACTTTTCTTCCAGCCCTGCCCCCCACATTCTGGCTTTGTCTGGTTGTTTCCTCATAACATCTTGTCCTGTTCTCTCTTCTCTGTATTTCCTGTATCTGGAAGTTATAACGAACTGAAGGCTTAACTAAATTCAAATTAATCATATTTGGCAAACAAACTTCATGAGTGATGCTGTATACTTCTTATTGTATCATTGGAAGGAACATATTAACCAGTTATCCTACTGTTGGCAATGCTATGTTTAAATGCTGGTTTGAGGTGATAATGGCCAGATCTCTCCATTATAAAGTCATATTCTCTCCTTTGTGACTGGGGAGAAATCTTTGGGTGGTAATTCTTAGGTACCATGTGACAATCCTATCATCAGCATCAACATTTTACTTAAGATTTTTAGCATCCATTGATTGTCCTTGTTTGGATCACTGATTCACGAGAAAACAAAAAGTGGCAATTTTCTAATTTTACCATTTCTCCTATATTTATTAGATGAGATTTATCTATAAATATGGGATAAATCTTCACTTCCTTCCCTTTAATTGTGATTTTCAGAGAAGACATTGATGCAATAGTCACTCTCCTTTAGGGTGCCATTATTGACTCAACAATTTTTAAAAATATATATTCAATGTGTTTAATCAATTCTGGTGATTATACTTTTTAATGTATAATTGTCCAAAAATTATCCAGTGAGAGTCACTTAAAGCTAGCTTCTGTGTCTTTTGACATGTTCCCATTCATTTTTTTTAGTTGAGAAATCATCACACAGATACATTCCATACATGGTGTGCAATCAATGACTCACAATAGCATCACATAGTTGTGTACTCATCACCATGATCATTTATTAGAACACTTGCATCACTACAGAAAAAGAAATAGAAAAAACTCATCCATACCATACACCTTACCCCTCCCTCTCATTGACCACTAGTGTTTCCATCTACCCAATATATTTTACCCTTTGTCCCGCTGATTATTTATTTATTTTTTAATCCATATTTTTTACTCAGCTGCCCATACTCTGGATGTAAGGAAGATAAGACACAAAGTCTTCACAATCACACAGTCACATTGTAAACATACGTGTATTTCCCTCTGGCCACTCCAATATACCATAAACTATGAAGGGATATCTATATAATGCATAAGAATAACCTCCAGAAAACCTTTTGACTGTTTGAAATCTCTCTGCCACTGAAACTTTATTTTGCCTCATTTCTTTCTTCCCCCTTTTGGTCAAGAAGGCGTTCTCAATCTCTTGATGCTGGGTCCCAGCTTATCCCAGGATTACTGTCCCATGTTGCCAGGAGATTTACACTCCTGGGAGTCATGTCCCACATATGAGGAGGGCAATGAGTTCACCTGCCTATTTGGCTTACAGAGAGAAGCCACATATGAGCAACAAAAGAGGCTCCCTGAGGCTGACTCTTAGGCCTAATTTTTGATAAACCGTAGTCCTAGTGAGATCAGTTTCACTCACATCTACTCAATGTCTGATCACTTTTCAACTTTTTAAACAATTCCTGTATGGGGTACTGCTGACTTTCATAGGTTCAGAGCGCTAACTCTGAGTCACAGGTGTCACAGAAATACCTGAAGTTTCTGGGAATGACCATGTTATATGCAAACAGCTAAGTATTGCAGAATTTAGAATTAACAGTTATACCTCCTGAATATATGTGGCTGCTGTAAGAGCTTACAATCTAGGACCCTTTACAACAAGCCCCAACCTGATAACCCCTGTGTCATGGTCAGGTTCATGTGTCAACTTGTCCAAGTGGTGGTACCTGTTTGTCTGGTTGGGCTAGCACTGGCTTGTCTGTTGTGATGAGGACGTTTCATAGAATTAAATCATGATCATGTCAGCTGCATCCACAGCTGATTCCATTTGTAATCAGTCAAAGGGGAGTGCCTTCTGCAATGAGTGATGCTTAATCTAATCACTGAAAGCCTTTTAAGGAGGATTCAGAAGGGACAGGTTCTTCCTCTCTTGGCTGGTAAGCCTCTCCTGTGGAGTTCGTCCACACCCTCCATTGGAATCCTCGGATTCACAGGATTCTGCATTCCTGTGGTCACGTGAGACACTTTTATAAATTTTATTTTTGCAAGTGTTCCCTGTTGATTCTGTTTCTCTAGAGAACCCTAACTAATACACCATGCTCTCAACTTAATTCACTAATTTTTTAAATTATCATTGTCCATATATATGGTTGAAGCATGATAATATTTGTCTTTTTGTTCCTGACATTTCATTCAACGTACAACTCTTAAGTTTCATTCATCTAGTTGCATGCCTCACAACTTCATTCCTTCTTGCAGCTTCTCGGTAGTCCATTGTATGTATACACCATAGTTCCCTCTTTCATTCCTCTGTTGTTGTACCCTTAGGCCACCTCCATTCATTGTGGATCATGAACACTGCAGCCAGAAATACCAGTGTACAACTGTCTATTTATGTACCCACACTCAGTTCCTCTAGGTATATACTGAGCAACAGGGTTTCAGGATCATATGGCAAATCCACCCCCAGCGTCTTGTGAAACTGCCACACTGCCCTCCAAGGGGTTGCACCTCTCATTTCCCTACCAACAGTGAGTAGGTACATTGAAGAAGAAGCTCTAGTGCTTGCTTCTCTCTGTTCATTGTTAAACAGTTTTATTCACACATCATACAATTCAACCTAAGTGTATAGATATACCTTTGCCACCATACTCTATCTAAAGACACTTCTTTTTCTTCCACAAAGAATCCATACCCCTTTTCCAATCCCCCTGCCTGTTGACATTTAGTTTTGACATAATGCCTTGGTTATAATCAGCAGAAGAATATTACAATGTTACTGTTGACTATATACCCTAACTTACATTGATTGTACTTTTTCCCATATACTATTTTCAACACCCTACAATATTGACATCCATTTGTTCCCCCTCATGCAAAAACATTTTTTAATTTTTACATTTAATCACCATCATTATACATGGTAGGCATTCTTTTAATTATACCATCTCAGTCTTTATCCTCTATCTTTCCTTCTGATTTTGTACGTGCTCCCAGCCCTTCTCCCTCTATCATACTCACATTCAGCTTCATTCAGGTGCTATAATCAGAGAGTATTGTACTATCCATTTCTGAATTTTTACAATCAGTCCTGTTACGCAATCTGTATTCCTTTAGCACCAATTGCCCAATCTCTGCACTATTTCTATCTTCTGATAACCTGTGTTCTTAACTTTAATTCTCTAAGTTCACTCATTAATGTTAGTTCATATTAGTGAGATCATACAGTATTTGTCCTTCTGTTTCTGGATATTTCACTCAGGATAATGTCTTCAAGGTGCATTCATGTTGTTACATGCGTTATGACTTTATTCTATCTTACAGCTGCATAATAGTCCATTGTATGTATTTACCGCAGTTTGTTTAGCCACTCATCCATTGATGGACTTTTGGGCTGTTTCCATCTCTTGTCAACTGCAAATAATGCTGCTATAAATAAACATTGGTGTGTAAATGTCCATTTGTGTGCTTGCCCTCATGACCTACCAATGGTATTGCTGGATCATATGGCAATTCTATACTTAGCTTCTTGCATACTTAGGAACTGTCAACTCTCTTCCAGAGTGGTTGTTCTAGTTTGCTAGCTGCTGGAATGCAATATACCAGAAACGGAATGGCTTTTAACAAGGGGAATTTAATGAGTTGCTAGTTTACAGTTCTAAGGCCGAGAATTAAAACAAGTCTATAGAAAAGTCCAATCAAAGGCATCCAGGGAAAGATACCTTGGTTCAAGAAGGCCGATGAAGTTCAGGGTTTCTCTCTCATCTGGAAAGGCACATGGCGAACGCAGTCAGGGCTTCTCTCTCCGCTGGAAGGGCACATGGCAGACATGGCGTCATCTGCTAGCTTACTCTCCTGGCTTCTGGTTTCATAAAGCTCCCCGGGAGGCATTTCCCTTCTTCATCTCCAAAGGTCGCTGGCTGGTGGACTCTCTGCTTCGTGGTGCTGCAGCATTCTCTGCTCTCTCCGAGTCTCTCTGAGTCTCCAAAATATTTCCTCTTTTATAGGACTCCAGTAAACCAATCAAGACCCACTCAAATGGGTGGAGACATGTCATCCCCTAATCCAGTTTAACAACCGTTCTTAACTAAATCACATCAACTAGGGAGATGATCTCATTACAGTTTCAAATATACAGTACTGAGTAGGGATTATTCTACCTATAAGTAATGAGATTTATATTAAAACATGGCTTTCTTAGGGGGCATATATCCTTTCAAACCAGCACAGTGGTTATACCATTTTACGTTCCCAACAACAGAGGATAAGTGTCACTCTTTCTCCACATCTTTTCCAGCACTTGTTGTTTTTTGTGTTTTTTTTTATCATGACCATTCTAGGGGTGTTAGATGATATCTCATTGTGGTTTGGGTTTGCATTTCCTTCACAGTCAGTAAAGTTGAGCATCTTTTCATGTGCTCTTTAGTCATTTGTATTTCCTCTTCTGAGAAGGCTCTGTTCATGTCTTTTGCCCATTTGCTAATTGGGTTGTTGGTCTTTTTGTTGTTGAGTTGAAGAATCTTTTTATATATTCTGGACACTAACCCCTTATCTGATATGTGGTTTCCAAATATCACCTCCCATTGTGTAGGCTGCCTTTTTACTTTCTTGACAAAGTTCTTTAATGCACAAAAGTGTTTAATTTTGAGAAGTTCTCATTTATCTATATCTTTCTTCAGTGCTCATGCTTTGGGTGTAAGATCTAGGCAACTGCCTCCTATTACAAATTTTATAAGATATTTCCTTACATTTTCTTCTAAAAGTTTTATAGTCTTAGATCTAATGTTTAGGTCTTTGATCCATTTTGAGTTAATTTTTGTATAGGGTATAGGATATGGATCCTCTATCATTCCTTTGCATATGGATATCCAGTTCCCTAAGTGCCATTTATTGAAGAGGGTGCTCTGCCCCAGGTGAGTTGGCTTGACTACCTTATCAAGATCAATTGTCCATAGATGAAAGGGTCTATGGCTGAACACTCTATTCGATTCCATTGATCAGTATATCTATCTTTATGCCAGTACCATGCTGTTTGACCACTGTAGCTTTGTGATATGCTTTAAAGTCAGGTAATGTGAGACCTCCCACTTCATTTTTCTTTCTCAAGATATTTTTAGCTATTCAGGGCACCCTGTCCTTCCAAATAAATTTGGTTATTGGTTTTTCTATTTCTGTGAAGTAAGTTTTTGGGATTTTATTGGTATTGCATTGAATCTATAAATCAGTTTGGATAGAATTGACATCTTAACTATATTTAGTCTTCCAATCCATGAACACAGTATGCCCTTCCATTTATTTAGGTTTTTCATGATTTCTTTTATTAATTTCTTGTAGTTTTCTGTGTATAAGTCTTTTGTATCCTTGGTTAAATTTATTCTTAAATATTTGATTCCTTTGTTTGTTATTGTAAATGGAATTTTTTTCTTGATTTCCTCCCCAAATTCCTCATTACTAGTGTATAGAAACACTACTGAGTTTTGGGTATTGATCATGTACCCTGCCACTTTGCTGTATTCACTTATTAACTCTATAGCTTTGCTGTGTGTTTTTTGGGATTCTCAACATATAGTATCATATCATCTCTAAGCAGTGAGGGTTTTACTTCTTCCTTTCCAATTTGGATGCTTTTATTTCTTTTTTCTTATCTAATTGCTCTGGCTAGAACTTCCAGCACAATGTTGAATAGCAGTGGTGACAGTGGGCATCCTTGTCTTGTTCCTGATCTTTGGGGGAAAACTTTCAGTCTTTCCCTATTGAGGATGATGTTAGTTGTGGGTTTTTCATATATTCCCTTTATTATATTGACGAAGTTCCCTTCTATTCCTATCCTTTGAAGTGTTTTCATCAAGAAAGGACATTAAATTTTGTCAGGTGCCTTTTCTGCATCAATCAAGATGATCATGTAGTTTTTCTTCTTTGATTTGTTGATATGATATATTGCATTAATTTTTCTTATGTTGACTCATTCTTGTACACGTGGAATAAAATCCACTTGGTCATGGTCTGTGATTCTTATAATGCACTGTTGGGTTTGATTTGAAAGTATTTTATTCAGGATTTTTGCATCTACTTTCATTAGAGAGATTGGTTTATAATTTTCTTTTCTTGTAGTATATTTGTCTGGCTTTGGTATGATGATGACGTTGGCTTCATAGAATGAGTTAAGTAGCTTTCCCTCCTTTTCAATTGTTTTGAAGAGTTTGGGCAGAACTGGTACTAATTCTTTCTTGAATGCTTGATAGAATTCACATGTGAAGACATCTGGTCCTAGACTTTTCTTTTCTGGGAGCTCTTGATGACTGTTTCAATCTCTTTACTTGTGATTGGTTTGTTGAGGTTGTATATTTCTTCTCAAGTCATTGTTGGTTGTTCATGACTTTCTAGGGAGTTGTCCATTTCATCTAAGTTGTCTAGTTTGTTAGCATATAGTTGCTCATAGAATCCTCTCATCACCTCCTTTATTTTTGTGGAGTCAGTGGTCATGTCTTCTCTACCATTTCTGATTTTATTTATTTGCATCCACTCTCTTTTTCTTTTTGTCAACCTAGCTAAGGGTCCATCAAGTTTATTGATTTTCTCAAAGAACCAACTTCTTGTTTTGTTGATTTTGATTATTTTCATATTCTCAATTTCATTCATTTCTGCTCTAATCTTCATTATTTCCTTCCTTGTGCGTGCTTTGGGGTTGGTTTGCTGTTCTTTCTCTAGTTCTTTCAAGTGAACAGTAAATTCCTCAATTTTTGCTCTTTCTTCTTTTTAAATATAGGTGTTTAAGGCAATAAATTTCCCTGTTAGCACTGCCTTTCCTGCATCCTATAAATTTTGATCTGTTGTGTTTTCATTTGCCTCAAGATATTTACTTATTTCTCTTGTAATTTATTCCTTGACCCACTGATTGTTTAGCTTCCATATATTTGTGAAGTTTCTGGCCCTCTTCTTGTTATTGATTTCAAACATCATTCCACTATGATCTGAGAAAGTGTTTTGTATGATTTCCATATTTGTAAATTTATTGAGACTTGCTTTGTGACCTAGCATGTGGTCTATCCTTGAGAATGATCCATGAACACTTGAGGAAAACGTGTATCCTGTCGATGTGGGGTGTAATGTTCTGTAAATGTCTGTTAGATCTAGTTAATTTATTGTATTGTTCAAATTCTTTGTTTCTTTATTGATCCTCTGTCTAGACATTCTATCCATTGATGACAGCAGGTAATTGAAGTCCACAATTATTATGATAGAGGTGTCTATTTCTCCCTTTAGTGTTGTCAGTGTTTGCCTCATGTATTTTGAAGCACTCTGGCTTGATGCATAAATATTTATGATTGTTATGTCTTCTTGTTGAATTGTTCCTTTTATTAGTACATAGTGTTCTTCTCTGTCTCTTTTAATTGTTTTACATTTGAAGTCTAATTTGTTGGATATTGGTATAGCTACTCCTGCTCTTTTCTGATTGTTGTTCGCATGAAATACCTTTTCCTAACCTTTCACTTTCAACCTACTTTTGTTCTTGGGTCTAAAATGAGTCTCCTGTAGACAGCATATAGATGGATCCTGTTTTTTAATCCATTCTGCCAGTCTATGTCTTTTGATTGGGGAGTTTAATCCATTAACATTTAATGTTATTACTGTAAGGGCAGTACTTTCTTCTACCATTTTGCCATTTGGATTTTATATGTCATAACTCATTTTTTTTTAATCTTTTTACCTTTACTTATAATGTTCATTTCTACACTCTTCTTCAGACCTCTCTCTCCTGCCTTTTCCTATCTGCCTGTAATGTTCCCTTTAGTATTTCTTGCAGAGATGGTGTCTTGTTCACAAATTCTCTCAGTGATTGTTTGTCTGAAAATGTTTTAATCTCCCCTTCATTTTTTTTAATTTTATTTTTTGTGCTTTATTTAATCTCCCCTCATTTTTAAAGGACAATTTTGCTGGATACAGAATTGTTGGTTGGCAGTTTTTCTCTTTTAGTACCTTAAATATATCATACCACTGCCTTCTCACCCCCATGGTTTTGGCTGAGAAATCCACACATAGTCTTATTGGGTTTCTCTTGTATGTGATGGATTGCTTTTCTCTTGTTGCTTTCAGATGTCTTTCTCTTTGACATCTGGCAATCTGATTAGTGAGTGTCTTGGAGTATGTCTATTCAGATCTATGTATTTGGGGTATGTTGCACTTCTTTGATCTGTAATTTTATGTCTTTCATAAGAGATGGGAAATTTTCAGTTGATTATTTCCTCCATTAGTCTTTCTTCTTTTCCTTTCTCTTCTCCTTTGGGACACCCACAACACATATATTTGTGTGCTTCATGTTGTCATTCAATTCCCTGAGACCCTGCTCATATTTTTCCATTCTTTTCCCTATACTCTCTTTTATGCATTGGATTTCAGATGCCAAGTCCTCTAGTTCACTAATTCTTTCTTCTGCCTCTTCAAATCTATCATTGTAGGTTTCCATTTTTTTTCATCTCTTCTATTATGTCTTTCATTCCCATAAGTTCGGTGATTTGTATTTTCAAACTTTTGATTTCTTCTTTTTGTTTGCCTATTGCCTTCTTTATGTCCTCCTCAACTCATTGCTTTGATTTTCGATGAGATTTTTCCACGTGTGTTCGAACATCTGCACAAGTTGTTTCAACTCCTCATTAGAATTTTTGGTTTGTTCCTTTGATTGGGCCATATCTTTGATTTTCCTATTATGACTCGTTATTTTTTGCTGGATTCTAGGCATTTGACTTTCATAATTAGTTAATTCTGGAGGTTGCTTTGACTCTTTGACCTATTATTTTCTTGCTGGATGACTTTGTTCTCTATCTGTTCTTTGGCATTCAGTTCATCTTTTTCTAGATGTCTAGCATAGGTTTTGTTTAATTGATCAGAATTTTTCAGTTCTTGTTTTACTGTTTCATGCTCTGTTTATATGGAGCTTTTTTTTTTGTTTGTTTGAGGAGGGTCGCCTTACATATTATAGGCCCCAGTTAGATTTTCCCACACCAGACAGGCTTACATCTCAGGAAGAAACAGTAGCCAGCATCAGTTTTCCTAAAAGGTTGCCAGAAATTCCTATGAAGTCTCTAGACTTTGTGCTTTTCCTATCCTGCCCAGCTTGTGGTGCTTGTCTGCCTGTGCCTTCTGACCAGTGTAAAGTGACATGGTGCCTTTAATTTCAGCAGACTCTCCCTGCCAGGGGTGTGGTTGAGACAGAGGTGAGGTTGTAGAGTGGCTTTAATTGCTTCACTTTCCCAGTTTCTGGGTCCTGAATTCCTTGAGGGAGGGATCCCCACCTGTTTCTTGGGGAAGGTACAGCCTTTAGGGAATTAACAACTTTCACCTGACTACTTTGTCTCTCAGAACTTAATTCTGTCATTGCCTGGCAGTGCTGGAGCCTGAGAAAGCTTCCAGTTCTATCAAATGAGCTGTTAAGTAGTAGAAAAAAGCAACAACAAAAAATCTTTTCCAGAGCAGGATCCCTGCTCCTTGGGTTTATCAATCAAGAGCTTAAGTTGGTACTAGGCTCTATGTATCTTCAGGCTCTATGGGTCCACATTTTTTTTTAAAAGGATTCAGCCCTTTTCCAGTATTTGGTGCTATCCAAATCAAAACATTTCTGTTTTTTTTTTTTCCTTTTTTATCAGCTCCACCCCCTTTCTGTTGGGGCAAAAACTCCTAGTACCTTTAGTGCTTATTCCAGGTTTATCTGTGTTGGGGTCCTATTTTTAGTAGTCAGAATTTGTTAATTAATTCCACAATTGGAGCTTGATTGAGTTAAGCCCTTGTTGCTAGTAAATTCTGTTTTCTTTCCCTTCAGGGAACCAGCCTGATGCATCCATGGGGGCAGGGCACTTGCCTCTGCAGCTTGGGGAATTTACAATTTTGTGTGGGATCTCAGCTGGTCCAACTTGTCCAGACTTGTGTATGTTGTATGTCTGGTCACTGATATTCCCCCAGCAGTTGTTCTGTACTGTTCTTGGCTTTTTAGTAGCTGCTTTGGAGGAAAAACTTAATTCCACAACTAACTAAGATACCATCTTGCTCTGCCCACCTTCCCCATTCATTTTTGAATACTTTCTTTGTTTCTGGCACAAGATGTCCCAGGACCATATTCTACGTTCCTTGTCTCAAACCTTGAATTAACCATTTCGTCAAAGATTCAGTTCAGGTTCATTTTAGTGGGGAATGGAATTTAGTTACCCAAACCTGTGTTTTGTAGGTGCTCATGTCTCCTGTGTTTTCATATGGCAAAAATTAGGCTCTTTCAGTGGGCAAAGTGAGAAAACATGAGGTCAGGGAGTTAATGCTTCAATCTTACAGAGTTTCTGTTTGGGTTGCTGGAAAGTTTTTGGTAATGGATGGTGGTATAACATTGTGAATGTAATTAATGGCACTGAATTGTTATTTGAATGTGATTTAAAAACTGTTCATGGAAGCCAAAAACCAGGCCCATATAAAATGATGAGCTTAATCGATAAATGTGGTGTGTGTTCTGATCGTTACACTACTTGCCATTTCCTGTATCATTCTTCTTTAGGCTTCCCATTTCTCTGAAACTCAACATTGACATCCAGGTGTTCAAGTAAAAGGAAGAGTTGCATGTCCTTCACTTGCAATCAAAAGTTAGAACAGATTAAGCTTAATGAGGAAAGCATGTCGAAAGCTGAGATAGGCTAAAAGCTAGGCCTCTTGTGCCAGTTACCTGTTATGAAAATAAAGGGAGAGCTCTTGAAGGATATTAAAAATGCTCATCCAGTGAACACATGAATGATAAGAAAGTGAAATAGCCCTATTGCTGATATAGAGAAAGTTTGAGTGGTCTGGATAGAAGATCAGACCTGTCACAACATTCTCTTAAGCCAAAACCTAATCCAGAGCAAGCCCCTAACTCTCTTCAATTTTTTGAAGGCTGACAGAGGTGAGCAAGCTGCAGAAAAAAAGTTTGAAGCTACCAGAGATTGGTTCATGAGGTTTAAAGTATGAAGCAGTGTCCATGACATAAAAGTGCAGGGTGAAGCAGCAATGCTAATGTAGAAGCTACAGCAAGTTATTCCATAAGGTCTAGGTAAGATAATTGATGAAGGTGACTGCAGTAGACAGATTTTCAATGTAGACAGAACAGCCTTATATCGGAAGAAAATGGCATCTAGAACTTTCGTAGTTACAGAGAAGTCAGTGCCTGGCTTCAAAGCTTCAAAGACTGACTCTCTTGTTAGGAGCTAATGCAGCTGGTGACTTTAAATTGAAGCCAATGCCCATTCACCATTCCAAAAATCCTAAGTCACCTAAAATTATGCTAAATCTACTTCACCTGTGCTTTAAAAATGGAACAACAAAGAATGGACGACAGCATATCTATTTACAACATGGTTTAGTAGATACTGTAAGCTCTCTACTGAGACCTACTGCTTAGAAAAAAAAAGATTCCTTTCAAAGTATTACTGCTTATTGACAATGCACCTGGTCGTCCAAGAGCTCTGATGGAGATGTAAGATGAGATTAATGTTGTTTACCTGCCTGCTAACCCAAAATCCACTCTTCAGCCCTTAGATTAAGGAGTCATTTTGACTTTCAAGTCTTATTATGTAAAAAAATACATTTCATACTATTATTTCTGCCATGGATAGTCACTCCTCTGATGGATCTGGGCACAGTAAATTGAAAGTTTCCTGGAAAGGCTTCACCATTCTAGATGCCATTAACAATATTCAAGATTCATGGGAGAAGGTCAAAAACCAACATTAACAGAAGTTTGGAAGAAGTTGATTCCAACTCTCATGGATGACTTTGAGGGGCTCACAACTTCAGTGGAGGAAGTAATTTTAGATGTGATGGAAATGGCTAGAGAACCAAAACTTGAAATGGATCCTGAAGATGTGATTGAATTTCTGCAATCTCATGAGAAAACTTTAACAGATGAGGTGTTGCTTGTTATGGATGAACAAAGAAAGTGGTTTCTTGAGATGGAACCTACTTGGTAAGGATGCTGTGAATAGGTTGAAATGATAACAAAGGATTTAGGATATTACATCAACTTAGTTGAGAAAGCAGTGGCAGGGTTTGAGAGTATTGACTCTGATTTTGAAACAAGTTCTACTGTGGGCAGAATGCTATCAAATAGCATTGCGTGCTATAGTGAAATCTTTCAGGAAAGGAAGAGTCAATTAATGTGACATACTTCATTGTTGTATTATTTTAAGAAATTACTAGTCATCCCAACCTTCATCAACCACACCCTGACCAGTCAGCAACTGTCAAGGCAAGACCCTCCACGGGTAAAAAGATTATGACTCACAGAAGTCTCAGATGATGGTTAGCATTTTTTAGCAGTAAAGTATTTTTAAATTAGGGGATGTAACATTGTTTTTTTAGACAGAATGCTATTACACACTTAATAGACTACAGTATGGTGCAAACATAACTTTTATATGCAGTGGGAAATAAATTCATATGGCTCAGTTTATTGCAATATTAGCTGGATGTAGGTGGTCTGGACCCGAACCTAACACTCTCTCTGAGGTAGGCCTGTATATGTTACTAGAATAATAAATTAAAAAAAAAACCAAAAAACTAACACATCAAGGACTGTAAAATATAAATAGTGAACCCTAATGTAAACCATGGGCTCTAGTTAATAATACAATTATAAAAATGTTCTTTCACTAAATATAACAAATGTATCATACTAATGTAAGGTATTACTAATATAATACTAGGGTGGTATATTGGAACACTGTTTTTTATGCATGATTCTTCTATAAACCTATAACTTCTATAATGAAAAATAAAATAAATAAAACTTTTAAATGTTATGAGTTTATATTGATATTTCCAATTCAAATTTAATATTGAATTGTTTTAAACTTTTTGATTTCCTCTTATCTCTTTTCTGTTTATACTGTTATTCTTGGTCCCTAATAATATAAATAGTCAGTTATTTACTTCATCCTATAATCTACAGAAATAGTTTCAAAATAATATACCAATGTTTTTACTAGCAATAGAATTGCTGAATGAAGTTTGAGATTTCTTACTGGAAGTATCCATTAAGGATGTATAGTCAAAGTACTGGGTTCCAAAGTCTCTTGAAGTGATTCTTCCCTTTGTGTGGTTATTTCCAATGTGTGCTTAGTTTCATTTATCTTAGTGCATTTTCAATTTCAGGGCTTGCTTTATTTTTTCTTTTGGATTTTATTTTATCATTTGGCTATGTAAAATATCTGCATGGATCAAAAATCCAAACTATCTGAAAAGTTGACTTCCAACCCTTTTCTTTCAATTTTTTACCTCTCCTGCCCTGTGGACAATTATTTTCATTAATTTCAGATTTATTTTTTAATGTTTCTTTTTGAAAATGAAAGTTATTACATGTACACATATATTCACTATATTGCATTATGTATTTCCCCTCTTTTTACACAAAAGGCATGCCATTCACTGTGAATTTTTCACTGAACACATACAGGGCTCACACTGTTACAAACTGTATCAATACATATAATTCTTTCCTGTACATTACAGCTGCATCCTACTTCATATTGTTGGATATACCATTGTTCCCAGCTCATGGGTATTTGTATTGTTTCTAATCTTTTGCTGTAGTAAGTAACCTTATATTTTGTCATTTCATTTTTGTACTGGTTTATCTTTAGGACAGAATTGAAGATCTTTAGGGCATTCATTTCTTCTTGCCTTCTCATTACTTTTCTTTAACATTTAAAATTATCAAATAAATTATGTATGCATAAGACTATGTAATATAAAAGTGAAGTTAAATGAGTACCATCCAGTCTCCTCATCTTCAGAATAGCCTGTTATCAAAACTTTTGAAGCCTTCTGCATGTCCCTTTCCAATAACAAACCTCCACCTCTTCTCACCAGAAGTAACCATTATCCTGAATTCTGTGTTGACCACTTCCTGAATTTTCTTTATAGTTTCATCACATTCTTATGTCTCCCCAAACAATACATTGTTAAACTTTATGTAAATCAAATCAAAGTGAATCTATTACTTTGTGAATTACTTTCACTCAACATTAGCTTTGTGATGCATTCATGTTGATATGTGAAGCTATAGGCTATTTATCCATTTAATATTCTCTTGTATGATTAGACCGCAATTTATTTAGCTATCCTACTCTTGATGGACGTTGGATGGTTGCCATTTTTTCATTCTTATAAGCAATGCTGCAATCAATATCTTTGTATGTATTTGTGGTCTACATGTCCAGGAGTTTTTCTAGGCTCTGTGTCTGGGAATGCAATTGCTGGGATGTATGGGATGTACAGCTACAACTTGCTTGATGTATCCAACAATATTCAGTTACCAGGAAAAGAATCTGCCAGAGTTTAATAAAAAAAGGACTTATTATAGGTTATTGATAAGTTACAGAATTGTTGGGAGAGCTGAAGAAACAGGCTCTAAGCTGAAGATCTAGGAATGATTCCCAAGGCCACACCAGAGGACTACACCACCATGAAAGCTGCCACTTTTCCCTTCATCAGAAAGCTATGTTTTGAGTCAGAAGGCTGCCAGGACAGCTCCTGCTACAAAGTCACACTGCCTTTGGTACCACTAGGAAGCCACTTCAGCTAAATCAGGAAGCCGCTGTTAGACCTGCTGGCTCCAGAACAGGCTGCCTCTGCTTGGAACCATTTTTTAAAATTGGGAAGCCACCGTTATAATTCTCCTTGCCAAACAAATGACCGAGCCTGGCCTCTCTCCCCACTTAACTCAGTTCAGATCTCACTGAGTGTATTGGATTAGTCAAACGTAATCACTTCCAGAACCCTAGCTACAGGGGTGTCTTGGAAATGTAGTTTTTAGTTTTCTGTTCTTTGAAATATAGAACGGTACACTAGAAAAAAGTTGGCATAAAAGTTGAGCCCACTTGAAATAATGTCAAGTTGCTTTCTTATGAGAATAAGGATATGAGAATTTTGTCACCAAGGCTTGGCTTCCTCCAGCTTTTGTTTTTGAAAATCTATGTATTCTCATTTTAATTTGAGGTTCATTGTTAATAATGAGTTGGAGCATGTTTTCATCTGTATATTAACTATTCATATTTGTTTTTCAGAGATAGGCCTGTTTATGTCTTCTGTACCTTTCTTGCTTTGTTTCTTCTTATTCATTAGGGTTCTCCATATATTCTGGATAATGGTTCTTTGTTGGTTCTATGTTACAAACATCTTCTCAGATAGAGGCTTATGTTTTCACTTTCAGAATGGTGATTTTACTGGTTAAAAATATTCTTTTGATAAGTATGATTGCTGAATCATTATACAATATTTCTTTTTTCTCTAGTACCTGAGAGCAGCTAGAAGTAAAAATCTAAAATGGTGGAATTGTAACCCATTCCAACCTCTGAAATCTGTTCTACTACTAACTGTTGCAATGTGTTTTGAAATTTATTGCTTTTTTGTAGGTATATTATTTTTCACACACACAAAATTTTTCTTCTAGTCTCCAGTGTTTTGGAGCAGCTAGAAGGAAAAATCTGAAATAGTGGAATGGTAACCCATAACAAACTCTGAGATCTGTTCTGTAACTACTTGTTGAGGTGTACTTTGAAAGTCATTGCTTTTGCTTTATTTTCTTTTTTATATGTTATATGTAACAACAAAAAATGTTTAAAAAATGTTCTTTTGTATTTTCCCTAAAAGTTTTTTTTCCAGTTTTGTCCCTGACCCATCTAGAATTGATTTTATGTATAGTGAGGGGCAGGAATCCCTTTTCACTTTGCTCTATATGGACAACTTCTCTGATCTGCTATGCCAAATCTATCATACATCATCTTTTGATTTATGCATGGATCAATATCTAGGATCTCTTTTTGTTCCATTGGTCTGCTTTTCTTCCCTGTACTAATACCACACCATCCTGGTGACTGCTGTTCTGTAACACATCTTGATCCTGGTTGTGCCAGTCTGAAAGGATGGATGCACCCTAGAAAAGCCATGTTTTAATCCTAATCTCATTTTGTAAAGGCAGTCATTTATTCTAATCCCTATTCAGCACTGTATGTTTGAAACTGTAATTCGATTATCTCCCTGGAGATGTGACTCAATCAAGAGCAGCTGTTAAACTGGAATAGCTGGAGACGTGTCTTCACCCATTTGGGTGGGTCTTGATTAGTTTCTGGAGTCCTATAAAAGAGGAAACATTTTGGAGAAAGCTAGAGATTCAGAGAGAGCAGAGCAGAACCACATAGCCACAAGAAGCAGGGTCCACAAGCCCGCGACCTTTGGAGATGAAGAAGGAAAATGCCTCCTGGGGAGCTTCATGAAACAGGAAGCCAGGAGAGAAAACTAGCAGATGACACCATGCTTGCCATGTGCCCTTCCAGCCAAGAGAGAAGCCTTGGCTATGTTCGCTATGTGCCTTCTCACTTGAGAGAGAAACCCTGAACTTCATCGGCTTTCTTGAACCAAGGTATCTTTCCCTGGATGGATGCCTTTGATTGGACATTTCTATAGACTTGTAATTGGGATATTTCCTTGGTTTTAGAACTGTAAATTAGCAACTTATTAAATTCCCCTTTTAAAAAGCCATTCAGTTTCTGGTATATTGCCTTCTGGCAGCTGGCAAACTGGAACACTTGTGGATCCCTTTCACTTGTCCTAGCTATTCTTCATCCTTGGCCTGTCTCTAAACACTTTAGGGTTAGATCGCTAAGTTCCTTGACACATCTTGTTGAGATTTTTGTTGGAATTAGTTTAGATCTCTAGGACAGCTTGGAGAGAATTGATATATTTAAGAAAATCAGTCTTTATATCCATGGAAAATTATGTAATTCTATTTATTTAGGTCTTATTCAGTAGCTTTCACCAAAATATTATTTCCTTATCCCAAAAGATCATACACATCTTTGGTTATTTCTTAGTGCTTTATTTCTGTTGTTGTTACTCTTGCTTTTTTGAATTAGGCTTATTATTATTATTATTATTTGCATGGGCAGGCACCGGAAATCAAACCTGGGTCTCTGGCATGGCAGGTGAGAGCTCTACCTGCTGATGTAGAAATGCAATTGAATCATATATTGATCCTATGCCTAGCAAATGTGCTAAATTGTCTCATTCATTTGATTAAGTAATAGATGGTAGGCTGTTTTCTATGTAGAACATAATATTATCTGCAAACTATGGCAGTTTGATTTCTTTTTGATTCCTGTTCTTATTCTTGTCTTAGCATACAAGCGAGGATTCCAGAACAGTGATGAGTAGAAGTGTGGATGTTGTATAACCTTTTATTATTCCTGATTTTGAAGAGCATGTGCTTAATGTTTCACAACTGAGAATAGGTCTGAAGATTCCCTTTATCATGTTAAGGACATGCCTTCTTCTTTCTAGTATATAAAAGTTTTTCTTTTTGTCTCATGAATGATTTAAAAAATTGTATCAAATGCTTTTCCTGTATAAAGTCAGATTACAACATAATTTTTCTTCTTTGATCTATTAATGTGTCTTAATTCTTAGCTGCTAAAACAAATAACATACAACAGTTGGCTTAAACAATGGGAGTATATTGGCTCATAGTGTCGAGGTCAGAAGAAGTCCAAAACTGAGGCATCAGCAAGGCGATCCTTTTTCCGTGGAGACTGTGGCATTCTGAGCCTGGCTGCTCCTTGGCTTTTTGGTCACATGACATGTGGTAGTGCTTTCTCTTCTCTCTTTCCGGTTCTGTTGACTTCCAGCTTCTTGCTCTTTCTGTGGCTTTCTCTCTTTTCAGGCCTCGTTACCAATGAAAAATTATGGCAGTGACTACTAGAAGGGCTAGTAAGAAAAAGCTCTAAAAGTTACTGTTGAGGAAAGAGAACAGGCTGAGGTGGCTAGAGGAAAAGGAAAACTAACTTTTCATTTATTTTTCTTGCACCATTTAAAATTGGATTACCATGGAAAGGTATTACTTGCATAAGTTAAAACGTGCAAAAATGAACATGCAACTCAAAATTAGAATCACAAATCCCTACATATGATTTGTATCTTCTTAGCTAAAGTTCACCATTGACCTGATGGACTTTAAGATCTCTTCAATGATTCAGGCATATGGGTCTTTTCCAAGACTCTGCAAGAAAGGTGACAAATTTGACTTCAGAAACTGCCAACATCATCTCTTCTTTAAATACATTGTCAGGCTTCTGACTGCAACTTTATAAGTGGAGGAAGTCTCCAAGATTATTGCTGCTCCCTTCATCTGATTTACAAGAAGAGAGATAGAACCAGCTTTGAAACTGTCCATGGGACAATATTTTCACTAAGGACAGCTTCAGAAAAGATTATCTTTCTTATATTATTTGTTTTACACTTTTATATAAAGCATCTTATTTGATTTTCACAGTAATACAGCAGCCCTTGGAGGCAGGAAGAGTACCTATTATTAGTCCAATTTAGTGGATGAAGAAACCAAACCCTAGAGATGTAAGTTACCAGCCCAAAAGCTCTTAGCTATTACATGATTGTGACTGGAGCTAAAACAAGTTTACTGACTACCACACCGGTCTCTCTGTTAGACTGGATGTGTCTGGCGTCTTAGAAAAGACAATAATCGAACTCACACACACGAAAAGAAAGAAACATTCCCCCATTTTATTTTATGAGTTATTACAAACTTGGTATAAGAAAATCATGCAATCACAGTATTGAAAAGAAAAGTGTAGGTTAATCTTATTTGTGAACATGGATGCAGAAATCCTGAATAAAATATTAGCAAACTGAATCTAGTAATTAAATAAAAAAAAAAACCATTCCAAGCATTTTTTGGTTTATTCCAAGAATGAAAGCTTGGTTCAATATTGTAACATATAGTAAACGCAATTGATCTCATTTTCTTGGGAACTGAATCATGTCGCCCACAAAAAAAGGCATGTTCAGGATCTAATCCTGATCCTGTGTGTGAATCTATTTGTAATGGGGCCCCTGAAGATGTTAGTAGGGTGAGCCCAAACTGAGTGAAGATAGGCCTTCATCCTATATGGCTGAAATCCTTCCAAGCTGGAATTCAATGGAATACAAAAGGGAAAGGAGAAGATGCCGTCATGAGCGTTGCCACATGACTAGAGCTAAGGAACCCTAAGATTGCTGGCCGGTCAGAAGATACTGACCCCAGGGAAAAGCAAGCCTTTTAACCTCTGAAACCGTGAGCCAACAAATTCCTGTGTGAAGCCAATCTATTGGGTGGTATTTCTTTTAGCAGCTGGGAAACCAAAACATGCCTATCATTCATACCATTGCATTTTAGTATTTGGATTTACAACACCTATTTTCTTCTACAACCATTTGTGTCCTTTATGCTTGACCTATAGGTTGATTCTAAAAACTGAAAAACAATATCCAGTGTTTATAATTTTAATAGTATATTAATATTTGTTCAATGAGGGAGCATATATTGTAAGAGTTAGATAGGAAATGAGATCCTGTGTTACTAAGCTCAGGTACTTGTGCAAGAAGAAAATTGTAAAATTCTGGCGTGAAGAGCAAGCAGTTTGCAGGAGAAGGGAAGAGGGATTGTTATTACAACTATTTATTTTTATTATTTTATGCCCTCATAAGTAACATTATCCAACTTTAAAATTGTATCATTTCTTTCAGAGAAACTATTTTTTTAATGGAAATAATATGAAACCTCTATTTTATATATTGGACAAGAACAGAGCTAAGTAATCCAACTCTACTGCAGCATTACAAAAATCACCCACAATGTAGGATTTAAATGCAACCTGCATAAAGACTCTTGTCACGTAAAATGTAATATGATTGCTGCTGACCCCCCCCCAGTACTTCCGGTTCCTACCTATATCCTGTTGCAATACTGGTGAGCCCAGTGGTTTTATTATCTAAATAAATCATTTAAAAAATAATGCTTTTGAAAGTACAAGTCAAAATGCCTCAGCAACCCTATATCCAATTCCAACTTTATTTAAATGAGTTATATTGGCTTCCCGCACAAACTAGAGCAATAAATCTTCCATGTTTAAGTACCTTCCTTACCCAACTAACTAAAAGGGAAATCAAAGTGTTGGTAAATAAAAGGGCAGGAATGAGTATACCCTTTTAATTTGTTTTAAATATTTTTAAGGTTTAAAAAGCGTTAAAGTTTATAATTCCTAATAGTAAAATATTATCTGAATGAATACCTTAGTGGTAAACCACTGCAAGATGTGTCAACTGCATTTTGGACAAAGGGGTAGGGATTATCTTCAAAACATCCCAGCTTTTTTGATGAGAAGGTCAGAGGTACACTGGTTTGCATTACTGTGCCATTCAGTAAGTGATCTACATTGCTTTTCCTTCAGCAAAGACTTTATTTGTTAAAAGGACATTATGATTGATTTCCAAATTCGGCTGATAATTTACTGATGACATTCATAACCTTTGGGTCGCTCTGGTATTTTGACATATTTGCTGGGTCCTGGGCCACATCCTGGAAAGCCACCATAACTTCGGGATCCTGTGGATCCTGCCTGGGTGCAAGAATCTCTCCGGATCAGTAAGAATTTCATTGAGCCCAGGCATTCCTGCCATTCCAGGCATGCCTTTTCCCATTCCAGGCATCCTCCTGGGAAAGCCACCTGGAAAAGGGCCATGCCGAATTCTTGACTGTCCTCTGGCTTCTTCCTCCCTCTGGGCTCTCTCAGATTCTGCCCGAGCCTTTTTACCTCTTTCTATTCTTTCTTTGACTCTCGCTCCTCACCTTTTGCTCATACTATCTCCAATGTTCTGCAGTTGTCTGGGCCCTCTGTTGAAGTTATTTCAGCATTGCACTTGCATCTTCACCGTAATCCATTTTACAAGCAAGAGCAAGATCATGGGCTGCCTCTTCCCAGTGGTCCAGATGTCTGTGTACTTTCCTCGCCATTTGTAAAGCTGAGCTGAATCAGGATTTATTTCAGTAGCTCTGTCACAGTCTCGGATGGCAGCATCTGGCTTCTGTGATTTGATGAAGACACTGGCCCTCTTGGCATACAGAATGGTCAAGCGAGGATTCAGCTTTTTTTTTTTTAATTAATTAAAAAAATTTTTTAATACCAAAAAACACCAAACGCAAACATTCTTAACTTTTGATCATTTTGTTCTACATATATAATCAGTAATTCACAATATCATCACATAGTTGCATGTTCATCATCATGATCATTTCTTGGAACCTTTGCATCTATTCAGAAAAAGAAATAAAAAGAAAACAGAAAAAAACTCATACATACCATACCCCTTACCCTTCCCTTTCATTGATCACTAGCATTTCAATCTAAATTTATTTTAACATTTGTTCCCCCTATTATTCATTTTAATTCCCTATGTTTTACTCATCTGTTGTTAAGATAGATAAAAGGAGCATCAGGCACAAGGTTTTCACAAGCACACAGTTCACATTGTGAAAGCTATATCATTATACAATCGTCTTGAAGAAACATGGCTACTGGAACACAGCTCTACATTTTCAGGCAGTTCCTTCCAGTCTCTCCATTACATCTTGAACAACAAGGTGATATCTACTTAATGCATAAGAATAACCTCCAGGATAACCTCTCAACTCTGTTTGGGATCTTTCAGTCATTGACACTTTATTTTGTCTCATTTCACTCTTTCCCCTTCTGGTTGAGAAGGTTTTCTCAATCCCTTGATGCTGAGTCTCAGCTCATTCTAGGATTTCTGTCCCACATTGCCAGGAAGGTTCACACCCCTGGGAGTCATGTCCCACACAGACAGGGGGAGGGCAGTGAGTTTGCTTGTTGTATTGGCTGGAGAGAGAGACCACATCTGAGCAACAAAAGAGGTTCTCTTGGGGATGACTCTTAGGCTTAATTTTAAGTAGGCTTGACCTATCCTTTATGGGGTTAAGCTTCGTATGAACAAACCTCAAGATTGGGGGCTCAGCCTATAGCTTTGGTTGTCTGCACTGCTTGTGAGAATATCAAGAATTCAACTTGGGGAAATTGAATTTTCCCCCTTTCTCGCCATTCCCCAAAGGGGACTTTGCAAATAGAGGATTCAGCTTTTAATGGCGTCTGTGAACAAGCTGACGGCTTTCTGTAATTCACCATCATTTAGGGTATCAATGGCAGCCACTTTCTCATCATTTGCCTGAAGGATCATCTTCATGTTTTCCACTTTTTTACGTCCCTTTCTTGTTTTTCTATGGCATGTATTGAGTAATGCTTTCAGAGAAGATCCGCATATGATAAATATCTGAATCCTTGTCCATACATTAATGTCTACATCTTCTTCCCATTTTTGATTGCTAACTCATGAAGATATCAAATTTTATGTTTCAAACATTTTTTCTTCAATCCTTTAAAGGCAATAGTCGATTGTCTTACAGCACAAGTGCTGCTAATAAGAAGTCTGATGCTTAAATGATTCTTGTTGCTTTGCATTTTAGTTACCTGGGCAGCTGAAACAAATATGCAGTGGGATGGGTTGAACAATGGGAATTTATTTGCTCATGGTTTTCAGGTTAGGAAAAATGTCTAAATCAAGGCATCAGTGATGCTTTCTCCTTGAAGACTTGGTCCTTAGCTTTTCACATGACAAGGCACATGGTGGCATCTCTTTTTCTCTTCTGGGTTCAGGTGACTTTCAGCTTCTTGCTTCCTGTGGCTTTCTCTCTCTCTCTGTCTGAATTTCATTCTGTTTATAAATAACTCCAATAAAAGAATTAAGACCCATCCTGAATGAGGTGGGTCACACCTTAACTGAAGTAGCCTCACCTAAAGGTTCTACTTACAATGGGTTCACACCCACAGGAATGGATTAGATTTAAGAACTTGTTTTTCTAGGGTACATACAGCTTCAAAACACCTTAGTAAGCAACCATTCTTTCTTTTTAAAAATTTTGTATTTGGTGTTCTAAAATTTTATGATAATGGCTCTGGGTCTGTGTGTGTGTTTTAATTCATCCTTCTTATGATTGGGTGATTTCTGGACACTTGCATCTTTCTTCTGCTTGAAAAATGTTTTTACAATTATTTATTTAATGAATTTCTCCCTTGCATGTTCTTTGTTTCTTGAACATCTGTTAGATGGATACTGAGCTTTCTGAATTGCTCCTTTTATGTCTTTGAACTTTTTAAAAATTTTGTTCTGTCTCTGCATATTTAATTATAATCTGAGAGGTCAATGCTTTCCTTTAGCCCTTTGGTTGAAAATTTCATTCTTTCTATTCTATTTTTAAAATATAACATGTTATTTTTGTTATCTGATTTATTGCAAACACCCTGTGTTTCCTCCTTTTTTCATGTATTTAAAATACTACTTTTCTTGAAGACATTAATGAGAAAGTTTTTAAGGTCTCTTCTGTTCACTATAATTATGTTTCCTCTAGGGTATTTTGTTTTTGTTCCTCTCATTCCTTCTCTCTTGGGCTATCTTTCCTCTTATTAGTTATTAATAAATGAATTGATTAAAAATAATATCTATTTAATTATTACTCTAAGTCAGACATTGAGCCAGGTAGACAAGGCCCTTAGCCTCAGAGAGCTTACATTGAAGTCATGACAGACATGTAAATAACTGGATAAGCAAATAAGTATTTCTGTTCATCATTAAGTGTCACGAAGGAAATAAAGCTGGGTGGTGCTAGGGTGAGTGGTAGGGTAGAGGTCCTTCAGAAGGAATGGTCAGGCACTCCTCTCTAAGAATGCGGCATTTGATCTGACGCCCAGAAGACAAGGAGCAGCCAGCAATGTGGCAATGACATCATCAGGTGTGGGGGAAGGGACAGTGACCCATCGGCAGATGGATCAGCAAGTAGGTGAGGGTGAGTTTGCTGTGTTTGAGGGGCAGGAAGAGAAGACTAGTGTGGTGGAAGCAGCCTAAATGCAGATGGGAGCTGTGGAGAGAGAAGGTCTGAGAGGAAGGCAGGGTCAGATTATGCAGCACCTGTAGGTAGGTGCTTTGACTTTAATTGCAGCAGGAAACCATTGAAGTGTTTTAAGAGGCATGTGATGATCTGATTGGTTTTCAAAAGATCAGCTCTAAAATAGCTTGGCAGTTCCTCGAAAAGTGAAACATAGAATTACCACGTGACCTGGAAATTCCACTCCTAGGTATATACCCCAAAAGAATTGAAAGCAGGAACTCAGACAGATACTCACGAATCAATTCTCATAGCAACATTATTCACGATAGCCAAAAGGTGGAAATGACCCAAATGCCCATCTATAGATGAATGGATAAAGAAAACGTACGTCCATACAATGGAATATTAGTTCTGATACATGTCACAACATAGATGAACCTTCAAAACATTATGCTGAGTGAAATAATATAGACACAAAAAGACAAATATCATATGATTCCATTGATATGAAATATCTAGAATAAGCGAGTTCATAGAGACAGAAAATAGCTTAGAGATTACCAGGTACTTGGGGAAGGGGGAATAGTGAGTTATTACTTAAAAAGTAAAGAGTTTCTGTTTTGGATGATGAAAAAGTTTTAGTAATGGAAGGGATTGTGGTAGCCCCGCTTTGCAAAATTAATGCCACTGAATTATACACTTAAAAATGGTTAAAATGGTAAATTTTATGTTGTATATGTGTGACCACAATAAAGGAGAAGTCATCTTTGCTGAGTGGAGAATGATCAGAGATAGACTGAAGGGTATGATTGAAAGATAAGATTCATGAAATTGAACCAAAAATAAGATTCATAAAATTGAAAACAGGGAAAGTAATTGGGAGGCAGCTGCAGTGGTCTCAGTAGTAGAAAGTTAAGGTGGCTGGTTGTAGTAGAGAGAATGGTAAGGAATAGAAACTAGGAAGCAGAAAGTGTTCTAAGAAGGAGATGATGTCAACTGACCCTGAGGAGATTAGGACAGAACAGTGGACGTCACATTTGGCAAGTGAAGGTCCTTGGTGACTTATCAAAAGCAATCTCAGGAGGATATAGAGAAAAGAAACTCAGATGCAGTTAAGCATTTGACCAGTATCTGGACATAGTAACTGCAGAATAAGTGCAATGATTAATTTCGTGTATCAATTTAGCTATGTTGTGGTATACGCTTGATGGTCAAACACTGACCGAGATGTTGCCGTGGAGGTATTTTTGATGGGATTAGGGTCATGTGTCAACTTGACCAAGTGGTGGTACCTGTGTGTCTGGTTGGGCAAGTTCTGGCCTGTCTGTTGCAATGAGGACATTTCATAGAAGTAAATCATGATCTACAGCTGATTCCATTTGTAATCAGCCAAGGGGAGAGTCTTCTGCAATGAGCGATGCTTAATCTAATCACTGGAAGCCTTTTAAGGAGGATTCAGAAGAGACAGGCTCTCTTCCTGCTTCGGCTGGCGAGCCTCTCCTGTGGAGTTCGTCCAGACCCTCCATCAGAGTCGTCAGCTTCACAGCCTGCCCTGCGGATTTTGGACTCTACGTTTCCACAGTTACATGAGACACGTTATAAATTTTATATCTACGAATATTTTCTGCTAGTTCTTTTTCTCTAGAGAACCCTAGCTAATACAGCATCCAAAACCAGTTGACTTTAAGTAGAGGAGATGATCTTCTAGCAAACTAACCCCAAAGCAAATAGAAGAAGAGAAATACCAAAGATTAAAGCAGAAATAAATGAACTGAAGAACAACAAAAAAACAATAGAAAGAATCAACAAAAGCAAAAGTTGGCTCTATAAAATCAATGGACCCTTAGCTAGGTTGACAAATTAAAAAAGAGAGACTAAAAATAAGTAAAACCAGAAATAAGAAGGGGGTCATTTCATTGAACCTTGAAGAAAAAAAGGACACAACCTTCAATAATGTGGGTGGGTCCCATCCAATCCATTGGACAATCTTAAGAGAGAGAACTGAGGGTTACAGGAGTCAGAAGGTATTTTGTCTCCAAGACTCATCCTCTTCTTCTTCTCCCTGGGTTTCCAGCCTGCTGAGCCTCTCCTAAAGTTTCGTACTCAAGACTTCAACACATCTCTTATCAGAATTTCCAGCCTCTGGCCTGCCTTATGTTGTTGGAACTTGCCAACCCCCACAATTGTGTGAGGCAGTTCCTTATAACAAATCTCTTTATATATTCATTGCATTGTGTGATGGTTAATTTCATGTGTCATCTTGGCTAGGCTTAGGTTTACAGTTGTTTGGCCAAACACACACAAACATATATATCCTGTTGATTGTGTTTCTATGCAGAACCCTGACAGTAAGTTTATTGGGATGGCGAATTTATCACTTTCTATTGGTAGTTTGGAAATGAAAATCCCTTGAATATTCCCAGCCTAAAACACTTTGTAGGACTGTCCATATTTCTTCCGAAGCCCTCCCCTTTTTAATACATTTGGTCCTATTATGAGTATATCATAAAACATCTCCAGTTAGGAACAAATCTCTCTTCACTTCCATGTAATAGCTGATTATTTATGACCAGAAAGAGCTTTTGAATTCCTTAGTTAAGGAGGGTATGTGTGGGGATTGGTGCTTCTTTCATGTTACTGGTGCTGAGGCCAGGGGGTAGGGAGGGCTAGAGCAGGGCCTGGGGAATTGACAGGAAATGGGTGAAATTATGGAAGTCCCTCAAATGCTGTTGAGGTCCATGCAATGTTTGAAACCATGAGCCTGGAGATTTTCTTTTAAAATCTAAAAACAAAAAGCGCGTGTTTATTAAGTACCTAACAACCACATATTTGCTTTTCTCAAATTCCAAACTCTTTGGAAGGTAGGGACCAGATGCAGCTGGTGAAGGGATTATGGAGAGTTATCAAAGTGGCCCATAAATGCACTGCAAATGTACTATCACATTGAATCCTAACAGCCTTGGGAAGTAGATCATCCCTTATTTTACAGATGAGGATATTGAGGTCGAGACAGTGAGTGGCTAAGATCACACTGCTAAGGAGTGACATTCCTGGTAGTGAAACCCACCTCTGATTCCAAAGCCCGTGTTCACTCATTCTTTTGCCCGTATTCACTCATTCTTTTCTTTATCTCTCCTTCGCTCCCTCCCTCCTTCCTTTCCTTCCTTTCTTTCTTAACTTTTGTTTTTGTTAAAGCTGTAATATACAGAATGTACCTGTCAAAATAATCTTCCCTGGCTGATTACAAAACATAACATTCCCTGTCCTTCTCAAGAAGTATCTACTTGCAACTTTCACCCAATTCTTTCAACATTCACATCCATATTTGCAAATAATAGATGTCTTGATTTTTTTCAAAAAGATCGAACAATAAATATTTGCTTCATACATGGGATATAAGGATTTTTTTTCTCTTTTATTCATCTGACCCAAAGCACATAATTCATCTTCTCCATTCTTCTTATATAGTGAAATAGCAATTTGGGTTGGCTCCTTATTCAGTGCTTATTATGACTCTGTATGCTGAGTCAGGCAGTCCACAATAATTGTTTTTCTTTTCTGTTACAACTGTTTGTTTTCCCTAGAGCTAATAAATGCTGTGTTCCATTGACTTGGTTTTCTATATGCTTGTCACTAATTCAATGCCATCTCATCTAGTTGGGCATATCTCTCAATACATTCAGTTTCATCTTCTTGAAGAAATCTCTTCTTGGTCTTCTTATGTTTCAAACTGTACTTGTTGTTCATTACAAAAGTGGCACACCTGTCATCCAGGATTCAGCCTGCATCTATCATCCTGGGCAATTCCTTCACCTCTGTCCTCAAGATCTGAAAAACTCTTTACTTCTATTCCCTCATTTAACTGATAATTGATAGTTTTGCTGAATATAAAATTCTAGGTTCCCAAACATTTTCCTTGAGCAATTTAGAAGATTTGCTCCATTATCTTCTAGTTTGCTCAGGAAACTCATATTTATTTATTTGGGTCTCTTTTTTGAAGTTTCTAGGGTCTTTTCTCTGTCTCTAATATTCTGAAATATTACAATGATATGCTTCGTTGTGGGTCTATTTTGGTTCATCTTCTGGGACTTTGTGGCCCTTTTTTTTTTTGCGTGGGCAGGCCCTGGGAATCAAACCCAAACCTCAGGCATGGCAGGCTATTGTTCTGCCTGCTGAGCCACCATGGCCCACTCTTTTTTTTTTTTTTTTTTTTTTGTGGGCCCTTTTTAAACTTAGAACTCATGTCTTTCCATTTTGGGAACTTTTTCTTGAGTAATTTTATTGCTTTTCTCCCTGGGAAATTTATCTTCTATTGGGAGCTGTCATCTTAATTTCTGAGAATTATGTATATGTTCTTTTTCCATAGATTTTTAAAATGAATACCATATTTTCTTTTATCTCTTTAAGGGTAGTAATAATAAATTGGGAGGATTTTTTTTTTCTTCTTGAATAGGCTTTTTCTTCTGTTTGCTTTTCCCAGCTTGTTTTAGTCCCAACTTTTCTTATTACCACATTTTATTGAATCTAAGACACCTCAATGATGCTAGTACTTTCTTGTCCTTACTTCAAGGTGTCAACAAAAGTATTTTTGCCCATTTGCATTGGCAGCCTTGTGATTGACAACAATTTTACGATACTGTCAATTTGTAAAGTGTATCTGGATTTCAAAGATGTTCATTCAGAGATTTTAAACGTTTGCATCTTAGGAACAGTGAAACAGGGTCAATGCTTTCTTCAGATATCTGGGGGTCTTTGCCACTCTGCTTGTGGTTTTAGAGTGGTGCACCAAAGATATGCTTGAAGCCCTCTCTATGTGATGGTGGCGGGGGTGGGGTGGGGTGGGCAGAGGGCTTTACTGACCGTGAACTCTGGCTTCGTAGTTTCATAAGGAAACCCTGTATTTTCTCTTGGACTGGTTGGATTTCCCTGGGAAGAAGTTTTGAATCTTCTGCCTGGAGGGTATAAGCCTGGATGGCAACCTGGGAGTCAAGAAGGGGCAGAAGGCTGGGGAACCCAATATTCACTTTGTGCATTTTGACTTGGGTCCTCTCTTCAGTACAGTATTTCTGTCCTCACTTATGCCCAGTATCCCTAGCCCAGAGATTCTCAGTGTCCTACCTTGCCAGCAGAAAAAGAAACACAGGCTTTAGAGTTGGAAAGGAAAGCTGGGGAATCTTCTGCATCTTAAACAGACTTTCACCCAAACCCTCTGATTTCAGCCCTTTATCTTCCTGATGGTGCTGCCAATTTCTGAGCCTTTAGAAGATCTGTGATGTTTAGCCAGATTGCATGTTGGTTCAAGTTTGCTAAATCAGTTACTTCTCCTTTACTTTCCACCTTCCAGAATATCCTATTCTCATGTTCTTCATGGGTCTATGCCTTAAAAATCACTCCACTGTTACTTTAGTTAGGTTTGTGGAGAAAATGGGGGTAAATATTAATGTTCAATCTGTCATCTTTAATTGGCATTACTCATTTATTAATTCAGAGATGTAAGTCCAATTTAGCACACTTTGAAAAGTGCAAAGGGGAAACAAAAAACACCAACAACCCATAATTCTATCCCCAGACACGACCATAGCTGACATCTTTGCTCATATACCTAAATCTTTTTGTGTGTGTGACAAATTCTTAGTTTTGAAGATGGCAAGTAAATTAGTACAAGACTTTGAAAGGTTTTTAACTTAAATTGCCAAGTTGACCTATGGAAAAGTTGTTCCCATAAACAATTCTACGAGAAGTGTAGAACACCTATTTTTATATATATATATATATATCATCATCAACAATGGGTGGTATTCTTTTAAGCTTTTGCTAATCTCATTAGCAAAAAACTGGTGTCTTCTTGATTTTACTTTACACTTCTTAACTCTTAGTGACTTTAAGTCCTATAACGCATATAGTCTTATAAAATCCAATGTATATTTTCAACATGTATTTCTTCTTTTATGAACTACCTTTTTCATTTTGCCTATTTTCAATTAGTGCTTTCATCTCATTGGTTCATAAGAATGCTGTATGTTAAGGCTATTGATTCAATACTTTAACATATTTCCCCCTTTTGCCTTTTAACTTTTTAAGGATCGTTTTCATTTTGTGCTGTCAAGCAATCGATCCTTCCTTTTAAATCTATGGCTTTGCTATTCTGTTCTTAACCCCAGATTATGTTTACCTATAAAATCTCTTAGTTCTTACATGGTTTTATTCTTTGTCATTAGCTTCTTGCTCTATCTGCTATTTATGTGCTATCTGGCATGAAGTAAGGCTCTAACTTTAGTTTTTTCTATATTATTTTCAATTATCTCAGCAATATTTTAAAAATGCATATTTCCACATTGATTTGAAATGCTGCTTTCATCAGATATTAAATAATTATTTATATTTGGCTGTGTTTTGGAGCAAAACCTAGGAACTTTCCAGATCTCTGCTTTCCTTTCAGAACAGGTGAGGTCATTTCTAAGTCTCTATTGCTTCTTCTGTAAGTGAAGTCAACGCACTGGCTATGATTAAGTTTCATGGCCCATTGTGTTCTGATTCATTACCTTCGCAAACATAGATGGGTCCTCTACAATGCCAGTGTTTGTGAGAAGCCTTGGTAAATAAGGTGTGCTATGTGGCATCACTTTAGTAAGCGAAAGGCAAATATGTCTAAAAGTAATTGCACTGACATGCTACAGGTCTTTGGACAGGTCTCATCTATGAAGGAGAAACTAGAATACAGAGGGTTTTGGAGGATGATAAAATGTTTTCAGTGGTTGTTTTTGAGGGTGTGCGGAGAAGGCGGCCAGGAAGCCCATGCTGGTGGCCAAGTCTTCCATTCTCCTTGACGTCAAGCCTTGGGATGACGGGACAGACACGGGGCAGCTGGAGGCCCATGTGCACTCTATCCAGCTGGATGGACTGACCTGAGGAGGCTCCATGTTGGTACCTGTGGGCTACGGCATCCACAAGCTGCAGATCCAGTGTGCGGTGGAGGATGACAAGGTGGGCACGGACTTGCTGGAGGAGGAGATCACCAAGTTCACGGAGCACGTACAGAGTGTCGACATCGCAGCTTTCAACAAGATCTGAAGCCCCCTGTGGTGTGCATGATTGTGCGTGCATGTGAGTGTGTGTGTGTGCTTCTGCAAGGAATAAAGACTGCAACCCCTGGAAAAAAAATTGAATTTTGATTTCTTCTTTATTCTTTCCTGTATTGCTTGTATTTTCTACAAGCAAACACATTATCTTTATTTTTGCATGATTTTTTAAAAGGGAACTTGATATCATAGAATGGCATAATTGCAATTCTTGGCTCATAACACTCTCTTGGGTCCCCTATTGCCTATATAAAAAGAAAAACGGAAGAAAAAATCCTTGGAAGTCGATACAGACCTAGGGAAGGAGATTTTATGAAGAGTGTGACAGGGGGTGTTCCTTGAGTGAGCATGTTGGAAAAGCCAAATCTGGCAGACGGTGGTATGCATGTCCAAGTTTCAGCAGCCTGAAACAATGTGTCCTTTGGGGGAATTCTGAGTAATCCAACTCATCAGAAAGTAGGGTCATAAAAGGGAGGTGGCCATGCATTGTCTGAGTGTCCAAAGGGAGCATTTGAAATGAAAATTTTAGGGCTGTGACAATTTGCACATCAAAGGAAATTGTATATGCAAGTAAACCAATCATTTGGGTGGTGTTCTCATAAATGGGGAATTGGATATTTTTTATATTAAAAAGTGTGATTCTACATTAGCACCAGAGAAATAAAGAATGTCTGAGCCAAAGACTCCCTATGTGACAGAGCAATATAAATAAATGCATATTCACCCAGATTATTAACAAAATGAAAATTTTGAACAACCTTTGCTTTTCTGCCCAGGCTTATCAATTTATCTCTCTCGACTACATCATTGTCAAGGGCATGATCTAATGTCCCTGACACATGTTTAATCTCCGTGCCAGTTTAGCTGCAACTCCATTTCTCTGCTCTCCCTCCCACAGAAACTACTTTCTAGAGTAGAGTAGTTCACGCGGTCTGCTCCACTTTCTCACCTTTTCTTCTCTCCAGAACCTTCCTCAGTATGGCTCTCAGTCCACTGCACCACCAAGACTGCTTTTCCCAAGTTCAGTGATAGCTTCTGTCTTGTCAAGTACCACCGTTGCCTGCTATACTCTTCCTATTGTATTTTTCGGCAGTATTTGGTATGGATGACCCCTCCTTTCTTTGGAAGCTTTTCTTTAGGTTTCCATTCCATTCCATTCCTCTGATTTTCCTGCTTTCTTGCTGGCTGCTCCTTTTCAGGCTTTTCCACCTCTGTCTGAGCTCTAATGCTGGAATATTCTAAAACTCAGCTCTGGGTTCCCTCCTCTTTTTCCAATGCCATCAGAATGCTGAAGACTCCCCAGAAGCCTGATTTTCTCCTGGATCTCAAGATTTCTAAATCCATCTTGACATCTCCAGTTAGATTTGAGCATCTCAAACTAAAAGGGCCAAAATAGAACTCTTGATCTTTCTGCCCCCTTATTGCTACTTCTCTATTAGCTTTTTCTGTCTCAATATATGCCAATACCACCCACCATCCACTCCCTGTCTGGGACCCAGAACATAGGCATTGTTCTTGACAGGCCTCTCCACCTTCTTTTTAAAGCATTGTGTAACATGTAACTTTCCATTTTAACCACTTTCAAGTTGACAATTCAGTGGTGTTAATTACATTCACAGTGTTGTGCTCCCATCACCACCATCCGTCCATCACCACGAACAGAAACCCTACTCCAATGAAACATTAGCTTCCCAATCTCCCTTTCCCCTGGACCCTGTTTAACCTGCATTCTAGTTTCTGGCTGTATGGCTTTGCTTACCCTAATTATTTCATACCAACAAGACCATATAATATTTTGTCCTTTTGTGTCTGGCTTCTTTCATTCAACATGGTTATCTTCAAGGTTCACCTACGTTGTCACATGTATCAGAACTTCATTCCTTTTAGGGCTGAAGAATATCCCATTGTGTGAATATGCCACATTCTGTTTATCTGTTCATCTGTTGATAGAATGGGTTGCTGTACCCCCTCTTTTTTTTGCTCTTTCCTTTTGCCCAGCCGAAAGTCCTTCTCGATTTATTTTGAAAATGTCTTCCAAAGGTACCCCCTTTTTTTTTTGCTCTTTCCTTTTGCCCAGCCGAAAGTCCTTCTCGATTTATTTTGAAAATGTCTTCCAAAGGTCACCATTTCTCCCCTCTCCAATGCTCAAATCCTAATGTAATCCACTGTCTTCTCTCATTTGGGCTGCCTTCTCTCCTGGCTGCCCTGCAGCTTCTCTTCATAACCATTCGAATCATGTCTCTGCAAAGTGGACAGAGCAATCATTTTGAAATATTACACAAATTGGAGCAGGACTCACCTTGTTTAAAACCCTCTAATGGCTTTTGCTTGTAATAATGAGAATGGACCCTAACTCACTTAGACAGCTGTTGGAATTCGGCATGATTCGACCCTCCCTCCCTCAGTACCCAATACCCATGTCTGGACATTATCTGCCCTGGCCACACAGCCTTTTGTTTTCTGCCCCTGCAACACCTTAAACATGCACTCTCCCTGGAACCTTTGCTTTTGCAGTCCCCTCTGCCTAAAGCACTGCTCGCTAAGAGTTTTCAGCTCTCAGCTTAATCATCTGCTCATCAAAGAGGTCTCTCCTGCTACCTCATTCCCCTTCATTGAAAAGTGTTGTTAAAGATTCTCAGAATGGAACTTACTCTGGTCTGATATTTCCTTTCTGCATGATGTTTGTTTCACCAACCAGAAGATAAGTTCTGAGAGCAAGAGCCCTAGTTTGACTTGTTTACAGCTGTACCTGTGATACCTGGAGCAGTGCCTGGCACGTTGGGCTAGAATATGTGATCTTGTTACACCTTCATAATAGCCAGATGAGGAAGATATTCTTGTCCTCAGTCTATAGGTGGGAAAAATGACATCGACAATACTCAAAAGGCTATTGCATATAAGTGTTGGGATCTGATTCTGAGCCTAGATTTTTTGTGTGTGTGACCTTTTTAAACTTTCAATTTTGAAATAATTATAGACTCACATGAGGTAACAAGAGTAGGACAGAGGGGTCCCAAGTACTTGTCACCCTGCTTCCCCCAATGCTACCACTTTGTAACTTCAGCACATGCATCAATACCAGGAAATTGGCGTTTGGTGGCTTTGATTTTGATCCCCAACAATCCCCGCCTTTGGAATCTATCCCTCTGGAATTGAGAACTCATTTAATAGGAGGGGAAGAGGGATTCCTAAAATACTGGTAAGCACATGAGTTGACATTTTATACCTGCTGTAAACTGAGTTTACTAAAGGTGTTAAGACCCATTTTTAGCAGCAGGGCTGATGCAGTTTAAATGAAAGCTTTCCTTTCTTTTTTATTTTTTTTAGCCTATAATTAGCACATAGTGTTATTTCTATAAGTACCTGCTGTTTGAACATAGATCTTATTATTTAGCGCACAGGACTCGAGAAGTCTGAAAGGCCATGCTGGGCTCTGTTGAGCTCTGGTTTGCCCCCCACTAACTTTTCCTGCTTGATGACCTGTGCACGAATGATTTTGCACACACAGTTGTCTAAACGTTCCCAAGAAAGATAGTTTTATATTTGGATTTGTAAATCGCTGTGTGTGCCTTGCGCCCCACCCCACTTTGGAACCCAGCGAACCCATTCTAAGTACACTGCAGGTCCTTCAACCTTGCTAATCACTAATAATCACCCTGGGTTAGCATCATGTGTTGCTGGTTTTCTGACCTCTGAGCCCATGTGCAATGCGGGAGGAGAAAGGGCTGCTGTTCTGGTGAGAAAGGGAACTCCTGTAAGACCAGTTGGTGCCAGGACCAACCCGCTCCAGGTTCTACCTGGGTGAATGGTGGATCCCCACCCCAGGGGTATCTGAGAGTGTTCCCTGGATCCCTGGTCTGCTTGGAGATTGACAGGTGGGGTGCCAGTGGGGTGCCCGATCGGGAGAAAGGGCCATTCCAGCCAGGAAGTCGAGAGGGACCAACACTTTTGGCTCTGGGCTGTGATCCTCCAGAAAGTCAATACTCTTCTGAGTTTCAGCCACCATTGTATAAAGATTGTTTTGAGACAATGGGAGGAGAACAGAATCTAGTATGAGCTGGGTTTTAGATGACTGTGATAGATTGTAAACAGAATCTCTTAAAGGTTTTTTAGTTTTTTTTTTTTAAGTTAAGGTGTGGCCCAATTGAATGAGATTGGGTCTCGATCTGGATTATTAGAATCCTATACGAGCAGAAGAAATTCAAACATAGTGAGAGAAAGTCACGGGAGGAGCCAGAAGCTGGAAATTGATGGAACTGGAAGAGAAAGGAGAGGACATCACCACATGACGAGTCAGGCATAGAGGCAAAGAACCCCAGGGATTGCAGGCAGCCAGCATGGGACTATTCTAGACTCGAGGGATAAAGCATCACCTTGCTGATGCTTCAGTTTTGGACTTCTCCTAGCTGCACACTGTGAGCTAATCAAATGCCACCCGTCGTGGGGTATTTGTCATAGCAGCCTGGCTAAGACAGATGGTATTAGTTTTTTCGGATGGGACAGTGGTGCTGCAGTTATACTTAGAACGTCTTTTTCTGTTAGAGACACATACTGAAGTACTCACAGGTGAAATGATATGACGTCCGGGATTGGCTTTAAGCTCCAGAAGAAAGTGTATTGTGAATATGTGTTTGCGTGTGTATGTGCTGTGGAGAGGGGTAACAAATACGACAGAAAGCCGATGGTTGTTGAAAATGGTAGATGGAGGCAAGGAGATTCTTCATACGAGTCTCTCTACTTCTGTATAAGTTTAAAATTTTCTTGGTTGGCAGTTTTTCTCTTTTAGTAATTTAAATGTATCATCCCACTGTCTTCTAGCTTCCATGGTTTCTGTTGAGAAATCTACATATAGTCTTATTGGGTTTCCCTTGTATGTGACAGATTGTTTTTCTCTTGCTGCTTTCAAGATCCTCTCTTTCTCTTTGACCTCTGACATTCTAACTAGTAAGTGTCTTGGAGAACGCCTATGTGGGTCTATTCTCTTTGGGGTGCACTGCGCTTCTTGGATCTGTAATTTTAGGTCTTTCATAAGAGTTGGGAAATTTTCAGTGATAATTTCTTCCATTAGTTTTTCTCCTCCTTTTCCCTTCTCTTCTCCTTCTGGGACACCCACAACACGTATATTTGTGCACTTCATATTATCATTCAATTCCCTGAGCCCCTGCTCAAATTTTTCCATTCTTTTCCCTATAGTTTCTGTTTCTTTTTGGATTTCAGATGTTCCATCCTCCAGTTCACTAATTTTATCCTCTGTCTCTTTAAATCTACCATTGTAGGTTTCCATTGTTTTTTTCATCTCTTCTACTGTGTTTTTCAATCCCATAAGTTCTGTGATTTGTTTTTTCAGACTTTCCATTTCTTCTTTTTGTTGATCCCATGCCTTCTTCATGTCCTCCCTCAATTTATTGATTTGGTTTTTGAAGAGGTTTTCCATTTCTGTTCGTATATTCAGAATGAGTTGTCTCAGCTCCTGTATCTCATTTGAACTATTGGTTTGTTCCTTTGACTGGGCCATATCTTCAATTTTCCTGGTGTGATTTGTTATTTTTTGCTGGCGTCTGGGCATTTAATCAGATTTCCCTGAGTGTGGGACCCAGCAGGTTGAAAGACTTTCCTGTGAAGTCTCTGGGCTCTGTTTTTCTTATCCTGCCCAGTATGTGGTGCTTGTCTGTCTGCGGGTCCCACCAGCAAAAGATGTTGTGGCTCCTTTAACTTTGGAAGACTCTTGCTGCTGGGTGGGTGATGGAGACAGAGGAAAGGTTGTAGGTTGATTTTAATGGCTTCAAATTGTGAAGTCCTGGGATCTGAATTCCTTGAGAGAGGGATTCCACCTGAGTTGCGTTTCACCCCTCCCGTGGGGAAGGTTCAGGTGGTAGAGAGCCCTAAAAGCAGCCTGTTTCTGCGTTCGGGGCAGTTGTTACCTGTGTAATCCCACCGCTGAGCCCAGAGGCAATGAAGCCTCCATAGAAACAGCTGCAGAAGGCTCTGTTTCGCCCCTTTCCTCTTTTTCAGTTAGCCCAATTGGTGACTTCCGCCTTGATCAGTTTCGCCTGAGCTGAGGGCCTATTTTTAGTAGTCAGATGTTGTTCCTTAATGCCACTATTGGTGTTAGGTTGGGCTCAGTCTCTACTACTGTTGGAGACTCTTTCCTTTCCCTCCGGGAAGTCGCCTGTGGGGGAGGGTCGCCAGCCGCCGTGGCTTGGGGAACTGCTGTTCCGATGCTCCCAGCCGGCCCGGCAAGCCACGTGTGTGGAAGGGGCTGTGATCTCCGGCCACCGCAGCTTGGGGGACTGCTGTTCCAAGGCTCCCAGCCAGCCCGGGAAGCCGCATGTAGGAGGGCCGCCACGGCTTGGGGAACCGCTGATCCAAAGCTCCAGGCCGGCCCGGGAAGGAGGGAGGGAGGGGCTCCAGCCGCCATCCGCCGCAGCCCGGGGAAGCGTGCGCCTCTCGGGGACCTCACCGCAGCAGAGTCTCTTAGCCGGTCCAGCCGTTCCGGAATGGGGTACGCTGTGTGTCTGGTCTCTGTCGCGGCTCCGGGAGCTGTTCTGTACTGTTTCTAGTTCTTTAGTAGTTGTTCTGGAGGAGGAACTAAGACCCGCGCGCCTTACTAAGCCGCCATCTTCTCCGGAAGTCCTAAAATTTTCTTAATAAGACTTTTAAAGGAAAATTTTAAAAGCCATTATTTTTATTCATGAATGCCAGGTTTATAAACTACCTGTTTGGTTGCCCTTTAAAGCTTAGTTCTGCAATGGGGCATTAAAGGAGATCCCCAATCAAGATTCTAGAGGATGTGTTCTTTTCTGCACAGTGTTCATCATTAAGCATGTAAAAACAAGCTTATTTTAATGATAATGAGTTTTCCATGTTCATATTCTATATAGGATATGAGGAGTGACCTGTGTAATTCAGACAAGTTTCAACTCTTTGGTGCAAACCTTTCTCAAGTATAACCTCCGTTTAGGGGATTAAGAATAGATTCAAGGAACCCCAGTTGTAGCTCTCTTAGATGATCTCTGATGCTGCTGAGCCTCAAGGACCATAGTCAGGAGTCTATATGGAGGATAAGAGCTGCCGGGGCTGGGAATGCCTGGGCCGTGGGGCGCTGGTGCTGAGTGCTTAGCCTGAGGGGTGCCCCATGAATGAATCGTGGTGACCCAACATGGAGATGCCTTACCAGGCTCCTAGTGAGGGATCACCCTGGGGGACTTTTTTTCCTTCCACAATGAAGAAGTTCGGAAACTGCTTCAAGGTATAGGCAGGCTACAAGGATCACGGACTGCGATCCTCTGGGCAGAGCTGCTTATGAGGTCTCCCTTGACAAGGAGATTTCTCATGTAGCTTAAAAGTCTGCTGTGTGTCTGGAGTGGGGCATCTGTGGGCAAGAAAGGGAGAATGGTGAGCACAGGTCTATGAGGTGGGAGACCCTGAGCTTGGTTTCTCCTCGGCCCTTGGGGCAGCTCCTGGTTGTACAGCAGCAGCACTTCCCAAAGCATGGCCCTGGACCACGGGTTCTTCCACAGGTGAACAGAATGCAAGGGGGACCCTGGAAACTGCATTTGTAACAAGCTCCCCAGGCAATCCTCATGCAGAAGAAATTTGGAGACCTGTGGCTTTAGACAAATATGCAACCCCCCAGGAAATTTAGAGGGGGACACTCCATTCCACCATCCATCTTTCTCTGAGAGGTTATCACAGATGCCCAGACCACTCACAGCCAACTCCCTACACATCAACACATGATCATTGTTGGTCTTTTGCTTACAGGAGATAAAAATTAAAAAAAAAAATTGCCATAGCTCCATTTTCTGAGGGGTCAGAAGATCTGCAGAGTCATCCTCATGGAATGTCACGAGAAGCACTTCCAAAGTCCTGGGCATGTTTCCCTTAGCTTTGACACCTTTGTCAAGTCAGTTTTCTTCAAGACAAGGTGGGATTAACCTTAAGCCTACCTTGTCCCATGGAATTTCTGCAGGAGAGTCACTGCAGCTGTGAGTCAAATTGACAGCTCTCAAGAAGCACAGCATTTTTCAATGAACAGCCTTTGATGGCCAGAGACATTCTTTACAGATAAAGCCTGGCTTCCCAGGGGAAGACACATGATGCAAATGCTGACAGGTGGGATTCCTGGTCTCCAGACTGCACACCTTCTCCACTCCTCTGCAATGCACTTTTATCAGGTTGTTGTCCATAACATCCTCCTCCTCGTAATTCAAAATATAAGTACAGTGAGATTCAGCCCCAGTGGCCTTGGGGAGTGTGTTGGCAACTTGCCAGAGATGCAAAGAAACAACCGCACAGCCTCCTCAATTACTGAAAAGCCAAAGAATGTAGAAGATGCAAAAGGTATGTAGAGAGGGAGGATAGGGTGTGCCTCTAAGGTGACTGGAGTCCTGGGGGAGATGTGAGATGTGCACACACAAAATGACAACCAAAGGGTGCTAGGTGAACAAGTCACCTGTGTGCTGTGAACAAAGGGCTGCGGTGGGCTGAATACAAGAGGTGGCTGGGTCCTCAGGGGAGGTCCGTGGAGGAGGTGGATCTTGAGGAGTCCTTGAAGGGTGGGGGGATTTCTGGCACGTGGGATGGACTAGGGGATCCACTCTAAGACCTGCTAAGGGTGTCTGGTGGACCACTGGGTGTAGCACAGGGTGAGGCAAGGGGCATTCCGGGCACAAATATAAAAAGAAGCTCACTCTAGATTCCAACCCTGAGTGTGAGCCCTTCCAAAAGGCTGGTCCTGGGTGCATACAAGTACCCTAGGAGGCCACCAGAGCCCTAGGTTTGGGGGGAGGATTTGGGAGACCCCTGAACGTGTTCCTCCCCAGGAGAGTTGAAGAGGCGCCTGGCAATGGAGCAGCTAAGTCTCCACCCACTTCCACAGGAGGAGGCCAGTATGAGGCTTCCTCACTGGGGCCTCAGGGCTTTTGGGTTGGTTAGAGGCTATTGGGGATTGAATTGTGCCCTCCATAAATAGAGGCTCAAGTCCTAACCTCTGGTCCTGTGGGTATGAACGCATTTGTAAATAGAACCATTGAAGACATTAAGGTGAAGCTAAGCTGAATGAGGGCAGGCTTTAATCCAGTAGACTGGAATCCTTTTAAATAGAGGAAACTGGAAATGGACGTAGAATCCAGAGAAGGAGAGAGAGATGGCCACCCAACAAAGGCCTGCCAAGGAACCTCAGGACTGGCTGGGAGGCCAGCACCAGAATGCCGCAGACTCTGGGAGAAAGAATTGGCTGCATGTACCTTGATTTTGGATTAGTAGCCTTCAAACTGTGAGACAAATTGCTGTTGAAGCTGACTAGTGAGAGGTATTTGTCATGGCGGCCCCAGCAAGTTAATCCAGAGGCCACACCTCCACTGTAGCAGTGGTGACAAGATGACATCTGCTTTTGATTTTGCCTTTTGGAGATGGGACACCTTGCTGGGCATGTCTTGTCTTTGGACAGTTTTCATCTCCTGCCTTCCATGCCATGCCTTCAGGCCAAGTACAGAACAGATAGGTACATTCTCTTCTTGAGAATGCCATTCCAAGGTACATTTTGGGACTGTGTGGGGGCTGGAAATTTGGCTTCAGAGAACTAAAGGGCACTGATTTAGTCATATGACACACCCACCACTGTGAGTGTCTGGTCTGCATTCTCGTAGCTGGTCAGTCAAAGGTGTGACTCAAGGGATCTTCTCAACTGACCAATCAACAGCTGCTTTTCAGAACTGATGGAACAGTTGCAACAGGAAACTGTTCAGCCTTACAGGTTCCTACTTCTGGGGAGCATGGGCTGTACCTTCTGTGGGGGGTAGGGGACACCAAAGCAGTCCAGTTCTAGGAGATGTGGGACCACTGTGTCAGCACAAGGACTTGTGTACAGGTTTTACATTTTTTTATTGTGGTAATATACATGCAATGTAACATTTCCAATTTTAACCACTTTCAACCATACCATTCCTTGATATTAATTATATTCAAAAGGTTGTGCTACCACCACTACCATCCATTACCAAAACTTTTCCACCAACCCAAACAGAAACTCTGTACCTGTTAGTATTGACTTTCCATCCCCCTTTCCCCTCATTGAGTTTCTTTCTCTGGGAATTTTCCTGTTCTAGATATTTCATATAAGTGAGGCCATAGAATATATGTCTTTTTGTGTCTGGCTCATTTCACTCAATCTGATGTGTTCAGGGTTCACTCATGTGGTAGCACATCTCAGAACTTCATTCTCTAGGACTCCATGACAGTTCTGCCCAAACTTCCTTAGCTTGCTTGGTGGTCCATGATGCTTCCCCGTAGCCTTCCCTCCCTCTCCCCCTCACTCTGGGTAAGACTGGCATCCTGGTTTCATGACTCTCCCTTCCTATTTGAACCCTAGCCTATTCTTCCCACAGGCATTCCCTCTCATAAACTCCTTGGATATTAAATTTCATCTTGATGACTGCTTTTGGAGGATCTGAACTAACACAACTTGCTTCTCCATCTTGCCAAACTGACAAGGGCTTTTAGAGGATCCAGTGGGAGACACAAGACCTCAAATGGCTCTTTTAAGGTGATCAAAGGGTTTGTCAGGGGATCCACAGGCCGCTTTGTGGCCCTTAGATTGAGGACTGGAGATATTTCTGGCATGTAAGATGTTTGGGGGACGGTTGAGAAAAGCTGTGAAACGTTACATAAAGGCAAGGCATCACTGAGTCATGGCCCACTCTTTTCTTTCTCCCTCTTTCCCTTTCTTATTGATTTCTCTTCTTCAGCTCAGCTTTCTCTCTCCTTCCTTTCTTGGGAATTTCCCACTGGGCCAATCTCCAAGTAAGACAGAACAGAAAACCTGCCTTGCATTATCTGTATTAAAATCACAAGAATGGGCTGGTGGCCAAAGACCGAGCAGGTGTCTGGTCTAGACCTGCTGACCCTCTGAGATCCTCCCTCTGGGGTTTCTGTTGGACGTTTCTGGCCTATATGTGGTTAAAGGAAGCCTGACTTTCCTTCTGGCATTGGGCAGATCTTGGAAGTCTCACCACGTGTGGGATATTATGGTAACATCCAGTTTACACCTCCGAGGGAAAAGTCATGTGAATTGCAAGATGCAAACATTTCCAATGTGTCTGTATGCTTCAAGTGAATAGCAATGTTTTCTGCATTTAAAAGTGTGCCTTGGAGAATGGGGTCAGTTGTTTACTAGAAGCAGAGGGAAAAAGTACATTTTGCTAATCGGAGGTTATTAAAATGCAATTTAGGCATTGAGTTTTGAATTCACTGCCAAGGAAATACAAGTACTATACTCAGGGTACCACTTTCTCATCACTCAACCTGGACTTATCACATGCTCTTCACTCAGGAAAATTTTCAGACAGTAGTTTTAAGGAGACACTTACATGCAAAGGTAAGAAGGAGAGGGTACTTTATATTCTTGTTAAAATTACAAAATCTCTTTGCCAGAGAGATTGGGATGTGCGTAAAATATTTGTATAAAAACATTAAAAACAGAACAAAACACCAATCGCCTTTTGAAGCAAGGGAAAGTAAAAGAGCGGGGAATTTAACATGGAGATTCTGCTCCAATTGTACGCTGTTGATTCCCCCCCACTGTTTCAACAGAAATGCTTTTCATCAGTCAAAGGATATTCTTTCTTGCTCTCACTCTCTTTTTTTCCTCCCGTCAAAAACCTTTACCTCCTCACATGGTGACTTAATTTTATAAACAGATTGCCCTTAAAATAGACCCTCTATTCTTAAGCTCTGACATTAGCAATTTAATTAGAAATGAATTTTGGGAGAAGACAGCAGGGGAGGGAAATCAGATTGCTTACCGGACTCTATATCTGTGCTCTTTTTTTTTCGCCAACCCTTGGCTGGGAGGCCCATTGCTCGTTTAAGGTACGGCAGGGTCTATTCAAAGTGTATTTTCATTTCTGGAGAGCTAAAATTAGGTAACAGAGCACTGTACAGAGAAGAGATCACAGTGGCCTTGGCGTACTTATCTGCATGGGTTCCATTCATCAGAAAACAGATGCCTCTGGGCCAGACACCCACAAGCCCCAGGCCTACCTGCTAATCAGAGGTACACTTAGCTCCTTTCCTTGGGAGGAACTCTGCAGTCACATGCCTGAGTTCTCATGCTGTGTGTCATTGGGCAAGTTACATAACCTCTCTGTGCCTCACTTTTCATATTGGTAAAATGGGATGAATAATAGTGCCATAGAATTGTGGCAAGGATTTAATGGACAGATACATGAAAGCTGCTGCGCCCATAGCAAGTGTTAGCTTTACGGTTATTGTTACTATTTCTCAAGGAAGAGGGAGAACTCTTTTTGGGCTCGGGAGCCATAGAGGTAAGCAGGAGTTAGAGAGCCCAGAATCACCAGAACAAGCTCTTCCACAGAAAATAACTTACGATGCCAGACATAATGACTCGTTTTTTAAGTGTCATCCCCATGCTGGTTATAATGAATTATGTAACCCGAAAAAACGACATGTTGGAAATCAGCAGAAACAGGAAGAGGCAAAGAGGTAAATGTAAGCCAAGGATTGCAGCAAGGCGGCACCAGGGCACTACAGACTTTGGGGACAAATCATGGCCTTCTTGACACCTGATTTTGGACTTCTCACCTTGGAAACTGTGAGACAATAAATGCTTGCTGTTTAAGCCAACCTGTGGTATAGTATTTGTCATAGCAGCTCTGACAAACTAAGACAAGTCATGGCAGAAATACTTCATGAACTTTCTCTGCTGTCCTATAACAATCCTATATGGCAGATAGGATCACCCCCATTTCAGAGATAAAGAAATGGACTCAGGGCAGCCAAGACTTCACCCAAGTCACCCAGGTCGCCATGTGGCAGCTGGAACTCAAAGAGCCCACATTTTGTTCCTGCATCTTGTCATCTCTTTCCTAATCAGCAAACCAGTATTAGTTTTCCCCTGGCTTAGAGGTCTTAGACAGCCTGAGCTCTGGGGGTAAAAGATTGCACAGCCCCAAATAATTTAAGGTTATACATTGCATTTGCTTTGAAAGAATCTTATCTTTTTTTTTTTTTGTACACAGTGTATACAGGAATTGATTCACCCACAAATGAAGTGTGCCTTCTGGAACTAAAGGCATAACCACACTACCTGTCAGGACCGGATGGATAAGTGTTGGGCAGATTAAGGTAGAGAGGATGTGGTTTTCTAAGAAATTGAAATTAACCTCCCAGTTGTGCTTGAAATAAATGGACTTGTGGGGGGTCTAGAGTGACCTGAAGTCCCTGGGCACTTAGCACATCTTCTTTCTGGTTTTCAAAGTCAACTGACCTTCTCACTCCTCACACTGGCTGGTCTGCAAGCAGGGGAAGGGTGTTTTTATGTGATGCGCCTGTGTGTGTATGTGTGTGCTTGCATGTGGGTGCATGCACAGATGTGTGAACATCTGTGCTTGCGTGTGACTGTGTGCACATATATGAGTTACGGAGTGGGAGCGTGTGCACATGTGTGCGTGTGTGTGCATTGGGCGGGGCTCACACAGCCAACCCTATAGAGTTGAGCACGTAAAACAGGTATTGTTAAAAAAGCCTGCCACTGCCAGAGGGCACGTGTCCTTTGCTTTGATCAAAATGCCACATTGCCTATGTCCTTTGGTCTCACTGTTTTATAGTCTTGCACTGAATTGTGCTATTTGAATGTAAATTTACGTGGGCACCTAAATTTAACTAATTCATCAGATGTAAATTTGCCTGATGAATTTAACTAATGGCACAGCTGGACACGGAGGCTGGTCTCTGGTGAACAGCTTCCCTGCCTCTCTCTCTCTGCAGAACTCTCCACTGCCCACAGCTTTAGAACAGACTTTTTATAAAGCTGAAGCCTCTGGCCTTTGTGATGACATGGGTCCCCAAATATTCTTTTATCATATACAGTTGGATTTTAATTTTTTTTGTATGCTGTATGGTGGGGTCACATTTCATTATTTTTCCATGCGAGTATCCTGTTATTGCAGGACAATTTGCTGAATTTTTTGTTTGTTTGTTTGTTTGTCTTGTTTGTTCTTTGGGAAGTGTGTGGACCGGGACTCAAACCCTGGGCTCCTGCATGACAGGTGAGAATTTTACCACCGAGCTACCCTTGCACCCCTTATCATATCCAGTTGGATTTTGATTTCTCTCATGTGTATCCAGAAGAGACCTGACATGTATGCTATGGAACACTGGAAAGCAACTGCAATCTTTTAAAAATTTAATCAATAATCCTTTTGCATAGTACTTTATAGTTTGTGAACAGTATTGGCAAATCTTTTTATGGTGTTTGCTATGTGCCAGGCTTATGTTCTAAGTCTATCACACCCAACAAAGCAACAGGTTCTGTTATTATCCCCATTTTCCAGAAAAAACAGGGGCCCAGAGCGGTTAAGGAACTTGGCCAAGGTGGCACAGCTAACCAGAGAAAGATTTAGAATTAGAATTAAAATCTAGGTGGTCTGGCTCCAGAACCCAAGCTCTTAATGACAAAGTTATACTGCCTCCTATGTGAACAATACGGGCAATTATCATGCCTTTTACATGCTTTATGAGCTTCCAACAGGTAATGCAGTTTTCCAAAACTCATGTGGTCAGGGAGAGATGGCACCAGGATCTGAAGCAGATCATCCTACAAAGTCTAATGTGTGGCTTGTAGCTCTTGCTGGGGTAGGTGTTCTACAGGCCCGTGGACACTTGGGTCTGGACCTCAGGCACTGGGTGACACAGCAGAGATAGGGGTCTGGAGTCATCGGCAAATAAGGGATTGCCCACCTGGCCCAGAGAGGGGAGAGCAGGGAAGCTGCGACAATGTCTAGGAACAGAGCCCAGGAAGCTGGGAGAGACCATGCACAGGAAGGTGACTCAGCAGGAGAGCTGGGGAGGGTGGAAGGAAGATTCTGGCCGGGAGAGGGAAGGCAGGTCCCTGAAGCATTGCTGGAGCAGCAGGCCAGGCGAGAGGGATCCCAGAAAGGTCAGTGCTGTTGATAGCTGGAAATACTAGGCAGTGAAAACACACTCAGGTCTGAGGCCTGGGTGTGACCAAGTCTTTTTCTTAGTTCACTGTGTGAGCTCACCCCATCATTTAGCATCCCAGGGCCTCTGTTCCCCACACCCCTGTAAAATGGAAGGCTCGTACCCTTCATTCTAAGACCTCACCTCCTAAGCTGGTTCCCTGGGCTTGCTCAAATGAAGTTCCTGATGGTCCGATATGGTTTGATTTGAGTCCAACATCTGAGTTTGTTACCCAACACCTCTCTATTGTTTATTCATTAAAAAGAAAAGAAAACTAGCCACCATCGTATCGCGTCTCTGTTAAATAAACAGCTTCCTGCATCAAGGGAGAGCTGGTTCCTCTGACGCTGTCTTGGCCGGGCAGGGCCAGGCAGTGTCTGCTTTCCCGTGAGCGAAGGGACCACGCCTGGGTTTAAAGATCTGGTATCTGCGCCTCCGACATTTGGGAAAGCTCTGAGCCAATGGCTCCCGGGGACCTTCTGGAGAAACTCTCACAGATGTGATTACGCGTTTTTAAAATTTTATTTTAAATTGGAAACATATTTTCGCTATGTGCGGAGATGAGTTTTCTAAGCCCTGAGGCTAAAAGGCAGCCTCATTGATATTCTGGTCATACTCCTGTGCCTGAACCGACCACTATTTGTGCTACTTGACACGCTTTATTTCCAGGTTGTTCTGCCAGGACTTGTATACTTGGAGTTTTATGACATCATCTCGGTCCCAAGTTTTCATGAAAGCACCTACCATTCCATGTCTGCCTTCACACCGCAAGTTCTGATGAATCTTTTTGTTTTGTTTTTAACTTGATCATTTTAGGGGACAGGCTCATCTGAGTTCTAAGTCTCAAAGACTCCACCTACGGAGAGAGGGATGTTAAATATTTCTTGTATGTACGTCCTGTTTTTCCAGCGTGTGCTTGATTGCATAGATGGGTCCCCCTGGTCCATTTCTGGAATAATTAGCTGGACGGGGAAATTGCAGCCTTTCAGCTGTGGGGCCATGGATTCTGATTCTTCCAGGCCCATGGGAAGAGAGAGGAAGGACTCAGTGAAAGTACTTGGGACAGTCGGGAAGGTACATTGGCTTGGAGCTAGTTTCCCTCTCCTTCTACTAATGAGAAGTTCAGTGGGGTTAATTACACCCTTGGAGACTCTGTCGTGGGAGTTACTCCCTGGTGGGCTCTCCTCCAAAGCATCTAGCTGAGATTAACCACAGAAGGTTCTATTCTTTCTGGAGAATGAATTTAGGGGAGGATGCTCTTAGACACGGGGCTGTACCTGGGAATGTGGGGAACCAGGGGCTGCAGACTCTGGGCTGATGGTGGTAGTTTGAGCAAGACTACATGGGGCAGTAGTGCAGATGGGGAGGTGAGATGCACCACAGGGCAGCATTGCCTCGAATTAGGATCACAGAACCATAGACAAGTAAATACAGAAGTGGCTGTAGGATCATTCACCCCTGCAAGTTCCTGAACTTGAAGCCCTTCCAAGACATGGAGAGGACTCATTTCTCTGGTCTCCATTCAAACAGACCACCTGGCAATGGGCAGCTGCCTTCCATGTTGAATATCGAGAAGGGCTATTTTGGGAAGGGCATATACATAGAGGAGACTGGGTTTACAGGAAGGTGATTATGGCAGAGAGCTGTTATTTTTATCTGTGCAGGACCCTACTCCCTTCCTTCCAGTAGCTGACCCTGTTCCCTTGATCCCAGGAAGGCATGTGACCTAGGAGGGGTCAAGTTTCCTTTATCACGGTGACTGTTCTAAAATATATCAACAGGTTGAGCCAACCTGAGGTGATCACAGTTTTCCCTGGGATTTTCTCAAACTGGCGCTAAGAGAGAAACTCCTTTTCTGGTTGAAAAGTTTTTGAGAATGTGACTCAGAGCTGCTAGGATTGCGAACTTACCCTTTGGAGGATGTGCCGGTTTGAAACTGTTTGAAACCCCAGAAAAACCATGTTCAGTATTGTTGGGTGGGGTCTTTTTGGTTAGGTTGTTTCCAACCAATTGTGGGTGGAACCTTTTGATTAGGTGGTTTCCATGGAGATGGGTCTCTACCCATTCAAAGTGGGTTGCTTACTGGAGTCCTTTAAAAAAGAAGCATTTTGGAAAAGCTTCAGAGCTGACACAGACGAGACATTTGGAGATGCCAAAAGAGAGTTGTTTGAAACCAGGGGCCAAAAGATCAGCAGACGTAAGTCATGTGCTTTCCCAGATTGGCCTCTCTTGAGTCAAGTTATCTTTCTCTGGATGTCTTAGTTTGGACATTTTTATGGTCACAGAACTGTTAGCTTGTAACTCAATAAACTCCCTTTTTAAAGGCTGTTCCATTTGTGGTATATTGCATTCTGGCCGCATTTTAACAAACTAATACAGAAGGGATGGTCTGTCTGGGTGAAGTCAGCATTCAGAGAGAAACAAACCAGAGCAGAGAGGGAGACCCTGTTTGCCCTAGGGGCCATCTCCACCTTGTGTGCTCATAGTTTGGTTATGATTTAAGAGTCAATATATCTCTCCCTTGCTTGGATTTCTGTCACTTGCAACTGAAAGAGTTCTAACCAATGCAGGTAGAGCTTGGATTGCATTAAGGTTTGGAAGAAAATATAAAGAGAATGAAGAGGGGTTGCAAACTATGTTCTGAGCAAGAAAAGGAAAAAGGGAAAGAGGCACAAATGAGAGGAAAGGACATCACTATTTGGTGATGGAGAGAAAGCAAAACTATTCAAATTATCTTTGACTTTTCTGGGGAAAAAATCATCTTCAGATTGGAAAGGTAAAAACAAACTTGATGAAGAGTGAATTGAAACCCAAGACAAGTGAGGTAACAGAAAGGTCCACCTGCCTTTAAATAAATTTGTCCTCGAGGCCTGCTGAATTGTGCTATTGTAATGGACACCTTCCTTGGGATCTTAGAGAGCTGTAATTTTGTAGCAGTTAAGGCAGTGGGATAATATACTACAAAACTGGATTAAATGTTGTATCAATTTTGAAAAGGTTTTGGGGATCCAGACTGGAGAGTATTTAGATCCATTAAAGGGGAATGACATGTCTTGATTTTAGCAAGTATCCTACAGGGTACGAGATGTGCTTGGGGCTGAACCTCTGGTCTCAGGCAATCAACACTGGATAAGGAACAGATTTCTCGGGGGGTGGTGAGTTGTGAGGGATGATGACAAGGTAACGAATTCTGCTTTAGACAGGATGCATTTGAGGTGCCTGCGGGAATCTGTGTAGGGTTGTTGAGATGGCAAACTGAAAAATTTGATCTGACACTCAGATGAGAAGTTCGGGTTGGTAGGGAGCTCTGAGGGTCATGAGCTCAAAGGTAGTATAGCCAGATGGTGAATGAGGGTTTTCATGCCTATAGGAAAGAGAAGAACTGGCTCACAGCCAGAATCTCGAGGGGCCCTTCCATTTGATGGTCACATGGCAGAAGAGGATGGGAAGAGAAGAACGAGGAGCATTCAGAGATGTGAAGGACAAGGAGAGGGCAGGGAGAAAGATTCAAAAAAGCATCTGATGATACAGAATGAAGAATAAGGATACTTGATTTGTGGATGAGGAGGTCAGTGGTGAACTTTGAAAAATCTACTTCAATAAATAGGGATATAGCAGTCTTATAGGATGACTCTGAGTGAACGGGGGTGATTTCCTTCCTCCCACCCTCACCGCCTTAGCTCACATCCTCGTCTCTCACTGGCCTCCCAGTAGCCTCCTAACAAGGCATTCTGCCATTGTTTGCCTCCTACATCCATATCAGCTTTCACACTGCTTACCTTCCTGGAACACAGATATGAACACGTCATTCCATTCTTCAACAACCCCTGGTAGCTCTCTTTGGCATAAGGAAAAACATGCAACCCCTATGCATGGCATTTTAGTTGCAGAAGTGCTGACTTCAGAGTTCACATACATGAACGCTGAAATCCCTGGCTTAGCACCATAGAAGTTTATTTCTCATTTTTAAATGGGAAAAACCCATTTGGAAGCCTTATTGGGAATGGGAGGTGGTGTGTGCTCTGCATCACACAACTGGTCAGGGAGCAGGTGTCCAAATTCTGCCATTTCCAATGTGTGGCTCCAAGGTGGCTATGAACATTGATGCCCAAGCCGGTTGAGAGTGTGCAGGATCACAAATGAATTTCCACTGATTCGGCCGGAAGGGGTGTGCATGGCATCAGCTACATTCTGTTGACTGGAGCTGAGTCACACAGCCATCTTACCTGCAAGAGAGACTGGGAGATGCAGTATAGCCGAGTCATAGGAGGAAAAGGGAAAATTAAGCAATCGCTACTGTTCATGGCAACTGAGGTCTTGTGAAACCAACACCACCCACTTTTCCAGTCTTGTCTTCCTAGAGTGTGCGAGGAGACAAGATTTCTTACTATTCCTCACATATGTCATCTGTATTCCCATTTTCCCTCAATTATGGATACTCCTTCTAACCCTTCTCTTGAAAAGGGTTACTTGAAAGCACACTCCCACTCACAAGAGCAAGAGATATGCTGCCTCTTCCACCTTGTTCTCTGAGATGCAGCAATTTCTTTCCTTTGTTTGCCCCAGACCACAGCACTCTGTACCTCTTGCTTGTAGTCTAGTTATAACAGTTATAGAAATCCCTCTGTCCTTTCATAGCCCTAGACTGCAGGCTCGTTGGGGGAAGGTTAGGACGTAGCTATCTTTGCTCAACCTATAATTTTAGTAACTGTAGGTTCTACCACCCCAAATCAGGACTTGTGTTCTAAGAAGTCTTTGTGTACATTCCAGGATGGATTGGGCCAAATATTTAATATTAGAAGTTTTTAGAAAGATCTGAGAGGGGAGTCCTGGAGACATAGTAGAAATTCAATAAATGTTCGTCTGGAATGGAATTGAATTACTTAGGAAACATTTAGTAATATACAAAGCAAGAGATAATAATCACTTAGTAATATACAAAGCAAGAGATAGTAATTTATAGGGGCTTTTCAACTTGTAGCAGAGCTGGCTTGAGACATTTCCTGGGGCGTTGGCTCATCCAGCACAATTACTGACATTCCAAGGCTCTCTCAGTCAAGCTGAAATGCCTAGATGCTTTGTTGATAAAATGCAAAAATAAAATAAAACAGAAATATTTTATGCTCAGCATTCTGTGCTAGAATCTGGCCACTTGAATTTCTAAGACTTTTGAAGGTACTCCCAGGTTCTTGAGACGGTTTTAAGACAAGGGTTGTATGTGGTGTCTGTTGTGGTTTAGTCAGTGACTGGGAGCCTGTTTGAAGACTCATCTATAAATTATTTTGTCAACAAGTCAACCAGGCATGGTTGGCTTTCAGTCTGATTATTGCCTATATTTGACCTGCAATTATGAAATTTTCACATAAGGAACATATTATTTTAATAATAAAAATGTTTATGTGTATCTGTCCTATTCATTGTAGAGATTTTATTGGCATTAATCTGAGTCAAAGCAAGAAGGAGAAAATGAAGAGTGAGTTGGTGCCAAAGTAAAGAAGTCTAGGGCCATGGGCTGGGCTGATTCCAAGCTTGATTAAGGACAGTGGGCTGGGGTAGCGATGTCTTGGTGGGGTGCTTTCTGCCTTGTGGGAAGGGAGATCATTTCTCCTGGCTGCCAGCTCCTCCAACAGCTACAAGAGAGTATGGTTGCAGGATGTATGGGGAGGACTGACTCATGGAGTGGATGGGAAACAGTTCTGTGGCCTGCTTGGTGGTTCCCAAAGACCCTCAGTGCCTGTGACCCTGGCATGGTGTGGACATTTGTTAAATGTCTCAACATCCACCCCATCTCCCAATCTCACCATCCAGCCCATTTCTCAATCTCACCATCCAGCCCATCTCCCAATTCTTTCCTTTTCCTACTTTTTTGTCCAAAGAAAAGCTGTTCCCATGACATCTTATGTGCCTTTGTGCCTTCTGGTTCCTCTTTCTGAAATGACTCTCCTCTCCCAACCGGACTGACTCAGTTGAAATCTAAAATATACTTTAGGCACAAATGGTAATCATTCCTTCTCTTCCTCCCTCTTTATCTTCTCCATCCCTCCCCCTCCTCCTCCCCTTCTCCTTTGCCTTGCCTTCTCCTCCTCTTCCTCCTCCGCCTCCTTCTCCTCCTCCTCTGTATTAGTTAGGATTCTCCAGAGAAACAGAACCAATAGGTCATCTATACCTAAATCTAAATCTGTATCTATGTATAATCTACATATGTATATATCTATCTATATATTTATTATAGACATTGACTCAAATAACTGTGGCGATTGGTAAGTCTGAATTCTGTGGGACAGGCTGCCAGATAGAAACTCAAAGAAGGTGATGTTGAATTCCCCAGGAGAAGTTGCAAGTTGGGAACTCCAATCGAAGTGATAGTGACTTCCCCAAGAAGAAGCTGTCCGAAGTAGAAATAGAAATTCTTTTCTGACTGCTGAGTTCCTCAATTTTCTCTTTAAGGCTTTCAATGGACTGAATGAGGCAACCCCTTTCATTGCTGAAAGCAATCTCCTTTGCTGAGTATAGATGTAATCAACTGACTAATGATTTAAATCCATCTATGAAATATCCTCACAGTAGCAATCAGGTCAGAGCTTGCTTGACCAAACAACTGGACACCCTAACCTAGCCAAGTAGACACTTGAAATTAACCATCATATCCTTCTCCTTCTTTTAACACTCTCAACCAATTATGGGTTCTCCCTTTCTTTCTCAGAGTTTCAGCTTCTTTTTAATCTGCTGCTCCTGCTTCTTCTATTTCTGCTACTCTCCCTAGCCCCATATACTCAGTACTTTCTATTTACTGGGCACTTAGCTTTACTCATACTACATAATACATTGCCTTAACAACAGGGAGTTATTGGTTCATGGTATTGGGAACTAAAAGTCCACCTCAAGGTAAGGTCTTCTTTCTCCCAGAGTCTGTAGAATTCCCACCTTCTTCTGTCACATGGCACACACTATCTCCTGTGTCTACTCCTTTTGTTCTTGCTGACTTCTGGCTTCTATTGAATTCTGTACCCAAATTTCCTTTGCTTATAAGGACTCTAGTCATATGGATGAAGTCCCATCCTGATTCAATTTGGTCTCATCTAACCAGGATCTTCAAAGATCCTATTTACAAATAAGTCTGTACCTTCACTAATAATGTCTTTGAAGGCCGTTATTACAAATGGATTCATATCCATAGGAATGAAACTTGAGACTTGAAAACATCTTTGTGGGGTCATGATTCTCTCCCCAATGGCAAGAGATGATAACTTAAATGGTGAAGGGCACGGACCTTAGACCCATAGCAAATTGTTGATGCAGACCAGGTAGCTGGGTCGACACTCAGGGACATCCACTGGTCATGTTCTGAGATCTGGGAGCTGCAGGCTAGGGGCGTGGCCATCTTCTGAATCTGAATGCTATACCTAGGCAGAAAGCCCTGGGTGGAGGCTCAGTTGAAGCCTGATGAGTGGGATTCCACTGCCTAGAAAAGACTCTCTGGAGGTCGGAACTCTGCACAGAAGAACTCAAGAAGGCAGAGTCATCCATTGCAAACGTGCACCACTAGAGGCCTGTCTGGACACTGGGAGGCAGACTTAGCCTCAGCAGGGGCTGTAGAAATCATGCCCTCCTCCCTTTTTAAGAACAAGTGCTGGGTGTGGTGTGAAGAGGAAGATAAGAGAGCGCCTGTCTGGAGACAATGATCTAGATACTTGTCTGTTAGAGAAAGAGATGGGAGGATGGATGGGGGAAGGCTGGGAGCCATCTTTCTCTTCCCTTCTCTCCCCACCCTGCTGCAAGCAGCTTCTTCAGGAAATGTCTGCATCTCAGGAACCCTCCTGTGCCCTGCCAGAGAGATCTAGTTGCTTTTCACCCAGCTCTAGTCTGAATCTAGAGGCTGAGGGAGGGAGGCTACAGGGCTGAGAATCCTACATGGCAGAATTGCCTTGCAGTGTTGGGTTGGTGCAAGGTGGCTATTGCACAGAGAAAAATGAAATAAGGCCACCAGATGGGAGTCAGTAGAAGATTATTCTGAGAGTATGTTCCTCTGACTATTTATAAACTTGGCACAGGCATTCAGCTTTGTGGGGGTTCCCTTCCTCCAGGGCACACAGGGACCCACAGCTCTTGGGATATATGGGCATGAAACCTGGGCTGGGGTCCCCCAAGTCCTTGCTATGTCAACCAGAGACCCATGATCCCACAGGTTGACTCTAAAAGTACCATGGTTATCTGTGGTGGGATTTATTTTGTGTTAAAATATGGCTGTGGGGGTGGAATGGGGCAGCAGTGAGGTTTGCTTTTTTCCATTTGCCCAGGAAATTATTTTGAACAAAATATATTCAGAGAGTCAAAAGAGAAGCATAGAGTAAAGCTGTTTTATTGTCAATGAAGTCATAGCTGTTGAAGTTAACTCAGGCTGCTGAGTTGATTTTGAAGATTTGTTTGAACACCTTTAATTAGTGTTTCAACTCTTGTATCTCATTTTAAGTGTTAGTTTGTTCTTTTGACTGGGCCACATCTTGTGATGTTTTGCTAGTGTCTTGGCATCTGGTTTCCTTGATTAGTTTATTCTGGTTGTTGTTTTCTCTTTCATCTAAGGATTTCTTGTTGATTGGCCTTATTCTCTATCTGTTCTTTGACATTCGGTTCAACTTATTTTAGACCTCTAGCATAGCTTCTGTTTAACTGATCAGAACTTTTCAGCTTTTGTTTTTCTGGTTGTTGCCTGCCAGTATGGGAGTTCTTTGAGGAGGGTTTCCCCAGATATGATTGACCCCAATCAGATTGTCCCAGACAAGACAGGCTCAGATTTCAGGAAGAGGGTGTAATCAGTATCAAGTTTCCCTGAGAATGAGACCCAGCGGGGTGCCACTCTTTCCTGTGAAGCCTCTTCATTCTGTGCTTTTCCTATTCTGCCCACAGCTAATGCCTGTCAATCCACAGCTCCCCACTAGCATAAAGTGCCTTTAATTCTCCACAGACCCTGACCTACCAGGGGCATGGTTGAGACAGAGGCTGAGGCAGGAGGCAAACTTAAGATGTTTCTGTTTTCTAGCCCTTGGGGTCTGAATTCTCTGGTTGAGAGTCACCATTTGTGCTAGGCCCTCCCCACCCCCACCCCCACCCCCTTTTCTTGGGTCATATATGTTCTTTAGGGAATTATCTCCTTCACCTGACTAGTTACTTTGTCTCTCAGACATATCTTAATGCCACCCTTGCCTGGGTTGGTGCTGACAACTGAAAATACCTGGGGTTGTCTTTAATGGGCTGCTAAAATGTTTTATTTAAAAAAAGAAAAAGAAAAAGAAAAAATTCTCCTCAGAGCCAGTCCCCAACACCCAGTGTTCACCAATCAAGAGCTGGAGTTGGTACTTGCCTCTATGTACCTCTTTTCTTGGGACACATCCTTTCCCAGTATTCTGAGCACAGCTATCTCCAAAAGCCTCCTCCCCACCCCCCCATCTGCCCTGCCTCCTCCTTGCTAGGAGAGACCTCTGGTATCTTTCCCCCAGGTTGATCTGTTCTTGGAGCTCATATTCAGCAGTCCAAATGTCTTAACTAAATCTGTAATTGGAGCTTGCCTGAGCTCTCCCTGCCTTGCTCCTAGAAGAGACCGCTTTTTTCCAAGGGAATATGACACCAAAAGCCTGTTTTTCTGGTTGGGAAGGGGCACGAAGCTACACAGTTTGGGAGTCTTTACTTAAAGTTCTGCACTGTGATCTCAGCCCTTCTGCCCATTCCAGATTGTTGTATGATGTGTGTCTGGTTTCAGAAGTCCCCCCAGTCAGTGTTTCAGACAGTTCCTGGCTTTTTACTAGATGCCCTAAAGGTCAAACTAAATTCCATGCCTTCCTAAGCTCCTATCTTGCCCCACCTCCTATTCTTTCTGTATCTTCTTGACATAGCAGGTGGAGTGATCCTGCTGAAACGTTGGCCAGGCCATGTCACACCCCTGCTCAAATCCTTTCCACAACCCCCTGAGTCAAAGTCAGGGGCCATAAGAGCTTCTGTGATCTCACCCCTCATTTTCCACTTCCTCCTTGATAGATCCATTTTCCATTTTATTTTTTGCCATAGCAGTTATCACCATCTAACATACTATATATTTACTTATCTTATTTATTGTGCCTCTCTCACGCTGAAGTTCCCTGGGTGGATTTTTTTCTCAGTTTTGTTCACTGTCTGTTCTCCTCTAATGTCTCCACTTGCTAAGTGAGTTGGGGAGTGATCTCTCTTTTTTCTAGCATCTGGAAGAATTTGTATAAATTTGGGGTGATCTTTTCCTGGAAAGCTTGATAGACTTCACCTGTGAATCCATCTGGGCCTGGTACCCTCTTTTTACATGTGTGAGGGAATGATTTTAACCAGGTTGCCAGTTTCTTTAATTGTGTAACTCTACTTGAATTTTACTTATTTTTCCCTTGAGTCCATTTTGTTAAGGTAAATTTTTGTAGGAATTTTTCTAAGCTTTCAATATTGTTGGCATATAATTTTTATCATATTCTGTTATTGTTTTAATGTATATTTCATGTTTAGTTATGCCCCTTTTCATTAATAATATTGCTTACTGTGACTTCTATCTTCTTATTCTGATAAATCTTGAGAAGTTTATCCATATTAGTTTATCAAAGAACCAACTTTTAGCTTCTGGCTCTTCTATGTTGTATTTTTTGTTTTCTATCTTGTTAATCTTGCTTCTATTTTTATTATCTCATCTCTTCTAATTTCTTTGAGTTTGTTGTGTATTTTCTTGCTAACTTCTTCTTTTTTTTTTTTTTTGCAAGTAGGGGACTTCAATACACTATTTTCAGTGGTGGATAGAACAATTAAACAGAAGATCAAGAAGGAAACAGAAGACTTGAATGATACTCTAAACCAACTATACCTAAGATATATATATATAAAACACTTCATCCAATAACAGAATATACATTATTTTCAAGTGCCCATTAATCATTCTTCAGGACAGAACATATGGTAGGTCACAAAATATTCCCAATAAATGAAAAATATTGAAATTATACAATATATCTCTTCTGACCACAATGGAATGAAGCTAGAAATCAATAACAGAGGAAGAAATGGAAAATTTACAAATATTTGGAAATTAAGCAACATGTTCTTATACAATCAATGTGTTATTGGAAGATTAGGAAATATCCTAGTGTCCATCAACTGAGGAGTGAATAAACAAAAGGTGGTATATACACCAATGGAAAACCATTCAGCCCTAAAAAGAAATGAAGTTCTGATACATCTAATAATGTAGACAAATCCTGAAGACACCATGTTAAGAGAAATAAGCCAGACACAAAAGGATAAATATTGCTTGATCTCACTGATAAGAAATAATTAAAATAAGCAAACTCATAGAGTCAGAGTCTAGAATACAGGTTACCAGGAGACAGGGTAGGGAAAGGGAGTATAAAGGTAAGGCTTAAAATGTAGAGTTTTGGGTGGCCATGGTGGCTCAGCAGGTAGCGCTCTCGCCTGCCATGCCAGAGACCTGGGTTTGATTCCCGGTGCCTGCCTTCAACAAAACTGTAGAGTTTTTATTTGGGATGATGGGAAAGTTTTAGTAATGGATGGCAGTGATGGTAGCACAGCATATGAATGCAATTAACAACACTTAATATTTGAATGTGGTTAAAAGGGGAAATTTAAGTTTTATATGTTACTAGAATAATTTTTAAAAATCTGTGGAACTGTACAACCCAAACAGTGAACCCTAAATCAAATCATGAAGTATAGTCAATAGTACAATTATAAAAATGTGTGTGCATCAATTTTAACAAATGTGCCACACCAATGCAAGGTGTTAATAAATGCATGGTACATGGGAAACCCTGTATTTCATGCATAATTTTTCTGCGAACATAAGAACATAACTTCCCCAGTTTAACAAATGAAAGTAAATAAACAGATAACTAATTCAAAATAATTGTTTTGTAGCTAAAAATGCAATTAGAAGGAAATTTAAAGCATCTAATGCTTTATTAGAAAAGGAGAACTGTTGCCAATTAATAAGATCACATCCATGGATGATATTCTACAGAATTCAGGTGGGTAATCATAAAGAACCAAAACTGCATGCAATGGGTAAAATGCAAACTTGGTATGCAGAAATATTTACTGGAGAATATAATTTGAATTTTCTTCTGAGAAACCAGAATATGAGAATCTGGAATTTATTCATTTTCTGCTATCCTTAGAAAGGGAGGACATCATCTGCCTGGGAATAAAGAATTGCTCTGCCCTGCAGTTCCAAGATCTATTCCTTTCTGGGACTGTGTCTCTGCTCTCAGACTCTGCAGATAGCAAATGTCACAGGGCTTCTCTTCCTGGTGGGATTTTGTTTCAGTGGCCCCATCCCTCTTATTTCACAGAATCTGATTTGTTCCATGGGAATTAGGTCTCTGCTTCCTCATTGGTGGGAACCAGTTTCCTGAAGGTCGTTGGGAAATCTGGGAAGTCTGGGATTATCTAATCATGGTGCTAGTGCAGGAAGAGTGGCCTGCAAGATCTTTCCTGACTTCTTAAGAATACCATTTAACTCACTAATTTTGAGAATTTCTTCTATTGTAATGGAAGTGTTTAGCTATAAATTATCCTCAAATAACATCCCAGTAGCTTTGATAACAGGGTTTTCATTATCATTAGGTCTGGATATTTAAAGTTTTCATTTTGATAGTTTTCCTTTAGCCCATGAATTATTTAGCAATACTGCTGAATATGGGCTTTTAAAATTATATGTATGTATTATATATAATATATGAATATATAAATCAGTACTACTGCATAGAATCTGCAGATTAATTTGGGTAGAATTGATATCTTAACTATATCTAACTTTCCTATCTATGAACAGTATTTCTACCTATTTAGATCTTCCTTGATTTCTTCTAGCAATGTTATGTAGTTTTCTGTGTACAAGTCTTTTACATCCCTAGTTAAGTTCATTCCTAGGTACTTGATTCTTTTAGTTGCTGTTTTGAATGGATTTTTTTTTCCTTAACTGACTCCTCAGTTAGGTCATTGCTTGTATATAAAAACATTACTGATTTTTGCACATTAATTTTATATTTCTCCACCTTGCTGAATTTGTTTACTAGCTCAAGTAAATTTGTTGTAGATTTCTCAGAATTTTCCAAGTACAGTATCATAGAATCTGCAAATAATGAAAGTTTTACATCTTCCTTTCCCATTTGGATATCTTTTATGTCCTGCCTGATTGCTCTAGCTAGAACTTCTAGCACAATGTTGAATAATTGTAGTGACAGTGGGCATCTTGTCTCATTCCTGATCTTAGGGGGAAAGCTTTCAGTCTCTCTCTCTATTGAATACAGTGATGGCTATTGGTTTTTCATATATACCTTTTATCATATTGAGAAAGTTACCTTTGATTCCTAATTTTGAAGTGTTTTTATCAGAAAAGGATGTTGAATTTTGTCGAATGCTTTTTCAGCATCAACTGAGATGATCATGTGATCTTTCCTTTTCAATTTGTTAATGTGCTATATTACATTAATTGATTTTCTTGTGTTGAACCATCCTTGCATTCCTGGTATAAACCCCACTTGTTCGTGTTGTATAATTCTTTTAATGTGTTGTTGGATTCGATTTGCTAGTATTTTGTTGAGAATTTTTGCATCTATGTTAATTAGGGAGATTGGCCTGTAGTTTTCCTCTCTGATAGCATCTTTACTCAGTTTTGGTATTGAAATGGTATTAGCTTCATAAAATGAGTTAGGTAGTATTCCATTTTCCTCAATTTTTTGGAAAAGTTTGATCAGGATTGGTGTTAGTTCTTTTTAGAATGTTTGATAAAACTCCCCCGTGAAGCCATCTGGCCCTGGACTTTTCTTTGTAGGAAGATTTTTGATGACTGAATCTCTTTACTTGAATTAGTTTGTTGAGATCTTCTATTTCTTCTTGAGTCATTGTAGCTTGTTTGTGTGTTTCCAGGAATTTGTCCATTTCATCTACGTTGTCTAATTTGTTGGCCTATGTTGTTCATAGTATCCTCTTATGATTTCTTTTATTTCTTCATGGTTTGTGATAATGTACCCCTTCTCATTTCTGATTTTGTTTATTTGCATCCTCTCTCTTTTTTTTCTTTGTCAGTCTTGCTAGTGGTCCATCAATTTTATTGATTTTCTCAAAGAACTAGCTTTTGGTTTTATCGATTCTTTCTATTGTTATTTTGTTCTTCCATTCATTTAACTCTGCTTTAATCTTTGTTATTTCTCTTCTCCTATTTGCTTTGATGTTAGTATGCTTTCTTTTTTCTCAAGTTCCTCCAGGTGAGCAGTTAAGTCCCAGATTTTTGCTCTTTCTTGTTTTTTAATGTAAGCACTTAGGACAATAAATTTCCCTCTCAGCACAGCCTTTGCCACATCCCATAAATTCTGATATGTTGTATTCTCATTTTCATTCATCTCCAGACAGCTACTGATTTCTCTAGCAATTTCTTCTTTGACCCACTGGTTGTTTAAAAGTGTGTTGTTTAATCTCCATATATTTGTGAATGTTCTCATTCTTTGGTGTTTATTGATATCCAGCTCCATTCTATTGCGATAAGAGAAAGTGCTTTGAATAATTTCAATGTTTTTAAATTTATAAAGACCTGTTTGTGCCCGAGCAGATAATCTATCCTAGAGAATGTCCCATGGCACTAGAGAAGAATGCATATCCTGGTGTTTTGGGTTATAGTGAACTATATATGTCTGTTAGGTCTAGTTCATTTATCAAATTGTTTAACTTCTCTATTTCCTTGTTAATCTTTCTGCTTGCTCTATCATAGAGGAGAGTGGTGCACTGAAGTCTCCTACTATCATTGTTGAAACATCTATTGCTCCCTTCAGTTTGTTAATGTCTGTCTCATGTGCTTTAGAGCTCCTTGATTGGGAGCATAAACATTTATGATTCTTATATCTTCTTGTTGAATTTGCTTTTAATTCATATACAGTGCCCTTCTTTGTCTCTTATGATGGCTTTACATTTAAAGTCTATTTTGTCTGATATTAGTATGGCTACTCTTGTTTTCTTTTGGTTACAGCTTGCATGGAGCATCTTTTTCCATCCTTTCACTTTCAATCTATTTGTATCCTTGTGTCTAAGATGAGTCTCTTGTAAGCAGCATATAGCTGGATTATATTTCTTAATCCATTCTGCCAATCAATATCTTTTACTTGGTAAGCTTAGTCCATTAACATTAAAGTTATTACGAAAAAGGCATTTCTTGAATCTACCATCTTATCTTTTGGATTTAATTTGTCAGATCTATATGTTCTTTTCCGTCTTTCTCTTCTTATCCTTTAAGTTACCCTTACTGGTACTCTTCAATTCTGTACCCTCCTCCAGATTTTCCTTCCTCTCCTGTCTTTTTTTCCAACTGGCAGAACTCCCTTTAGCATTTCTTAAGGGGGCAGTCTCTTATTGACAGATTCTTTCAGGATTTGTTTGTCTGTGAAAATTTTAATTTCTCCTTCAGTTTTTTTTTTTTTTTTTTTTTTTTTTAAAGGAAAGACAGAGAGAAGGAAGGAAGGATAGAAGGAAGGAAGGAAGGAAGAAAGGGAAACATTTTTCAAACATTTTCTTGTTTTTATTGTATTCTGTTTCTCCGTTTTTGTTACATGGGCTGGGGCCGGGAATCGAACCGAGGTCCTCCGGCATAGCAGGCAAGCACTTTGCCCGCTGAGCCACCGCGGCCCGCCCTCTCCTTCAGTTTTGAAGGACAACTTGGCTGGGTACAGAATTCTTGGCTGGAAGTCTTTCTCTTTCAGGATCTTAAAATATACCATACCACTGCCTTCTTGCTTCATAGTGCCAGTTGAGTAGTCTGAACTCAGTCTTATGTGGTTTCCTTTGTATGTAGTAGATTGTTTTTCTATTGCCACTTTCAGAATTTTTTGCTTCTCTTCAACATTTGACAGAGTGGTTAGTATGTGCCTTGGGGAAGGCTTTTTTGAATTTATTCTATTTAGAGTTCGTTGAGCTTCTTTGACTTGTATATTCATGCCCTTTATAAGGGTTGGGAAGTTTTCCTTCATTATATTCTTAACTAATCTTCCTACTCCTTTACTCTTCTCTTCTTCCGGACCACCAATGATTCTTATATTTGTGCACTTTGTTTTGTCCATCATTTCCCTGAGATCCAATTCAAAATTTTCCAACTTTTTTCTATTTGCTGTTTTGATGGTTTGAAATCAGTTGTCTTGTAGTTCACTTATTCTTTCTTCTGCCTCTTCACATCTGCTGTTGTGTGTCTCTAGTATATTTTTTATTTGGTATACAGCATCTTTAATCTCTGTGATATCTGTTATTTTTCTATTTATTCTTTCAAATTCCTCTTTATCTCTTCTAGTGTCTTCTTGATTTCCTTTATGTCATTAACCATCCTATTTATTTTATTTAGTAGTGTTATATGAACATCTTTGGTTTGTTGTTCCAACATCTGTGCCTTCTCTGGTATTTTTAATTTGGTTGTTAGGCTGGGCTATATCTGTCTGCATTGTGATATGCTTAGTGATCTTCTGTTGCTTTCACGGCATGTAAATATCTTGATTGATTTACTTTGAAAGTTCATTTCCTTCAGTAGTCTAAAGCCTTGTATTTGTGGGATAGATGTGGACCCAGATTCAGAGCATGGGGTGGGGCACAACAGTGTGGTGATGCATTGCAGTACAGGTATATGCACAGATTGGGGATGCTACTCTGGTGCCTGTGAGTGTGGGCACCCAGTGATAGGGGATGATGTGGCTGTGTGGGTGCATGGGTCTGTGAGCCAGGGCCCTTGTGTGTGCTGGTTTAGGTCATGGGGCCTTTGTGTACATGTACAGAGCTAGGGCAGCAGGTCGGCTTTATGTCTACATGGGCTGGGGCAAATTTATGTATTTTTAACTTCTAATTTAATTGCATTGTGGTCAGAGGTCCCAGTCTATTTGATACCTAAGCTATGAAATATATTGAGACTTGGCCTGTTATGTGATCAAATTCTTGCATATATTCCACATGTGCTTGAGAAAGATGTATATTCTCTAACACTTGGAAGAGTTCTCTTTCCAGTAGATGTTAGTTTAATGGACCATATCTTGTAATTAAGTGGTTCTTAGTTTCTATATCCTACTGGTTTTTTGTCTTCTGGATCTGTCAACCTTTGGGGAAGCTATGTTAATATCACCCTAGCTCTATAAAATTTTATCTCATATATTTGAGGCTATTTTATTATGTGTATTCATAATTAAAGTTGCTTTCTTCCTGATGAATTAAAACTTTTATTATTTTGTAATGAACCTTGTATTATTTTGTTGTCTTAAAGTCTAGTCTATGTGGCAATAATATGCTATACAACTTTCCTTTGGTTCATATTTGCCTAATATGTCATTTTTCATCCTTTTGCTTTTAATCTTTCCATGTCCTTATGCTTAATGTATATCTGTTATAATTAGCTCCTGTTTAAAAATCCAATGTCAGTCTTCTAAGTAGTGAGTTCAGTTCATATAAATTTATTTTAATTATTGACATATTTTAACCTGTTTCTACTTTCTTTGTCTCATATTTTTTATGATTTATTTAAATATTTTCTTGCTTTTTAAAACAACTGACATCAATCCCCTCCCCAATAGGAAGAAACTTTAGCTTGGCAAATTCTTCTATACCCTGGCTTTTCCCCACCCCCCTACCATTCCTTCTCATGTAGTTTATTCCATTTTTTTTGTTTCTTTGTTTATTTTTTTAAAATTATCTACATTTTAAATCTGAATTATTATTGATGTCATTTCTCTTTTTCTTTAGTCTTAGTTACTTTCTTAATTCAGGGAAATTAAGTCTATCATATGTTTAGAATGATTTCTCCTCTCCATTTTCAGTTATTTCTTTTCCTGGGACTCCTACTATTTATGTTATGAAGCTACTACCATACTTCATATTACCTAGCTCTTCTCTTACATGTTCTGTTTCTTTGCCCTCTTTTGGGAAAATTGGTCAAACTGGTTTTTCAATTTGCTGATTTGTTCCTTGGCTGTTTCTGTTTTGCTCTTTATGACAACTACAGGGTTCTTCATTTCAAATATCATACTATTTATATTTTGATGTTTTTGTGTGTGTTTACATTTCTGTGCTTCATGCTGCTAATAGTTTCTCTTTTTTCATATGCATATCAGGCTAATTTTAAATTCTTATCTCTCTGTCCCAACATTCTGATGGGATCTTTAACTCTGCTGCTGCTTCTCTTTTGAAAAGATTATGTTCCCCTATTGTCTTGTTGTTTCGGCCTCTGAGCTTGCTTTCCCTGGGGGTATCAGCTATTTCTCAAGCAATACACCTCGGGAAAGGCAGACTCCAGTCTGCATCAGTTCCAATGAGATCAGGGACTCAGTGGATGAGCCCTGGAGAGCAGAGCCTCCTCACTCTGAAAAACAACTCGCACAGCCAAGATTTGTTTTTTCCCTCTGGGGAGAAGAAGAATTAGGAGGAGATTCTTCTAAGAATATAATTCCCTAGCTCTGGGGATTTGGAGAAGGTGTAAGGAAGCTACTGTTTGAAGTTTTTAAAACTCAACCCATGTGTTTTCCAGCTCCTCAGATGCAGAACTTCTGCAAGCTCTCATATTATTCCTGAAGAACAATGGCCCAGAGGTTTTGAGGGCCAGAGCAGAAACTCAACAATTCCTTCCCTTTTTAGAAAATCTTTTGTAGCTATTTTTGCCCCAAGCCAAAGATACCTCTTCCTTACATACAGACACAAATCCAAAAGAGCAATCCCTTTCATCCCAGCTTTTAAAGTGTCTTAGCATATATTTTCTCTAGTTCCCTGGAAGAATGAGCTTGCAGTTGAGTTTGACAGCCTCTTGGTACAGATCCTGCAAGTCAGTTTCTCTCTGTCTGCTCTTCTTTTTTTTTTTCTTTCCCCACACTCTATTCCAGCCAAGTTGGCCTTCCTCTGGATCTCTGCTATAGACCTTTGAGCTGTAGACCTCCAGGCTTCCCCACTTGACTCCAACTGTTTTCTTTTTTTTCCTTCTTAGCTATTCCTTTATCCAACAGAATCATATTTCATTCAACTCATGACTTATCCTTTCTAGGAAGCTTTTCCCAAATCACAGCAATTCTTTTTTTTTTATTATTAATTAAAGAAAAAAAGAAATTAACACAACATTTAGAAATCATTTCATTCTACACATGCAATCAGTAATTCTTAACATCACATAGATGCATGATCATCATTTCTTAGTACATTTGCATCAATTTAGGAAAAGAACTAGCAAAACAACAGAAAAAGATACAGAATGTTAATATAGAGAAAAAAATAATAATAATAAAAAGAAAAGGAAAAAGAAAAAAACAAAAGACACAAACAAACAAACAAACAAACAAACAAAAACTATAGCTCAGATGCAGCTTCATTCAGTGTTTTAACATAATTACATTACAATTAGGTATTATTGTGCTGTCCATTTTTTGAGTTTTTGTATCTAGTCCTGTTGCACAGTCTGTATCCCTTCAGCTCCAATTACCCATTATCAGGAGTTTCTAACTCCTGCTGGTCTCTGTTACCAATGACATATTCCAAATTTATTCTCGAATGTCGGTTCACATCAGTGGGACCATACAGTATTTGTCCTTTAGTTTTTGGCTAGACTCACTCAGCATAATGTTCTCTAGGTCCATCCATGTTATTACATGCTTCATAAGTTTATCTTGTCTTAAAGCTGCATAATATTCCATCGTAGGTATACGCCACAGTTTGTTTAGCCACTCGTCTGTTGATGGACATTTTGGCTGCTTCCATCTCTTTACAATTGTAAATAATGCTGCTATAAACATTGGTGTGCAAATGTCGGTTTGTGTCTTTGCCCTTAAGTCCTTTGAGTAGATACCTAGCAATGGTATTGCTGGGTCATCTGGCAATTCTATATTCAGCTTTTTGAGGAACTGCCAAACTGCCTTCCACAGTGGTTGCACCATTTGACATTCCCACCAACAGTAGATAAGTGTGCCTCTTTCTCCGCATCCTCTCCAGCACAGCAATTCTTGATCTAATTTATCCCCTCGGACCAAATAGCTAAAAGGTGGAGAGGGAAATAGACTGATTAATCTGTAAATGGAGCTTGGCAGATTCCCACCTCTCCAAGATACCTTTTTCGATTCTACTCATCTGGGGAACAATTTCTTTCCCAGTGCTCTGTTTCATTTTCTTCAACATCTGCATTTGAGGGGCTTCAGACTAATGGATACAGGACACGGTAGAAGGCAAGGATGAGCCTTGGACTTCAAACGGGGGTATTGAGTGAATGTTTGACACATTGATGATGACCCCCTCAACCAGCCTGTTTCCTTTGACCCCTATCTGGAATGTTGCGGCAGCCGAGAATGTTTCTTTCACCCAAAAGATGGAAAATTCATCTTGGAAGAACTGTGAAGTTCCCAGAAAAGACATTTTCACACACTGGCATTTAACTAATGGAGAAGTAAGGTCTCTACTGCCTGATCATTTCCTGAAGCCTACTGTCAGCAAGCTCAACCCAGCAAAAAATATAGAGCTGTCAGGCAGTTTGGATTTTCATCCTAATTAAATATTAGTCAATGCCCAAGGATCAACACCATTGAAGGACAGTATTCAACAGGACAGAGACTTAACATTAGCTCCCGAGGAGATATGAACCCATAGGAGATGAAGAAGAAAAACAGACTATTACAATAATGTCCTTAGAGAAAAGGCGCAATCTGAAGACAAGAAAGAGTTTTTTGAAATGAAAAATATGAAGGATGAACCCAAAATTTTCATTGAATTTGATGATGAAGAAAATCTCCTAGAAAGTAGGAAAAGAAGGCAAAGAAATGGACAACTGAGGAAAAAAAATGAAATCAGTGGGTGTTTTTAGGAAGACCAATACCTTTCTGGAATCCTAGGCAAAGAGAATGAGAAAATAGAAGGAAGAATTTTTGAACAAGTCATACAAGTAACTTTCCTAGAAATGAAGGACATAATTTTCCACTTTGAAAGTCCCAAATGACTGAAGAAAAATATCCATATCAAAGCACATGCATCATGACTTTTGAGAACACTGTGAGTAAAAGCATTCAAGAGATAAGAAAAGGTCATGAAAGATAAGGAATCTTGATTGCATCAGATTTCTTAAGAGCAAGGCTGAACTTTAGATGAAATAGAATAATATTTTTTAAAATCTGCAGAAAAATTATTTAGGTATTATGGTACCTATTTAAGTACTTATGGTTATTAAAATAATTACACAGAAAGACATAAAAAACAGGCAAAAGTGGACTTACATCTCCTGGGAGTGTAAGGAACATAGTACCAACCTGCCTCCTTAATTTTTTTTAATTGAGAAATCTTCACACACATACAGTCCATACACGGTGTACAACCAGTGGCTCACAATATCATCACATAGTTGTGTATTCATCACCATGATCACTTTTTAGAACATTTGCATCACTCCAGAAAAAGAAATGAAAAGGAAAAAGATAAATGCATACGTATCATACACCTTACCCCTCCCTCTCATTGACCACTAGTATTTCCATCTACCCAATTAATTTTACCCTCTGTGCCCACTATTATTTATTTATTTATATCCATATTTTTTACTCATTTGTCCATACCCTGGATATAAAGAGCATCAGACACAGGTTTTTATAATCACACAGTCACATTGTAAACATTATATCTTTATTCAATCATCTTCAAGAATCTAGGCTACTGGAATACAGCTCAACAGCTTTAGGTACTTCCCTCTAGCCACTCCAATATGCCATAAACTAGAAAGGGACATCTTTTCAAGCATAAGCATAACCTTCAGGATATCCTTTCAACTCTGTTTGAAATCTCTCTGCCATGGAAACTTTATCTGTCTCATTTCTCTCTTCCCCCTTTTGCTCAAGAAGGCTTTCTCAATCTCTTAATGTTGGGTTCTGGCTCATCCCAGTACTTCTGTCCCACATTGCCAGGGAAATTTATACCTCTGGGAGTCATGTCCCATGCAGGAGGGAGGGCAGTGTTTTCACCTGCTGAGTTGGCTTAGAGAAAGAGGCAACAAAAGAGGTTCTCTGGGGGTGAATCTTAGCCTAATTTTAAGCAGACTTAGCTTATCATTTGCAGGAATAAGTTTCATAAGAGAGAACCCCAAGATTAGCCTATTGATTTTGGTTGCTCCCACTGCTTGTGAGAATATCAGAAATTCTCCAAATGAGGGAGTTGAATATTTTCTCCTTTCTCCTCATTCCCCTAAGTGGACTTTGCAAATACTTCTTTATTCACTGCCCAAATCACCCTGGGATTTATGAGGGCATCACACTAATCTGGTCAAACCAATAAAGTCTCATGCCCTATTCAAGATTCCATGTACTTACAGTGTTCAACTAACCTGACCATACTAGTTAAATAAGGAAATGCACTACCCAAAATATAAATTTTACACCAAATAAAAATCCCTTTATTCTTGCACAGAAGTTGAAGTTTTAAAATATTGCCTCCTTAATATGTTTAACTTTTTTTTATTGTATAGTATAACATATATATAAAGCAAAGAAATAAAAAAGCAATAGTTTTCAAAGCACTGTTCAAAAAGTAGTTACAGGACAGATCCCAGAGTTTGTCATGGGCTACCATATGATCCTCTCATATTTCTCCTTCTAACTGCTCCAGAATATAGGAGGCTAGAGGGCTTAAATACTTTTTTTATCATCACAATTGACTTTCTTTCTTTCTTTTTTTGGTGAACAATAACATATATACAAAAAAGCTATAAATTTCAAAGCATAGCACCATAATTAGTTGTAGAACATATTTCAGACTTTGACATGGGTTACAATTTCACAATTTTAGGTTTTTACTTCTAGCTGTTCTAAAATACTGCAGACTAAAAGAGAGATCAATTTAGTGATTCAACATTCATAGTCATTTGTTAAGTCCTATCTTCTATGTATAATTCCACCATCACCTTTGATCTTTCCATACCTCTCTTTGAGGTTGTTTGGGCTATGACAATTCTAAACTTTTGCTGTTGGAAGGGTCTGTCACTAATATGGGGTGGGGAGAAGGAATTATCTAATGTTCTGGAGAGGCTGGGCTAGGTTTCAGTACTTATCTGGACCAGGGACCCATTTGGAGGTTGTAGGTTTCTGGAAAGTTACTCTAGTGCCTAGAACCCTTGTGGAATCTTATATATTGTCCTAGTTGTTCTTTAGGATTGGCTGCAATTGCTCTGGTTGGGGGATTGGTTACCTCCTTAATTTTTAAAATCAGCTTTATTGAGATTTATTTTACATACAATAAAATTCACTAATCATAAGTCTATATTTGATGAGTTTTAACCAGTGCTTCTCAACCAGAAGTGATTTTGCCTCCCAGGAGACATTTGACAATTCTGAAGACATTTTTGGTTGTCACAACTTGGGGTGTGAGTGGGGGAGATGGTGCTACTGACATCAAGTGGGTAGAGGCCAAGGATACTGCTAAATATCCTGCAGTGGAGAAAGTGCCCTCCTCCCAACCCCTCCCTCACTTCAGGCCAATTGCCTCCAACAAAAAATTATTCAGCCCCAAATGCTAATAGTGTCAAGATTTAGAAACCCTGGTTTTGATATATATAGCTATATAACTACCACCACAATCATGAATATTGAACATTACCATCAGCAGAAAAGGTTTCTTTATGTCCCCTTATAATAAGAGGAATCTACCTCTTCTACACCCTGGCCTCTGGAAATCACTGATCTGCTTTCTATCACTACATTTTAGCTTTTTCTTTTTTTTTTTTTCTTCTCACATGAATGGTATCATGGTGTGTGTAGTCTTTTGTTTCTGGCTTTTTTTGGGGGGGGGTCAGCATAATGCATACTTTTGTATGTATCAGTAATTCATTCTTTTTTTTTTTTTTGCATGGGCAGGCATTGGGAATTGAACCTGTGTCTCTGGCATGGCAGGCCAGAATTCTGTCACTGAGCCACTGTCACATCACCCCATTTATATAATAATGTATACAGTTCCATTGCATGACTGCACCACAGTTTCTTTATCTATTCACCTGTGGAAAGAAATTTAGGTTGCTTCCAGTTCAGGGCTACTATAAATGAAGCTGCTTGTGAACATCCATGAACACATCTTTGTGTGGATATACGTTTTTGCTTCCCTTGGGAAAATTTATAGGAGTGAAATCACTGTGCTATATGGTAAATGTATATTAATTTATAAGGAACTACCAAACTGTTCTCCAAAGTGACTGTACCATTTTACACTTCACCAACAATTTTTAAGAGTTCCAGTTGCTCAACATCTGTATCAACAGCTGGTATTGTCAGTCTTTTTAATTTTAGCCATTCCAGTACCAGTTTTGGTAATCTGTATCTGTAAAGAATTTGTTTCATCAAGTTTGTCAAATGTTTTGACATATCATTGTTCATAGTATTCCCTTTTTCTTTGGATGTCTGTAGGATTTGTAGTGATGTTCCCGCCTTCATTCCTGGTATTGGTAATTTGTGCCTTCTCATGTGTCTTCTTGATCAGACTAGTGAGAGTCTTAATTGATTTTACTGATCTTAAAGAACCAGCTTTTTTGTTTCATCGGTTTTCTTTATTGTTTGCCATTTCTTTTTTTTTTTTACAGGACAGGAAATAGTAGTCATAGTCTACCCTTTGTCTTATCAATGAACAGTACTAAATAGTCAAAATAATGTTAACACAGATTTAAAAATCTAAAAATTATTATGTAGCTGTATTTGGAGGCTGAGGGACAGGTAGGAGTGGATATAGTTTATGAAAACTGTGCTTTCATCTCCATAATAGGAAGTCACTAATAGACTAAAATTGGTTAATCAAAAAAATGCAGAATAGACATATCATTTTGAACTGCTAGAGTAAATACTAGAAGCAACAGTGAAAAGAATAATGAAAATGGTATTTTCAGGGAGTAAAATAGGGAGCAAGGTAAGGAATTTACTTTTCATTATAAGCTTTTTGGTATTGTATTTTCTGATTTTTAAAATATATACATGCATTATACTGGTAAAATAAAAAATAATTTAGTATTGTAATATCAGAAAATGAAAACAACAAGCTTCTATCCTAGGTGTGTTAGTTAGATTCAGTTGTCAACTTGGCCAGGTGAGCATACCTAGTTCTGTTGCTGCGGACACAAGCCAATGGTACGTGAACCTCATCTGTTGCTAATTACATCTGCAGTTGGCTAGGAGGCGTGTCTGCTGCAATGAGTGATGTTTGACTTAATTGGCTGGTGCTTAAATGAGAGAGCTCAATGTTGCACAGCCTAGCAGCTCGGTATTCCTCATCTCAGCACTCGCAGCTCAGCCCAGGTCTTTGGAGATGCAGAAAGAAGTCACCCCGGGGAAAGTTGTTGGAACCCAGGGGCCTGGAGAGAAGACCAGCAGAGACCATCTTGTGCCTTCCACATAAGAAAGAACCTCAGTGGAAAGTTAGCTGCCTTTCCTCTGAAGAACCAACAAAATAAATCCCCTTTTATTAAAAGCCAATCTGTCTCTGGTGTGTTGCATTCCGGCAGCTAGCAAACTAGAACACTAGGTATAGATGAGAAAAGAGTAAATAAGTCTAGAAACGCAATTGAGAGTCCTTGGAGATAGTGCAGACCTGGTCTCAAGGGGTATATCCCTGACTTTGAATATTGCCTTTCATTTCCATTTGGTATTAAAAAAATTCTCATAGTGAAAACTTTTTTTTATTCTGATGAAATTGTAGAGGTGAAGTTATGAAGCATATTGTAATCAGCTTGTTTGCCACATAAATATGTTCATTACACAATGCTAGATAGCTCTTTACAGTTTATAAAGACATTTTTTAGATCTATTGCCCTATTTAATCCTCATTTTAGCTCTGCAAATCCAGTGTCATTACAGATAGTATTTTTATGTTGTAGCTGTTTGGGTTAAATGATTTGTTCAAGGTCACACTGATGATAAGTGCCAGGGAGGTAAAATCCAAACCTATTACTTTCACTTCAGCATCTACATAGTCAAACCACAAAACAATTTTAAACATATTGATTTATTTATCTGTATATTTTCATAATGATATCTGGATTATTTGAATGGTAGACAGCAGAATGGGACATGTATGGACTTTGGTTTGAGCAGGTTTGAATATAGACTGTGCTAAAATTATTTCCTATGTGACCCTGAGAATATAATTTATCTGATCCTAATTTTTTCCACTTGACACTTGGGATATGACTACCTTCTTTATGAGGTGGTTCTTAGAAGTTAACGTATGTAAAATATTTTCTATAGTACCTGGAAGTTAGCACAGACTCGATTACTTAACAGTATGACCATTTTTACTAACTATATGCATAAGTGTGAGATTATTTAATGATTAAAGCTTCTTACTTTTTGAACATGAAGACAGAAATACTGAATCACTACCCAAAAGATAGCATTAAGTTCTCCTGGTGAAATGCATAAGTTTCAAAAAAAATTGAGGCATATGTATGCCAACATCAAGGTTAAGCTGAATTCCCTTTAAAAATTAATTTACTTTTGTGACATTAATGGACATTTGCACATCAGTGTTCATAGCAGCACTATTCACAATTGTCAAGCGATGGAAACAATCCACGTGCCCATCAACTGATGAGTGGATAAGCAAAATATGGTATATACATATGATGGAATATTATGCAGCAGTAAGGTGAAATGAGATTCTGAAGCATATGACAACATGGATGAAACTGGAGGACATAATACTGAGTGAATTAAGCCAGACACAAAAGGATAGATATTATATTATTGCACTATTATCACACTAGTGAAGGTAATCTCAGAGGTGTACACTGTAGAATATAGGGAACCTAGAGGTACACAGAAGCTAGAGATGAGAGAATGCTTACCTAATGAGATTGAACTCAAACGTAAGGGACAGATAGAAGTGATGGTAACTAACGATATTTAAGGTGAATGTGTTTGAAAGGGGATGTATAGTGTTATGTATTCCGTTGATTAAATCTACAATTTTCTTTGTATAGATGTTATATTTTACAATCAAAAAGTTAAAAAAATTAATTTACTTTTGAAGATCATCTTTCTAGTTACATGAACCACTAGGAATCAGATTACATACTGTGCATGCAAATCCTGTTTTTGTAAAATAATATATACAAGAAAAATGTAGACCAATTTATATCCAACAGTTAACAGTGGTTGCCTCTGAAGGTTGGGATTTTGATGGTGATGGTGGGAATGACTTTCTATTTTATCGTTTTTTTAGTGTTTTAAAAAAAATGAGCAGATATTACCTGTATATAGTAAAAAAAAAAAAAAAAAGAATATAATAAAAAATAATATATGAAAAATAAACCTTACTGAAATCAGACCTAACCAAAAAATTTGTCATGACTTGCTCCATATTAGCTCCTAGCACTCGTTCCTTTCTTCTCTAAATGCCATAAAATATTCCTTGGATTCCTTGATATTGAAGTGTTCCAGAATTTCTATAAGCACTACTTATAGAACTACTTCCACCATAGAATTTGCATCTGCTTTTCTTATTTGAGGTGCTCCTTGGCGTTCTCTAGTTCTGGTGCTCAAATTACATTAGAGTTGGAGAAAATTTCTTCACTTAGAGGAGAGATTTCACTGGTCATCTTTCCAGCCATGACATATGACTTGTTGAGGATATTATTGTCATCAAAGTAATTTTAATTAAACATATTTAAAAATTTTCCCCTCAATTTTATTGACATATAGTCACATATCTCATAAACCATCTATTCTAGCTTGTTAGCTGCCAGAATGCAATATACCAGAAACAGAATGGCTTTTAAAAGGGGGAATTTAATAGGTTGCTAGTTTGCCATTCTAAGGCTGAGAAAATGTCCCAGTTAAAGCAACTCTATGGAAATGTCCAATCTAAGGCATGCAGGGAAAAGCACCTTGATTCAAGAAGGCCGAGGAAGTTCAGGGTTTCTCTCTCTCCAGTGGAAGGGCACGTGTTGAACACAGAGTTTCTCGCTCATCTGGAAAGGCACATGTGAACACGGTCAGGGTTCCTCTCTCATCTGGAAGGGCACATGGCAAGCACAGCATCATCTGCTAGCTTTCCCTCCTGGCTTCCTGCTCCAGGAAGCTCCCCGGGAGGCATTTGCCTTCTTCATCTCCAAGGTTGCTGGCTCATGGATGCTCTGCTTCGTGGTGCTACAGTATTCTCTGCTCTCTCTGAATCTCTCTTTATTCTCCAAAATGTTTCCTCTTTTATAGGACTCCAGAAACTAATCAAGACCAACCCAAATGGGTGGAGACACGTCTTCACCTAATCCATTTTAACAACCACTCTTGATCTCCAGGGAGATCTAATCACAGTCCCAAATTTACAACACTGAATAGGGATGAGAAGAAATGGCTGCCTTTTGGAATTAGGATTAAAGCATGGCTTTTCTAGGGTCCATATATCATTTCAAACCAGCACACCATCCAATGTGTATCATCACTGGCTCACAGTGTCATCACATAGTTGTGCATACATCCCTATGATCAATTTTAGAATATTTTTACTGTTCCAGAACAGATATAAGAGTAAAAAATAAAGCTCAAATCCTCCCATATCCCTCATTCCCACCCCCTACTGTTAATCCATAGTACTGGTGTAGTAAATTTCTAATTAAACATATTTATAAATAGAGATTTAAAGGAACTGTGGCTCTTATCTCAAATCCCAAGATGGCTTTATAGTTTGCTTTTCAATTATTCTTTAAGTTGTTTCTAAAACCAATGCTGTATTCAATTTTAACCTTTCTTGGCCCATGTGGAGCCTATCCAAAGCTCCCTTCCTGAATTCCAGATCTCCACGTTTTCCCTTTTCCCCTTTCTTTCTGAAGCTCAGGTTTCTTCAGAGCGGAGGGCGGGGTGAGGGGCAGGCTGGTCTTGGCATCAACAGCTGCACTCACAGTTCAGCTTCCTGCAGTCTCAGGCACCCCGGCTTCTTCCAAGAGCGCTCAAGTTTGGTGTTCGGCAGCTGCCAAGAGAGTCCCGCAGTTGGAAACACTTTCAGATCGCACCTTAGTGAGGTTTTAAAAATGTCATCATTCTCTAAATTGGCATCTTCTCCACCAAGAACGATGCGTACAGAATATTCATTCTGAATGTTCTCCTTTTTACTGGTGAGTACTTGTGAGGGTAAATAAAAGAGCCATTCAGGCACCCACCCCTCACCAGGTAATGTACAGTAACAGAGGCAAATGCTTGCCCTTTGGGTGCTGTGTGGCTTTTATTTCATGAGGGGCCAGAAGCTGGAGGCTGCTTTGGTGTCTAAATACTAAATCACCCATGAGGCCTGGCATCACCTCCAGAGTGAGCCAAAGCACCTTTACCTTCTGGACGCAGATTCCCCACATCTGCCCTCCCTTGAATATGAAACTATAAAGGAAATTGCTTCTGGGCTGACTCCCTTTTGAAGGAGGTGAAACAGTTTACAAAGGCTGTTACTGAGTTTGTAACTAAGATAGCTTCACCAGAACAAAGGGGAAAGTTGATGGGATCATCCGATGCATCCAAAGCTGAAGAATTAGCTGAATTTTTCTGATGGGTGATCATAGAGGGGAAAGGCTGACAAATTCCGTTCCCAGAGTCTTCCAAGCCAAGGTGAGAGCAAAACTCACACACGTGCTTGACATTTGACCCCATTCAAAGTTTCTGTTTGAGATGCATAAGGCAACTTGCAGAAGGTAATCTTGTTAGCAGCTTCCATGGTAAGACAGGATTTTTTTTTTTAACTCAATACATAAATCTCGATTAGATCCTAAGTTGTTTTTGAACAATAAGCGTTATTTTTAGAGCGGTTTTAGGTTTACAGAATAATTGCACAGGAAGTACAGAGAGTTTCCATATACTCTTTACACACACGGTTTCCCCTACTCTTAACATCTTGCATTGGTTTGGTACATTTGTTCCAATGGATGAACAGTAAGTAAAGCCCATAGTTTCCATTAAGGCCCACTCTTTGTGTTGTACAGTTCTATGGGTTTTGAGAAATGTAATGATGTGTAGCCATCATTATGGCACCATACAGAATATTTTCATTGTCCTAAAAACTCCTGGTGCTCCACCTCTCCATTCCTTCCCTCTGTCCCATTCCCAACCCATGGCAACCGCTCTCTTTAGAGTTTTGCCTTTTCCAGTATGTCATATAATTGGACTCATATGTAGTCTTCACAGAGTGCCCACTTTAACTTAGCAGTATGTATTTAAGGCTCCTCCATGTCTTTTTATGGCTTGAGAACTTATTTCTTTTTATTGCTGAATAATATTCCATTTCATTGTATGGATGAACCATAGTTTTGTTTATCATTCCACCTACGGAAGCACTTCTTGGTTGCTTCCAATATTTGGCAACTGTGAATAAAGCTGCTACAAACATTTGCATGCAAATTTTTGCATGAATGTATGTTTTCAACTCCTTTGGCTAAATACATAGGAGGGCTCAGGCTTTAACTTTTGTAGCAAAACTGTAATTTGAACACCTCCCCTTGATTATCTGTTGTGTTCTCTCAACTAGCAATCTGAGCACTTATATTCTTCCACAGGTATAAAGCCCAGTCATGGAGAACATGTAATTTATAATCAACACCCTCAGGTGAGACATTCAGTTCTGCCATGTTAAACATTGGCAATGTTCAACAACTCTGTCCCTCATTCTTTTCATCTGTAAAATGGGTATGATAATGGCATCTCCCCATAGGGTGGTTGTTGGATTAATGATATGAGGTATGTCAGACACTGATAGACTGTGCCAGGCCTGTGGGAAGGCATAGCAGATGCAGGATTTGCTTCTCTTGTTTTTTGGTAACTGTATTACATGTTTATCTCCTGCCAAAGCCAAGTAAGAACATAGATCTCTGAGATAATGATAATAATAATTTCCAACATTCATTGTGCACCTACTATGTGCCTGACCCTATTCAGTCCTTTACCTGTGTGCTAGCATTCAATCATCACCCCATGAGCAAGGTAGAGACTACCTTTGTATTTCTCTGTGCTAGTTCGTAGTGGAGGGTGCAGGAGGTGAGCTAGAGGTTGCTCATGAGAAGAAACTTCTTTTTAAGGCTATGATGGAGCCTTATATCCTCAACCTTTATTGAGGGTCGATGCGAGAAACAGCCAAGTGATAAACATCTCTGAAGTTTTTCTTTCAGTGTTACGGAATACAGTGCATTTTATTCAAGGTCCAGCGAACTTTATATAAAACATATACAATAAATTCTGCCCTGAGCTAGGAAAGAGGTTGCCTCTCTTGATGATTTCCTATGTTTCCTTTTATTAGACAGATGTCTGGGCCTAACTGCCTGGAGGTTCTGATTCAGTAGGTTCAGGTATTTTAAGAATGCATCTCTCTCTGTGAGCTGGAAGCACAGCCAAGCTTAGGAGTCTTCGACGTAGCTTATCAGTTTTGGGGTGCCCTATTGTTTGGCATCACTGAGCTAAGATTTGTGCAACTTTTACTTAGGTTTCCCAATAGAATTTTGTTCCCTTTTCATGCCTTGTCTCTTGTTCTTTTATTTCCCTTCTTTTAATATTTTTATGGTTCGCCTATCATTTATGGTAAAATGCCTTCTATCTGTCTTCTAAGTAAAAACAAAATCAAAGAATAGATCCATGTAATTTTTCCAACAAGATTTTTCTTAGAACATCTCTTTATTCTTCCTTTCCATCACTTTTAAAAAAATGATTGTGGTAATTTATGTTCAACCCCATTTTATATACTTTCCCATTTTAACCACTTTCAAGTATACAGTTTAGTAGTATTAATTTGCATTCCAATTCTATGCTCCTATCACCACCATCTATTACCAAAACTTTTCCATCACCCCAAACAGAAACTCTGTACCCATTAAGCATTAACTCCCCATTCCGCACTTGCACCACAGCCCCTGGTCACCTGTATTATAATTTCTGACTTTGTGGGTTTGCACATTCTAATTATTTCAAATCAGCAAGATCACAATATTTGCCCTTTTGTGTCTGGCTTATTTCACTCAGCGTGATGACTTTAAGGTTCATCCATATTGTTATATGCATGAGAATTTCATTCTTTTTTAATAGCTGAATAATATTCCATTGTATGTATTTACATACATACCTTTTTTTTTTTATCCATTCAGCTGTCAACGGACACTTGGGTGGCTTCTACCTTTTGGCTATTATGATTAATGCCACTATGAACATTGGTGTACTCTATCACTCTTTCACCTACCTTTGCCATTTTTAATTAATTATTTGACAAACTAAACAGCTATAATTACTTATTTAGAAAGAACAGTAATATATTCTGAAGGGAGACTGGCTCCCTCTCAGATGGCTTGAGGCACCACAATAGTGAAGAAAGGTGTTCCAGGTGAAGGAGTTCAATGCAGAGATAATGAGACAGTCTGGAAAGGACCCTAATGAGTTCAAAGGAAGGTGCTGGTGTAAATGCAGACACAGAGATTGTTAATTTGTTAGTGCAAGGTTGAGTTTTGTCTCACCTCATGACTCCCACTCAATGATGTCAGGTTGGATGCATTCCTTGCTATGGTGTGTCAACGCACAGCAATTCTTTCTCATTGTTAACAATATGATAGGCCTTTTATGAAGATAAACTTGGCCTAGGTCCATGAACACAGCATTTACAATAAACTTTCCTTGCTTAACAGTAGTCTTCAACAAATAAAAAGAGGCAATTTCAAAGGTTATTGTAAGATTATAAAATAACAGGTACAGACAACTACCATTGACTGCGGGAAAAGACCGACTGTGGCCTGGAGGACACAACATGGCTTCAATCTGGAAGCCATGGGTCTAGGTTGAGACAGTTATGTACACCTCACCAGTGATAGCCATTTGTTTGGTCCTGTGTTCTACAGAGGGGAAAAAAAAACATTTCCTTATCATTTAGTGTGAAAATACCCCAATACTATCAGATTGTGTTAAAATAATTGGATTGGTGGATTGATTTTTAAGTTAAATTGGAGCAATCAATGTTGGTAAACGTCTGTGTTATTTCTTATGCTGCTAATCACCATAAATTACTTTTATCATCTATTATAAATTGCCTTCAATCTGTCTTCTGCATAAAAATAAATGAAAGAGTTGATCCATGAAATTTTTCCCAACAGGATTTTTCTTAGAACATCTCTTTATTCTTCTTTTCTATCACTTTTTAAAAAATGATGTGGCAATTTATATACAGCATAAATTTCCCATTTTAACCACTTACAACTCAAGGGAGGGGAAAATAAAAATGGGAAATCCGTTCAATTTAAACATGTTGACTAGAAAATAAAGTTGAAAGAGGAGTGTATCTCATTCATTAAAATGCCTACTGTCAATTTTTTTGTTGTTGTTTTTGCCTTTACAGCTGTGTTCAGTGCAAAGCTGACAGTTCTGTTTGAATGTACAAGTAGCAATGCCAAACAGATGATTTCAGGAAAAGCATTCCACTGAATCATGCCAAGTAGCACAGTCATCCTTCGAATTTGTTTAGTTTTTCCTTGGATGTGTCAAGAGTTCCCATCTTTCCAGGTGTGACCAGGCTCAACAACTCTTCCTAATTCCATTTCTCTTTGGAGGAAATATACCGTGTGTTGTCAAGGTAAGGGAGGAGAATAGGTCCATGACAAAACCATGAGGGGACTCAGGAATCTTCCATCTGGATTCTACATTCACAGGATGGCAAGCTTGACTGAAGAGAGACTGTTGATGAAATGGAACCATTGTTTTGCATGCTTTTAATACATTTATTTTTAGGGATCATGGCTCAGAGTTTATTTAGACTTTGTTTTGAGATTCATGTGTAGAATTTATGCACATGTTTTAGTCACGGAAATAATTTGCACATTCATGTGTCAGTTTTACTGGTGATTATAATTTTAACCTATGGAAATCAATCAATTAACTAAAATATTTATTGGGGACCAGCTAAGTGCCAGCCAGAGCTGCTGGGTACAATGATGAGAGAGACACAGTTTTTATCTTCATGGAGCTTCGTAGTCTGGGGAGTGGGGGGTGGGGGTGGGGAGGCAGCAAAAAGCAAAAAGATAATTATAATACTGGATGCTAAGTGCTATGGTAGGACAATTATAGGGTGCTATGGGAGCAGAGTAAGAAGAGATCCCATAAGCTAAGACCTGAAGATTAGTAGGAGTTTGTTATACAAAATGTATGTATAGGTAATAGGGAGGAAGGGGTGGGAGGAGATATTGCACTAAAAGTAGTGAGCATGTACACAAGTTCACAGGTAAAAAAGAGTGCAAGAGTACAGCAAGTTTAGTAAGCTTTAAGATGTTCAGCAGAACTCTTTCAAAGATGTAGGTTTAGGATTCAGGAGCACGTAAGTAAAAATTTCATTCACAGGGCTGATTGATCAGGAATAATGTGTAGTGTAGTGACAGGACAAGACCTAATGGGAACAGAAAAAATATGGGCAAAGGAATGGGAGCCAGCACTGAGGAAAATTGGCAAGAGAAAGTAAAAGAGAAGTCATAACTGGCAGAAAATGTTTGCAATACCAATTTGTAAGGGACTGTGACAAACTGATGAGAAAAAGATGAACAACCCAACGGAAAAATGGACAGAATAAATGAAAAAACATTTCATAAACAAATGAAAGGATTCTCAGCCTCACTGGTAATCTCAGAAATGCAAATGAAAGCCAGAAAAGAGATATCATTTCACACCACGAGATTAGCAAAATTAAAAAGTCTGACAATTTGAAATATTGGCAAGATTGTAGAGCAAGGGGAACTCTGATATCTTCTGGTGGGAGTCAGTTAGAAGCAAACAAGAAAATGCCTAAACACTACGTATTCAAGGGTATCAGGACACATGTGGCAGTGTAGTTCATAACAATAAAATAGCCATTGACAGTAAAATAGAATAATACACTTTTGTGTATTCATACAATGGAATACTATCGAGTAGTGAAAATAAACAAACAACTACACGCATCAACATGAAGGAGTTGCAGAAGTATAATGTTGGGTGAAATTGCAAGTTACAGACCATTTACAGTGGCTTCCATTGAGGTATAGATACAAAAAGACATATATAGTTTAGCTTTATAAATTTATATATTATATATAATATTCTACCAATATTACACTCCTTTCAGAAAATGGAGCTTAATTCCTGCTCTCCTTGAATGTGAGCAGGACTCAAGGGCTCGTTTCTAATGAATAGAACAAAACAGACATGACAGTGTTTGATATCCAGGACTAATGTGGCTTTCCCCTTGCTGTCTCTTAGATGCCTTGATCTTGGGAAAGCCAGGTGCCACGTTGTGAGGACAATCAAGTAGCTCAATGGAGAGATCCATGAGTCAAGGACCTGAGGCATCTTGCTACCCTTTGGCCAAAAACTATGCAAGTGTGCCATCTTGGAAATGGATCCCCCATCCAAGTTAAGCCTTCAGATGACTTCAGGCCCAGCCAAAGTCTGCAACCTCATGGGAATCTCAATCCAGAACTTCCTGTTTTAGTTTGTTAATGCTGCCAGAAATGTAACGTTCCAGAAATGGGTTGGCTTTCATAAAGGGAATTTATTAAGTTACAAGTTTACAGTTGTAAGGCCATAAAAATGTCCAAACTAAGGCTTCTATAAAAAGATAATTTGACTCAAGAAAGGGCTGATGATGTTTGGGCTTTCTCTGTCATGCCTGCTAGCTTTCTTTCCTGGCTTTTTGTTTCAAATGGCCTTCCTGGTGGCATTTTCTTTCTGCGTCTCCAAAATGTCTTTGTCTGTGTCAGCTCTGAACCTTTTTCCAAAATTGATCCCTCTTAAAGGACTCCAGAAAGTGACCTACTTTGGATGGGTGGAGACACATCTCCATGGAAACCACCTAATCAAAAGATCCCATCCACAGTTGGGTCACATTTCCATGGAAACAACTTAATAAAAAAGATCCTATCCTACAATATTAAATCAGGATTAAAGAGTATGATTTCTGGGGGTGCACAACAGTTTTAAACATGCATAATCCCCAACATAACTTTTCCTAAATATCCTACTATGGAACTGCAAATTTGTAAGTTAATAAATCCCTTTTGTAAAAGCCAACTCATTTCTCTTGCATTGCATTTTGGCGGCTTTAGCAAACTAAAATACTTGCTCTGCAGACTCCTAGCTAGAATGTAGCTCGCAAGCTATGAGAAGGCCACATGTAGGCCCATTGTTTGATAGTCCCAGTCATGTGAGTGAAGAAACTTCCAGGAGATTCCAGCTACAGTGGCTGAGTCACCCTAGCCTTTGAGTGTTCACTGCTGAGGCCTCAGAGAAGATAGAACATCTGTCCTTTCCAAATTCCTAATTCACAGAATCTGTGATCATAATAAAAATGGCTTTTGATATTTGCCATGAGTAGGGCTGGTTTGTCATGCAGTGATGGAAAACTGAAACCTAAACATTGTATTCTTGCATGGTTTCCATCCTTTACCTGTCCTCTTTTCCCATTCTCATACCAAACACACTTCTGAGGAACACAATCTTACAAGTCACTGTCACATTAATTTCTGTCTCTGCATCTATTTCAAGGGAGTCTTACCTAAGATACACCCTAACCTAGAAGTTAGGGCTGGGAAAAGGAACTTGCAGGAGCTGGAAAGAAGAGGATACACAGATCTTGTTGTTGCCCCACTATCACTGAGGAAATCTTATACAGAAAACAAATCCTTGGACATGCCCTTGGCTTTAGGAACCTTGCAGTGAGTCATGGTTTAGAGCCTCTGATGGGAGGGTGGATATAACTGGTTAAGAAGGCATGGTGAAGAGCTCAAGATGAGGTTGGAGGGCAAGGCAAGGCACTGGCAAAGGATGGGACCAGCAAGAACACAGTGGGGCATCTGGATGCAGAAAGTCAGCCTAGAAAGGGTGTGAGGAATGGGGGTGCTGCCACAAATCAAGGATCCAGGTCAGAACCTTGTAGTCCTTCAAGAACCTGAAGAACAGAAAATAGTAAGTCCCAGTGGATAGTCCAAGATAGTCCAAAATACAACATAGACATTGGTGTAGACAATGCAGGGGACCCTGTAATACTCAGAGACCTCATTAAACAAGGGGTTATTTCCTTTTCTCAGCTATAACCTTCTTCTATATGGTTCTGTAGCAGCAGCCCCTAATGGGGCTGGTCTAGATGGAGCAGAGAAGACAGTGAGAGGAGCTGAGCTGTAGCATCTTTGGCCCCACGGCATCTGAGCACCGAGTAAATACAGTTGGAAAGGGTTGGTAGGTAGAAAGTTGATGGCAGTCAGGGACCTGTGTCCTGCCCTTCAAAATGCCAGATAAATTATTAAGGGCAATGGTTTACCTAAAAGATGAACAAAGATGGGTTGAGAAAGAAAAAGAAGGCAAGGCGAGGCGAGGCAGATGGGGCCAAACCTCTTGAAGCTCCTTTAAGGCTGGTGTTTCCATCTGGGAGGATCGTGGTAAACCAGGGTGGTTCTCAGCCAGCAGGGCTGGTCACCTTGTGCCAATGGCTGGGGCTTTTGACTGAGCTCACCTTGATGAACTGTGACCCCAGGAGATAGGCCTTAGGGACCCAGCCCAGACCAGTGGATGGCCACGTCAGAGAATTCTTCCAGCATTGCCCAGAGATGCTGTGCTGGTTTGAAAGGATGTATACCCCCTAGAAAAGCCATGCTTTAATCACAATCCCATTTCATAAAGGTAGAATAATATGTTTGAAACTATAATCATATCATCTCCCTGGATGATGTGATTTAGTCAAGAGTGGTTGTTAAGCTGGATTAGGTGATGACATGTCTCCACCCATTTGGTGGGTCTTGATTGGTTTATTGGAGTCCTATAAAAGTGGAAACGTTTTGGAGAATGAAGGAGATTTGGAGAGAGTGGAGAATGCTGCAGCGCCACGAGGCAGAGAGTTCACAGCTAGTGACCTTTGGAAATGAAGAAGGAAAACGCCTCCCGGGGAGCTTCATGAAACTAGAAGCCAGGAGAGAAAACTAGCAGATGACACCATGCTCGCCATGTGCCCTTCCAGCTGAGAGAGAAACTGTGACTGTGTTTGCCATGTGCCTTTTCACTTGAGAGAGAAACCCTGAAATTCATCGGCCTTCTTGAACCAAGGTATCTTTCCCTGGATGCCTTTGATTGGACATTTCTATTGACTTGTTCTAATTGGGACATTTTCTTGGCCTTAGAACTGTAAACTAGCAACTTATTAAATTCCCCCTTTTAAAAGCCATTCCGTTTCTGGTATATTGCGTTCTGGCAGCTAGAAAACTAGAACAGATGCCAAGATGAAAAGAACACTCAGGGGTAAAAAAAGGATTTGACACCTTCTTTAAAAAAAAAGAAAATTGGTTTTTAAAGGTAATATAGGTATTTGATAAAAACTTCAAATTCTATACAAAAAAATGCACAGTAAAATATAGCTCCATCCTACCCCAACTCCTAGTTCCCCAATTGCCTATCCTGGAAGCAAGCACTTTCCCCAGTTTTTAATGTATTTTCCAGAGATATTCAGTGAATGGACATACAGCCATGCCCTCTCCCACACTCTTTTACACAACTAACAGGAGCCTGCCAGATCAGCTCACAGGAGCCAACTTATTAAATGTCCAGCAATTTTGTGAGCTGCTTGTTAAACACAGCCATGTTGCAAATTAAATTATATGAACTTAAAATTAAATGAATTGTATTAAAAACAAATCATCAAAACTCATGACTTCCTAATGATTTGACTACATTTTACTAGTATCTAAGCTTATGAGGTTGTGTACATCTTATTATCTATACTGCGGAAATACTGTTGACATCTTTTTCCAGCTCTGCGTTCAGGAAGGACATGTTTCTGGAATAAAATTGGCCATGGTGGGCACATTTCAACCTCAGAAATGAAGAAACGTACAAATCAGAGTTGATTTATTGTTTTTGCTGAATGTCTAGACCAGGGGTTGGCAAACTCTTTCTGGAAAGGGCCAGATAGTAAATATTTTAGGCTTTGCTGGCCATACGGTCTCAGTTGCAGTGACTCAGCACTGCTGTTGGTCATGAAATAGCCACGACGGATGATACAAAAACGAACAAGCATGGCTGTGGGCCCAAATGTATTTATAAAAACAGTAGACAAGCTGGATTTAGCTGGAGGGTCATATTTTGCCTTGTCTAGACGTAAGCAAATGGAAAAGAAAATGTTAATAATATAAATTACATGTAAATGTGTTGTGTTTGAGAAGAGGACAAAAAGAAATTGAGGAAATATTCTCTAATTCAGCAAAGAAGTTGCTCATGTCACTGATGAACAAGTGAAGTCCTGACATTTTCTACTTTTCTCTCATTCATCAAATCAACAAAATATTATCCAACATTCATGTTGAACTACACTCATTCGCCAATGAGACGAGTGACTCCTTCGCTGATTGGATAGTGATCAGGCTTTAATTACAGCCTGATTTTGCTACAGAATTATGAAGCAGACAGTGGATTTTGCAAGAAATAGCAAGTCATTGTGAGATTATAGCTATGGCATTTACAATAGGGAGGACTGTATATTTTAACATTTGTAAAAGGTGCCCACCATATCTTTTATATTACTAAAACTTATATTAATTTATGCATGTATATGCATGCTGTTCTAATTTGAAAGCTGCTGGGATATGATATACTGGCTTTTATAGAATGGCTTTTTAAAAAGGGAATTTAATAAGTTGCAAGTTTACAGTTTTAAAGCCTTAAAAATGCCCACATTAAAGCAAGGCTATAGAAATGTCCAATTTAAGGCATCCAGGGAAAGCTACCTTGGTTCCAGAAGGCTGCTGATATTTAGGGTTTCTCTCTCAACTGGGATGGCACGTGGAGAATATAGTGATGTCTGCTAGCTTTTCTCTAGGCTTCGTGTTTCATGAAGCTCCACCCGGGGTGTTTTCCTTCTTCATCTCCAAAGTTCTCTGGTTGCGTGGGCTCTTACAATTCTCGTGGCTCTGCTGCTGTTTCCAAAAAATATTTCCTCTTTTAAAGGATTCCAGTAAACCAATCAAGGCTCACCTGGAAAGGGTGGAGTCACATTTCCCTTTAATCAAAGGTTAATATCCACAATTGGATGCCTCACATCTCTGTGCAGATAATCTAATTAAGTTTCCAAACTACAGCGCTGAATAAGAATGAAAAGAGAAGCTGACTCCACAAGACGGATCAGGATTAAAACATGACTTTTCTAGGGTTATAGTCCTTTCAGACCGACAGACATACTTACCTTTTTTACATTATTAAACATTGATCAATATACACTTTCATGTAACTGATCAGAATCTTGCTTTTGCTCCCTTAATATATTTTGAAAAACTTTTTGTACATACGGATCTGCCTTATTCTTTTTCGCAACTGTATTATTTCTAGCAGCTTGTTTCTATTTTATGTATGTTCCTTATTTGTCTAATGGACATCTATTCTTCAATGAACATTCTTATTTGCACACACGTACAAATATATCTGTAGTGTAAATTCTTAAAATCAGAACTGATTAAATTCCTATAATCAGTTAAAGCTATCTACACTCCCACCAAAAATGCAACACAGGGACCTGCTTCTCTATATTTTTGCCAACATATGTGTGGTAGTTGGGGTCAGGTGTCAACTTGGTCAGGTGATGATGTTTTGTTGCTGTGGATTTAAATCATCAATATGTGAAGTTCATCTATGGCTGGTTACATTTGCCGTCAGCTAAGGGGAGTGCCTTCCACATGAGTGAGGTTTAATTTAATTAGCCGAAGGCTTCGGAGAAAGAGGTCAGAAAAGAGCTCAACAAAGCACAGCCAAGCAGCTCAGCATACCTCATCTCAGCACGCACAGCTCAGCCTAGATGTGTGGAGATGCAGAAAGGAATCGCCCTGGGGAAAGCTGTTGGAACCCAGTAGCCAGGAGAGAAAGCCAGCAGAAGTTGCCCTGTGCCTTCCCATGTAACAAAAACTCAGATGAAAGACAGCTGCCTTTCCCCAGAAGAACTGTACATTTTTTTGTTTTGTTGTTTCACATGCGGAGGCACCGGGAATCAAACCCAGGTCTCCAGTCTGGCATGGCAGGTGAGAACTCTGCCACTGAGCCACCGTTGTCCACCCAAGAACTATAAGTTTTGAACCAAATAAATTCCCTTATACTGGTGCATTGCATTCTGGCAGCTTTAGCAAACTAAAACAATATGTTGCCGCATTTCTTGATTCTGGTAGATCTGATGGATGAACTTGGTATCTAGTTGAAATTTGATTTACATTTCATTTGTTCTTATGGAGAGTGGATACTTATTCATACTGTTTAAAAGCCATTAGTATTACCATGTGAACATAAATACGTGAATTATTTATGTACATTCTTTGTTCATTTTCTAACATGTTTTTCCGCTAATCTTCAAAGAACCCTTCGTATTCCCCCAACAAAATATGAGCTCCAGGAGGCAGGGATATCTAATTGTTTTAATCCCCAGTGCTTAGAATAGTGTTTGGCACACAATAGCTGCTCACTAAATATTAATTAACTAATTAAGTCCTTAAAAAGTGTTTCACTTCTTACCTTTCATATATGTTGCCATATTCTCTCCTAGTCTGTCATTTGCCTTTTGACTTTGTGGTATTTCTTTTTACTTTGCAGGAATTTAAAAATTTTATGTAGTCAAATTTATAAATATTTTCTTTTATGGCTTCTGTGTTTTTGTGTCTTATCTGGGAAGACATTCATTTCTAAAAAAAAGTAAAACAATTCTCCTGAATTATCTTTTAGAACTTTATGGTTTAATTATTTTTATGTTTAAATCTTTGCAACATCTGGAAATTAGATTAGAAAATGTTACAGTAGATGATGAAGTAGATATCTAACGTATCTTTCCATTTGGCTGCCCAGTTGTTTCTGACACTGTTTGCTGAATCTCTCTCCCCCAGTGATTTGAAATGCTAAACATTTTATCATACACCATATTTCCCTATGTCGGTGGTCTCTTTTTAGTCTCCCTATTGCTCCATCTGTCTATTTGTATGCCAGGACGAGTGTGTTTTCATTATTAATGCGCACTCTTTCATCTGATATTCAGAGCATCTCACTGATCAAACTCCCGTAAATAATTGCAGTGTGGTTAAGTCATCTTTGGTCTTAGGTCAAAATGATAAGCACAAAAGTAGAGCATTAAAAATGTCTGAATGCTTTTGTAGACAGCATCTCATTTGGTTTTCACAACACCTCTGTGAAGGACGTAGTGGAAGTGTTTTTGCCATTGTCCCCATCTCACAGATGAGAAAACTGAGACTCAAATAATCGATTATCCACTGAATAGTTTTTGGGATGGGTACTAAACAAACTCTTACTCTTTTTCCTGTTACAAAATATTGCCTGATGGAAAAATGCTTTATTAAGATAACAAGAGTGCATGGGTGGTTCAGTGGTACAATGCTCACCTTACATATAAATGTAGGAGACCTGGGTTTGATTCCTGGACCATGCACTGTCCCCTCACCCCCCCCCCCCCAAAAAAAAATAACAAACCATGAAAAGAATGATTTTATCACCTAATCAAATAAATGCTCTTTTGGCCCATATTTCCCTTGTTCTTATGTACCTACCTGCTCTTTTACACTGGCTTTCTCTGCTCTAATCAAGAACCTCAGGGTTCATAGCAGAGAACTTGGAGAAGTTGTTTAGTAAGAGATTCTTAGCATAACTCTTAGCTCATAGTATGTACTAAATAAGTGATAACTAGTAGTATGTTAAATATATATTATATAATAATAATATTATTTCATATTTATTTGATTATATGATTAAGGGCATGAGCTTTGAAGTAATACTGGCATGGGTTTCAATCTCCTCTTCCATTCATTAGCTGGGTGACCTTGGGCAACTTACTTAAGCTCTCTGAGCCTTGGTTCCCTCATGTATAAAGCAGGGTTCTCTAGGGAAACAGAACTTACAGGAGATATTTGTAAATATTACAAGATTTTATAAAATCGTCTCATGTAACTGTGGAGATATGTGAGTCCAAATTCTGTAGGGCAGGCTGCAAGCTGGGTACTACAATGAAGGTTTTCAATGAATTCCCCAGAAGCTGGCTAGCTGAGGTATAGATGAAAAGTCTCCTGATTGTTGAAATCATTACTTCTTCTTTTAAAGACTTCAGCTTATGGGAAGAGCTGTGTCTCATTGCTGAAGGCAGTCTCCTCAGTTGATTGTAGATGCAATCAGTCACATATGCAATCAACTTAATGATGGTTTCAGTCCATGAAATGTCCTCACAGTAACAGGCCAGTGCTTGCTTGACCAAACAGGCCAATTACCTGGCCAAGCTGACATATGAACCTAATAATTGCACCTCAGATGTCAATTGAGTATTAACAATAAAACCCTTAGGGATTTGTGATAATTAAATGAATAATATATGAAAGCCCACTTCAGCATAGTGTCTGGTACATAGTAGAGCCTCAATAAAAGTCAATAATTTTTTTCACTTATCATTTTGTTCTGAGGACCCCAACCTTATTTCCTCACAAATGAAGACATTTCTTTTTTCTTTTTTTTTAAGGTCAGGTCTACTTGAGTCTTCAGGTCTTCTGTATTCACTGATACACTTGTACATACTTGATGACTCTCTATGGCCTTATTTGTGAAAGTGGAAATAAAAATCAATGCAGGAAACTTACTTTAATTTAGACTCTGCTTGTTCTTTCCAAGTCTCTCTGGACCTGTTTGCATTACTTGCCAAGAAAAGGTTTGCAAAATAAATAGCATAAATAAGATTTGGGAAGGGTGCTTGTATTAGTTTCCCATGTGTTAAATCAAATACCTCATAGTAGGTTGGCTTAACAACAAGAATTTATTGGCTCATGGTTTCAGAGGCTAAGAAGGCTTGCTTTCTCTTGAGGCCAGTATCTTTTGGCTGGCCGGCAATCTTTCGGGTCCCTTGACTTTTCCATCACATGGCAATGTACAAGGCAGTGTCTTTTCCTTTCTCTTCCAGGTTCCATTGACTTCCCGCTTCTGGCTGCTTCCTGTGGTTTCTTCTGTATGTCCAATTTCCTTTGCCTGTAATGACTTCAGATACATTGGATGAAGCCCACCTTCCCTCAGTTTGGTTACAGCTTAACTAATAACATCTTCAAAGGTCCTATTTACAAATGAGCTCATGCCGATTGGACCAGGAGTTGGGACTTGAACATGCCTTTAGTGGGTGTCTTGATTCAACCCCCAACAGTGCTGAATATAATTCAGGGAACCACGCCTAACAATGCGTAAATACCTGAGAAGCACCATTTAAATACCAACAACATCTGAGACCTCTGAATCACTCATATCCATATTTTACCTAGTGGCCACACTAAATGTGTACTAATCTCTCTGTCACCTCAGTGTGTGAGTGAGGACAGGTCATGCTGTATCCATCTCCACGCCACCTGTGCCTGGAATGGTGTGCCTGGCCTATACTGGGTGATCAAAAATGGTTTGTGGGAATAACAAATATGTTTCAAGACTTTTGCTTGGAGACACTTGATTATTTTAGATCCAGTGATTAATTTATCTTTAGCGGCTGATTGGATATTCCCACTCAACTATCTATTGCCCTCACTAAAATTCAGCTAATAATTTTTCTTTCTGGTCCCATCAGTTTTTCCAGGCTCAAAACTTGGAGTCCTATTTGCATTCTTCCTTCTCCACTTCTTCTTCCACATTCAATGCCACCAAACCCATTGTTTCTTCCTCCAGAGCATTTCTTGTTTCTATCACTTCCTCTTCAAACTGACGTCATCCTTTAGTTCAGACCTCAGGCACCTCATTTCTGCGGTCTTGATACCATTGTGGTAGTTTGAAACTGTATGTACCCCAGAAAAAACATGTTCTTAAACTTAATTCATTCCTGTTGGGTGTGAACCCATCATAAGTAGGATCTTGTGATGAAGCTACATCAATTAAGGTGTGACCCACTTCATTCAGGTTAGGTCTTAATCCTATTACTGGAGTTGTTTATAAATGGAATTGAGATGAAAGAGAGAGAGAGACAAAGAGGGAGTGGGAGAGAGAGAGTGAGAGAGAGTCACGGAGGAGCCAGGATTGCCAGCATCTGGTCTTCAGGAAGAAAGCATTGCTTTGAGAATGCCTTGATTTGGACATTTTCCAAATTTTGAAACTGTGAGCAAATAAATTCCAACAATTTAAACGGACCCATTTCATGGTATTTGCTGGAGCAGCCTAGGAGGCTAAAACAATAATCTTGCTCTTTGTTCTAGTTCGCTAGCTGCCGGAATGCAACACACCAGAGACGGATTGGCTTTCAATAATAGGGGATTTATTTTGTTAGTTCTTAAGAGGAAAGGCAGCTAACTTTCCACTGAAGTTCTTTCTTACATGGGAAGGCACAGGCCTTCTCTCCAGGCCTCTGGGTTCCAACAACTTTCCCAAGGGTGACTTCTTTCTGTTCTCCAAAGGCCTGGGCTGAGCTGCAAGTGCTGAGATGAGGTATGCTGAGCTGCTTGGGCTGTGCTACGTTGAGCTCTCTCATTTACGCACCAGCCAATTAACTCAAACATCACTCATTGCAGCAGGCACACCTCTTAGCGACTGCAGATGTAATGAGTAACAGATGAGGTTCAGATACCATTGGCTCATGTCCACAGCAACAGAACTAGGCATGTTCACCTGGCCAAGTTGACAACTGAATCTAATTACCACACTCTCATTAGCAGAAACCCTTTCCTATCCTGTATTAATTGTATTTGAGATGATAATACCTTATATTCAAGAGAAAATATCTTAATTTTTAAACCTTTTCTTTTCCAATAATTTCAAACCAAGAGGAAATATGCCAAAATAATACAAAGATAATACCTTTTCTTTCTTTCAAAATTCAGAAGTTGAGCAGACACAAAAAAATGTATAAGGAAAAAAAATATTGATCTTCCTTCAATTTCTCTCCAATTCCATGTCCTTAAAGACAGTGTTAAAAATTTGGTATGTATTTTTCCATATTTTTCTCTATGCTCATGTATAGATACAATATTTTTTTTTAACAAAGTCATATAATACATGTAATCCAATGGAGAAAGGATAGTTCTTTTAAGAAATGGTGCTGGAACAATTGGATATTGCATAGAAAAAATAGAACATTCACCGTCACTTGCGCCATACATAAAAATTTACCTAAAATGGATCATAAATCTAAATATCAAATGTTAATCTGTGAAACTTCTAGAATAAAACAGAGGAGGAACTCTTTGCAATCTTGGAGTAGACAAATATTTCTTAGGACACAAAAGAAAACAATAGCTACACAAGAAGCAATTGAAAATTGGGTTTTATCATTAGAGTTATAAAACTTCTGCTCTTTGAAAAACACCACTAAGAAAATGAAAACTCAAGCCACTGACTGCAATAAAATATTTTGCAATACATATTTCTCACAAAGATTTGTACCTAGAACATATGAAGAACTCTTAAAAATCATCAAGAAGACAACCCCGTCAAAAAATAGGCAAAAGAGTTTGACAGTTCACAAAAGAAGATATGCAAAGATATACAAATGGCCAACAAACACATGGATAGATGCTCAACATCATTAGTTTTTCACAGAAATCTTAATTAAACCCACAGTGAGATACCATGACAACCTTGTAAAATGATTAAAGTGAAAGGCTAACAATTCCAAGGATGGTCAAGGACGTGGAGCAACCAGAACTATAATGCGTTACAAATTATTTCTTATAAAGTTGAAACCATTTTTCATATGATGCAGGAATCCCATTCCTAGATATTTACTCCCCCAAATGAAAAGATTTATTTGCATAAAGACTTAGAACACAGATGTTCGTAAAAGCTTTCTATAAGAGACAAAAGCTGGAAACAACTCAAACATCCACCAACAGATGATTATGGTATATTCATACAATAGAATAACACTTGGACATAAAAAGGAACAAATTTCTGATACAGAAAATAATAGGGATGACTCTTGAAAACATTACGCTGAGCAAAGGAAGCCTGTCACAAAAGAGTAAATATTATATATGGATAGTATGATTCTATTTATATTAGATCAAAAGCAGGCACAATTAACATTGGGACAGAAAGTATTTCAGTGGTTGTTCAGGACAGATGGATACATCTGTTAAAACTCATTGAATGGTTCACTTAAGAGGGATGCGTTTTATTGTATGCCAATTATAACAATAAAAATGTATGTTACAACAGCGTGCTATATATTTCACTCCGCTTATTTTTGCTTAACAATGTGTCATGGAAATTGCTATGGTTCAACACGTAAGTAGCTACCCTATTCTTTTTAATAGTTGCATAATATTTCAAGAAGATGGTAAGTTCTTTTTGGTGATGAATATTTAGAATATTTTCATTTTGACAAACATGGTTGTCATAAACATCTTTGTACGTCTGGTCTGCTATCCCAGGGCTTTTATTTCTACAATGGTGGATTTCCAAAGGATGCATTGCTGAGTCAAGGAATATGGCCATGTTAAATTTTATTACATGTTATCAAATACTTTCTATAAAGAAAGACACTCTTGTCAGTAATATATATGAATACTTGTGTTCCCACAGCCTCAATAGCACTGTATATTATTACTCTGTTCATTTTTTGCCATATGTTCAGTGAAAAGTGGTGTCTCATTATTTTAATTTGTATTTCTCTTGCTACCAGAGGAGCTGATCATTTTTTCTAATTCATTATTTTAAAGAACACTTAGATTTTCTTTTCTGCAAATTGCCTGGTCATATTCTTTGTCAAATTTTCTGAGGGTTATTTTTTCTTTTAAAAAATTTTGTTTTCTATCAACATCTTAGCAGAGCTCTTTGTGTATTGCCTATTTTGTTATCAGCGAATTATTTTTGCCACCTCTCTCACCTATCTTATTTCTTAAGGAGCTCAATGTAGTCACTGGCTGGACCTCTTTGAAATAATCCCTACAGCCTGGCACACTTTAAAACGAAGCTCCGTGGGGAAGTTATGAACTGTTTAGGGATATCAGAAAAGTATTTCTCACTTTTTGATTTTACACAAATTTCTGACAATTCAGAAGAGCCTTCTCCTAAAAATGAAAATATATAAACAGGCTTATAAAATTAAACTACATTCACTGACATTGTGAATAGTACTGAGCATAATGTTTTCTTTCAGAAATAAAAAGCGAAGAAGACATTGTCACAAGACATTGAAACTAGGTCAGTGTCACTCCAATATGACTGGGAAAAACTTCTGTTCATTAATAATGGAATGAAGTCTCAATTATTGGCACTGATTGTTTCTTATGCCTACCCTTTTAATCCCTTTCTGTGTTTGAGTTGGAGGATTGGTGGGTCCCTGAAACTTCATTAATAGGGTCAAATAGAGTTTCTTCAATTTCTCCAAATGCACTCCAGCCCTTTAAGAGTCCAGTCTGTTTTCTTTCTCAAGAATTGTCATCCAGTAACATCTCAGTAGAATGCAGATGAATCCCAAGATTAGATGAAGAATGTTTGTATTGAATTAACCTAGGATTTGGAAATTTACTCCCTTCACTGTGAAAAAAGGCTGGTGGGTTCTTCCTTGTCCATCTACTATGTGTCCAGAAATCCCCATGCCCTCTGCTATCTCAGCTGCTGCAGGTCCAGAATTTGGGAGTTGGAGAGATCAACATAATCCCTCCTTCCACCTCTAAGACTGGGAATAGATAGCACTCTCCTTCTCCCAACCAGTGCCTTGGGTTCCTAAGGTGGGTCTTCTGGTTTCCCTTCCCGCTGGACACTCAGCACTATGAATGAGACCAGCCTGGAACAATACCTCCATGCCAGGGTGGCAGTTCCCAGCTGGGAATCCCCCAGGAAATATCCTCCGGCCCATTTTGCTCATCACTTGTTGTAGATTGAATTGTGTCTGCCAACAAGATATATTAAACTCCTAACCACCATACCTGTAAACGTGACCTTATTTGGAAATAGGGTCTTTGCAGATGTAATTAGTTAAGTTGTGATCTTACTGGCTTAGGCTGAACCCTTATCCAATATCACTGGTGTCCTTATAAAAAGTGGGAGATTTGGAGACAGAGGCAGACACACAGACTCAGAGAAGAAGGCCATGTGAAGATGGAGGCAGAAATTGGCATGATGCATCTACAAGCCAAGGAATGCCAAGAACTTCCTACAACCCCCAGGAGTTAGGAATAGTTGAGGAAACTCTCCCTGACAGCCTTCGGAGGGTGTGTGTCCCTGCTGACATGTTGATTGCAGACCTTTAGCCTCCAGAACTGTAAGAGATTAACTTTCTGCTGTTTTAATCCACCTCGATCGTGATACTTTTTAATGGCAGCCCTAGGAAACTCAGATACCAGATATACCACTCCAGACTGCTCACTCTTTCTTAGTCTCTGCTTCCCTCCAAAACTGTTAGCAGTTTCCCATTATCTTCTGGATAAAGAATAAATGCATTTCAAGGAAGTTCTTATAATCTGACTTCTATCTTAGTAACCACTCTGCCCTAGCACACAGGGCAGGGAGCCCCTCCCATCCTGCAAAGGTCATTCTCTGTCATACATTTGCTGCTGGATTGCCTGCCAGGAGCTCCCTCCACTCCTTTGTACTTAACCCTCATCTCCCTGCCCTTCAGGGTCTGGTTCAGGTTTGAATTCCTTCCCATAGACCTCCTCAGTTCTTCTAGTCCACGCTGATCTTTCTTGCATCTGAATTTTACTAGAATCTGCATTAACATTTAGCTGGGTTTTTCCATCATGTGTTGTGTTTTGAACTTTACTGCTCTATGAGCATTTGATTTTTCCTCTCTGCTTTAGCACATTGTTCAGCTCATGGTGTGTGCTCCATGAATCACTACTGGATGGAATGGTGTCTCGTGTACTTTATGTTTCCCCTTTCAGTCTTTATGGCTGTAGCATGGCTCTGAGCACATTGAAGAAGCTCAATGAAGACTTATTTCATTAAATTATGTTTGTTAGCAATAATACTGCATTTCTTCATAAAAATGTATAAGTCAGACAGTTAAGTAATTAAGTCTCCCTTTCTTTCATTTGGTCTGAATTCTTGTATTCATTTAGGCAGTTCTTTTGAGATGTTCCTATATGCTAGACACTGTGCTATCTGCAGGGAGATGCAACGGTAAGCAAATAAGAGACATACTATCCATCCTCACATGTTTAAAAGTCTTATGGGAAAGACAGACATCAAAGAACCCACACAAAAGTGCAAAATTACCGCAGTGGTAAATGCAACAGTGAATGGACATGTTGTTTTGTCAGAGCCTACAATAGGACATTGACCCTATCACAGAGGTCATGAAGGCTTCCCTTAGGAGGTTGTCATTGTACTGTGAACTGAAGGAAGCTAGAAATTAACCAGTGAAAGTGGGATGGAGAAGGAAAGGGAGGATTCCAGCTAGGGGGAATAGCACTTGAAGAAACAGATCATGGTCAAAAAGCAGGAAGAAATTTGATGTGACGAGTACAGGGAGAGGAAAAGAATGCAGAAGGACAGGTTTGCATGTCATGTTACAGGCACTGGATGCCAATGGACAGTTTTAATGGGGGGACTGGAACCATCCAATTGGCATTGGGGAAACCTGCTTGGGCTGTACAATAAACAGTGGATGGGAGGGGGCAAAGGTGAATGCAAGGAGCCCAGGTGGTAGGCTATCGCAGTGGTCCAGGTGAGAGATAATGGATGTCCGTTCTAGATGGTGGCAGGATAGATGGAGAGAAGGGGCAGGGCTTAGTGGCAACTTGAATCTAGGGGTGAAGAAAAGGAGAAGTGCATACTGTGCCCAGGTTTCTGAGGAGCATAGCAGGATGGACAGTGGTGCCTTTCAAACACAGAAAGACATCCAGGGAGGGAGGCAATCATGAGTTTGGTTTTAGTTATGCTGAGCTTCACATGCTTTTGAGATATCTGTAGCAGAGACTACATATCTTCTACCAATGGCCATTTTTCCTTATTCTTTTATTTTTAAAAAATATTTTTATTTTTAATAAATGTTGTAAAAAATATTTTTATTGAGAAATTGTCACACACACACAGTCTATCCATAATGTACAATGGCTCACAATATCACCACATTGTTGTGTATTCAGCACCATGATCATTTTTAGAATGTTTGCATCACTCCAAAAAAGAAATAAAAAGAAAAAAGAAAAAACTCCTACATCCCATACCCCTTACCACTCCGTCTTATTAACCACGAGTGTTTCAATCTACCCAATTTTTTTTTGTACTTCTCATACCAAGGCAGACAGAACCTCTCCATCAGTTCAATCCTGCCTATTGCTGGACCGTGGTTTGAGAGGAAAATACAATTCTGTCTCTTTGAAGGCACTGCATTTTGTGATCTCTTTTTATCCTAACTAAGAAAAAATCCAAGTTGAGATGCCAAGTAGGCTCGGAGAAAAAGCTTGGAAAGGAGATACAAATTTAAGAATTCTTTGAATGTAGAAAGAACTAATGCCATGGGTATGGATGAGATTTCTAGAGGGAGAGATTAAGGAATGAAAGGATAAGTGTCTGGGATAAAGCCTTGAGGAATCTGCATATTTAAGGGCTAGGTTTGAGAAAAATGAGCAATCATAGGAAACCGAGAAGGCTCAGTCAAAGCAATAGGTGATTACCCAGGAGTGAGTTGGGTCATGGGGTGTAAGGGATGAGCATGCTTTAAGGAGGGAGCTGTCAGCTGTGTTGGACTTTGAAGTGTTCTTTGGTTTTTACTGTACATTGGCCAGCCCAGTCTAGGATAGCTAGAGTGTGCTTGTCAAGCTAGGGGCTTGTTTGCTCATAATGATTATTATTACCAGTACACCTTAATAAAAATTGCACCTCTCAGGCAAGAATATAGAGAGATCTAATTACTATTTCTGACTCCAATTTCCATGAGAAATTGTCCAGAACATTAAAAATGATCAAACTCAACTTTTGATGCATCACACGACACCCTAAGCAACACCGAGTGTTTTGTTTCCTTTATCTAGATTCCACAAAATCACTTTCAAAGATTAGATCTTCTAAGCTGTTATTTCACTGGTAAATTTTCTTCTGGTCTTGTCTGTCTTGAAAGCATGTAGAGTAGACATGGCAAATCGGCTGCCAAATTTCATCAAGAAAACTGGCTCTCTAAACCAGAGGTCAGCAAACTTTTTTTTGCAAAAGGTCAGATAGTAAACATTTTTGACTTTGTGGGCCATATGGTCCCGGATGCAACTGTTCAACTTTATCCGTGTAATACAAGAGCTGCCATAGTCAAAACATAAATGAATGGGAATGGTCGTACCCCAATAGACTCTATTTATGGACAATGGAAATTACATTTCATATAATTTTCATGTGATCACCAAATATTTACTTCTTTTGCATTTTATGACCATCTAAAAGTGCAGAAACTGTTCTTAGTATGTGGGCCATACAAAACAGGCAGAGGGTAGTGGTGAATTTGGCTCATGGGCTATACTTTGCTGATCCATCTCCCATTGTATTAGAAAGGTTCGAAACCTAAATCCAGCCTGCATAGACTCAACCACAGTGAATCATGGCTAAATCTCTGCCTTGACACTCCACAGCACATCTGCCTGTCTCTTGCACTTTTTTTTTTTTTTTGCATGGGCAGGCACCGGGAAACAAATCTCTTACACTTTTTTGTAATTACTTACATATTTGTTCAATGTCTGTTTTCCTTGCTAGACTGTAATCATGAAAACAGGAACAATCTCCTCTTCCACCCCCAATGAATTCCTAACAGCCAGCACATTACCAAATTCACAGTAAGGACTTAAACTACATCATATTTTCTTGTGCATCATGTAATTAATGATGTGACATAAGGAAGGAAATATGGTACTTGTAGACTGACTGGTAACTTCATCTTAAGCTAAGGGAGAGTCTCTGTATGTCAAATGCCTTAAGAAGAAGTTAATTCATACATATTTGCCTAGATGACTCTGGCCAGTACTGTAACAAATACTGTAACAGTATTTATTTTAATCTGTGGAAATAGTCAACAACAAGAAGTTCTTAGAAGACACAGACTATCAGGGGAATGGATGTCAATGTGCTTGGACCAAAAATGAGAGCTTAAGATAATTTGATGGCAAAAATAGTCTCAGGGGGGATATAAGGGCTAATGGCTTAGGAATGGCAATTGTATTAATCAAGGTTCTCTAGGGAGACAGCAGTGACTAATTGGATGAGACGTCTCTCATTGTTGAAGGTAATCTCCAGCAAGCACCATAGCATGGACTGCATTCCCTGGAGGGACTCCTTCTTCCAATTGACACATGGACATCTTATGGGCTACCTGTGTTTGACTCCTGCTTAGTTCAAAATTGTATAACTTTTTCTTTTTTTAAAAAAAAATTGTATAACTTTTTACCTGGCTTATATAGTAGTCTCTTACGTGCTCTTTCTGTCTCTGAGTTTTCCCTCATAAATCTCTTTCCCAACTTCTAGATTAACCTCATCATTCCCATGCTCCATAACCTTCAATGAAAACCTAATATGCTCTTAATGAACTCCAAACTTCCTGGGATTCAAGGACTTCTCCAGGTCTGGCTCCATCCCACTTGTCTTATCTGCCTTTACTTCCCACTGCACATGTTATACTTACTGCTTCTGAACTGGATCCTTGCTGGTTTCCCAACCTTCAGTGCTAGTGGTCAGAAGAATAATGACTAACATCTGCTGACCCTAAAATATATGCAGGGCATCGTGCAAGAGCGTGCTCTTTTTACTTCTTAGAATAACCCTCTGAGATGGGGCCTACACAATTCTATCTGTCTAGCCCTAAGTTACTTTACCTGCATTATCTCATTTACAGAGAGAAAGCTATGAAACAGAGCCTACAAAACCATATCTGATGGGCCCCTGATACTCTAAGCATCTACTTTTTGATCTTTCACAAGAATTATCTCATATAACTATCTCAAGGACTCTATGCAGTATGTATAATTATTCTTGTTTTTCAGCTGAAAAAAAAAACACCAGACTCTGAGAAGCTAAATAGTTTTTTCATAACATAGTTAATTACAAACAGAGTTGTTTCTCAGTCTTCAGTTGGTTTGATATCAAAGGCTGTCTCTTAAAAGATCAGTGCTCTCGAACAGTCTCCCAAAGGATAAGCAAGCACTGGGAGCTAGTTTAAAATGGACGCTAACCCCAGAGATTCTGTTTCCATTGGACTGGGGTAGGGCAAAGGAATACGCATTTTTTTCCACATACAATTCAGATGATTCTACTGCAGATGCTTTGTAGAACACTCTTTGAGACCCCTGTCCTAAACTATTTGGTTTAACTAATGAATATTTATCTCTTCCTTATGACAGTAGGTGGCCAGTACACTCAGTTGCTTCTGGGTCAAGATATACAGATAGAGCACAGTGTAGAACAGGATGCTTCCTTTTTATTTTCTGCAATAAGAAGAAATATATACACTTCATCCTAAAGAGGTCCTGAAATCTTTGAATCTGGATTTAATAAGCAGAGCACACATCTACTTCTTACCATTTAAAATTGTAATCTGGTTTTTCAGAAAGACAGGGTTTCTCACTCTCATTCCGGAGGTGAAATTGCAAGGAAGAGTAGTTGAAAGCATTGGTTAGGCACTGGGATCCTGCAGTTTGGCCCATGCTAGATCAGTGAAAGCTTTGAAAAGCTTCAATTGTTCTTAACTGAGTTCTCTGATAGGTTTTTACAGAATGTGTTAACAGTCTATGGAGGACTAACTGCATCCAAAGCCGGGAGGTTCCTTCCGCTTGGGTGTTAGAGACCCAGGCTATGGGCTGTTGAAAAGATAAGGGTCTGTTGAGTGTAGTTTCAATGGACTATGGCTCTCTATTTGGGAGGCATAATGCCTTAATTGAGGGAAATGACCTTGCCAAGTGTTCTAGTTTCCTAACTGTCGGAATACAATATACCCGAAAAGGAAGGCTTTTAAAAAGGGGAATTTAATAAGTTGCTAGTTTACAGTTCTAAGGCTGAGAAAATGTTCCAATTAAAACAAGTCTATAGAAATGTCCAATCTAAGGCATCCAGGGAAAGATACCTTAGTTTAAGGAAGCTGACAAGTGAGAAGGCACATGGCAAACACAGTCAGGGTTTCTCTCTCAGCTGGAAGGGCGCATGAAGAACATGACATCATCTGTTAGCTTTCTCTCCTGGCTTCCTGTTTCATGAAGCTCCCTGGGAGGTATTTTCCTTCTTCTTCTCCAAAGGTTGCTGGCTGGTGGATTCTCTGCTTCTCATGGCTGTGTCATTCTTCTCTCTCAGAATCTCCTGCTTTCTCCAAAATGTTTCCTTTTTATAGGATTCCAGTAAACTAATAAAGACCCACCTGAATGGGTGGAAACATGCCTCCACCTCCTCCATCTTAACAACCACTCTTGATTAAATCACATCTCCAGGGAGATGATCTAGTTATAATTTCAAATATACAGTACTGAATAGGGATTAGAAGAAATGTCTGCCTTTACAAAATGGGATTAGGATTAAAACATGGCTTTTTTAGGGTACATGCATTCTTTCAAACCAGCACAACGAGATAAAGACCAATGGTTCCAAGCTATATTTAAAGGTTTCAGGACACAAAACGTTTTTTCTGGAGACATTGTCTGTTCCCAGTTAACCAATTAGGGACTGCATTTTGAGGAAACCCTAAAATCTACAAGATACAGAAGAAATATCACAGAATTGGAGTTTTGCTCCCCAAATGTCAGTGAGGGTTGGTGTCCCCTCAATTCCTCTCATGGAAGCCATGGAAGGAGTAACACACTCCAAAACTTACCCTTATAAGTGGGCCTTAGGGCTAAACCATCATGTGCCTGTCAGGACCTGTAGTAGCTTCTTTTACAAAAAAAGCACTTGAATGTAGTGAATCTCTGAGTGTTCTCCTCTGAGCTTCTCTAAGATGCTCTTTTGTTAACCGTGCCAAGATATTTTTGGCTTGCCTTCCTTCTCAGTCAAGCCAGGAGCTGGGAAGGCAAGTCCCCAGTTTCCCAGACCCTGGCGGCCAGGGCAGATTTCAATCTGTCTGCCATCTGTTGCTATCTAGTCAACAAGGGAGCCTCTCCACAAAGACAGCTGGGGCACAGAGCGATAAACTCCGTACACTAAGGATGTGAAGGAAGCTTTTTTATGCTAGTATCATGGGCTGCCACTTAACAGGATTTTGTCATAGCTGGAGATGATTTTAAGTAATTGTTTCCTTCTTTGATGAAAAGGGGTGTTTTTATAGGTGTGGCACATGGAGAAATGATATGCCTAGACCAGTTATGGAGTTATTCCAGGTCCTTGTAGATTTTATGGAGGGAGTCTCGAATACATTTTCAAACAGCTCTCCGGTTGGTGCCAGGCTCTTTGACAAGGAACACATCAGATTCCTTCAAACAGGTTGTGCATCATAATGGGATAATAAGCCCTTGTTGTATAATGTCTGGAGAGCCCCAAGGACATTGCTGAGAACACCGTCATCAACTTGCCCTGGTCCCAAGGAAGATTACATTGGGTGAACTAAAGTCTTGAGGATGAGAGAATTTACTTTATAAAATCCAGGGCTCTCAGAACAGATGAGGCTATGCATCAAAGGAAGAACATTGGCTGGAGACTTGGTGCTTTGTTCTCCGTCCTGCGTCTTCTCAATAAAGATTCTCAGTTGACTCAATGCCTATCCCCATTGAGCCCTTGCTGACAGAGAGAAAGTGAAGCCATTTTTTTATGTGCCTATATCACCAGATGGGCAGGACTCATTTGTCTACCCAGAGTGAACTGTCCTACCCTGGTGCATCCCTCTTAGAGGATCAGGCAGCAATGTGTGAGGGACTTCAGGGGTCTGGAATAACAGAAAGAGGATATGGTAGCAATCACACTTAGGTACAAAGTGTTCTCAGGAGTTTGGGGAATCCTAAATAACAAGATTCATAGATGAAAGAGGAGGGGAAATATGACCACTCTAATGGTCAGGGTCCAGCCAGGAAAGCAGAAGCCATTCAAAACATTTTCAACTGAGAGTATTTAACTCAGGGAGTTGGGCACACGAGAAGAGTGGAGAAGCCAAACCAGATGGTAAATCAGAGACCAGTAACAGCAGGAAGACTCTACGAGCTGCAGCATTGGAGGTGGCTTAACTAGAGCCCTGAAGCTGGGGCACTGTTTGGAGTCTGGGAATGAGGTATGCCTAGTGGGAACTGAGACCATGAATGGAGGGACTCTTCAGTGGGGGACAAAGCCACTGTCAGAGATGTTATCTTAGACAAGACTGAGAAATACCCTGGCTTTTCCTCATCCCCTCAGTCTTCTGCCAGTGTCTTTTGTTGGCCCAACATCCTAGGAAGTCCTCTTGGCATGTGAGCTTTTAACATAGAGAAGAGGAGAGAAGAGACAGAAAAGCGTACAGGTTAACCCAAGAGTGAATAAGCAGATGGGGGCACATCCATTGTGCTATGTGCTTTAGGTGAGGTATATATGAGTAGTATTGCTGTTTTAGAACCAGTGTTCAGAGAAGTGCATTAAGTAGGCCAATGTCATACCAGGACAGAGCTGAAATTCGAATGCAGGGCTGTCTGGCTCCTGGTTCCCCTAAATCATGCTAACTAATATGATTTGGTCTTCTGGTTGTGCAGAAAAGGATGAAATGAGAAGTTTTTCTGGCCAGAGGATTGTTGGGGATTGAGTGCTCCAGCCTGAGCTCATAGCTCTCTAGCCCAGCTGAGGTCAGCTCAACAGATCAGTGATGAAAAGAGAGCCTGCCCATATGATACCTTTCCCCTTCCTTGGTAGCCATGCAAAGTATGTGGTCAGACTAAAAGATAAAAAAGTATTTCTCAGTAGAAGGTGGGTATAGAAGGGCCAAGAGCTATGGATACAATTAGATGGCTGCAGGATCACATCTGCCCAGCACATAATTTACCTGCTTATATCCCCAGCATCAGAATTCTAGAAGTAGTTACATAAAAAATGAGAAAGCTGGTTTTGGCAGTGGTTTGTGTGATGGTGGAAGAAAGTGAGGGAAACTTACAGGCCATGCCAAGACTTGAAAGCAGGAGCGATAGCTCTTTGGACCAAGTACACTTGCAGGAGAGGTCTCTGCCTGGCAGCCAGCTACATTCTGGGAGGATAAAGGCAATGCCAACCCCCACTTTATGTTCAGCTCTTTTTGACTCACTGTTTGGATCTCCCCCATTTATAACACTGCTCAGAGGTTTGGAAGGGATGCTTGCATTGCAACAGCCTTTGCTAGCTGGTTGCCTAACTTTAAGTGATGTGTCTGCAGAATGTTCTGGGAGGATTTGAACTCAGATAAGGAGACCACATTTACTGCAATGCCCACTAATTTGTGCACAGCATTTCAGGATGGTCTCAACGTCGCCAGAATGTTTTCAAAGCACACAACAGATTTATGCAGTCTCTATGTGTTCCCTAGAGTGATGATGTAAAATATTGTCATTAAATGGTCAAAGCCACCTTTCCTAGCCCTTCTCATTCCCTCTCACTTTCTGCTGGTTCCTTCTGAAAGGAAGGGGGAGCATCTAAGCACCACCTGCTCACCCTCACATAGTCCAGAGCTTTGCAAACACTCAGTCCTTTGTGTGTGATTGCTAAAGTGGATGATAGGAAACGTTGCTTCAACAACACTAAGCTGGATAAATAGGAAACTTTCTTGTTGACAATAGAAAGAAAAGAGAAAATGAGAAATGGCCTCCTGACTCACGCTTCTTAGTATCCCCACCCTTGTCCTGGCTGTTTTCTCATGCTGTGCAGAGAGCAACGTGACACTTTTTCTGGCACTGGGAAAAGCCCATTCATTTTGAGTCTGAATGACCCAGCCTGGCAGTTTAGGACCTTGTTTCATTGGGCAGTTTGGCCCAAAGAACATTTCATTAATTACACTCAATAAATAACATACACAGGTCACTGCTTCAGTGCTTGGGAAACCATCCCACTTTGAAAGGACCTGTTTCACTTAGCCCCGTGTACACATGGCCTGGGAGAAAATGCCAGCCATGGGGGTGAGGGGTCCCTCTCCTCAGAGCAGAACTAGGGTGGGAAGGTCAGGAGATGGAGGGTGGGGGGAGGGGAAGTGAGCACTCTGTCCAGCTGTTGGAAAATGGCAGTCACGCAAATCTGATAATGGCCTGTGCCCAGTCATCCAAGGACATGGAATTCCACAGGAGCCACACTAATGGGTCTTGAGCCAATGATCTATCCCAGGAATACCCATTGTGCTCACTGCAGTCCTCACGGCCTGCCAACCTCCCTTGACACCAGCTCTCTGAGCTCCTGGCAGGCCTCCCTGAGGCTCTGAATTCATCCACTCATTCCATTAGTATTTGACAAATGCCTCCTCCATGTCCCCTTCCATGTTAGGTTCTGAGGACACACTAAGAGAGGGTTCTTGTTTGCAAGGAACTTGTAGTCCTACAAGAACCCAATGATTGTGGGATAAGTGATTGGATGATGGGGGTTTATGGCATTCTTTGAGAATACACAGGATAGATATTTACTGTGGTGGTTTGAAACTGTATGTACACCAGAAAATCATGTTCTTAAAGCTAGTCCATTCCTGTGGGTGTAAACCTGCTTTAAGTAGGACCTTTTGATGAGGTTACTTCAGTTGAGGTGTGACCCAAGATGGGTCTTTATCCTCTTGCTGGGGTCCTTTGTAAGAGAATGAAATTGAGACAGAGACAGAAAGCAACGGAAGCAAGAAGCCAAAGGCAATGAAACCCGGAAGAGAAGGGAAAGACCAGTAGAAGCTTCCATATGCCTTGCTATGTGGCAGAGGAGCCAAGGATCACTGGCACCCAGTCTTTGGAAGAAAGCATTGCCTTGGTGATGTCTTGATTTAGACATTTTCATGGCCTCAAAGCTACAAACTTGCAAGCTAATAAATTCTTCTTGTTAAAAGCCGACACATTTCATGGCATCTGCTTTGAGCAGCTTAGCAAACTAAAACATTTGCCGCATAGGACTGGGAAGTAGAAAGCTGTGGTTAATTATTAGAGTTCACTTTGGAAGTCTGTTGGCCACTGCCCTATGCTTGCACACAATAAGTTATAGGTTAACTATAAATTTTAGGAATAACATAATCATAGAATTTCTCTCTCTCTTTTTCTCTCTCCTGCATCCCTTTTCTTTTCTCTCTCCCCTGTCTCTTTACAATGTAAGTATGAACAATAGTCATTTTTTTCAAACAGAGTCCATAGAATTGGAACTAGCCCAGTTACAGCAAGGCCAGGCTTCAAAAGAGGAGTGGAGGCAGATACAGGGCAGACCCAATCTGCTCAAGGCCCATGTGGTCAGATATCAGGGCACAAAGGATTGGGGGGATCAGAGGTTGGTTGGTGAATGAGGACCGTGGAAGGCCAGGAGGACCAAAGAGATGGTGAAAAGCAGAAACAGGGCAGAGAAATGACCACCCAGAAGAAGAATACCTGGATAAAAAGGTGAACACCTGGACACAAAGTCAACCTCCTGACCCAATCAGGTGGCTGCTTACATCATCCCTGCTGGGCAGGAGCCAATCCCAGCCCACATTTCATCTGAGACCTACAGGTGGGACCTGGTGGGGGTAGATAAGTTCTGTGAAGGAACAGGTAGGTGTAAGGGCAGAGGGCGGGCAGGTTCTGTCATCTGTTTGAATCTAGTTTGAGGCATTAAAAAGAAAATTCCTTGGCATGTGACTGTAAATAAGGAAGTCCTGTTAACTTCTGGGGGAATTCAGTTTTGGAGTAATTTGTGAAAGAGCTCAGAACATCAAGAAATAACATCTCATTGGGACTTCGAGTTGTTCACTTGCTTTTATCTCAATTTTCTTCAGCTGATTTCCTTCCACTTTTCATAAAAAGGATATGCCGTTTGTTCAGTCACGTGGCATTGTAATTATTCACCCATGGAAGAATGCTACCCCTCAAGACTCTGGCAAGTGCAGGGGAAATTCCTTTCAATGCTAGCTTTGAGGAACTCTCAGGATCCTGGTTTCCATTTTGGTCAAAACCAAGATGAAAGGATCTGACCCAGTATTGAGTAGAACTATGATTTTTAAACTGGAGATGAAAACCAAGGTTGATCTTTTATCTGTAAAATGAGTGGGTAGGCACATCTTGTTATAAATCAAACACCTATTGTGAGTTGAACTTTTGTGAGGGTTCTGTCTGTGAAATCAAAGCCTCTTTCGGAGAGTAGAAACAACCATCATGAGAGTGACTGTTCTGCTTATTTCATCCAAGTGTTGTTAGATTTCAGAAGAAGGATGCCTCCCTTCTTTTGGCTTTGCACTTTAGTAATAATTTTCTAGATACAATTAGGAACAGCAGATTTCTAAGATAAAATCTCCAAATGGTAAACATGGAGGAATTTGTTTTAGATGCTGTGCTGGTTTGGAGCTGTTACATACTCCAGAAAAGGCCATGTTCTTTTAATCCATTCTTGTGGGTACAGATCTATTGTGGAGGGGAACTTTTGATTAGGTTGTTTCAATTGAGATGTGACCTACACAATTCAAGGTGGGTCTTAATCCAGAAAAAGACCAGAGAGCTCAGAGAGAGAAACACCCAGAAAGCTTGGAGAGAAAAGCCCCAGAAATGCTAAGAGGACATACAGAAGCTCAGAGAGGAGTCCACTGAAACCAGAAGCTGAAAACAACGTGGCCTGGTAGAGAAGGACCAATAGATGCCAACCGTGTGCTTTGTTAGCTGACAAAGGAATGCTGGATGCCAGTGGCCTGTCTTCAGAGAAGGTATCGTCCTGTTGGTGCCTTAATTGGGACATTTTCATGGCAATAGGACTAAATTTGCGAGATAATAAATCTGCATTGTAAAAGCCAACCTCTTTCTGGTCTATTACATTACAGCAGCTTTAGCAAACTGAAACAGATGGTCATGGACATTTCTGTTTGAAGCGGTCTTTTGACACCCGCTTAATTCCTGAACCTCATAACTCCTATATTTAGTATCTTTTTCCAAGTTTTTTAAAATGATACTTCCTCTTAAGTTCTGAGGGCTAACCCATTTAAAGTTTAGAATGCCATCCATAGAATTTAAATGCTATTCACCAAGCCTAAAAATTGTAAAGGCAAGCATGTCTCTAGAAAATACAGCTTTTCTCAGAGCAGAGCGGAATGTCTCAGGGGTGAGAAATCACACGGACGGATGCATCCCAGGTGAAGGGAGAGGCGTAGTGCTAAGTGGAGCACTTCTTGCTGGGAAGAGAGTTGTGCCCACAAGCTGTAACCAGGGACTGGGACGCTCTGCAGATGTACCTTGTTCACAGGCCTTGTGCCATGGTCAAGCTGCTCTACCAGGGCTGCGACAGCAGCTGCTGTGCTTGGGGCTGGCAGGGGCCCTGGAGGAGACATCTGTCTCATTGTTGCTGGACAGTAGAGCAGTGAAAGCAGCTGCAGAGAGGCAAAGACACCCCCCATCTCCTGGCATCCCCAACCCAAAACACAGGCCCCAAGCTTGGTCTCTGAGTTTCCCAAACTCAAGAAATATGAATGCAGCTGTCACAACAGCCAGTTTTCCCCTCTGTGTGCAGCCCCTGCACTTGGCTCTTTGACAGTGAAGACTCGTGCCCGGCCTTACCACGTGGTACCAACACTAGAAAGGGGGACGATAAGCCGTGACACTGTGCTGTTCATCTCAGTGAGCCCCTTGGGATTTTCCTATGTCTTGGCTGTAATGCAAATAATCTCTAAGAACCATGACACCATCTTTTTCCAAGAGATGACAATTTGCTACAGTCAATAACATGGATTTCCCACCCACATGGGCCAATGTGTTTTCTTTCTAGTTATCAAATCTCCTACACTCCAATGACTAATGGGAAATACAATGCAATTTGTTACTGTGTTGGCATTGTTAGTTATCAGGAATGGCACTGGAACAAAAGGGTCATCAGTTATGTTTGCATTCAAAATTTATTCCCTGCCAAGAGAGTTCACACCATCACGTATCAAACGGGATTGCTAACAACAATGTGTGTGGCCTTTATAAATTACCCATGTAGTAATTTTCAGTTTAAAAAAAAAAAACATATTCCCATCCATCAGCTCATTTTGGCACCATAGGAATGTTTATGATATTGCTTCAATTGAGAAGAATGAGGCTTGAAGGAGAAATGGCTTGTCTAAGTCCACATAGAAAGTCATTTGGGGCTAAGATATAGATCTGCTTAGTCTTAAGATGGTTCTCTTTTCACTAAACCATGCTTGAGAAGAATGTATCAGAACCACAGGAAGAGATACAAGATGGGGTAGATTGAATTACATACACATCCTTGATCTTAATCTGCATTCCTGTGGATTTTAAGCCATTTGTAAATAGGACCTTTTGAAAGAAGTTATTTTTAGTTAAGATGTAGCCCAACTGAATAAGGGTGGGTATTAATTCATATTAAGGCAGGCCTTAAAAAGAGAATCCTGATGTTACAGAAGCCAGATGGAGAGTATAACACCATGTTATAAGAGGCACAGAAGCAAGCCAAGGAACCCCAAGGGATTGTGACAAACTGGTACTAGAATGCTATAGAATTCTGAGCAAAAGCTAGCCCAGCCAATACCATGATTTTGGAGCTTGAGCCAAAATTCCTGTTTTGTTGTTGTTGTTATTGTTTTTAAAGGTAACCCATTGTGTATTTGTCATAGCAGCTGTGGCAATCTAAGACATAAGAGATTATCTGTTATTTCCTCCTACTAATGGACAATGCTTTTCTCCCACTTCCAGCTCAAGCAATCCCAGATACAGATTTCTGAGACATTAAATTAGCAACTACTTGAAAATGGAGTGGACATAACTATTTGGTTGACTTGAGCTGCAACTGCCATCTTTTAAAGATTAAAATAAATAGTCATTATTGATAAAATAGTCAAATATCAGTTTTGAATGTTTCAAAGTAATAGAGCTCCCAAACTTGATATAGGTTACATTTCCTGTGTAGCAACAAATTGGTCATTTTATGGTTAGAGCAACAGGTTACTGTTGCTTTGCTCTCAATTTTGCTGCCCTTTGGTCTGAACTGGCCAGTGGCTTCGGTCATTATCTCGGGGGCCAAATAACCAAAGTGAGCCAGTTGTTGAGACGGCAGGCCAAATTGTGTCATTAGCCCCAAACCAGGCAATTCAGTATCAAGGAAATATGACTCAGAAAATGAACAGCCCACAAGAATTTTCAGCAAATCTAGCCTGTTCCTTGTTACTGCTCACTTTGCTTGAAAAAGGAATTACATCAGTATTCTTTCCTGTTCATCTGACATAAATTCATATGTGTTTGGGTGAGTGGGAGACAGCTGACTTCCAAGGCTGCTACAGGGGAAGATGATTTGAAAAACAGTAGAGTACCTTGGCCAAATGTCAAGAATGAAGGAAGGGGCAGCGAGTCAAGTGGCTAAGGACACACACATTAGAGCCATTCATTCTCACCCTTCAGCTGGAGCCTGGAAACTTACCCAAATGGCCAGATTTCCACCATCTGGAATGAAATCAGAGCACTGACACCCGTAGTAGGCAGCCTCCAAAGGTGGCAGCCTGGTCGAAGGGTCACAACCACAGGAAAGAAAAGGACCACCTGCTTCTCAGCAGACATCAGAGAAAGGAGGACAGCACTGTCGATATATGTTCTATGTTCTCCTTACAAGGTGCTTTGTGAATAACCTGACATTGGGCATGAAACCGTTAAACCAAAATCGCGAAGCGGCTTTGTGTGTGTGTTTAAAGTGAGGGAGGCATTGATGGTTTTCAGGGTCCATGATTCTGGCAATGAGGGTTTCATTTTCACTTTGTACTCTAAGTGGAAAGAGCTTTCTAATGGCTTCTACAAACTCCGTTGTCATGCCAGCAGACAGAGGACACTTCGGCCGAGCCAGAATAACCCTGATTTCCATGGAAAGATTGTTGACCTAGCTGGCTACAGTTAGAAAGACACAAAGGTGCATCCATCCACAATCCCAGTAAGAATTTTGCAGAGCATGTTGAAAGGGATCTATACTTTCCTCAAAGTCCATTGGTATTGCCTTGAAACCGGGGTAAACCAATCGTCTGGGTGGGGGTAGGAGAGCGGTGGGGGGAAAGCCCTGATGTATAATATTTGCCAGTTTCCATGGTGCAAAAATACTGGCCAGTTTAAAACTACCAGTAGTTTAATAACAGGCTCACGAAATTCTTGAATATTTGACTATCTTCTCTTTAGGAGCCAGACTCCAGCATAGGTCTCACTGGCTTGGGAACGTGAAATGCATGAACAAAGAGTAAAACATAAGAATCCCGGGGCAAGAAGTGAGTGACTCATGACAGACCCATCTCCTGCCCCAATCTATTTCATTTCTTCCTTAGAAGCTCTCCTCAAGGCATATCTTCAGTTGATCACTGAAGGATCTCTGTCTCCAATCTGTCTTAGGCAGCTTGACCTGAAACACTGCTCAATCGGGACTAAGTCCAAAGCCCCATGGGGTGGTTTGAAGCTGTATGTATCCCAGAAAAGCATGCTGTTAAAGTCTAATCCATTCCTGCAGGTGTAGGACCTTTTGAGATGAGGTGACTTCAGCTAAAGTGTGTGTGGTCCAACCCAATCAAGATAGGGCTTAATCGTATTACTGGAGTCCTCTATAAACAGAATGAATTCAGACATGAGAAAGAAAAAGCCACAGGAAGCAAGAAGCTGAAATGGAATCTGGAAGAGAAGGATGAGACTAAGAGCTTCCACAATGTGCCTTGCCATGTGACAAACTAAGGGTCACCAGCAGCCAACCCCAGAATGCCACAGACTTGGAGCAAAAGCATTGCCTAGATGGTGTCTTGATTTGGATATTTTCCCAGCTTCAAAACTGTAAGCTAATAAATTCCCATTATTTAACTCAACCTATTTCATGACATCTGCCCAGGGAGCCTAGGACACTGAAACATCCCCAGTCCGTTCTCTCCTTGGAACTGCCCTGTTCTTTCAATAGAGTTTGCTGAACTTGCAGGCAAAGAAGCTGTTTGCTCCTGGGCAGTAAAAAGGATGCTGTCTGTCTCCTGGAGGGATGCTGTCACTCGGGTTGGTCTCAGAAACTTCCCCTAGTGGACCTCACACACAATTTAAAAGACCTATTTCCCAGAGTCAAAAATTGCATTTTTGTGATTTCATCAGTAGGGAGGTAGAACCCAACTTTTAGGAAGGACGGGCTTATAGATGTAAAGATGGGCTAATTCAGAAATAATTCACATGACTTCAATGTAAAAATACAGTGTCTAGTAACAGATTTGCCTTCAAGCTATGCAAACACCAAGGCACTGTCTTCATCTGCATTTTGGTAAACACACTTTTTTCAGGGAGTCGGCTGGAAAATGTGGCTGTGGGCAGCTGCCTCTCAGTAAGGAAACTGCTGAACGACCTGGGTTGAGTCTTGACCCCACCTCCCCCACCCATGGCATGTTCAATCTTAACCTCTAGCCCATGAGTGTGCTCTTACTTGGAAATAGGATCTTTGAAGACATTATTAGTTAGGGGAGGTCAAATTGGATTAGGGTGGACCTTCATCCAATAGGACTGATGTCCTTGTAGGGAGGGGACAATTGGGTACAGACTGGCGAGGGAGAAGGCCATGTGATGACTGAGGCAGAGAATGAAGCCCAAGGTGGCCGGCAAACCACCAGAAGCTAGGAAGAGGCAAGGAGGGGATTCTCCCCTGCAGATTTTGAACTTCTAGCCTCCAGAACTGTGAGGCAATCAATGCCTGTTGTTTGAGACCACCCAGTTAGTGGTGCTTTGTTACAACAGTCCGAGCAAACAAAGACACCTGCTTTCTTCTTTTGCACCTACTTAGTCTCTAAACATTTATTTCTCTTTAATGAAGAGAAGTTCTCAGACACCCCTCCCCACCAGAAAAAATTCTAACTTAATTTAACAGGGGTCCAAGGTTCTTCTTGTGCAAAACTGAGTGGCAAAAATGAATTCCTCTTTAAGGCATCCACGGGTTCTATCGCTCTGTGCTTCCAGGATTTAGACAGCTAGCAATGAATGATTTCTCATCACTTTTCTACCTTTCTAGGGTTTTAAGTCCCTTTATAAATTAGGCTTTGTTTTTCTAGCTTTTGGGTCTTCCAGTGTGCCATTAAACCTCATAATTTAGCTATGCGACACATAAGGGGTTCCTTAACTAAATAAACTTGTGTGTGTGTGTGTGGGGGGGACAGTCGGTACACTAGGCTAAACTAGTACTGTACTGCACATTTTCTTTGGAATCTTTGATGTCCTAGTGTGCATTGCACAACTCCAGAAAGGAAATTTAATTCTTTTTTTTTTTCAAAGAGCAGCTATTAGTATTTCCTAGAACTGGTATTTCAATAAATAGACTCAGGGAAACTTGCCTTAGGAATGTGAATCATAATTAAGATTTATTAACCAGGTACACAGTAAAATCCTTAGGTCAATGGTTCTTAACATGACATCGGGGGACTCGTGTCCTTGGAAAGAGAAAAATATATATCTTTATTTGCACTAACGTCTAACAGAAATTTAGCATTTCCTTCATCTGTGAATGTAGGCAACAAACCACAGGAATTGCTGTAGGACCTGTGACTTTAGAAATCACCAATTGAAATCACTCATATTTTTGTATCACCCCACAGTCGTTGCAGGTATCTTAAAATATCATTTACCCTCATCAATATTTCAAAACTATTATTGATCTTGCTATCCACGCAAATGTCCAGCCAAAGAGTAACTTGGTATCATAGTACTGGTCTAGTGTTGTCTCTGGACACATCCACCACTGGGCAGCCTCCAAACTCCCTTCACAGAGAAAAAAAATTATTATTGTTATTACAGCTGCCATGAGATCTTGTTATTTAATAAGCTAATAAAGAAACATGCAATAATAACACAAATTCACTTTAATATTTTGGTAACTGTTTTTCAATATGGTTAGTTTTCTTTGTGATTTCTTTTATACATTTAAAAACACTATTCTGAGAAAGGGTCTGTAGGATTTACCAGACTACCAAAGGGGTCCAAGGCCACAAAAGTTAAGAATATCTGCCCCAGCTTTTTAGATTTCATGGCCCAAACAAAAAGATTTTCCTTAGGAGGCTGTGACCAAGGGGCAAACACTAGTAGAATTTTTCTATTTTTAAAAATAAAATAATAAATCAGCTAAACACAGATTATAAAATACTTTATTTGTAAACAAAATACCCGATTAGGGAAAAAAGTTTTGAAAAAATAGACATATAAGTACAATGAAGTATATTTTACTATCATCCTCAGTTGCTGTCACCTAGCATTTGATCATAAATCGGTCACAGTACCATAGAAAGATTTATGGGTATATATTTATCTAGATATGTAAGCGTATCTGAAAATTTTACTTTATTAGAAAATATATACATGGGTTCAAATGTATCAAATAATTGAGTATATTTTTTTCATAGAAGGGATAAATCTAGGGTGATCAACAATTCAGGTTTGCCTGGAACTGAGGAGATTTCCAGAACATGGGACTTTCTATGCTAAGACTGGAAAGTCCTGGGTAAAACCCAGGGTGTGTTGGTCACCCCCTGAGTATTTCTCAGCCTTAGGAATGAGCTGGTCATGTTGAGGACTAGAATTCTTGGTAAAAACTGCGATGACTGTAATGCTAGCTTCAACTGTGGAAAGACAGCCTGGCTCTGTTTTTCACCATTCATATAACCAGGCATGACATCTAATTTTCTGTGCTTCCATTTAGTCACTTATGAGAAATGGAAATGCGAGTGTTTGTCCAGTGTCCCTCCCAGGGCTATTTGTGAGGCCCGCATGAGATAACTGATGTAAAAATATTTCGTGAACTGTCAAAGTGCTGTATGAATATAAACATGAGGCAAAACAAAAATGTAATGTGGCAACATCAAAATGGGCATAAATGGACAGCACTCCCCTGTATTATAAGAAGAAACTTGACCTGTCCTTTCCTGTCCCTGGTGGACACTTATACCCCAAATTCCCCATTGTTAAGTCCCCAGAAGACCTATGTGGTCCCAGCACGTCTTCAGGGAAGTAGGCCTGGGAAGTCTCTATGGTTTTATTAGTTGCCTCCTTCTCCTAAGGGTACTTGAGTTCCCCCATTCTGTGTCCTCTCCGGCCAAAGGCTCTCACTGATGGAGCATCAAAGCATACTTCCTACAGGGTAGTAGTTCTCAGTCTTGGTTACACCTTAGACTCACCTGAAGGAGCTTTTCAATATCCTCTTGCTAGAACTTTGGTGTAGACACTAATCAGACTCTCTGGCAGTGGGCCTGGCTATCAGTATTTTTAGAAACACCCCCAGATGATTCTTATGTTCAGCTAGAATAAAGAACACTGCTTGGGTGAGGCCAGGTGGTTAATCAGATTAATTATTCCCTATCAATGCATCAACCCAGGGATGGTGCTCTCTATCACAAAGGGTCTTTTGCTTTAATCCAGGGCTTCTTAAAAGTCTTCTTCCAAAAGGGTCTTTTGAAGGTCCCTGGGATCCTTCACCCCAAGCTCTGTGCTGTGTGCTTTATGCCCGTTGGCTCTATCAGCCCTCAGAGCTTTCCTAGGAGGCCTTCTTACATTCATTTTCAGTTGAGAAAACGGAGGCTCAGAGACGCTCCATCCCTTGTTCAATTCTGAAGTTTTTCCAGGGAAAAGCAAAGCAGGGATTCAAACCTGAGGCCCACGCCATGGGGTGGGGGGTGGGGGGTTATGGGGTCCTGCAGGGTATACAAGATGTCTTCCCTCTATATCTACATTTTGTCTTTTAGGAAGATGGTTTGTAAAGTTGGGGGAGAAGTGTGACTTCTCGTGTCCTGATGCATCCTCGTACCTGTAGCCTCCAGATGTTTGCACTTAGCATGCATATCCTAAGAGTCTCTTGCCCTGTACCCGGTGGTCTTGTCCCTTCCTTAACCTAGGCCCTCACCTAAGTTGCTGTAGCGGAAGCTACTCTGCTCAGGGCCCTGGCTCTTTCCCAAGATTCTATTGCCTTAGACTAAGGGTCTGACTTCCCGACAGTCTTAGGCAACCGCCATCTTGTTTAAAAGGCCTTGTCAGAAAAGACCCTCTTATTAGGTCCCAGTAGCCTCCCGAAGGCTCTGAAATTCCCAGCTTTGGAGAGCCATTCCTTTACTCAGCCACTACATGCCACTGGTCCTGCGATGAAATGTTTATATCCTATGAGGGATTATCCATTTATCTATCGTCTGACATTCAGCTCTTCCGAGCTATGTGATATAGCATGGAAAGTACTCTGAGATGCTGATTTTTTGTGTGCTCTTGGGCAAATCTCTTATTTTCTTTGAGTATCAGGGTTTTCATCAGTGAAATGAAAAATTTTGACTTTTTCTTACATTTTTCTACAGGATTGGTTAGGATTATTTGAGATAATGGACAAGAAACCGATTTTCATAGAGCAAAGCCCATCTGACAAAGTGTAAGTTTTGTTATTCTTATAAGAAAAAAATATATTGGTTGCTTTGCAACACAACAGCTCATTGAGAGCCAGAGAGACAGGGAATATACCAGTTTTGAAGGAGCAAGTTTGGAGAGAAAAGTTTAGGTCGGATGCTGCAGTGAATACAGAAATTTCCTGATATTCTGAGAATGACCTCAGCATCTTCGGAAGCTGGAGAAGACAGCCTAAGTGGAGGAAAAAGAAAAATAAAATGGAAATGAAAGGCAACTTCACTTACTTCATATTTTGTCACTCCTGAGAGTGAGGATGAGGAAAGAGTCAACCTGCAAGCTATTGTGTGTGTGGGAGTTTCAGACATAGCAGGAGGTTAGCCACTAAAGAATAACAAGACAGATGAGCAGATAGGCAGGTGTCATACCAGGAAAAAGGCTTGTGTGCAGGTGGGTGCATGGCTGACTGGCACCAGATGACCAAAGGTGGGGTCTTGAGTGTGATGGCTTGATGGGGGCTTTAAAGCATCTGCCAAGGCCCACTGCCAGGCCATGGGAATGCCAGCTTGTGCAATGGGATGGGACCTTAACCTGGCAACTAGGCTAGTTTGATGGCATCACAGTCTTCTTCCTTCTTTGGGCCACCTGTCCCTGGCGCATTGTTTCTTTAGATCTTTCTTCCATGGTTCAGTGGATGTGGAAATGGTCAGGGTCCAGGTTCTGCCCAGGTTCTTTTCCTGATGGACTGTGTGGCCCTAAGCAAATTTTATCATCTCCCTGGCCCACCATGCTCTCTCTTTTTAACAAAAAAAAATTGTTTTATTGTTAAATATAGCATATGCAAAGAAAAGAAAGAAAAAGCAATGATTTTCAAAGAACACTTTAACAAGTAGTTACAGAACAGATTTCAGAGTTTGTTATAAATTACTGTCCCACTATTTCTGATTTTTACTTCTAGCTGCTCCAAAACACTGGAGGTTGGAAGAAATATTTTTTCCTTTTCTGTGAAAAATAAAATATATACAAAAAAGCAATAAATTTCAAAGCACGTTGCAATAATTAGTTATAAAACAGATTTCAGAGTTTGGTATGGGCTACAGTTCCACAACTTTAGATTTTTACTTCTAGCTCCTCTAAGATACTGGAGACTAAAAGAAATATCAATATAGTAATTCAGCAATCTATTCGTTTGTTAAACCCTACCTTCTCTGTATAACTTCACCATCTCCTTTGCTCTTTCTCCCACTCTTTAGAGGTATTTGGGCTACACCTTTTCTAACTCTTTCGTGTTGGAAGGGGCTGTTGATAAATGACATGGGATAGGGGATGGAACTAATTGATGTTCTGGAGAGGCTGGCCCCTTTGCATTCCAGGACTTATCTGGTCCAGGGACCCATCTGGTGGTTATAGGTTTCTGGAAAGTTACCCTAGTGCATGGAACCTTTGTAGAATTTTATATAACACCCTAGGTGCTCTTTAGGATGGGCTGGAATGATTTTGGTTAGGGCTTAGCAAGTTATGGTAGGTAGTAACGTCTGACTAATGCTTGCTTTGAGTGACCTCCAGAGTAGCCTCTCGACTCTATTTGAACTTTCTCAGCCACTGATACCCTATTTGTTACACTTTCTTTTCCCCCTTTTGGTCAGGATGGCATTTTTGATCCTATGGTGCCAGGACCAAACTCATCCCTGGGAGTCATCTCCCATGCCACCAGGGAGACTTTCACCTCTGGATGTCTTGTCCCATGTAGGGGGAAGGGCAATAATTTCACTTCATCATGCTCTTTTTTGCAAGATTTTGAGGTTGACTTAGATGGCCTCTTGGGTATTTCCAGCTTAGCATGATATGGTTTTACGAGCCAAGGCCAATTTTTAAAATATTTGAGAGCATAATATATGGCATACATGGCTGGAACCCTTGTACTTTCTGAAGTTACAGCATATTCACATTAAAAACAAGTACTGGAATATTTACAAGTATTAAAGTTTTTAATTTGGTGTACATTTTAATGGTAATAAAGCATAATTTGGGCTGGCTTGTAGCCCATTTTTTCTGATTTGAATGAAACCAGTAAGTGAATGATTAACTTTAAAATCAAAGTAGGAAATTACTAAAAATGATATTTCTATACTATAATTTAATTTGAAACATCTAAATGTACATTTATTCATCAATCTTTACATATAGAGCCAAGTCCTCTTCTTGGAGGGCAGGTTTGCTGAGTGGAGTTCAGCACAGTCTTCCTCACATAAAACATGCCTAAGGTACATCATTTACAAATTCGTGTTTCAGATTCTTTAACAAGCAACGAGCTCTTAGAGACACATGTGAATGCCAAATCCTAGATTTCTGTGGCTCTTCTCCAATCCCAATTATCTTATAATTGGGTTGCTCCACCTAATTCTATATCTAAATCTGTCCATATTTGTATCTATATTTCTATCACCTATCTACATCTATACTGATCTATCAGCTATAGCTGTCATCTCTGTCTCTAGCACCATATCTATACCTGTATTAGTCAGGGTTCTCTAGGGAAGCAGAACCAACAGAGTTATCTGTAATTAATATGAGATTTATAAAAGTGTCTCACATAACTGTGGGGATACACAAGTCCGAATTCCGTAGGGCAGGCTACAAGCTGGCACTCCAATGAAGGTCTTCAATGAATTCCCCAGAAGAGGTGGGCTTGCTGAAGTAGAGATGAAAGTTCTTTCTTCTGATTGCTGAAACCATCACCTCCTTCTTAAAAGCCTTCAACTGATGAGATTAAATGTCTCTCATCACAGAAGATACTCCCTTTAGCTGACTGCAGATGTCATCAGCCATAGATGCAAAAACGTGCTGATGATTTAAGTCCACAAAATGTCCTTGCAGCTACAGATAGACCAGTGCTTTCTTGACCAAACAACTGAGCACCATCACCTGGCCTAGTTGACACATGAAGCTGACCATCACAATACCTATATCTATATCTGTTCATCCAACTAACCATTATGAACTTTTCCCAAAGCATTATTATTTTTTAATGGAAATAACAACAGCAATTATTACCAGCCTAAACAGACTTGGAGACAAACACAGTTAGCAGTTTGTAAGCATAGAACTCAATCAGAGGAAATAGGAGAGTACAGTACATCATAAAATGAGTGAAAAGGCAAACCCCACAGTAGGACAAGGTATCTGCAACACATAAACTGACAAAGGACTAGGGCATCAAATATATAAAGATCTTTACCAAATCAATAAGAAAAAAAATAACCTGATAGAAAACTGGGCTGAACACCTGAATGGGCACAAAACAAAAGGGGAAATCTAAATGGCTGATAAACATGAAAAGAGGCTCAACCTCACTAGAAATCAGGGAAATGCAAAGTAAAACCTCAATGAGATGCCATAGCACACCAAATAGGAAAAAAAAAATCTGAAAATACTAATTGTTGGCAAGAATTTGGAGCAGGATGAACTCTGGTGAGAGTTGTAAATGGGTAGTACCTCTTTGGAAAGCAGTTTGCATTGTCGAATGAGACTGAAGATAAACATATCCTATGTCCCAGTCATTCCACTCTTTCAGACTGTGCTGGTTTGAATCCGTTACATTTCCCAGAAAAGCCCAGACCCTGCCCATTCGAGGTGGGTCTTAATCCTTTCCTGGAGCTCTTTATGGGAGGGAGCCTTGGGGAAAAGAAAGAAGGACCCACAGGATCTGAGAAAGCCTTTTGAAACCAGATGCTGGGAGAAGACAGCAGCAGAGAAATTCCTCTTCCCAAGTGACAGAGGAACTCTGGATGCCAGCTGCCTTTCCTCCAAAAAGGTATCCTCTTGGTGCCTTATTTTGGATATTTTCACAGACTTAGAATTGTAACTTATAACTTAATAAATTCCCTGTGGAAAAGACAATCCATTTCTGGTATTTTGCTTTCCAGCAGCTTTAGCAAACTGAAACAGGGACATACCTGGAGAAAAAGTTATGCAAGTGGCCAAACCAAACAGATGTACAAGATCACTCATGACAACATTTTGCATCATGAAACAACCCAAATATTCATCACCTATGAAATGGATACTGTGATGATTTGAGGCAGTTATGTACTCCAGAAAAGCATGTTTTTTTTAATCCCTTCTTGTGGGTGTAGACCTAATGTGGGCAGAACCTTTTATTAGGTTATTTCAGTTGAGGTGTGCCTTAATCTTAATCCTTTTACCAGAGTCCTTCTAAGAGGATAAAAGAAAGAAGACACAGAATAAAGCTCCAGAAAAGCTAAGAGGGCTCACATACACACACACACACACACACACACACACACACACACACAAAAAAAAAAATAGAGGAAAACATTGAAGCCAGAAGCTGAAAAAAACAAAACCTGGGAGAGAAGGATCAGCAGCCATTGCCACGTGCCTTCCCATGTAACAGAAGAGTCCCAGATGCCGTCAGCCTGTTTCAGAGTCCGGGTATCATTCTGTTGATGGCTTGAGTTGGACATTTTCACAGCCTGGAACTGTAAATTGTAAGTTAATAAATTCCCATTGTAAAAGCCAACCGGTGGGCGGGCCATGGTGGCTTAGCAGGTGGAGTTCTCGCCTGCCATGCTGGAGATCTGGGTTGGGTTCCCGGTGCTGCCCATGGAGGAAAAAAAAAAAAAGGAAAAAACCAACCTGTTTCCAGTGCATTGCATTCTCGCAGCTTTACCAAACCAAAAATAGATACATAACCTGTAATATGGTCAAACAATAGAATACTATATAACAATAAAAATGGACAAACTTGCAGTGACACAAAACAATGTGAACAAATCTTAAGAACATAATATTGAATGCCAGAAGGAAGACACAAGAATATAGTGTGATCCCATTTATTTGAAGTTCAAAAGCAGGAAAACCTAAACTTGGTATATCACTTCATGATCTAGACATAGGGTTATCTCTGGTGGAGAGGACAGGGTTTGCACTTAGAAGGGGCACAAGGGTGGCTTCTGGATACTTGCCCTCAAAGAGGGTTACAGAGAACATTCATTATGGCCCAGGAATATGTTTTATTCATGCGAATTGATGTGCATTTCATGCAAACATGAAAAAAGAAGGTTGTATGGGTGAGCAGTGGGGAGTTTCCATGTGCTCCCAGGGTTCCTGGACATCATGGTGGGTTTTATGAGTGAAATGGGGTGCAGTGGTTAACGCAGCAATGTAGTCAAATAGAGTTGGGTTAGGAGAGCATTTACTATATTGGGGTGGAACAGATAAGGGGGACATCTAAAGATTTAATTACATAAAGAAAATTCTGGTATATTAAGAAACTCTGAGAACAGAGTTTCTGAGGAATTATAAAAACAGCTTTCTTTTTCATTTGTATTATTACCTACCCTAATAGGAAAAAATCTAATGCATCTTTCTTTTCTGGGTGACAATTCTGATCATTCTCTGGCCTAGCCTCTGTATTTTAGAGAAAATGAGTGTTGTGCTGGTTTGAGCCTGTTGTGCAACCCCTGAAAAGCCACGTTCTTTTTCCCAAGCTGATCTTGTGGAGGCAGACCTATTGGTTAGGGAGGGACTTTTAGGTCCTTTGTTTCTGTAGAGATGTGACCAATTGTGGGTGGGATCTTTTGATTAAGTGTTTTCCATGGAGATGTGCCTCTGCCCATTCAAGGTGGGTCTTAATCTGCTTACTGGAGTCCTTGAAGAGGGAATCATTTTGGAGAAAGCTACAGAGTCGACACAGACAGAGACCCTTGGAGATGCAGAAAGAAAATGCCCCCAGGGAAGTTGTTTGAAACCAGAAGCCAAAGGACCAGCAAATGCCAGCCAGGTACCTTCCCAAATTGGCCTTTCTTGAGTCAAGGTATCTTTTTCTGGATGCCATAGTTTGGACATTTTTATGGCCTTAGAACTGTAAACTTATAACTTAATAAACTCCCTTTATAAAAGCCAATTCAGGGTGCACAGGTGGTTCAATGGTAGAATGCTTGCCTTCCATGTGAGAGACCCAGGTTCGATTCCCAGACCATGCACCCTCCCCCCCAAAGAAAAAGTCCAATTCATTTCTGGTATATTGCATTTCTGACAGCATTCACAAACTAAAACAAGCATCTCTGAGCTATTAACAGGTATAGTGTGATAAGGCTGAGAAAGGAATTCGATTCAGAAATAATCTTATCACATTATCTAAAACATAAAACAAAGACAGACTCTCACACAATATCTGTGTCTACCTGTACATCCAAATGATTTCATAGAACTTTGGTACACTCTCATAGAAACTTGGAGCTTCTTATAATGGGGCTTGTAAACCCTGCTATAAGACACAAGGTTTCAGAACTGAAGAGTTTGCAGAAGAAAGGGATGACATTCCCCTTGCAAGAAAGCCAGGTTGCCATATGAATGGGGGCTGGGTGAGGCAAGTTTACCCAAACCCAAAGGCAGATGGAGGCAGGGTATAAGCTGGTAGGGGCCACCTCCCCTACTCCACCTCCGACTTGTGAGTTGGTCTCTTGATGACTCTAGCTTCTGTCAGATTGCCGAAGGTGCAAAGTAGATTATAAAGCATTCCAAGAAGCATAAGATATCCTTCCCTTCAGGGACTGGGATCAGAAGGTCAGGGAGAGATGCTACCTTAGAAATGATAGACCTGCTCAGTTTCCCCATTTTACTTTATGAATGAATCGAAGTTGTGGAAAAACACTTGTGGAGATGGAAGAATATTCTTGTTATTGCCTAATCAGAGACTTCTAAAGGCCCCTCTAGCACTCTCATTCTGAGTTTCTAAGAGATAAGAAAAGCAAGTGTGTGTTTGTGTGCATGCAGAATAGAAAGTGAAATTGGCACATACTCTGGGACCTGGTGGAAACCGTTGTACGTGGCTCCAGTGCAGGGAAATAGTGAGCCTCTGTAAGAAGTAAGTCTTTATTTTACACCAGACTCTGGTGAGTAGAGAATTAAATGAGACAAGTATGTAGACTCTCACTCAGTGCCTGACATGCAAGCATTCAATGTGTGACAGCTGCCGACACCTGCTGCAGAGGCAGGGCTGGGAGCTACCTCTCCCTCTTCTTCCACCTCTTACTCCATCTCACCTTCCGCCAGCACATGCCCTCTGTCTCTGCTCCTTCATTCTCCTAGGCTGTCTGTGTCTTCTCGTCCTGCCTTTTACCTCATGGGGATTTGCACCACCCCACCCCCTCCCAAGAGAGATAAATAACAAAGGCAAATCACAGAGCCGGTGGCCGGTGGCCGAGGGACTGGGGAAGCCAGTCTGGGTCCTGAGGCTTCCTGCACTCAGGGGTGGGAACACTGCCTGCTGATGGACTCACAGTGGGGCCCTTTCTCAGACCAATTAGAAATCAACAAGTTCTTGGCCTGAATTCCTGCCATAACCCTCACCCTTGCCCTTGGCATCCTGGCCAGCAGGGATGCTGACCAGGCCGGCAGTGGTAAGGAAAACAACTGAGCCTTGAGGGAGACAGATCCTGGTCACATCCCAGGTCAACACAGACCAACTGCATAACACAAGCACTGACCCTCTTGCCACGTTAGAACTTTTCTCCCTAAAATAGAGATAATGATGTTGCAGAGTGGCTGTGCTGCAATGAGGCAGCATCTGTGGGGTGCCTGGAGCATGGAAGGCTTCATGTACTAAGGGGTGGAGAGGGATGTAAGTACTTTCCTGCTGCCCCCAACATGAGCCACCTTGGCTAAGAGGACAAGTACTCCTTCCTTGATACACTGGAGCCCAGATGCAGAGTATGCTGGTAGAGGAAGCATTGCTTGCAACTATTCTTTGGGCTCATGATGAGTGTATGCAGGGACATGGAAAGGAGGATTCCTTCTGGTTTCACAGATCAGAAAAGCCTTAGCAGAGAAGGCAGGACTTAATCTGGGCTTTGAAGAAAAGATAGGGTTTGAACAGAAGGATAAGGCATTGTCAGGACTGAGGTGGTTAACCAAAGGCCTGGAGGAAGGAATGTGTTGCATTTTCAGAGGTCAATGAGGGAGATAGTCAAGAGAGAACAGAAGGGGTGCCAGATAAATGTGGGAAAGGATCTTCACGTCCCGTCTTTCCTCTTTGTCATCTCATCCTACGTCACTGAAATGATTTATTTACATCCCCATCTTCCTGCCAGCCTGTCAGCACCTGAGAGCCAGGACCATGTTTAATCTAGCTCATCCTTACCTATAGTTACAGGTCTTGGTGCAAGGCAGATGCTAGGTCTATATTTATCAGATTAATGAGCAAATAAGAGAATAAGTGGATATATTGGGAAAAAAGAGATTATGGTCATATTTTGGAAGGTCTTTGGAAGAAATTGGGGACTTGAAAGTTTTGAGTGGGGAAAAAGCTCTCTGAAGGGAATGTTTTAGGAAAGAGTAATCTGAGAGCCACCTGGAGGTGGGTTGAAGGATAGAGTACTTCTAGAAAGTGGGTGGTATGGAGTTCCAGTGAGGAAGTATCTGAGCCATCAGGAGGTAGCATCACAGACTCACCCATTATCAATGGGGATGAGATGGAAAAGAAGGCACAGTCAGGGGATGACTTAAACACATGCCCCACAGACATTTTCATCCAGTGGCCTCTTCTGATGGTCTTTGCAATTCTTCGGGTTCTGCGTACTATTTTTGCTGCTAGAATAAAAGCAAAAGGTCTGAAAAGATTCCAAACAATTAAGAAGAGGGGAGGAAAAGCCACCACATCCCACTATTGTTTTGCCCAACTGCCTTGGCTGTGGAGAGGGGGATAGAAGACAAGTCCTAGGAGGGAAATGGGAATAGAGGAGTGGAGGGACAAGGGATCTGAGAAGGAGGAAGGCATTGGGCCTGAAGGGCGGTCCTAAGGGAGAACATAGGGTTGCCATTGTGTTCACTTTTTCAAAAAGGGTAGAAGCTCCTGATTTTATCAGTATGGAGTAAGGGGCAGGGGAGGAGAAGATTAATAATTAAAAATTTTCTGCCCAGTTAAAATCTTGACTATGACGGCTTTTGAAATGGTTATAGGCAGTGTTGTAACGATTTTATACATTCCTCTCTGGGGACAAGCCTTCAGGGAGAATATCCCCCAAGGCACTAGCCCTGCTTGAAGACTAGAGCCGAAGACATGGGAGTTGAAAGTGTCTTCAGAAATTGAATCCTCTTCAGATACAGGGTCCTTGCATCAGTTTATTTTTTTGCCCTGTTGGAGTTCACAGTCTTCAAACACAGACCAGTGGTTAGATAAGTTCTACCTTCAAGGATATTTGTAGACAACAGAAGCCTGAAATGTGCAGTTGCCATCTCAGAAAGCGTATCCAGAAATTCTCAGGATGGAAGAAAAAGGCATGATTTTCCAAGCTGGAAGCCTCCACATTTGAGGTTTTGTCATCTCCTGATTGTTTCTGGTTTAGATTGGTAGCAAAGGCTTGTAGACATATTGGGCCTGCCTGCCTGTCTTCAGGGCAGGCAAAGAGATGGCAGTGGAGGCGGGGAGGCATGGCCTCTCTCTTGGGCCAGGTCTGGGAGCAGAAGAACCCAAGAGCACCAAGAGTGAGGATAACCAGCAGGAGAGTAACGCCAGCCGAGTTCCAGGGTCTTTATCACAAAGAAGGGAAGAATGTCTAAATTAGAGGGTTATTCACTGCAGCCCTGCACATCCTTTAGCCTTCCATTTCTGGAACTGCACCAGAAAGAAGGAGAAATTCACCAGAGCAGGCATGCGTCTCAGAGCTGATGCCCTGTGGTGGAACCGGCTCTTCATTCATCTTGGCTTTCGTTAACTGTGATAATGGCAGAGCCTGAATGGGCTTAGACATAGACAACTCTAAAGCAGGCTAAAGGTCCAGGGAAAGGTCTTTTGCATTTATCAGGATATGCTGAATGTTATTTAGAGAACGTAGGATATGATGATATCTTAGTTTGCCTGAGCTGCTATACAAATACCACAAGCTGGTTTGGGCTGACATCAAGATATAGGCAAGGCTTCCCTTCTCCTTGAAGGCTGTAATAGTCTGGTGCTGGCTGCTGCCAATTTTTTGGTTCCTTGGCCTTCCTGTCACACGGTGATGTCCTCTCCTTTCTTGTTCCTGTGACTTCAGGTTCTTTTTATAAGGCCTCCAGTAATCTGGGTTAAGAATCACTTTCACTCACACCTTAACTATACATAACATCTTTGAAAGGTCCTATTTAAAGTGGGTTCACACCCACAGGGACACAGATTAAGATTAAGAACATGTCTAAATTGGGGTACATAATTCAACCTGTCATACGTGATTACCTGCCATGTATGAATGTGGTAGTATTTACTTGAGTTGACTTTAGAAAACAGATTTGGAATAAAGGCACAAAATTAGATCAATATTTCCCTTTGATAATGAACTTTGATCGGAAGTAGATGCCAAGTATTTTTAGCTTATTTTAATATTTTGGTCCATATCTGCTAAAGCTGCTTAAATGCAATATACCAGAAATGGACTGGCTTTTAACAATTAGGATTTATTAGCTTGCAAATTTAAAGTTCCAAGGCCATGAAAATGTCCAAATTAAGGCATCAAGAGGAAAATGTCTCCTCTGAAGAAAGGTTGCTGGCATTTGGGGTTCCTCTCTCAGCTAGCAAGGCACATGGCAGGCATCTGCTGGTCTTTCTTCTCCACGTTGCATTGCTTTGAGCTCCTGAAATTCCAGTGGCCTTCTCTCTGAGTGTCTGTAGGTCTTTTCTTAGCATCTCTGGGGCTCTTCTCTCAAAGCACTCTTGGCTTTTTCTGTCTTTTATTCTCTCATAAAGGACTGCAGTAAAGGATTAAGACTCACCTGATTTGGATGGGCCACATCTCAACTGAAAAAAACCCAATTAAAAGGATCCACCCACAATAGCTCTGTACCCACAGGAATGGATTAAAAGAGCATGGCCTTTTCTGGGGGGTACATAACAGTTTCAAACCAACAGAAAAGCCAATTAGCTTTCTTGACTTGGTGCAAACTGTTTTGGACTTGACTTTAAGCACACACCCTTTAGTAACTGACCCCGGTTTTGCCATGCATTCTAATACAGGCTCTCACCAGACCTTGAGGAACTTCTTGGACTTTAGATCTGGGCTCTCTTGGATCTCCCTCTGCTACTCAACAGTTTCCAGATTTCAGAGATGGACTATGGATACAATTCCATAAGCCTAAGGATGAACAGAGACATGCAAATGTTTCTCAGAAACAGGCTCAAAGGCTTAGATTATCTATATTTAGAGATTTATGGTTTTTTCCCTACATATTGCAAATCAAAGACCAGATGTATTCATGCTGGATCAAGTGGTGCTCCTATGATGTAAATGTAGGTTGAATAATGGCCCCCTAAAGATGTTCAAGCCCTATTCCCTGGAACTTGTGAGTATATAATGTCACACAGCAAAAGGGACTTTGAAGATGGTAATTTAGGTTACTGACTGTGATGGTCAGGTTTGTGTGTCAACTTGGCAAGGTGATGGCATCCAGTTTTCTGGACAAGCAAGAACTGGCCTAACTGTTACTGAGAAGACACTTTGTGGACTTCAGCCATCACTCAGTTGATTGCATCCATGGCTGACTGCATCTATAATAAACTAAAGGGTGTGTCCTCTGCAATGAGAGATGTTTAATCCAATCAGTTGAAGGCTTTTAAAGGAGAGGTGATAATTCCAGCAGTTCAAAGAGAGAACTTTCCTGCTGTCTTTGGCAGCACATATATTAAAATTGGAACCCTGCACAACGATGACATGCAAATTCATGAAGCGTTCCATATTTAAAAATATAAAAAAAAGAAGAGAGAGAACTTTCGTCTCTATTTCACCCAACCTGGGGAAATCATGTAAGACCTTCTTCAGAGTATCAGCTTGGGGTCTGTGCTATGGAATTTAGACTCATGCATCCCCGCAGTTGCAAGAGACAGTTTTGTAAAATCGCATACTATTTACAGATATCTCTTGTTGGTTCTATTTCCCTAGAGAGTCCTGACTAATATAGCTTTGGCACTGGGAGTGGGTCTTGAGAAACAGAATCTTTTTTTTTAAATTTATTAATTAAAAAAATTTTTTTAAAATATGACAAGAAAGAAACACATTCTTAACATGTGATCATTCCATTCTACATATATAATCAGTAATTCACAATATCATCACACAGTTGCATATTCATCAGCATGATCATTTCTTAGAAAATTTGCATCAATTCAGAAAAAAAAATAAAAAGGAAAAAATTCATACATATCATACCCCTTACCCCTCCCTTTCATTGATCACTAGCATTTCAATCTAAGCTTATTTTAACATTTGTTCCTCCTATTATTTATTTTTATTCCATATGTTTTACTCATCTGTTGATAAGGCAGATAAAAAGAGCATCAGAACCAAGGTTTTCACAATCACACAGTCACATTGTGAAAGTTATATCATTATACAATCATCTTCAAGAAACATGGCTACTGGAACAGCTCTGCATTTTCAGACAGTTCCCTCCAGCCTCTCCATTACATCTCGACTAATAAGGTGATATCTATTTAATGCACAAGAATAACCTCTCAACTCTGTTTGGAATCTCTCAGCCATTGACACTTTATTTTGTCTCATTTCACTCTTCCCCCTTTTGGTCGAGAAGGTTTTCTCAATCCCTTAATGCTGAGTCTCAGCTCATTCTAGGATTTCTGTCCCACATTGCCAGGAAGGTCCACACCCCTGGGAGTCATGTCCCACATAGACAGGGGGAGGGTGGTGAATTTGCTTGCTGTGTTGGCTGGAGAGAGAGGCCACATCTGAGCAACAAAAGAGGTTCTCTTGGGGGTGACTCTTAGGCCTAATTTTAAGTAGGCTTGACCTATCCTTTGTCGGGTTGAGTTTCATGTGAACAAACCCCAAGATTGGGGGCTCAGCTTATTATAGCTTTGGTTGTCCACACTGTTTATGAGAATATCAAGAATTCAACTTGGGAAGTTGAATTTTCCCCCTTTCTCACCATTCCCCCAAGGGGACTTTACAAATACTTTTTTATTCACTGTTCAAATCACTCTGGGATTTATTGGGGCATCACTCTGGACAAACCAACAAAATTTCATGCCTTACTCAAGGTTCCATGTACTCATGGTGTTCGATTAAGCTGTCGACATAAATTATATTAGGAAATGCACTAGGCAAAATATGAATTTTGTACCAAATAAACATTTTTTGGCTTTAGTCTCACACATAAGTTAAAATTTTTAAATATTCATTACTATCATTTTTCAGCACTCCGCAGTAATGACATTCCTATGTTCTTCCTCATGCAAAAACAATTTTTTAAATTTGTACATTTAGTCACTATCATTACACAGTCTAGGCGTTTCTAGATTATCCCATCTCAGTCTTTATCGTCTATCTGAGAAACAGAATCTTAAAAATGTTTTTTTGCAATTGATTTTCTACTTTGATTAGATTCAAAGGCACCAATGACTCTATTTCCAATAGTCAAGATGGCACTGACAGTCTGTGGCATGAGTTGGCAATAGAGGCACACAAAATATCACCTGATTCTGCTACTTGCTTATACCAGGCAAGGTTCTGGGTGACAGTGTTTTTGATACCTTAACAGAGTTTTGTGGAGTTGAAAGGTATGACGATGTTGGCTGGCTGTTCCTAAATATACTTGATACAGTTACTAAAGAAAGGGATGAGCTGAAGTCTTCAAATTTTCAGCCTCAGCACCTTATGAAAGACGTAAACGTTTCTATGTGTGCCGTGAAGGAAAATCTTATTTCCTATGGGCACAGACTTGAATTCTCTGAAAACAAGACCCAGAATCTTATTGTGAGAATAATAGATTTACACTTTAAACTAAAACCTCAACCTTGCAGGGTGTCTGCTGTTAAAGAAAAGGCATTGACTGGAAAGGAATGGGATCCTGGAAATTGGAATGGTGACATATGGGTTGACAATAATGGCAGTGGGGACATTGAAATCCTAGATTCTGCTGAGTCTTTGCTAGATGAACCTGTAAGGGTCTGACATGAGGAAACTGCAATCCCTCCTCCTCCTGCCCTGAGGAAACAGCCACCCAATCTCCAGCCTGCCCTGGGGAGACAGCTTCTACCTCCAGCCTGCCTTGAGAAAGCAGTTTCGTGGCCTCCACCACCTGCCCCAAGGAGGAGTCTGCCATCCAATATCCACTTGAAGAGATTAACCCTCCAGTGCCTGCTAAACCTGTAATCACCTCCCTTGGGGAAATAGCCCACTGTCTTCTGCCTGACGAGATTAATCCTGTTTCACCAGATGGAACAGCAACAGAATGCCCTGAGGTAATTGAATTGAAAGACACTTCTAATTCTTTCCATGACCCATCCCCACTCCCTTTCTTTTCTTCCAGGTCTATTACTAGACTAAAATCCCAACAAGATCCTAAAGGTGAGATTCAAAGTATAAAAGAACTCCAAAAGAACTGTATAAGTTTTCCAACTTACTCGGACAGAAATCAGGGGGATATCTGTGGGAATGGATATTAAGGGTGTGGGATAATGATGGAAAAAATATTAAGCTGGATCAGGCTGAATTTATTGATATGGGCCCACTAAGCAGAGATTCTGGGTTCAATGTTGTAACTCAAAGGCTTTGAAAGGGTGTTAACAGTTGGTTTTGGTGGTTTGTTGAAGCATGGAATGAGTAGTAGAAGAAGGTAGTGTTAAATATGAACTATGATCACATGACCAGTTACAGAAATGAGGACAGTAATGGCATGACTATTTCTTCCTTGTTTTTCGCTTTTTTGTATTTGTACATAAAGCAAATATCTTTATTCTCCTCTCTATCTTTTCCCCTTATCATATGACATTAGCTGTATTGTTCATGTTATAATATTTCAGTTACAGGACATCAAGTTTGGGAGTGACTTTACGATATGGAAATTATCCTGGATTATCCAGGTGGACACAATGTAATCACCCAAATCCTTGGAAGCAGAGAACATTCGCTGATTGCAAGTCGGAGAGATGCAGCAGAATGGGAATCCAGAGAGGTTGCAAGCATGGAAGGAATTCAATGCACCACTGATAGTTCTAAGATGTAGGGGACCATGTGTAAGTCCTGGAAAAGTCTTTTTGGAGCTAAAAGTGGCCTCCAGCTGACAGCTAACAAGGAAATGGGAACCTCGGTCCTACAAAAGCAAAGAACTGAATTTGGCCAATAATCTTAATAAGCTTGGAAGCAGAGTCTCCCCCAGAGCCTCCAGGAAAGAATGCAGTCCTGCTGTTTCCTTGATTTCATCCCTGTAAAACTCTAAGAAGAAAATCCAGCCAAGCCATGCTGTACCAAGATTCCTGACCTCCAGAACTGTGAGCTAATAACTGGGTGTTGTTTATGCTACTACATTTGTGGCATTCTGTTAAGGCAGAGAAAGAAAACTAATTCAGGCCTTCTTCAATTAAGGTGAGAGCCTTTGAGGAGCTTTGCCATTTCCTCTTATGATCCAAGACTCTTGGGCTGCAAAGTATCTCTGATGCTTATTGTTGCCTTAACAGTTAATAAGAAGACTCTGTCAGCCAACAACACAGGGATTTTCTGCTCTGTCTCACAATGGTTTTTTTCCCTAGTTAGAAGCTTCCCTTAGCATAACACATTTGGAGTTCTTCAGTTTTCCTTGTGAGCCAGAATGTGGTGATTTCATCACCCTGCCGGGGAACCTACCCAGCCCAGCCAGATACCGAGGAAGTTGTCATAAAAAGGTGAACATTCATTTCATGCAGCCACCACCTCCAGCTGAAAAGGAGGCCAAGTTTATTTTGCAGCCATAGCAAAGCATCAAGTAAAATAAGTCTGAGAAAGACCTGGCAAGCAGGGGAGTCAGTTCTCTGAAGGCTGTCTCTTATTCAGGAAAGTGAAATATCCTTCTACAGAAATAGGGCCAGAATAAAGGGCTCTGGTGTGTTTTTTCCCCCTGGATTCCCTGAGAAGAGTTGGCTTCCTTGGTTAAAGCCTGGTGCTAATGAGACCAAGATCAGGGATTAGCTCTGTAGACAGGCCAATTCACTTCATTCATGGGTGGAGAGAGACTCCATCTAATTCTTGAGCTCCTAATGTTTGCCAGGTCCTGTGCATGAGGATAGGGGTACAAAGAGAAACAAAGAGTCAGACCCTGTGCACAGAAATTCACAATATAGTGGGGACATGGGCATGTAAAGGATTCTCTCTGATGCAAAAAGGATGAACTGATGCTACATAGATGCATGGGAAATATTTTGTGGGAGTACTGAGGTACGAAGTGTTAATTCTGCCTATGTATGCTGGGCCAGGTTTCACAAGAGATGTAGCATTTGAGCCAGACTTTGATCGAGAGGCAGAAATACCTAGTAATTGATGACATCTACTTTGTGCTTTACATTTCATCATTTCATTTCACCATGATGAGGAGTCTTCATGTGGAAAACTGTAGGATGAGGCAGACATAGGCATAAAATATCAATGTGCAAGATGTTTCTAAGGATGAGTTGTTCTCATTGTTATAGGGGATCGTTGCTTCTAGACCCTCTGGTGAACAGATGGAGGAACAGTTCCTGGTATGTACACCTGTATTTACATCTCTATTTCTATGATTTCCTTATTCATCTCTGTGTATCAAAACCCATGAATTCATACCACTGTCTTCAATTTCACACAGCTTCTCAGGGTTCAATCGTGTTTTCCCTTTTACCACATTTGTAACTCTCTTCTCCAACAGTAGAATGCAGCCATGGCTGGAGAATAAGGTGTAGTGAGAGAGAAAGGAAAGAGAGAAAGGAGGTTTGGGATCTGCTTAAGGAGGGTCTTGGGTGTCGTAATAAGAAAATTGTGTTCATTTTCTTAGGCATTAGTGAGTTATTCAAGGTTTCCGATGCAAGATTAATAAAAACCATTCAGAATATCAACAGTAATAAAGTTTTTAAATAAAAGAGGAAGAACTGGGGACATTTTTTGCTGACTTATAAAAATTGTCCTGGACTACATTCAACTTATTTGTAAGATTACTCTACTGAGTGTCTGCTTCCTTTCTGCTGATATGCTCCAGTGTGATAAACTGAGAGCATGACTTCACTTTCTGGTCTGCCTTTTTCTTGGCATCTGAAAGTCTTGGTGAATGTGTTCTGGAAGATACTCTGTGCATGCATTTTTTCCACTCTCCATGTTAGTAGACAGGACCCACTTTATTTGCCCAGGAAGAAGGTTTCTACTGATGTTTTTAAATAAATGGGCAACATTTGTCTTAATGGGCGTGGGATTTGAAGTCAAAGGGCACTGGGCTACTTTTCCAATGATTATCCACACATCAGGACACGTTTGATGGCAAATATTTGAAAATACAAAACAACCAGTTTAAACAACAAGAAATTTTAACAACTCCTATAACTGAGTATCCAGAGGAAGTTTGGGGCGAGGGGTGGCTTGATCTAGTGACTCTGACCCCATTTGCTTGTGACTCTTTGGGCTCTGCTTTTCTCTCAGGCTGGTAGTAAGATGCTTGCATAATTCTGGATCTAACCTCAATGCCTGACATTATCCAGAAGAAAGTTTCTGCCAGAATCTCTTTAAGGGGAGGAGAAGAACTTTTCTAGAAGTTTCCAGGAAAGGCCTCCTTGCATTGAAAAAAAAAAAAGAAAGCTTATTTTCTTTTCTATTTTTTTATTTGTGTAACAATTTAAAATTTATAGAAAGCATACAAGAACAGTACAAAAATATCTTTCTGAACTATTTCAGAGAAAGTTGCCAATATGAGTTTCCATCAATGAGAGTAATTTAGTGTATATTTCCAATGAAGACATTCTTGGACAAAAACCACACTTCTAATCCACAGACTCCATTGAAGTTTTGCCAATTGTCCCAATAACATCCTTTATAGCAAATGGATCCTTGGCTATCATGACATTGACATTTTAAGAAGAACAGTCTAGTTATTTTATAGAATGTCCCTCAATTGGAGTTTATCTGATGTTTCCTCGTGATTGGATTCAGGTTTTGCATCTTTGGCAGGAATATAACAGAAATGAGTCTCTGTTTGCTGCGCTGCATTCTAATACCTGGCACATGATTTTGATTTGTTTTCATCATTGGCAATATTAATTTTGATTATCTGATTAAAGTGGTGTCTGCCAGACTTCTCCACTGTAAATTTATTCTACTGCCCCCTGTAATTAAACAAGTATTTTGTAGGGAGGTACTTTGAGACAATGTAGATATGCAGTCATTTATCAAACTTTCAATATATTCATTCATTCATTAATTTAAGTATGAATTCAAGAATTCCTATTTTATGACAATTACTATAATTATTTATTTTGATGCTCAGATTATCCCTGATTTGACCAGTGGGAACCCTTGAAGCTGGTTTCTATATACTTTTGAAATGTACCCTAATATTTGGGTACTTCTTTACTTTCTGATACAACAAGCTATTCCAGACTCATCTTGTCTTTTTCTTGCTCAAATAATGAAAATCAGTTATTGCTCTAAGAAGCTGTTGCTCCATTTTTGGAGAGTGGTAGTTAGTAGCCAGAATTTGTATGCTAAGGGTTCACATTGCTACTGAGGTGTCATTGGTCCTAAAGCCCTCTCAGTGCACAAGCCTAGAAAATATATACTGCTATATACACCTACATTTACATCTGCATTTATTTCTACATTGAAATAAATGTGTGATCTTTGCACATTGAAATCTATAAGTTTACCACAATTCCAAAGCAATACTCCAGGGTTCAATTAGTTTGACTTGAGCTGCTCCCACAATGAGAAACTTGGCTCCCATGATTCTCAATATATTTATCTCACCAATTCCCCATACATAATCAATTTCCTCTCCCCACATGAATACCTTCCTCACCTCTGTCTAGCTCCAACATCCTGCACCCCCTGAATGGATGCTGTTCTAGTTTGCTAGCTGCCAGAATGCAATATACCAGAAACAGAATGGCTTTTAAAAGGGGGAATTTAATGAGTTGCTAGTTTACAGTTCTAAGGCCGAGAAAATATCCCAATTAAAAGTCTATAGAAAAGTCCAATTTAAGGCATCCAGGGAAAGATACCTTGGTTCAAGAAGGTCAACGACGTTCAATTCTCTCCAGCTGGAAGGGCACATGGCGAACATGGTGGCATCTGCTGGTTTTCTCATGGCTCTACCAAAAAAGGGCTCTCTTCAAAATGTTTGCTTTTGGATTTTTTTTTTAAAGGATTCCAGTAAGCAACTCCACCTTCAGTGGGTGGAGACACACCTCCATGGAAATCATCTAATCAAAAGTTACCACCCACAATTGGGTGGGTCACATCTTCATGGAAACAATCAAAATGCTCCCACCCAGCAATATGGAAAGAGGATCAAAGGGTAAGGCTTTTCTGGAATCTACCACAGATTCAGACCAGCACAGATGCCTTTTGCTGTATCTTATTAGCTTAGATGATCTTATCTGAATCAATAACTTGAAAGGAGGGTGGAATAAGCTTTATTTAGACCAATCAGAACTGTCATCCTTCACTGGGATAGATGGATTGTGTGTGGGAGAGACAGATTTCTAAACAAAATTAAAGTTCTGCTGGGAAGAAAGAACAGAGAAGTGGAGGCTGAGTTGGCAGTACCAATACTAACTAAAGAACAGTAAGAACACATTCTATTATAGAAAACTAGCAACTCTCACCCCAAATCTCCAATCTAGAGACCATGTCTAACAGAAGGTAGTTCTCTTACATCATTTTTTCTATGCAGGTGGGAAAAAATTGCTTGTTGCTGGAGTTAAGGAACATTGTTGCCTGACTGTCGAGAAAAGAATCAATTATGTAAACAGCTATGATTATCAGCAAGCTAGTTCAATAAGGTTTTGGAGTAGAGTCCAGAGCTTTAGAAGGGGCAGAATAAATATTTTCTGAAATTGCAGATTGCTTCTCCCTTCTCTCTGTTCCCTGCTCTCTTTCTATAATTCCCTAGAGCAGAAGGCTTCTTACCCAACCCCATTGCTTCTGTTTATAATTCTTTGAATAAAGGTTATATATTGATTTAAAGTGTTGAAGATGTTGACACCTTTCTTTAACAGAAGGTTGCACAAATTTTCACTCCCACTAAAGTGTTGATTGATGCACTTTTACATATGTGGGCAACCTAGAACAATGCCAAGCTTATATTTTTGCCAATCTCTTAGGTAAAAAGTGGTGCTCATTGTTGTTTTGATTTACATTTCTTTAAATTAATGAATAAAAGGAAAGACTTCGTATGGTTAAAAGTCATTTTCTTTTCTTCTGTGAACACCTATTTGTATACTCTGTTCACTTTTCCCCATTGGACGGATGCTCATTTTCTTACTGATTTGTAAGTGCTTTTTGTATGTTGAGAAAAATCAGCTCTTTGTGTTATAAATTGCAAGTATTTTTCTCCCACTGTCTTTTAAAATTTTGGGTTTGCTTTTTTGGTGGTAGTTATTTTCCAGAAAATATTATTTTCATTTCTCTGACATAAAATGTGCTGGTCTTTTCCTCTGTGATGCACTGATTTTGTGTCATGATTGCTTAGGGTTTTGATGACCTGAAGAATTTCAATCTGGATAAAGAATGTTGCTGGTGACCCCTGCCCTCTCCCTCTTCTACCCATCCTCCTCCAGTCTGGTTTCCATCCCCACCAACTCTGTACTTCCTCCACTTTACCCCACACTCAGTTGAAGTCTTTCACAGTCATTTATTTGTCATAAGTAGGAAGCCCTCCATATTCTAGATACTGTTCTAAGTTCTGGGGATACACAGATCCAAAGGTGAATAAGACTAGCTCCTGCCTTCTGGAGCAGAGAGTCAGCCATGAGAACAAGCAAGTTGAATAACATATATAATAAAATTCTGTATTGGGTAAAAGACATAATTAGAAAAAACAAAAAAGCCAGCGATGGTTTATAAAGGTGTTGACCTTTGATTTGAATCTTGAAAATTGAACAGATTTTTGCTAGATAAATCAGGAGTGAGCATGAGAAGGGTATTCAAGGTATTCTGAAATCTGGAGTTCAGTGAATGTGAGAAGGTCCCTCTCTGGGGTAAAGATAGCCCAGAACATAGGATGCTGAATTTGAGCTTTGGTCTTAGGACTCCTGAAGGGTTTTAAGAAGGAGAATGTTCATTAGGTTTGTAATACAGAGGAAGATTGGGAAAAGGGACGACAAACAGAAGTAGAGAGCTGGAGACAAGATATGAGGCCATTGTTTCTGGGCCAGGGTAGTGGGCAGTAAAGGGGATGGAGAAGGAAAGTATCAGCCAGGTTTTGGTCTTGCTAAAAGGTGAAATATGTGTCTGGGGGAGCAAGGTGGCTGGATGTGTGGTGTAGTGAATGGTGGCATTTAGGAGGGCTCTGAAGTTTCACTTGGGCTTGGAATGGATGACAATACTGATCACTGAGAAGGGAACACAGAGGAGGAGCAGATTTATGGGGCAAGATGAATTGGAGGTACTGGTGGAACATCTGAACGGAGACAACCAATGGACAGTTGGAAATAAACATCTGGGGTTCTGGAGACATTCTGGAAGTCTCTCCAGAACCTCCCCCAGAGGTTCTGGAAAGTAGAGATTTGTCTCAGTCATTGGTGGGTGGTTGAAGCCCTGACAGTGGATGAGGGAACCAAGTACTGAATTGAAGTCCTGCCTCTTAGTTAAGTGTTTATTTAATAAATACTTGTATAGCACTTGCCATGGACCAAGTACTTTATAAATATTTATTCGTTTAAAGCAATAAAAATTTTATGAAGAGACTACTATTATCCTCATTTTGTAAGAAATGTGATTTATCACGTATCAGAGGTAGATAACACCAAAAAAGAAAACAACAGATTGTAGCCATGTTGAAAAAAGACAAAATCTCCATGGACCAGAGGTGTAACAGAAGTATAGTTGCAGGTGTGTGTTGAAATGGACCTCCTGGGATCAGGTCCTGAGGCAGTCCCCATGGCTAGGAATTAGCATCCTACCAAGTGATGTACTGAAAGCACTTCACACAGGACAGGGGACCCAGGCGAGGCTCATTACATGAAACCAGGTGCTGGGGTCGGGCTTCCTCTGAGCTGATGGAAGCTGTAAAAAGTTGCTTTTGGCTGCTGCTTCTGTTCTGGAGACACTGACTTATCCAAACATCCAGAGAGGCTGGAGGAAGCAGACAGCCTTGTAACAAGGACCCGGGTGAAGCTGTCTGCTGCCCCCACTGCTGAATCTGAGATATCTTGTTCCTATAACATCGAAGTCCTGAACTACCACATAAGATGTGATTCAAGATTAAAAGAACTGAGAGAGGGGCAAATAGGGTTGCACCTGACTGCCAGGCAGGGAGTCAAACAGAAGAGAGAGAGAGAGAGAGAGAGAGAGAGAGAGAGAGAGAGAGAGAGAGAGAGAGAGAGAGAGAGAGAGAGAGAGAGAGAGAGAGAAAGAGAGAGAAAGACTTCCACAGAAGCTTGCAAACCAAAACATACTGAAAACCAACACTAATACAGACCACCCACAAAATAAACAATTAAAAGATTAATTGCTCTAGACAAAATGATAGTAATAAAGGACTAATTAACCAGTTACAAAATCCTTTTTTTTTTTAAAATTTGGTTTCCCCAGTGCCTGCCTCTTGATGATTAAGGAAGATTTTGCTTGGATGTTTAGACTTTAAAAGGAAGGACCCTGATGTTTGCATTTTCATGAAACATTTTAATGATATATGATTATGGGAGGCCTTAATTATAGAACTTGCATCTTCCCACTTTCAAGGTGTTGGGGATGAATTGTGTACCCCAGTTTGGACATGTTCTTGGGTTTGATCTGCATTCTGGTGGGTCTTGACCCATTGTAAATAGGATCTCTTCAAGATGGTGCTGTAGTTAAGATGTGGCCTGATTGAATCAGTTTAGGCTTTAAGCTAGATTACTGGCATCCTTTATAAGCAGAGTGAAAGTTAGACGGAGAGAGAGGCCACGGAAGCAACCAGAAGCTGGAAGTCTATACAACTTGAAGATGACACCATGTGTGTTGCCATGTGCCAGAGAAGCCAAGGGACCCCAAAGATTGCTGGCTGGTGAGAAGACACCTCCCAGGAGGAAGCAAACCCTCAAGGATCTGAAATCATGAGCTAATAAATTCCTGTTATTAAACTAACCCACTGTATGGTATGTGTTTAATTAGCGAGGAAACTAAAATACAAGCAGTTTCAGATCCCTTATCCTTCTGAACAGAATTGAAGAAAAATAATCAGAAATACCTACTCTTGCCATCTTTATGTGATCTAGCTGAGCCAGCAAAAGTACCTTTCCAGTTTTGGCTGGCTTCCTGGCAAGCTTCCTGGTTTTCCGAAAAGATAGTAGTCTCTCCATCAAAGTGCAGGTTCTAAGCTCATACACATGGTCTGTCTTTTAAGTGTTCATTCATTCTACATATCTTCAGGCAGAGTTAATCATCCCTGGTGATCTAAAAGTCAAGATCGGTTCTTTTCTTCATTTGACAAGTGACTATTGTGTTTTTACCATGAGCTATGTTTGAATATCATTAGGAAATGGGTGAATCACATCCCTCTGACCCATTTCACAACAAATTTTAGTGTGAAAAATAATATATACAAAACAGCAATAAATTTCAGTGCACACCATAACAATTAGTTGTGGAACAGATTTCAAAGTTTGTTATGGGTTACACTTCCACCATATTAGATTTTTCCTTCCAGCTGCTTTAAATCACTGGAGACTAAAAGAAATATTGATGTAATGATTCAGCAGTCACACTCATTTGTTAAATCTTAACTTCTCTGTTATAACTTCACCTTCTCCTTTCATCTTTCCCCCAATATTTAGGGGTATTTGGGCTATGCTCATTCTAACTTTTTCATGTTGGAAAGGGCTGTCAATAATATGGAATAGGTGGATGAACCTAACTGATGTTCTAGAGAGGCTGGTACCTCTAGGTTTCAGGACTTATCTGGCCTAGGAATCATCTGGAAAGTAATCATAGTGCATGGAACCTTTGTAAAATCTCAAATAAAGTCCTAGATGTTCTTTAGGGTTGGCAGGAATGGTTTTGGTTGGAGTTTGGCAAATCATGATAGTAGCAATATCTAGCTGAAGCTTGTGTGAGAGTAGCCTCTAGAGTAACCTCTCAACTCTATTCAAACTCTCTCAGCCACTGATACGTTATTTGTTACAATTTTTTCCCCCTTTTGGTAGAAAGGCATTAAACAATTTATCCAAACTGGTTGAGTTAGATTATGTGCTACAGAAAATTTAGGTTTTGGGCAAAATAAACTTCTCTCCCTTTGGACTAATACATAGGTGAAGTTCTAAAATACAGACAACATTCTCCTTACTCTTATTTTCTAAGTTATTTTAGTCTTGACCCAATTGTCTTCATTCTTATCTCTAATTGAAGCCTGATTTCTGTTTTAACTTTAACAGTTGTTGTATGTGGCAATGCTCACCTTCAGAACCGCAGAACTCCTACTCTGTGCCATAGGTGACACACAGTTACCCAAAGTTCCAGGGAAATACCAAGTTATACATATATAGCACAGCCTTTCAAAATCTAGAAATAACAATTACCGCTCTAGACTAAGTGAATGCTATAAAAGCTTATAATCTAGTATTTTCTAAATGAAACCATACAATGTTTGCTTTTTTATTCCTGGCTTATTTTGCATACGTAATATCTCACAGACTCTGAACCATTCTTGTAGAGGCAAATATACTGACTAGCCTAATGGACAGTTTCTCTCTAGACTTATCCAAAGAACAGAAAATATCTTCTTCCCCTTTGTCAGTGCTCGGGCTCTCATTGTCTTCTATGCATCTAGACCCAAAAGTCAAATCCTTTCATTGGCAACTCCATCCCCCTTCACAGACTATGACAGCTAGCAAAATGCCCTGCAATATGCAAGAACATATTTGTATTCTTCACTAAAAAAGGCTTTCTAAAGTTGGATTCCAAAGGTAAAGTAAAGCAAAATTGTGTTCAGCTCTTTCCATCACTTTCCTCTTAAGTTGTGGGTCGACAGCATTTCAAAAGTGAGATGTCACACTGGAGAGCATTCTTGGGTACAAGGGAAGTATATGAAGGTACCTGTGTGATGACTCTGGAAATTTAGGGGAATGGTAAAAGGGAAAGAGAGTATTGCTCACCTTATTGGCAGGATGGGGAGGCCAGAGAGCAATTTTCTAAAAGAGTGGGAAGGATGAAGGTTAGTGTGTTGGTGGTGACTGTCTTACCTCCTACTAAGAAATCCCATAAACTACTCCCTGTATGAGAGAACCAGTTGCACCCAGTTGCCTCATGATGCCAAGAACTCTTTTCAGGGGCTGGGGAATTCCAGGTCTGAGGTTCCCCAATGCCACTGCTACCAGATCAACCACTGTTCCCATGAGAACTGGGCATCCATCAGCCCCTCAGGATGTCAATTATTGGAGTGATTCATCTGCAACTTTATTCTGCATTTCCCCTCATTTTCCTTCCTCATCCCTAACTTCTGCTCTCGCCTGACAAGCCGTGGAGGAAAGCGGATGTCTATGAATGCTCCAGTCCTGTTATTTTCTAGGAGCAGCAGTGTGCTAATGAATGTTTAACAACCAGTTCATCAGGAAAAAAAAGCCCTGATTTATAATGTTTGCCATGGTGTAAATACTCTTCTACCGTATTAGTTTGTTAAATGCTGCTGGAATGCAATGTACCAGAAAAAGAATGATTTTTTTTTTCATGGACAGTGTGCCAGTTTGAATCTGTGGTGGACCCCAGAAAAGTCATGTCCCTTAATCCTCATACAATATTGCTGGGTGGGAGCTTTTTGGTTGTTCCCATAGAGATGTGACCCACCCAACTTTTGATTAGATGATTTCCATGGAGGTATGTCTCCACCCATTGAAGGTGGAGTTGTTTATGGGAATCCTTTAAAAGAGGAAACATTTTGGAGAGAGTTCCTTTTCGGTAGAGCCATGAGAAAGCCAGTAGATGCTGCCATGTTCACCATGTGCCCTTCCAGCTGAGAGAGAAACATTGAACTTCATTGGACTTCTTGAATCAAGGTATCTTTTCCTGGATGCCTTAAATTGGACATTTCTATAGACTTGTTTTAACTGGGACATTTTCTCAGCCTTAGAACTTTAAACTAGCAACTTATTAAATTCCCCCTTTTAAAAGCCATTCCATTTCTGGTATATTGCATTCTGGCAGCTAGCAAACTAGAACAGACAGGCACTGGGAATCAAACGCAGGTCACCGGCATGACAGGAGAGAATTCTGCCACTGAGCCACTGCTCACTCCTTTAGTTTAGTCCAAACTAAAGGATCTGGATAAAGATACCTTGACTCAACAAGACCAATTTCTCATATGGGAAGGCATGTGGCTGGCATCTGCTGGTCCTTGCTCGCAGTTTTATTGCTTCCAGCTTCTGATACCAGTGGTTTCCTCTCTAAGTATCTGCGGGCCTTCACTTAACTGTTCCAGGACACAACTCTGGGCTCTGGCTTGCTTAGCATCTCATGGGAAGGCATGTAGCAACATCTGCTGGGCCCTGCATCTTCAAATGTCCATGTTTAAGCATCTTCAAATTTCTGCATCTCTATCAACTCTGCAGCAATTCCAAAATGTTTTCACTTTTAAAGAAATCCAGTAAACTAATCAAGATCCACCTTGAATGGGTGGAATCACATCTCCATCTAATCAAAGGGTTGCACCCACAGTTGAATGGGTCAGTCTTCATGGAAATCACCTAATCAAAGATTTCTACCCTACAATACTGAATCAGGATTAAAGGGCATGGTTTTTCTGGGTGTGCACAACACTTTCAAACCAACACACCCACCATGGCTGATTTCAAGCCACCAACCTCCCTTAGGGAACACGGAGTTGGGAAGAGACATGCACAATTGTCCCTTGTGAGCTGATTTGGGCCAACTATAGCACATCACTGTCCACAGCTTCTCATTTAAAGAGGTCCCAGGATATTCAGCTTTAACACTGGAGACTGTGGGTCATAGTGGAACCATGCAGTGTCACAGGTGGGGCTCTCTGGAAGCAGGCTCTCGGATAGTTAGTAAGGATGCAGCTTTGGGCAGAGGGAAAAGTCAAAGCTTGACACAGTACCCGCAAGAGCCTTGGAGCCGTCCCATGTAGGGCCAAGGCAGCTGGGCCTTTACAGCCCTGCCTCTTCTGGTTTCAGGGTGAGGGCTCACAAGTAGAGGTCATCAGTTGACCACTCTCCCCACAGCAGGCAGTCAGCCTTTACAGGCAGAGATTTGGATGATGCATCAGAGTCTCTAACACCCCCAGAGACACCTCGACACCTGAATCAGATCATGAGGACCCTTCCACAGGGTGGGCTCCGAGCACGCAGAAGTGGCACTCAGAAAATCCTGGGAGTTCTCTGTCCCTTACCTGGTCCCTGCAGTCTGGGACTCAGCTTAGCTCACAGGCTTCTGTTCTCCATCTCATCCTGCTCAGAGTGGAGAGTCCCAAGTTCAACTTTCCTTTATCTCACAGCCCAGGCCTGGATTATGTCCTCTGGGTGCTTATGTCCTCTGGGTGCATGAGCTCAGTGGCCTCCTTGGGGTTCTAGCTTTATTCTCCAGGTCTGACAGCTTGTGGTGAGCCTGCCCTGCTAGGCGCACAAGGCAGGACTCGCTCCCCAGGGCCCCGGGCTCTGCACTGGGCTCCGGTCCACGGTTAGGAAGCAGGGTCTGCCATCACATCTATGCAGAACGGTCCAGCAGTGAAGAGGCTAGAATTGACCTTTATTCTCTGCGTTTTCTTAGGAGAATGCCGTGACAGAGTAAATAACTGGTAGTAACCTCAAGACCTGCAACTATTGCACAATGCAATCGTTTCCCCCCATCTAACTTCTGGACTGAATGACGGCCCCCATTTTCTCCCCTTCTCAAGATGGTCATACTTAGAAATGGCTTCACTAGCAGATTTTATGTCCTTGGTGGCTCTTTCGAACGTTCCACCCAGTTGTGGCAGGTGGCCTGCCTGTCTGAGCAGGCATTATCCTGCCTGCCAACTGGGCATTTGATTTACACGCTAGCTGGGCCTCAGAGAACTCATCTGGAATAGCTCGGGAACACCCCAGGGCTGGTGTTCTGTAGGTGAGCCTCTCTGTCCTGAGGCCTGAGGACAGTGAGCTTCCCCTCTGTGCAGGGAGGCAGCCCCCCAAATGCTTGGGGTACACTCTCCTCTGAGACTCCTTCACTCCCACGGCTCCTTCTATTTCTCATTTGTTTTTTTAGCATTCTCTTTTAGCAAGCATGGTCTCTAAAACTTTTTTTTCTTTGTATGCTGTATGGCAGGGGTCACATTTCATTCTTTTCCATGTGTGTACCCCTATCACAGCACAATTTGTTGAATTTTTGTTTTTGTTTGTTTGGGAAGTGCATCGGCTGGGAACTGAACCTGGGTCTCCTGCATGATAGGTGAGAATTCTACCACTGAATTACCCTTGTACTCCTCTAAAACTTTTAAATAATCCTCTTCCATCCTTTTACTGGGGCCCTTTAGCATATATGATTTATTATTAATTTTTAACTTTCTAGCTTTTATGTCTAGTGTTTTTTTTTTTTTTTTTGGTCCAGGGTTGGTTATTTTATAGTCTATTTTAAATCTTTCTACTGCATTCTTTCCTGCTCATTTTTATTTATTTATTTTACCTACCCCTCCCCCACCCCAAATGATGAGCAAGAGGTTGAGGCATGGGACAGGACTGGGGTGGTATGTGGCCATTTACATGTCAAGCAGGGAGGTTGTGAGTCTTTGGACATTTTGGGACTGTGTGAGGCCCCTCCTGGACCTCTTTCTTCCAATTCTTCTCTGCTCAGGTGAATGGTTTGATTTTAAAACAGCTGGCAAGGAAGAGCTGGCAGGACTCCTGTAGCCTCCCCATACAGGGCGTAAAATGGTTAAATACCAACATGGGGGAATGGAACGGCAGTGCAGAAGTGTCATGGAGCCCAGGAAGCTTGAGCAATGGCAGGAAATTCTTTTCTTGGTGATGAAATTATCCAAACAGGAAGTTTCTTTCTTTCCACTGAAATATCAAGGCCATACATTTCCCCTCCCCCTGCAAAAATCAAGACAGATGAGAGAACGAGGTTCAGGGAGGCAAAGCAAAGAGCGTGAATAGAGAGAGAAGCCATTTCCCAGTTGACAGGCAGCACCTGCTGGAACATCGTGGAACATGTGTCTGGAAGAAAGGAAAAGCATTGCGGATTTCGGTATTGTATGGGTCTTGCTTTAATCAGAGCCTGGAAATACAGTTGATGAAAACTCTGCACTTAAAATTGGAACTTCGAAAAAAAGAGGACATTGAGATGAAGAGTTCTCTGCAACTGCTCTTAAAAATCCCTATTTTGAGAAGCACAGAGACAAAAGGAAAGGATCTGTGTATTGGAGTCAAATTAAGACATTTTCCCCAGCCAGGTCCAGTTTCCTAGTGATAAGTACTCAACAGTTGGTGGCCGAACTCCACTGTGTATACATTGTATTTTGGTAGCTGAGGATTATGCTTATGTTAACTGTTTATTCAACTGTATATTTTTCCATTCTATTATGTATAGGTTCAATCATTCTTAGTGAATTCTTCTGTCAAAGAATCCTTCCAGGTATTGCTAGGGATGAATCAGGTCAGGCTGTACCTGTGTGCAATTTCCACCAGGATTCTGGAGTACAGGCTGGGATGGATGAGCAGATAAGCAATATTCCCTTAAGTGCTGCCTTATAGGAGATATTCTTTCCAGGACTTGAATCCAGTGAGCTCAGTACATTGACCTAAATTCCTAATAAACTGACCCAAATGGTCTTGTCCTAATGATAGTTCAAGATGTTGGTTCCCATGTTTCCCACTCTCCAGTACTTTGATGCATGGGCTAAAATTCACTATCTTTACCCCCTTACCTCAAGTGCATCTATAGTAATGTTTGCCTTTTAGATTTAAATGTGAAATTCTTTAGTCAGAGACTGGTTTTTTCAGGCCTAGGGCTTATTCCTGTGAGTGAGCTGGCATAGGCAGTAGAGCACAGTATACTGGGTGAGGGGAGTGGGGTGGCAGTTCCTGCTAAATTGATCTCCTGCATCCATTTTCTCCTTGCTTGCTAACAGAATCCTAATTTTATTTGGGGCAGTAATGTGCCCAGCTATAAAGCTATACTTCTCATTCTCCATCCCAGGTAAGATTGACTATGGGATGCAGTTCTGGCCAGTGGGATATAAATGGAGGTAACCAGGGGAGGTCCAGATTCCAGGAAAGTTGTTTGAAGAGAACTGCCTTAGCTAGTGTCTCGGTTAGCCAAGGCTGCTGTAACAAATACCACTGACTGCTTGGCTTAAAAAATAGGATTTATTATCTCACAGTTTTGGAGTTCAGGAGGCTGAAGCCAAGATATTGGCAGACAGTGCTTTCTTCAAAACCTAATATTTTCGTGGTAGCTTGCTAGTAAATTCATAACTCAATCTCTGCCTCCATCACATGGCTGACCCTCTCCATCAGTCTCCTTATCGTATAAGGACTTCCAGTCTTAACAGATTTAAGGCCTATCCTTAAGGCCACATCTAAGCTAATAACATCTTAAGAGATTCTATTGCCAAATGAGTTCACATCCATAGAACTGAAGGTTAGGACTTATACATGTCTTTGTGGTGATAAAAATTCAATCCATCACAGCCAGGCTGTTCCTTTATGTGCTTTGTCCTTCCTGTTAGAGTGTGGATGTGATGGTTAATACTCGGCACCCATCCTGTAAGGGTGAGCATGAAGATATAGAATGGACATCTAGAAAGAATATCGGCCCCTCATGTTTTTGGAGGACTAACGTCCAACTCTGGCCTGCCTTCCTCTGACCACGAGAGAATAATAAGCCCTCACGGCTGCTGGCAGCCAGAATGGTCCTCCTGGAGTACAACATGAAAGGGCGTCACTGGCGCAGACCACACAGGGAGCTTGAAAATTCTTATTCTGCTTAAGCCACCGTTTGGGGGAATTCCTATTACTTGCACTTAAATGTTATTCCTAACTGGTGCAGGTCGGTTGTAATCATTAGAATGATTCCCTCATACTCACTGGATGCATGCACAGCATCTCCTGAAAACTTCTGTGAACCCCTCATTTAGATATGCACCTCACACCCACTACTCCCCCTGCCACAATGGAAAGAAGCAGCTGGGAGGATCTTCTAGCTGTTTCCAAAGCTCTGTAGAATGGGACTGTCCAGGGAAGGAGACATAGCTTAAAGCTGGGGTGGGACTGAGTACTCTTGGGCTAACAGACATGATGATCCAAGAGCTCAAAGCCCCTGCTTTACTTTCTCTGCCCATTCCGTGACAGGGGCTCATCAGGAGAGTTCCTTTGATTTGGGTTTTTGCCCAGCGGTGCTCCCAGCTGGGGTGGGGGTTGGGGGCAGCCCAAAGGCCCTCACATCACAGTGGAGACTTAGGCTCTGGGCGAGGGAAGAAAAAACTCAAGTGGAATTGGGTAACTAACCATCATATCTTTGCCTAACCAAGTGGGAAAGGGATTATTTTACCCTTCAGTTGAATTCAGTGAGCTGGGGCTTCCATGCCTTTCTTAGTTGAGTTGACCTGAAATTTCTTAAGCACCAAGTTATAGGGCAGCACAGGGCAGGGGCAGAGAGGTGGCCGCCTAGCAACTCCTCACCCAGATGTTCCCACTAGACCCTCTTTTTGAACAACCTTCAGCCAGCTGAACTGTGAAGTCACCTCCAATTCGGTGGATGCCAACTTACCCATAAATAGGAACTTCCTCAGAAAACAGGAACTTGAGGGATAGGTTTTGCACCCAGCCAAGGCAGTGTGAAAATAGGGCATCCAGGGTGGTCTGAGCAGCAGAGCCGGAGCGGGGAAGAAGGGCAATGAATTTGCTTGAACTGTGCTGTTTGTTGGCCTCCAGGAGCCATCACGAAAAAGCACCGATGTTCCTTTCTGGAACAGAATAGCCAGCTCATGGGATTCACTCATGATTCTGTCATTTTCTCCTTGACATTTAACTGAAACTCCTGTCTGTGCAAGCGTTCCATCCTAGAGCTGCTAATGATATGATCCATTGATTAACCAATTAGTTAATCAAACTTATAAAACTGTGGGTGTGTATGAGTTCATCTGCTACGGAGCACATTCTTTTTAAGAGCTCTCTTCCTTCCTTCTGCATGGTGTCATTGTCTGTGGACTTCCTTTCTTCTCTGAGGACAGTGTCCCTGTGTTTCCCTGTACAGGTGAGTTTGGGGTTGGTTGCCTTTACCTGATTCCAGGATGACCAACACAAGGAAGTGCCAGGTAGGCTAACTGGGCAGCCTTCCCCTGGCTTCCTTGGCTGCCCTCTGGACTCTGGTGCTGCCCCAGTTGTTCCTCTGAAACCATCCTTGGAAGGATTAGCCTGGCCACATGATGTCCAAGGCCAACAGATTTAGTTATGCACCTCCACCTTGGTCCTTTATCTGTCATCTCTTGATCACCTTGTCTTCTTGATTGAAGAGGTTTCACAAATGATTTGTTCTTGGTTTTACTCCCTTCTCTCTCCATACTCATGCCACCAAGCTTTCTAAATCTTATTCCTTATTTTTATCTAACAGATATGTTCTGGTTTGCTATCTGCGGGAATGTAACACACCAGAGACAGATTGGCTTTTAATAAAAGGGGACTTATTTCATTAGTTCTTCAGCGGAAAGGCAGCTGACTTTCATCTGAGGTTCTTTCATACATGGGAAGGCACAGGGTGATCTCTACTGGCCTTCTCTCCAGGCCTCTGGGTTCCAACAACTTTCCCTGGGGTGCTTTCTTTCTTCATCTCCAACGGCCTGTGCTGAGCTGTGAGTGCTGAGATGAGGTATGCTGAGTTACTTGGGCTGTGCTATGTTGCGTTCTCTCATTTAAGCCCCAGCCAATTAAGTCAAACATCATTCATTGCAGGAGGCACGCCTCCTAGCCGACTGCAGATGGAATGAGCAACAGATGAGGTTCACGTACCATTGGCTCATGTCCACAGCAACAGAACTAGGTGCCTTCACCTGGCCAAGTTGACAACTGAATCTAATTGCCACAAGATATTCTAAATAAGGAAAACATTGGTTTAGAAGCAAACCAGAGCAATGGCTTTGATCTGAAACTACAGAAATCCCTCCCCACCTCAAAAAAAAGTGGGGTTTGGGTTTGGAGGCATCCCCTAAAGGGTGTGCACTCTTTCTTCTTTCATGTACAGCTGCATCTGAGAGTCACTCTTGGGACTGTCACCTGGAGGTGATAGGTATAAAAAACCTAAGGTTGGAATGGGGAGTGCATCTGGGCTCACATTTGCCTCCATCATTGATTAGCTGCTGTGTGATCGTGGGCAAAATGCTTCACCTCTCTGAGCCTCACATTCTTGAATGCTATCCTATAGGGTTGTGGTAAAGAGTTAATGAGATAGTGTATGTAAAGTGATGGGGCTTATTGAATGGCCCACCTTTTATTATGATACCAGTTAGTCCCATAGAAGAAGGTTTTAATCCACATGTCCAAACCATACTTTCCTCTTGCTTGTTCTTCGAGCATCTCTCTCTAACTGCTTGTATCTCCAGCTAGCTATCCTGTTTGCCCCTTCTAGTCCAGTCCTCAACCATCCTCTCTCTGATGATAATGCTTCCCATCCCATATCCAGTCTTCCTATCTGTTGGCTCAACTCACCATGCCATGCTATGCTGCCATGCAATACTACACACCATGCCTGGGCTCCCTCAAATTGCCTCCTTCCTTAAATTCATTCTTTGATTTGTTTATTAATTCATTGTGAAATTAACCATTTCTGTCTTGTTAGTAAATTTTAAAATTATTTCCTTGTATTATAATGAACGATACGCAATTGCCATATTTCCATGCGTATTAGTTTAATTGGGAATTTACACATGCCTGAGAGCAAGGATCCTGTCCTTATTTGTAAGCTGGAATCTGCAGCCTAGTGTCCATCGGAATCCAGAGCAACACAGGTATGGAAATTGACAGTAAGAGGTAAGGAACCTCCAAAGCAATCCATGTCATCCAAGCACAAAGTCACCAGAATCATTTTGTTAAACAGAAAGTAGATCGGATTGAGTGCTGTTGAGTTCTTTAACTGAGTTCCCTGTGGTGACTGCTGCACACAGCTCTGTGTAGTAAGACCAGGCATCCTTCATCGTGGTCTGGAAATGATAATGCTTATCGCTTATCACAGAATCTATGAAGCACTGCCTTGGGGCATCTGGAATAGAACTTCACTTATTTTCTATCCCTATGTAAAAATCAGAAGCATTAAAATAAATACAATGCGAATTCAAATAACATTGCCTATGTAAGCCAGATGTTACTTGGGGATTCCTGTGCTTCTTAAGAACTAAATAGGTTTGGCTTATTATCCTACAAATTTTGGAAAACCCAATGTCTTTCTTAGGATGTAGGCATATTTTACCGAAAACCAGCAAAACAGCACAGCCTGGGACGCTCCTCTCTTGCTCATGGCTACCCCTGGTACGGAGGGTTTATTTCCACATCTCCCTATCCACACAGCTGCTCCTGCTTCCCATTATCTCCACCTAGATGGAGAATTCAAATTTTCTATTGACCTTCACAACTCCTCCTGCTCTCAGGTGGAAAAAAGAATCTCTAAGGCCTTTAAGCAGTGGACTTTGTATGGGTTGCAAGTTTGGGGAGACAGACAATTTCTGTTCCATAGAGATTGTATCTTAAGAATTTGATCACTCAAGTGTTTCACTACTTTTCGAGATTCTAACTTTCTGGTCCTTCCTTCTCATCCTCTTCTTGGTCTTCCATGGATCATTCAATTCCTGTAAACTTTCCCTAGACAGGGCTTCTCTGAGATACTCAAAGGATTCTTCTTCTTCAAAAAATTTTTATTGTTAAATATGACACATACAAAGAAAAGAAAGAAAAAGCAATGTTTTTCAAAGTACACTTCAACAAGTAGTTACAGAACAGATTTCAGAGTTTGTTATGGGTTACCATTCCATTATTTCAGATTTTTTCCTCTGAGCTGCTCCAAAACACTGGAGGCTAGAAGAAAAAATGTTTTCTTGTAAAAAATCATATATGTACAGAAAGGAATGAATTTCAAAACACCTTGCAAAAATTAGTTGTAGAGTGGATTTCAGAGTCTGGTATGGGCTATAATTTCACCATTTTAGGTTTTTACTTCTAGCTGCTCGAAGATACTGGAGACTAAAAGAAATATTAATATAAAGATTCAGCAAGCATACTCATTTGTTAAACCCTACCTTCTCTGTATAACTCCGCTATCTCCTTTGATCTTTCTCTCACTCTTTAGGGGTATTTTGGCTATGGCCATTCTTACTTTTCCATCTTGGATGGGGCTGTCAATAATATGGGTAGGGGGATGGAACTAGCTGATACTCTGGGAGGGCTGGCCCTTCTGCATTTCAGGACTTATTTGGTCCAGGGACTCAGCAGGAGGTTGTAGGTTTCTGGAAAGTTACCCTAGTGCATGGGACGTTTGTAGAATCCATACACCTCAATGGAGTCTTTAATTTCTTCCTGGCGGTTGCTGTTACAGCCATCGCTAGTCACTTGTCTGGCACAGATAATGAAGTTCAGGGATTGTTCACTGACCTGGAACTCTGACAATGGTTCAGCCATTCTTTCCAGGGCTTTGCCAATATGCATCGATGGTTCACAAGAACTGAGGACTGCTGAGAAAGAGGCGTTCTCATGTCTCACCTCATGCTCACTGCACAGTAAACACTCATTGAGTGAAGTCATGTACCTTAAATGCCAGGACGCTTGGTTGATTTTTACTCCAGAGCCCCCTTCTCCACCCCATCCAGTTCAATTTACTAGAATTTACAAGAATGGGTAGTGTGACTTTTTTTTCCTGTTACACATACGAAGATCACTTGGCTTAGATGACCAGCAGACAACTGCTACTTCTCAACATCCCTTGTCACCTGCTAACGTGTAGTGAAATAGCCATGCCTTCAGTCACAGACCGTGGCTTATATTTGAGGTCACTCTCCTTGTTCTATAAACTGCCCTTTAAGCAAAGAAATTGGGTCAATGGAAATTAAACTGACCCAGCCGACCCAGGCCTTCCCTAATTCTGCAGGGAGCCACTTTTCCTATCGATTTCACATTATATTGATATCTTGCTGCAAGACACTTCCCTCTTACATGTTAAATAGCAAAGAGCAAATGAGGCTGTGGCTTGTGGCTTGGGACAGAAGGAAGAGATCAGTTGTCGTCTAACAACAGAACCACCCAACTCCGCCCCTCCCCCCCCAGGACACGTGGTGATGTCATAGGACGGCGGATAAAGGGAGTCTTGTCTCCGGGATGGCGAGGCCCAGATTCGAAAGGGAAAGTAGTCCGGACTGGCTGATTCTCGGCATGGACAATCATCCCTTTGGAGTCCCTGCGTCCAGGGTGCACCCACTCTAATCTCCAGTCTCCAGACCTGCTGGAGACTCCCGAGCAAAGGAGGGTGGGGGGCCCGTGGAGCAGCCGATAGCGGGCACCCAAGAGCAGGGGGCGAGGAGGCGGCCCGAGCACAAGCCCCGGGCCTCTGGCGGGGCGGGGATAGGAAAGGAGGGAGGGAGGGCGGCGTGGGGGAAAGGGTGTGTCGCCGGCCGTACTGTTTACTAAGGCGTCCCCTGCGCTCTTCCCAAGTCTCCCCCAAGCCTGGCTTCCTCCTCCCTCGCCTCGAAAGCGGTTCCTCCACAGTTTCTCGGGAGTGAGTGGCTGGCGCTTTGTCTCCCCAAGGTCTAACAAAAGAGGAGTGTGTCCGCCAGATTCTGTGGTTTATCTCCTGGGCGTGACCGGGGACTCTCCCGAGGGCCCAAATGCAAGCAAGCAGAAACATTCTTTGCCGCGGCTAGGATTTCCGCATCAGAGGCTGGGAAGTGCGCAGCCCGCGGTAAATCGAGGTGGGCCCCTTTGGATGCTTCATCGCTGCTTGTGGCTCGCGAGGGCCGGCCTTGGTGGGGCGGCGGTGTGGGACCGCGGAGGGGCTCCGCCGTGTGCACTGTTCGCTTACGTTTGCTGGTTGGTAGGACCTTGACCCGGGCATTGATGGTGCAGGAACACGCCCACGCAATCATCAACACCAACCATGGGCTGTGTGCCTGGGTTAGTTTTACTGATAGGCGCATTCTTTGGTCCCGGAGCCACTCTGCTTCTGTGGAAAGCTCCTTCTTGCCTCCTTCCCCCTGGACTTCCCACTGACTCTGGCGTGACATCTGCCTGCCCCTAGAAGGCCGGGTCCCTGTGACCGAGTAGGAGGGGGAGGCAGCTGAGGGGGCATGGGTAGGCAGGAATGGGGAAGGCAACCAGCGGGCAGAGAGGCATCCAGCTCTCTAAATCAACCCAGCTGCCCCTTCCCACCCCATCCCCTTGGGGATGTGGAGCAGCGCCCACACTTGGGCTCTGCCCTGGACCCTAAGTCTCTCTTGAGTGAGGCCCGGGCAGCAGGATTTTGTAAACCTCCGCAAAGCATGTGCGAGAGCCCTTCCTCTCCTCTGTCCTTCCCTCTGCCACTGCCAAGAGCTCTCTCTGGAATCACTATCATTCATTCATTCAACAAAGCTTGCCAAGCCCCAGGTGCGAGTTTGTGTTGGAGGGAGGGTCGGGGCGGGGAGAGTGGCAAAGACCCTAAAAATTTGTCTTAGTTTGCTAGGGCTGCTGTAACAAAGTACTGCGAACTGGGTGGCTTAAATTAACAGCAATTTATTATCGCATGGTTCTGGAGACTGGAAGTCTGAAATCAAGGTGTCTCCAGGGCCATGCTCCCTCTGAAGAAAGTTCTAGGGAAAACTCTTGTTCCACGTCTCTCTGGTGGCTTCCAGTGGTGGTTGGCTATCCTTGGCAGTTCCTAAGCTTGTGGCATAACTTGGTGTCCACAGCTGCCTTCACAGGACTGCTTCTCTCTTTGCCTGATGTGTGTCCAAATTTCTTATTTAATCATTTATTTAATTTTTCTTATTGTGAAAAATAACATCCATACGAAAAAGCCATATATATTCTGACTGCATTTTAACAAGTAGTTATACAACAGATTTTAAAGTTTGGTATGGGGTAGAGTTCCACAATTTTTCATTTTTAATTCTAGCTGCTCCAAGACACTGGCGACCAAACGATACATCAATATATTGATTCAGCAGTCATAGTCAACTGGTAAATCTCATCTTCTCTATTTTATTCTTCCTTCTCTCTTTTTTCTTTTTTGTGCAAAAATAACATGTATTAAAAAGCAATAAATTTCCAAGTACATTACAACAATTAGTTGTAGTACAGATTTCAGAGTTTGGTATGGATTACAATTCCACAATTTTAGGTTTTTATTTCTAGCTGCTCTCAGGTACTGGAGACTAAAAGAAATATCAATATACTGATTCAGTACTCATACTCATTTGTTAAATGTGACCTTTTCTGTATAACTCTGCCATCACTTTTGGTCTTTCTCCAACACTTTAGGGGTATTTGGGCTATGGCCTTTCTAACTTTTTCATGTTGGAAGGGGCTGTCAGTAGTATGTGATGGGGGATGGAACTAGTTGATGTTCTGGAAGGGCTGGCTTCTTTGCATTTCAGGACCAAATTTCTTCTTTTAAGGACACCAGTCATATTGGATCAAGAGCCCACTTTAATGCAGTTTGGCCTCATCTTATCTGATAGATGAGGTCACACTCATGAGACTGGGGGTTAGGACTTGAACGTGTCTTTTATGGAAACACAGTTAATCCATAAGAAAATTCTTGGGCACACACACAGCTAGGGGTCCCAGCTGGAGGAAGGGATGCCGGCAGCACACTCATGGATCCCCCAACATGCTCTGTGGAGTAGATCTGGTTACTGACATTGGCTAGGGAGAAGCATGATGGTTTGCACAGCTAAGAAGCAAGGGTACCATCTTTGTGGTGTGTAGGCTTATTCTCTATTCACCCTCTTTACGTCCCCTGGCAAAGGTCTGAATGAAGGCCATGAGGATACTCAGTCCAGCCGAGCCTGGGGTAGGCTGAGGAGTTTTGCAAAAGTGGTTTTTGAACTGGGCTAGAAGTTTCTGAGGCAGAAATAGGAGAAAAGCTATTATGGGCAGTGGGTGCAGCATGCTCAGTGGCACAGAAGACAGGTGGGGGCTGTCTGGAGCAGCCAGAAGGCCTGTATAGGAAAGGGTGTGGGAGAGCAGACCAGGGCAACAGGTAGGGGCCAGGTCAAGAGCCTGGCATCCCATTCTGAGGAGAGTAGACACTGCCCTAAAAGCCATGGGAGTTGCAGCTGAGTCTAACACCTTTGCCAGGAGTGTGGGATTCACCCTGGGAATGCTCGGGAAATCATGCTGGCTGGGTAGGAGGTAACGGCCTGAGTCGCCCATACCCTCCCCTTGCAGCCTATGAGGATGTGACAACGAAGCCAACTGTCCTTTCAGAAATGCCAGTCAGGCTTCCTTCCTGAGTTCAGCGTTCTCCATCTCGCTGGGTTGTGTGAATAGCTGTTCCTCTCTTTTCTCCCCTTCACTGATGTTTTACACTTTTCTGGCTTTATCTATGGGTCACATGGAGTCTCTCCTTTCAGAAGTTAACGTGGATACAATTTCACACGGCTCTTCAGTGTCTCTGTGTCTCAGGAACAGCTTAGGCCAGCTCTTCTGAGCTTCAAGGATAAGATCTCCTCGGACTGGACAAAGACAAGCTTTCTTGTACAGCCATGTGAGGGTCTTCAACCCTTTGTAACCAGGGCAACTGAAGTCCCTGCCTTGGTGTCAAGTGAATCATCCTGGTCTTGTTTTTAGGGGAGGTGGTAGAGTGAACTATGAACCTTCTCAAAAGACACATTTTTAATTTTAATCTTCATTCCTGTGGACGAATCTGTTGTAAATAAGATCTCTTGAAGATGCTGTTTTTAGTTAAGGTGTGGCCCAACTGAATAAACATATGTCTTAGTCTGGATTACTGGAGACTTTATAGAGAGAACTCGGAAGTCACCGAAGTCTGAAGGGAGAGGACATTGCCTTGTGTTGGAGGTAAAAATGCCGACCAAGGAAACCCCAAGAATTGCTGACGGCCAGAACCAGTGCTCTAGACTCCCAGAGAAAGCAAGTCTGCTGATATCTTGATTTTGGACTTCTTTTAGCCATGAGACGATAAATGCTTGTTGTGTAAGCCAACCCATTGAGTGGTACCTGTCATCGGCAGCCCTGGCAGACTAAGGCCGGGAGAGAAGTGTGGAGTGGCAGTTGGCATTTTAGGAATGGGCTGTGAGGATCCTGAGAGCCAAGGCTATGTCTTTGAGGCCTAATAGCATGATGAACACACCTCAGTGTTCTCTTCTGACATTATTCGTCTTCTTTAGATTACAGTGGTAGCATTTCCATGATCTCCTTGTAGGGTTTTCCATGACGTAGCTGCCAAATCTAACTCTCGATAATGCAACAGCAAATAAAAAATACGCACAAATTTCCAATGGAAGCCCAAATAGGGAACTAATGCAAAAACCCAGTTTAGAGGATGAAGGATCAAGCATGGACTTGGATCAAAATATAACAACACCTTGCACAATTGAAGAAATAAGGGGGAAATGTGAATCTGAATTAAAAGTCTGAAACCTAGAATTTATATTGAAGGAAACTCTGCTCTATCTCTGTAAGATTCCTCGGTCAATGCAAGAAGATTCCTGAGACTAAGCTCTTCCTTCCTCACACTCTTTCTCTCTTCACCCCCACCCTGAATTATTGTTTTGGAGAGGAATTTAGGTAAGATAAGAATGATTGAAAATGAGCTTTCCGGTGGCTGGTGTAAAAATAGGTACTCCTGAAGTGATTGCAAAGTTTATTTTCTTGAACATTCTTCTCTCACAGTCTTGTTTTTGACAATGAAGTCTGGCTTAAGACAATGAAAGTGGCAGTTTTTTGCACCTCTTTTTGGTGACAAGGGTGAAGGTTGAAACCCTAGGCCCCAATGTTACTCAATTAGAAACTTATGGGACTCCGATTAAACTTGAAAATATTCAGACAGTATTTTTATTTCTGATCACATAAATAATATATGTGCAGTATGGAAATTTGAAAAATAAAGGAAAGTAGAAAGATGAAGATAAAGTCTTTGGTTTTCATATCCATCCATGGATGACATTCTGGTGTATGCTTTTAGGCAAATATAACTATAAATCTCTATCATTCTATCTCCCTTCATTATATATTTATATGTATGTAATACTTTTTAGCAAAAATGTATGCCTATTAGATCTACTATTCTGTAATCTGCTTTTAAAAAAATTAGCAGTATACTGAGAACATATTTTCATGCCTCTACCTATTCTTTAACAGTATAGTTTTTAATTGTGTAACGTATAATTTATTTCATCATGCATCACTTTTTACATTTAAGTTGTTTCCAATTGTTTGACCTTATAGACAAATGTTTTTCCTCCTACACGCATCTTGGTGGACATTTATGGTTATTTCTTAAAGGGAAATTCCTAGCAGAGGCATTTTCTGCCTCATGGAGGTTGCACATAGAGAAGGTTCTTTGTATCGCTCTCCACACTGCCCTCCAGGAAGGTTATAGCAAATTGTACCCTTGCCAGTCTTGTGCTTCTTTACATCTTTAATGATAGCGCAGCCAATGTTTCAAAGAAAGTTGGCATCTTATGAAAACTTGGGTCATAAATGGGATGCATTCACCTACCTTTTCTTTGGCCACAACTGTTTTCCCCTTTAAAGCCAGAGGGATTATTTTTAGACGCTCCTGTGAGTCCCATTCTGTCCTTTCCGTGCTCATATCTGCATCTGAGGCTGGCTGTCCTGCTGGAAGGAGTGTCTGCCCACGGTAGGTAGGGCAAACTTCAGCAGACAAGAAAGAGCACAAATACCACAAGTCACGATCATCATTTACATACTGGATTCCAGGTAAGTAAAGACATGTTCCATCAAGCATAGGAAATTGGGAACTTCCAGAACAGATAAATTAAGGTGTGAATATTTAAGATTAGACAAAATGATTCCAGTCCTGCTAATTATTTTCAAAAAGAATAGCCACAAACCCATTGCTTTGGAATCACTGTCATTTTCTGTAGTAGATTTGCCTTAGCTTTAATCTGGATTATAATACGCCATTCGCCAAGGCATGTGTTTTGCAGCCTTTTCATCTTGAAGGGCTCGCCAAGGTAACTGCATCACTTAGAGCTAGATATTCTATGAGCTCTCTGGTAAAATTCTTTTCAGTGGGAGATGACTATCATTTAGAGATTTTTTCCAAGTTAAGATAATGGTGGCTATCCTGAAGGCATAGAATATGCACATTCTAATGTTGTTTGGACCTAAAACATTTTCCTCCCAGGCAAAAATCATACTTGCAAGCTAAAAGAGCTGTAATATATACTTTTGTTGAAGCGCAGCTGAAAAGAGAATTATAGGTGTTAGATGGATAGATAGACTGATTTTCCTAAAGGTTATACACTGTTTTGGTTTGCTAAAGCTGATGAAATGCAATATACCAAGAATAGGTTGGCTTTTTTTTTTTTCAATACATGGGCAGGCACTGGGAATCAAAACTGGGTCTCCGGCATGGCAGGCGAGAACTCTGCCACTGAGACACCATTGCCTGCCCTAGGTTGGCTTTTATAATAAGGATTTTTTAGTGTGTACATTTACAGTTCTAAGGCCTTGAAAATGTCCCAATTAAGGTATCAACAGGAGGACACCTTCTCTGAAGACAAGTTGCTGGCATCAGGGACCCCTCTGTCACATGGGAAGGCACATGGCTGACATCTGCTGGTCCTTGGCTCCTGGGTTTCGTTGAGTTCAACTTCTGGTTCCTATGGCTTCCTCTCTCAGCTCTTCTGGGAAGTTTTTCTCTCTGGGCTTCTCTTAAGTTCTTCTCCTAGCTTCTGTATGTATTTTATCCTCTTATAAAGGACTCCAGTAAGAGGATTATGCCACACTTTGAATGGGGTGGTACATATCTCAATTGAAATTATCCAGTCAATCCATCCTACCCACAATAGTTCTGCACTCATAGGAATGGACTAAAAGAATCTGGCCTTTTCTGGGGTACATAACAGTTCCAAACCAGCACACACATCAAAATGTCAACTGTGGGTAGATGTGAAAACAGATGATTTTATCTTCATCTTTCTATTTTTCTTTATTTTTTAAAATTTTCCATACTCCACATATATTATTTATGTGATCAGAAATAAAAATTTCTGTATAAATATTTTCAGGTTAAATCTGAGACTCATCAATTTCTAACTTGGGAATGCTGTGCCTTGAGCTAGGTTGAAATTTTTCCTTTCCCTGTGCACCGGGTCTCCCTTTCCACATCCTCCAGTATCACAGGGCTCAGTGCAGGAGTCTCTGGGCTTCTGGAGCACAGTGTGAGGACTGTCATGGTCAGTTTCATGTGTCAACTTGGCCAAGTGGTAGTACCTGTTTGTCTGGTTGGGCAAGTGGTGGCCTGTCTGTTGCGATGAGGACATTTCATAGAATTAAATCATGATCACGTCAGCTGCATCTGCAGCTGATTCCATTTGTAATCAGCCAAGGGGCGTGTCTTCTGCAATGAGTGATGCTTAATCTAGTCACTGGAAGCCTTTTAAGGAGGATTCAGAAGAGGCAGGCTCTCTTCCTGCTTCAGCTGGCGAGCCTCTCCTGTGGAGTTCATCCAGACCCTCCATCAGAGTTGCCAGCTTCACAGTCTTCCCTGTGGAGTTTGGACTCTGCATTCCCATGGTCATGTGAGACACTTTTATAAATTCTGTATTTGTGTTTCCTGTTGATTCTGTTTCTCTAGAGAACCCTAACTAATACAAAGACCATGGGGAGAAATTTTAGTGCAATCTGGATACTGCCTAAAGGCAAGCAGGAAGCTCAGAGTCGGGTTTAGACTGGGTTTTGGTAAGTAAGGTTTAGCCTGGGAGGGAAAAGCTGGCCCATTTCCAGAAGACATAGAGCAAATGGCAGCCAGAGATAGCAATGATCCTGAGCAACTACAATTATTTGGGACTGGATTCCTTTCCTTCACTGTTCTGCTCAAAGGCTCTCAACCATCTCAGATGATTGTTAATGCGAACAGCTCAGCCCCTAACTGGGAATAGAACACAGCTGAATTACATTACTTTCCTTAAGCTCACCATTCATTCATTCATTTCAACAAATATTTACTGTGCCCTCCTTGTGTCCCAAGTGCTGTTCTAGGGGTTTGGAATCCATCAGTGAACAAAGTAGACAAAGATTTCTGCCCTTGTGGAGATTATATTCTAGCAGGGAACTAAGACAATGAACAATAAACATAATGAGTAAGTCACCCCTATGTTGGGAGGTGATAGGGTTACAGGAAAAAAAATTGGGTAGGGTAAGTGGGCCAGGAGTGCTGGAATGGGGGAGCAGGTTGCAATATTAAATAGAGAGTAAGGGTAGGCCTTGCTGAGATGGTGGAATCTGAGCAAAGACTTGGAGGAGGTAAGAGAGCCCAGAAGAGAATTCCAGGTGGAGGGAAGAGTTGGAGCAAAGGTCCCGGGGTTGAAGTGTGCCTGGTGGGTTTGAGGACCAGCAAGGAGGCCAGAGTGAGTGGAACATGGTGAGTGAAAGGGGGATCATAGGAGAGAGCAAAGAGGTGGGATGGATGAGGACTTGGGCTTTTGCTGTGAGTGAAATGCGGAGCCACTGGAGAATTCTACGAGAGGAGTGAGATGACCTGACTTAGATTTTAGTAGAATCACTGGATGCTGTGCTGAGTAGACTGTATGATGAGGGCAATAGCAGAAAGGTCTGCCCTAGTAAGGAGGCTGTTGTGGCAGTTCAGATGAGAGCTGCTGGATGCTTGGACCAGGAAGCTGACAGTAGAGGTGGAGAGAAACAGTGGAATGCAGAATTTATTGTGAAGATAGAGCCAGCATGAGTCCCTGACATTGCAAGGAGGTATGAGAGGAAGAGAGAAATTAAGGAAGACTGCAAAGTTTCTGGTCTGAGTACCTGGAAGGATGAAGTTGGAATAGGGAAAGCTGTGGGTGCAGCTGGTTTAGAGAAGACCAGAAATTCAATGTTGAGCATAGGACATTTGAGATGTCTATTAGAACTCTAAGTAGAAATGATAAATGAGCCTCAAGTTGGGGAGAGAAGTCTGGGTTGGATGGATCCATTTAGAGTTATCAGGATATAGACGGTATTTCTAACTATGAGCCTGGATGAGTTTACTAAGAGAGAGAATGTAGAGAAATCAGAGGAGAGCACCAAGGGCTGCCCCTGGGACACTCCAACATTAAGCCAGGGAAAAGAGGAAGAACCAACTAATGAGACAGAAAGGAAAAAACACTGAGGTATGTGGAAAGCCAAGAGGGTGTGGTGTCCTGGAAGCCGATGGAAGAGAATGTGTCAAGGAGCAGGGACATTTCACACAAATGAATCCAGTGTCTCAAATGCTACCTAGAAGCCAAGTATAATGAGGACTGAGGCTCAGCTGAGGGCTTCTTATTAAAGAGAGCAGATTGACTATCTATTTTTCCCCTGAAACCTCTTGTTTTAGTGTCTTATTGCTCCTCTAACAAGTCACCACCAATTCTGTAGCTCAAAGCAAAGCAAATTTATTATCTTACATTTCTGGAGGTCAGAAGTCTAAAGTGGTTCTCAATGGGCCTTAAATCAAAGGGTTGGCAGAGCTGTGTTCTTTCTGGGTGTTCACAGGGAAAATCTGTTTCCATGCCTTTTCCAGTTTCTGGAGGTTGGCTGCACTCCATGGCTTGTGGCCTCTTACTCCCTTCTCAAAGCCAGCACATAGCACCTTCTAATCTCTCTAGAACTCTGCCCTCCTCTTCTGTCTCCTTTTCCACTTTTAAGGACCTTTGTGATTATGTTGACTCACCAGATTAATCTAGGATAATCTCTTTATGTTAAGGTCAGCTGATTAACAACCTTAACTAAACCCATAAACTTAATTCCTCCTTGTCATGCAATATAACATATTCATAGGCTCTAGGGATTAGGGCATGGGCAGCTTTTTTTTTGGGGGGGGGGGGTGTGTTCATTACTCAGCCCATCATACCTCTCTTAACCATTGTAAATGAATGCTTAAAGATGATATAAACCCTCATAAGGAAAGAAAGTAGGTGAAGACATGAGCAGGTGGGGAATTCTGACCTTTACAAATAGGTAGAAAGCAGATGGAGGCATGATAATTTATGAAGCAGATGCAGGAAGCAGCAACCTGGTGTTCACCCATGAAGAGTTATGAGTAGAATCTCTGCTCAGCAGAATCACAGAGAATTGAAATTAAGACATGCCAAGTATTATTTTTGTGAGTCATCCATTTTGTTGTTATCTAGCTGTGGTTTGTTCCTTTGATGGCTGCATAGATAGTTCAGTGAATGAACCCACCAACATTTATTTATCAGTTCTGCTGTGGATGAGCAGCTCAGCTGTTTCCAGTTTGGATTATTGCAAATAATGTTACTATATATATTATTGCCCATGCCTTTTGGTGCCCATGTGCACACATTTCACACACACAGACACACACACAGTTACCCATATATCATTGGCATAATTTTGCCTTAGAATATATCTTTTTGTTTGTTTTCTTTATTTTTTATTTTTTAATAGAATATATATATATATTTTTAGATGGCTTCATTCAGTTATAATTTACATACCATAAAATTCACTCATTATAAGTGCACAAATTCAATGATATTTAGTACATTTATAGAGTTGTGCAGCCACCATGAAAATCCAGTTTTAGAACATTTTCATTGTCCCCAAGATTTCCTTCAGGCCCATTTATAGTTAATCCCACCCCCAAATGCAGTTCCAGGCAAATCCCAGTCAGCTTTTATGTCTACATGTTTGCCGTTTCTGGACATTTCATACAAATGGCATTATATAATATGTAGTTTTACATGTGGTTCCTTTCACTTGGCGTAAAGTTTCTGAAGTTTGCCCACGATGAAAACAAAACAAAACAAAACAACTTTTGTTTATCCATTCACAGTTGACAGACATTTGCATTGTTTCCAGTTTGGGACTATTGTAAATAATGCTGTATGAACATTTTTTGTACAAGTTTTGTATGGATGTATGTTTTCATTTCTTTTGATGCCTCAGAATGGAATTTCTGTTAAGTAAATATTTAACTTTTCAAGAAACTGCCAAATGGTTTTCCTAAGTAGTTGTGCCATTTTACATGCCCACCAACAATGTATGAAGATGCGTTTCTCCAAATCCTCACCAATACGTGGTATCATCAGCTTTTTGGATTTCGGTCATTCTAGTCAGTGGGTAGAGTATCTTGTAGTTTTAATTTGCATTTTTGTAACTAATAATGTTGAATATTATTTAATATGTCTAACAACATTCATATATCTTTTTGCCATTTTAAAAATTATGCCTTTAAATTTGCCTTACCTGCCGATGGTTTAGCTGTCAAAACCAAGACCACTGATAGCATTCTATTAACTAAACTTCAGACTTTATTTGGATTTCATCAGTTTTTCTACAAGTGTCCTTTTTCTGTTCTAGGATCCACCATTGCCTGGAATGATCATGTCTCTGTGCTCTTCTCCAGTTTGTGATAGTTTCTTGTCTTTTATGACCTCGACACTTTTGAAGAGTATTAGTCAGTTATTTTGTAGAATCTCCCTTAATTTGGGTTTCCAGGCGCTTTTCTCTCATAATTAGATTGAAGTTCTTCACTTTTGGCAAGAATACTACCAAAGTGATGTTCCTTTTTTCAATGTATCATATCGGGAGTTACATGGTATCAATATGTCTCATTATTGGTGATCAATATTGGTGTTTTTATTGTTGAACGTTTGTTAAGGCTATGGATGCCACATTTCTCCACTGTGAATTACTATTTTCCCCATTATGATTAATTAATAACTTGGGGAACTGTACTTTGAAACTATGCAATGTCCCACTTCTCCTAAAACATTTGCCCATTAATTTTAGCATCTTTGATTGGCTTGCCTGCAACATTTATTAGTATGGTGTTCTAATGGTTTTGTATCTCTCACATTCCTTCTGCATTTATAAATTGGAATTCTTCTCCAAGGAAAAACTGAGACTTTTCCCTCATTTATTTTTTTGTTCAGTTCTTTTCATATCAGTATGGATCCATGGGTGTTCTAGTTTGTTAGCTGCCAGAATGCAACACACCAGAGACAGATTGGCTTTTAATAAAAGGGGATTTATTTTGTTAGTTCTTCAGAGGAAAGGCAGCTTTCAACTGAGGTTCTTTCTTACATGGGAAGGCACAGGGTGATCTCTGCTGGCCTCCTCTCCAGGCCTCTGGGTTCCAACAATTTTCCCCAGGGTGATTCCTTTCTGCATCTCCAAAGGCCTGGGCTGAGCTGCGAGTGCTGAGATGAGGTATGCTGAGCTGCTTTGGCTGTGCTACACTGTGCTCTCATTTAAGCACCAGCCAATTAAGTCAAATATCATTCATTGCAGCAGGCACACCTCCTGCCCAACTGCAGATGTAATTAGCAACAGATGAGGTTCACGTACCGTTGGCTTACATCCATAGCAATAGATCAAGGCACCTTCACCTGGCCAAGTTGACAACTGAATCTAACCACCACAATGAGTATTTATTTTAATCTATGGATTACAATCCCATAGTACAGTCAAGCGCTTAAATTCACCCTGATATTTCTTACTCTATTTCAACACCAGGGTTTAACTTTCTCCCTTTCCTTATTTGTAGCCTCTTTCTCTGACAGTGAGAAACCTGGCTTTCATTAACTAAAATATATTTGTTTATTTGTTTAACCCTAGTGTACACATAAGTTAGTTTCAGAATTGCTAACCCATACTGCTATAAGAAATAAATTTATTAACTAACATACAGTATTTGTGTACAGTTTTTTTTGTCTTTAACCTTACAGCACAGAGTCAAAATGTTTGCCAAAGTTGCTTAGTTTGGATCTTTTCTTTCCCACTCCCTTCAAGGTGGTTCAGTTTTAATAGGGTTAAGTTCATTTACTGCAGTTTGTATTCCATTTTGGGCTTCTCCCACCCCATGGTTGATTTGTTTTAAATTTACATCAGTAAAATTCGCTTTTTGTGGTGTACAGGTTTATAGGATTTGACAAAGGGTAGTCATATATCTACCACTACCTTATGATTTAGGATGGTTTTGTCACTCCGAAAGTTCCCTTGGATTGCTCCCCTTTATAGTCAGTCTCCCCCTGCCCACAGGCCCAGCCCCTGAAACTTAGTTGCTTTTCCATCTATATAGTTTTGCCTTTTCTAGAAGGTCATATTAATAGAATGTAATATGTGACCTTTGGTCTGGCTTCTTTTACATAGTAAAATGCATTTTATACTTTGACCGTCATATTGCATGTATCCGTTTCTTTCTTTGTATTTCTGAATAGCAGTCCACTGAATGCATTTACCATAGTGTTTTAATCCATTCATCAATAGAAAGACTTGGATTATTTCCAGGTTTTGATGATTACAAATAAAACTCTACAAAGAAATGTATATAGGTCTTGGTGTGAACATGCATTTTCACTTCTCTTGGGTAATTCCTACGATTGGGTCACTGGGTCATGTGTTATTTAACTTGATCAGACATGCCAAACTGCTTCTGAGAGTGACTATGCGATTACACATCAGCAGTGTGTGAGAGATCTGTTTGTTTCACATCTTCATAAGCACTTGATATTACCAATATTTTTATTTAGCTATTCTAATAGGTGTATAATGCTAGCTCATTGATGTTTTCATTTGAGTTTCCCTAATGATGAGTGATTTTAAACATCATTTCATATGTTTATTTGCTGATTTCTTTGGTAAAGCGCTGCGTAGATCTTTTGTCCATATTTAAGTTGGGTGTTCTATCCCTTATTTTTTAGTTGAAAGGGTTTGTTATATATTCTGGATAAAATTCCTTGTCAGATGTATGATTTGTATACATTTTCTCCCAGTCTGAGGCTTGTGTTCTCATTTTCTTGATGATATCTTTCCAAGAGCAAACCGTTTTTAGTTTTTATCAAGTCTAGTTGATCACTTTTTTCTCCATAGATGGTGCTTTTGTTATATCAAAGAAATTTTTGTCTAACCTAAGTCACAAGGTTTTTCTCCTGTGTTTTCTTTACAAAGTTTTAATTTTAGGTTATATATTTATGTCAATTATCGACTTAAGTTTTGTATATGAGATAAGGGGTTTTTTTTTGCTTATGGATATTGAATTGTCCTGGAAAAATTTATTGAAAAAAATCTGCATTTCCCATTGAATTGCCTTGGCCACTTTGTAAAAAAATAGATTGGACTGTAAATATAAGAAACTCTTTCTAGGCTCTGTTCTGTATTTTTATCCTGTGCCAATACTACTATGTCTTAACTATTGTAGTTTCATAGTTAGTTTTAAAATTAGCTATGGGGGCGGGCCATTGTTGCGCAACAGGCAGAGTTCGATTCCCAGTGCCTGCCCATGTGGGAAAAAATAAATTAGGTGTAGGTACTCCAATTTTTTTCCTTTTCGAAATTGTTTTGGATATTCTGGGTCCTTTGCATTTCCATAATAATTGTGAGATTAGCCTGTTGATTTCTGCAAAAAAGCCAGCTGGAGTTTTGATAGGAATTGTATCCAATTTCTAGATTAATTAGAGGAATAGTGCTATCTTAATAATACTGAATTTTCCAATCCATGACCATCAAATGTCTCTCCATTTATTTAGAGCTCCCTTAATTTTTCTCAGCAATATTTTGTGGTTTTGATGCACAGGCCTTATACTTCTTTTAGTAAATATACTTCCTAAGGATTTTATTCTTTTTGATGTTGTTATAAATGGAATTGTTTACTTTCTTTCTTTCTTTTTTGGTAACCTATATTCTAGAATATAACTCTATGAGGTACTTATTATAATCGGTGACATCATACAATATTTGACCTTTTGTGTCTGTCCTATTTCACCTCGGCATAATGTATGCCTTCAAGGTTTAGCTGTATCATCTATGTATCATTGCTTAAACTGAATAGTATTCCATTATACGTATATATCACAGTTTGTTTATCCATTCATTGGTTAATGGACACTTGGGTTGATATTCAGACTGTTATCATTAAGTGCTATATTAGCTGTAAGATTGCCCACAGATGCAATCTAATGAGACTGAAGAAGTTCTCACCTGGTCTTATTTTATTGAAAGTTCTTTTTTAAAATCAGGAATGGACATTGGAATTTTTTTTATTTTAATTTTTTTTTGTAAAGACTTAACATGCAAACATACAAACATTCTTGACATACAAACATCCCATACATGGTGTATAATTAATGGTTCACAATATCATCACATAGTTGTGTTTTCATCACCATGATCATTTTTTTTTAACATTTGCATCTCTCCAGCAAAAGAAATAGAAAAGAAAAAACTTGTGTACACTATACCCCTTGCCCCTCCTTCTCATTGGCCACTAGTATTTTCATCTATTCAATTTATTTTAACCTTTGTTCCCCCCATTATTTATTTTTTATCCATATTTTTTACTCATCTGTCTGTACCCTAGATAAAAGGAGCATCAGACACAAACTTTCCACAATCACACAGTCACATTGTAAAAGCTATGTCATTATACAATCATCTTCAAGAAACATGGCTACTGGAACACAGTTCAACAGTTTCAGGTACTTCTCTCTGGCCACTCCAATACACCATAAACTAAAAAGGGGATATCTACATAATGCATAAGAATAAACTCCAAGATAACCTCTTGACTCTTATTTGAAATCTCTCAACCACTGACACCTTATTTTGTTTCATTTCTCTATTCCTGTTTTTGGTCGAGAAGTTTTTTTCAGTCCTTTGATGCCAGGTCCACGTTGCTAGGGAGATTTATGGAGTCATGGACAATGGAATTTGCCACGTTTTCTCAGTTTCTAACATCATGTTGTTTTCAGTCTTTATTCTATTAATGTAGTGTATCACATTTATTGATTTTTGGATGCTAAATCAACCTTGCATTCCTGGGATAAAACCCACTTCACACGATGCATAATGTGTTTTAGGTATTGGTACATATGATTTGCTAGTATTTTGTTGAGGAGTTTTGTACTTTTATTGAGTGATGTTGTTCTGTTATATTCTTTTCTAATGAAGTCTTTGTCTAGTTTTGGTGTCAGGGTAATACTGGCCTCATAGAATGAGATTGGTAATGTTTCTTCTCCTTTATTTTCTGGAAGATATTGTGTATTATTATTATTATTTCTTGTTCAAATATTTGCTAAAATTCACCAGTGAAATTTTCTTGGACTCAGCTTTCTTTTGTGGGAAGATTTTTAATTACTAATTCAATTTCTTACTTTTTATAGTTCTATTTTAATTTTTATTTCTTGATTTAGTTTTGATAATATGTGTCTTTCAAGGAATATGTCCATTTCATCTAAATTGTCTAACTTATTGGCATAAAGGTTGGTAGTAATGTCCCTTTTTCATTCCTTAGTTAGCTATTTAGGTCTTCTTTCTTCATTTCTTGATCAGTCTAGCAGATATATATTTTAGTGTGCCATTTTAACTTTCTGTTAACTTCTTTTTTTAAAATTGAGATAGGATTCGCATACCATTTATTTGTTTACTTAATTTTAAAAGTTATTTTTTTACTAGCCTTGTATCTCTTTTCTTAATTTTGTTCTTATAGTGTTTTTTTGTGCTATTGAATTGACTTCTTAATTTAATTTTTGTATGGTTTGTTTCTAGAAGATAGAGATATAATTGATCATGTATCCTGCAAACTTGTTAAACTCATTTACTACCTTTAATAGTTTTTTTATTAAATAGGAGTTTCCATTAAAACATCATATCATCTGTGACTAGAGATAAATTCACCTCCTATTTTCTAATATTGATTCCTTTTATTTAATTTTCTTGTCTAATTACCTCCAGTACAATGTTGAATAGAAATGGCAAGGTCAGATATCCTTGTCTATTTCCTGATCTTAGAATGAAAGCTTTTAGCATTTCACTATCAAGTATGATGTTGGCTGTAGGATTTTTGTAGATGCTTTTCTGTCTGGTTGAGGCAGTTACTTTTTATTCCTTAATTTCTTGAGTTTTTTTTTTTTTTTTTTTTTTTAGTCATGAGAGGGTATTAAGGGTGCTCGAATCTGCCACATATTTTGTGGTGTTTCTTAAAAAGATCCTGTGGCTTTTGTGCTTTAGTCTTTTAATGTGGTTTATTTCACTGATTGGTTTTTTTTTTTTTTTTTTCAGTTTTGGAGATGAAACCATAAGGTTGCTTTATTGCTGAACCACTGATTGATTTTTGTATATTAAGCTAATTTTGTATTTCTGGGATAAATCCCACTTGGTCATGGTGAATCACCCTTTTCATATGTATTGGATTCGTTTGGTAGTATTTTTTTTTCTGTTTGATAGTATTTTGATCAGGAGTTTTGCATATATGTTCATAAGGAATATTGGCCTGTAGTTTTCTTTCCTTGTGTGTCTTTTACTGGTATTGGTATCAGGGAAATACAAACCTCGTAAGATATGTTGGGAAGTGTTATTTCCTCTTTTGCTTTTTTTGGCAGAGTTTGGTGAAAAATAGGTGTTCATTCTTTAAAGGTTTAGTAGAATTCACTGATGAAATTATCTGGTCCTACAGTGTTCTTTGTGGAAAGCGTTTTGATTGTTAAGCCAATCTCCATACTAGTTATATGTTTGTTCTGATTTTCTATTTCTTCTTGTGTCAGTTTTTGGAATTTATCCTTTTCTAGGAATTTTTCCATTTCATGTAGATTATCTAATTTATTGGAATACAAGTGTTAATAGTATTTCCTTGTATTCCTTTTTATTTCTGAAAGGTTGGTAGTAATGTTCACTCTTTCATTCCTAAGTTTAGTAATTTGTCTTCTTTTTTTTCTTGGTCAGTCTACCTAAAGGTTTGTCATTTTTTTAATTTTTTATTTTATTATTATTATTTTACCTTTTCCAAGAACCTATCTTTGGTTTCATTGATTTTCTGTATTATTTTTCTATTCTCTAATTTATTAATTTCTTTTATAGCCTTTATTTATTTCTTTCCTTCTGTTTATTTGAGTGTAATTTTCTCTACTGTTTCTAGTTCCTTAAGGTGTACAGTTAGGTTATTAACTTGAGAGCTTTCTTCCTTTTTAATGTAAGTATTTACAGCTATGAATTGCCCTCTGAACTCTGCTTTTCCTGCTTCCTATAAGTTTTGGTATGTTTTACTTTTGTTTTTATTAATCTCAAAAGTATTTTTAAATTTTTCTTCAGCCTTCTTCTTTAAACCAATAGCTATTTGGTAATATATTGTTTAATTTCCACCTAGTTATTAATTGTTCAATTTAACTTCTATTTATTTCTAATTTTGTTTAGGGGCACATACACTGAATGATTTTAAGCCTTTTAAATATAAACCTCAGACTGGTTTTGTAATCTAACATACTGTGTATAGTGGAGAATAAGTCCATGTGCACTTGAGAAGAAATATTCTGCTGTTGTTGGGTGGAGTGAGCTATTTATGGCTGTTAGAGCTAAATAATTTATAGTGTTTCTCAAATCTCTTTATATACTAATTTTATGTATAGTTTTTTTTATCCATTATTGAATGTGGGGTTTGCATTCTCCACCTAATGTTGTTGAATGGTCTGTTTCTTCTTTCACTTCTGTCAGTTTTTGCCTTGTGTATTTTGGGACTCTATTAAATGCATTTATGCTTATAGTTGTTATAGCTTTTAGATGTATTATTTCTTTTCATTATAAAATGTCCTTTTTGTCTCAATTCTCTATCATTATAAATATCCTTTTTGTCTCTAATAACAACTCTTGTCCTAAAGTCTATTTTGTATGATATTTGTGTAGCCACACCAGTGCTGTTTGTTTACTATTTTCATGGTGTAATTTTTTTTACATCCTTTTATTTTCAAAGTGTATCTTTGAATTTAAAGTGTGTTTCTTGTAGATGGCATATAGTTAGACTGTGTTTTAAAAAATCCATTCTGCCAATATCTGCCTTTGATTGAAGTGTATAATCCATTTATACTTATTGTAAATACTGATAAGATGAGATATATATATACCTTCCGTTTTTTTTCTTTTTGTTTGCTGCATTTCTGATGTCTTTTTTTGTTCCTTCATTTTTGGATTATTTTGTATTAAGTAGATATTTTCTAAAGTATCATTTTGATCCCCTTGTTTCTTTAATATACATTTTTTGAGTTATTTTCTTTAGAGTACCTGTGCTGGTTTGAAAGGATGTATGTCCTCTAGAAAAGCCATGTTTTAATCTAAATCCCATTTCATAAAGGCAGAATAATCCCTATTCAATACTATATGTTTGAAACTGTAATCAGATCATCTCCCCGGAGATGTGATTTAATCAATAGTGGTTGTTAAGCTGGATTAGGTGATGACATGTCTCCACCCATTTGGGTGGATCTTGATATGTTTCTGGAGTCCTATAAAAGAAGAAATACTTTGGAGAATGAAAGCGATTCGGAGAGAGCAGAGAATGCTGCAGCACCACGAAGCAGAGAGTCCACGAGTCAGCGACCTTTGGAGATGAAGAAGGAAAATGCCTCTCAGGGAGCTTCATGAAACCAGAAGCCAGGAAGAAGCTAGCAGATGATGCCATGTTTGCCATGTGTCCTTCCAGATGAGAGAGGAACCCTGACCGTGTTCACCATGTGCCTTTCCAGATGAGAGAGAAACTCTGACTGTGTTTGCCATGTGCCCTTCCACTTGAGAGAGAAACCCTGAACTTCATCGGCCTTCTTGAATGAAGATATCTTTCCCTGGATGCTTTTTGTTGGATGTTTCTATAGACTTGTTTTAATTGGGACATTTTCTCAGCCTTAGAACTGTAAACTAGCAACTTATTAGATTCCCCTTTTTAAATGCCATTCCGTTTCTGGTATATTGCATTCCAGCAGCTAGCAAACTAGAACAGTACCTTAGCAACCATAATTAACATCCTAACAATCTAGTTTGGATTAATACCAACTTAAGTTTAATAAAGTATAAAACAGTTGCTCCTATATAGTTCCATCCCCTACTCCTTTCTTTGATATGTGAAAGTCACGTGTTCCATCAACATAGATTTGTAATTATTGTATTATCATTTTCTTTTAAATAAGATATAAGAAAAAAGAGTTATAAATTTAAAAAGCAATTTATACTGGCTTTTATATTTAATTTATGTAGTTACTTTTACTGGCACTATTTATTCATATGGATTAAACTTACTTTTTATTGTCTTTTCATTTATGTCTGAAAGAACCTCTTTAGTATTTCTTGTAGGGCAGGTCTACCTACAAATTCTTTGGGGTTTGTTTAACTATGATTATCTTGATTCCTCTTTCATTTTCAAAGATGCTTTTGCTAGCAATAGGATTCTTTGTTGATAGTCTTTTATTCCCCACTAGCACTTTTAATATGTCATACTACTAACTCCTGGCCTCTATATTCTGAAGTGAAATCAGCTGTTCTTATCGATGATCTCTTGAATATGCTAATTCAGTTCCCTCCTGCTGTTTTCAAGAGTCTGCTGTTTGGATTCTTTTTTTTTGTTGCTGTTAACAACGGTGAGACTTGACTCACTGTTTTAAATTATAGAAAACAAATTATTATCAGAAAGAGGAGGAGAAAACTTTATGAAACATAATAAGTAAAAAGCTCTATAATCCTGAAGCTTATAAAGAAGTAGATACAGAAATGATTTCACCAAGACTTACACCTTTCTAATCAGATATATCTTTTTCCCCAGGTGGTGGAAGAGGAAGGGGATTATTTAACACTCTCAAGTGAATATACAAATAAGTTTTGGTATAAGAAGTTAAATAAGATAATAAAATGAACAATTAAAAAAAAAGGCATTACATTATAATCTCACCAAGTTCGGACTTACTTCCTAACAAACCAAACAAACAAACTCATCCCCTTTTATTTCTAATCAAACAATAAAAGGATTGTTGCCCTTTTGTGCTCTAGACTGGCATCCAAATTTGATAATGTGTTCTGGGAGCCTTTATCAGGCTTAGAAAAGTTTTTGTCAACTTTGAACTGTAGCGCTTCTTCAAATTTCATTTTGTTTTCCTCCCTTCTCCAAGAGTGGTTTCAACATCATCAGTGGTGGTCTTAAAATTCTTCTTACCTTGCATATTAGCTGCTGATGTTTCTTGACGAATGAAGAGAGTAAAGGCCCTGGAGAGCCTTGCCAATTGTGAACATTCTCAACTTGTTTCTCTTTAAGTGATCACGCAATATGAAAACTGTTCCACATCTGTTTTTTACTGCAGGCCTTTATTTCCTTATGTCATTTTGAGTCACTGACTAGTTTCCCTTCCTTACAGTCTGAAGAACTCCCTTTAGCATTGCTTATAGGGCAGATCTGATGGTGATAAACTCCCTCAGCTTTTGTCTATCTTGGAATATCTTAATCTTTCCCTCATTTTTGAAAGAAAGTCTCACCAGATACAAAATTCTTGGTTGGCAGTTGTTTTCTTTTGGCACTTATATTTTCCTTTATCTCCTTGAACTTTTTTTTTTTTTTTTACCATTGGCAGGTACGGGGAAGTGAACCTGGGTCTCTAGCATGGCAGGCAAGAATTGTGCTGCTGCGCCACCATCGCACCGCCCTCCTTGAACTTTTTTTTTTTTTTCACATGGGCAGGCACCAGGAATTGAACCCAGGTCCTCTGGCATAGCAGGCGAGCATTCTTGCCTGCTGAGCCACTGTGGCCCACCCCCTCCTTGAACATTTTTAAGGTCATTTTTTAAAGGTTTTGTTCAGTGTGTTTATATACTGGTTTACTTCATTGGTGCTTTCTGTATTTTTAATCTCTTCTTTTGGATAGACCATCATTTTATATTTCTTTGTTTGTCTTGTACTCTGTTGCACACTGTGCATTTTAATATTTTCAAATGCTAATGCTGGGATTTATACCTTGTGATGTCTGTTTCTTGATTTTGCAACCAGCTGGTGATAAGACAGAGATTTTCTTGAACTTCGGTGCTCCTATCAGGAAAGCCTTCCCAAAGTGAATACAGTGCCAGGGTTTTCCCTGACTTTCTAAGCCTGTGTGTTGTCCTGGGCTTTTGCTTGTTCACTGTTTTGGAGTTTCCCCTGTTTATGAGAGTTTGGTTTTCCCCTCTGTTTTCCAATTAACAGACTATTCTCTCTCCTGGGTGTTTGAAACCAGCAAAACTTTGGCCCAGACTGTGTACCTTTATAGTTTCTTACACTCCTTTCATCTCAAGCTGCTTTTGCCTAGAAGGCAAATTATGGGAGGACGGGCTCCCTAGCCAGGACTTTCCCAAGTCAGTCTTTCCCAGCTTAAACAGGGCCAGGGGCCCAGAACGGGACACAGACTGGCTCCAGAGTGCTCTGTAGAGGGGTTCAGGAAGGGTGTCAAGAGCTTCTTCCAGGGCTCCTCACAGCTGAGATTTCTTGGCTTGCCCAGAAGATGCAGCCCTTTAGCTAACTGTCCTATGCAATCCTAAGAAAGTAGAGTGCCTTTAGCTGTCTTTTGCTGTGGCCTTTGTCCAAGGCAGGTTAAAGCAATGGCTGCTGTTGCCTATTTTTCAAGATGGGTAAAAACAATGGCCACTCTCAGAACCAGGACCAAAGTTGCTAATCAAAAGCTGTGATCAGGGATTTGCCCAGGCCCATCCCTGGTCTTGGGGAAGAGGATTTTTATATCCCTTTCTGTCATCAGTGCATAATCTAGCAGTTGTTGCTAGATTGGAGAATGGGCACCAGTAGCCACTGCATGAAGAGAACAATTTACTCTTCTTTATCATAATTTGTTAGCCTGTTCTCCCACTCACCCATGGAAGTTGTACAATGTCCTTCTGGCATCTGGAGTTTCAGATTAGTTGTTTCAGACAGTTTCTCTCTGCTTAATAGTTGTTTGGTGGAAGGACTGAGTCCTGGAGCTCCCTACTCTGCCATCTTCCTACAATCCCCTCATATTTATATTTTAAAAGAACTTTTAAATTTTGAAATAATTTCCAATTTACAGAACAGTTGCAAAAACAAAAATACAAAACCCACACTGATAGCTGCAACATACTTCCAACCCAAAAACCCAGATCCACTATTCCACTAACTCTTAACATTTGCCACTTTTGTCATATGTTTCTTTCTTTTCTTTCTTTCTTTCTTTTTCTTTCTTTCTTTCTTTCTTTCTTTCTTTCTTTCTTTCTTTCTTTCTTTCTTTCTTTCTTTCTTTCTTTCTTTCTTTCTTTCTTTCTTTCTTTCTTTCTTTCTTTCTCTCTCTCTCTCTCTCTCTCTCTCTCTCTCTCTCTCTCTCTCTCTCTCTCTCTCTTTCTTTCTTTCTTTCTTTCTTTCTCTCTCTCTCTCTTTCTCTCTCTCTCTCTCTCTCTCTCTCTTTCTCTCTTTCTCTCTTTCTCTCTTTCTTCCTCTCCCTCTCCCTCTCCTCCCTCTCCCTCTCCCCTCCCTCTCCCTCCCCCTCCCTCTCCTCTCCTCCTCCTCCCCCTCCCCTCCCCTCCCCCTCCCCTCCCCCTCCCCTCCCCCTCCCCCTCCCTCTCCCTCTCTCTTTCTTTCTCTCTTTCTCTCTCTCTCTCTCTCATTCATCTTTTCTAAATATTTGAGAGATGGTTGTATATGTTATACTTCTTGAACACAATATTTCTATGTACGTTTGTTAAGAGCAAGGATATTCAGAACTATGTGATGATATTGTGAGTTATTGATTATGTAACAAGAATGGAATGATCACATGGTAAGAATGATTGTGTTTGTATGTTGTTATGTTGAATAAATAAATTAATTAAGAAAAAGAACAAGGATATTTACTTATATAACCACCAAGTTCAAGAAATTTTAACAGTGATATAAAGCTTACATTTTTTTCACATTTTCTAATAATGTCCTTTTGGGATCTTTCTCCTCCATTATTATATCCAGTCCAGGATCATGCTTTGCTTTTAATTTTCATTATCTTTTTAGTTGCTCATTTTTAAATCTGGAATCATATTGCGCTGACTTGAAGCTATTATGTTCCTAAGAAAAGCCATGTCCTTTAATCTTCATTCAGTATTGCTAGGTGGAATCCTTTTATTTGTTTCCATGGAGATGTGACAAACCCAATTGTTGGTGGTAACTTTTGATTACATAGTTTCCATGGAGATATGTCTCCACACATTCAAGGTGGTATTGCTTACTGGAGCCCTTTAACAGGGAACCATTTTGGGAAAAGCTTTAGAGCCACCAGGAATGGACAGAGCCCTGGGGAAGCCATTGAAGAAATGAAGAGAAAGCTAGCAGACATTACTATGTGCCCTTCCAGTTGAGAGAGAAACCCTGAGCATAACCAGCTTTCTTGAACCAAGGTATCTTTCCCTGGATGCCTTAATTTGGACATTTGTATAGTTTTACCATAATTGGGACTTTCACGGCTTTAGAATTGTAAACTTGCAACTTAATAAATTCCTGTTTTTAAAAACTGTTCTGTTTCTGATATATCACATTCCAGCAGCTTACAAACTTAAACACATATATACAACACAAATGTTCTCATCTCAACCATTCCAAAGCATGCCTTATGTAATGGGATTAATCACAGTCACAATGTCATGCTACCCCCACCACCATCCATTCCCTGAACTTTCCTATTACCCCAAATAGAAGCCCTATACCCACTATGCATTAAATCACCATTCCCCATTCCCGCCTGCCTGTAGTAACCCGTACTATATACATTTGCATGTATAGCTATTTCATATACATGGAATCATACAATATCTCTTTGTGTATGACTTATTTCACTAACATACTGTCTTCAAGCTTCATCTATGTACTAGCATGTATCAGAACTTCATTCCTTTCTAAGGCTGAGTAATATTCCATTGTATTTATATATCACATTTTGTTTTTCCAATTATCTGCTCATGGGCATTTATTATCCCACATTTTGGCTATTGTGAATAAGGCTCCTATGAACATTAGTGTACAAACATATGTCCAAGTTCCTGCTTTCAATTTTTTTGGGTGTATACCAGGTTTAACTTTTTGAGGAACAGCAAAACTTTTTCAAAGTGGCTGAACCATTTGCCTTCTCACCAACAATGTACTAAGGTACCTAGTTCTCTGAGTTCTCATCAGCACTTGATATTTTCTTATCTTCTCATGTGCTTATTGACCATTTGTGTGCTTTTGGATAAATAAATGTTTGTTCAAGTCTTTGCCCATTTTAAAATTGGATTTGTTTCTGGCTTTTGATAATTTGGTCATGATGTGTCCTGATGTGGATCTCTGTATTTATCCTACTTTGAGATTATTAAGCTTTTTTATGTGTAGATTAACATTTTTCATAAAATTTGGTAAATTTTTGGCCATTAATATTCGACTATTTTTCTGACCATCTCTATCATCCTCTTTTTGGACTCTATTCATATGTTGGTATGCTTGATGGTGTCCCACATGTCTTGTAAACTTGGTTCATTTTTCCTTTTGTTTCTCAGACTGGATAATCTCAAATCACTTATTTTCAAGTTCTCTTGTTCTTTTGCTTGAGTACTCAAATCTCCTGTCAAGCCACTCCAGTGAATTTCTCATTTCAGTTGTACTTTCTAAATACAGAATTTCCATTGTGTTTGCATATATAATTTATAATCTCTTTGGTAAGACATTATTCTTTTTTTTTTTTTTTTTTTTTTTTTTAAAGGAAAGACAGAGAGAAGGAAGGAAGGATAGAAGGAAGGAAGGAAGGAAGAAAGGGAAACATCTTTAAACATTTTCTTGTTTTTATTGTATTCTGTTTCTCCGTTTTTGTTACATGGGCTGGGGCCGGAAATCGAACCGAGGTCCTCCGGCATAGCAGGCAAGCACTTTGCCCGCTGAGCCACCGCGGCCCGCCAAGACATTATTCTTATTAGAGTTTTTCAAGGTCTCTTTTGGACAGTTCATTCTCCAGGTTTATTTAAGGTTTTTTTGTCAGCTTGTTGTTTGCTCCAACTTTTATTGCTGCCTCAGGCAGGTGCAATGTTAATCAGTTGCCCTGATTTTTTCAGCAAATAACTCCAGGGGAAAAGGCTGTTTGCACTTCGTGAGCTCTGAGTCAGATCAAAAAGAGACAAGCCTTACAAGTGGTATCTTCCAGCAAACTACCATATAGGTCAAATAATGAAAATTTTCTGGGAATAAAGACTTGAAAGAGCTGCAACTCCTCCAGTGACTTCTGCGTTCCTGATTTCACAGTGATTGCAAGCTTTTAGTTTAAGACTACCAAAAGGAGAGGGGGATGGCAATAGAACAAGTTAATTTAACAAGTTAAAATGCCAGAAAGCTCACTATCCTTACCAATATTCAGTTGTTTTACTTGAACACATGCTACTGGATTGTTGCAAGATTTTGACTAATTTCCAGGGCTTTAAAAAATTAATTTTGGTAACTTTCATCTCTGTTCTCCTCCAATGATGTATGGAGGAGAGGATTTTTGGAGGCTATGTCATTCCCATTGATGTCACCTCTGTTGACTTTTTAACTATGTTTTTGAGTTTTTTCTTACTTTTTATACTAGCAATTACAATATGCATCTTAACTAATAGTAGGTTAACTGTTAAATACTTCAGGTTAATACTGGTAATCCCAGTGACATGTAGCAGTTTTGCTCCAACATAAACTGATTTTCTCTTCCAGCCTTTGTGCTTTAATTTATATTAAACATATCATCTACATGTTTTAAATTCATTCATAGTTGGTAGCAAAGCTGCTTTTCATTACTCAATAAAACCATTTTGCTGATCATGCTGACAGAAGATAGGAGCGCCCCCAGCAAGAAGTCGCAGACTCTTACTGTTCTTCACTAAAGTTCCAGCTGCTTTTCATGACTAAATACTTCTCCATTTGTTGTTCACCTTTGTTCAGTTTCTAGAGCCATACAACTGAGATTGATAACAAGCGTGTCACTTGTTTTCTGGGGAAAGGATTTGCTTACCTCTTTGTTTTGCTAGATACAGAAGTTCCTCTTCCTTATAAGATGTTTCAGTTTGCTAATGGTGCCGGAATGTGATATACCAGAAATGGATTGGCTTTTATAAAGGGGATTTCTTTAGTTATAAGCTACAATTCTAAGGCTGTGGAAACTTCCAAATTAAGGCAGCAACAAGAGGATAACTTCTCAGAGAAAAGGCAACGTCTGGGTCCCTCTATCACATGGGAAGGCTCCTGGCAGTGTCTGCTGGCCCTCCTGGGATGGTTTCTAAATGGCTCTCTCAGCTCCTGTGGGTCCTTCTCGCTCCTGCCTGGGTGCTTTCCTTCTGCATCTCCAAATATCTGCGACTAAGTGTCTGCTCTCTGTATCAGCTCTAAACTCTTTCTCTCTTCATAGGCTCTTTTAAAGACTCCAACAAACTGAGACCCACCTTGAATGGCTGGGGTTACATCTCCATCCAATCAAAAGGTCCCATCCACAACTGGGTGGGTTTCATCTCCATGGAAACCATCTAATCAAAAGTTTCCCCCCAAACAATAGGTCTGCCCCACAGATTACATTAGGGTCAAAAGAACAGGGCTTTTCTGGGGTACATAATAGTTTCAAATCAGCACACAAGGTATCTTATTTTTATCTTTATTAGATAATGCCAAACTGTTTTTCTAAGTGCTTTTGTCAGTTTACCATTCCCATAGCCCTTCTATATTCTTGTCAATACTTGGTTTATCAGCTTTTAAATATTATTTTAGATATTATAGTGGCTGCTTACTCATACCTCATTTTGATTTTAATGTGCATTTCCCCGTTTCCTTGATGATTAATCAAATTGAACCCCTTTTCTTATGACTGTTTTCCACTTTCATTTCCCCCTTTGCAAAGTGCCTGTAAAAGTCTTTTGCCAGTTTTGAGGTCATCTGTCTGTTTTTCATTATTTTATCGAAATTCTTTATATATGTGGATATGAGTCCATTATCAGGTTTTACGTGTGGCAAATTTTATTTCTCACTTTGTGGCTTCCTTTCTACTCATTTAACATGGTCTTTGGAGGAACAGATTTGATTTTAATGAAGTCAAATGAATTGATCCTTTCCTTTGCATTTAACGGTCATGAAGAGATTCTCCTATATTATCTTCCAAAATCTATATTGTTTGACTTTCCGCACTTAGGTGTCGATCAACCTGAAATTGGTTTTTATGTAGGGTGTGAAGTAGGAGTGATGTTCTTTCTTTTTCTACATGGATATCCAAGTAATTTAATTTATTGAAGAGATTGTTCTTTCTTTACTACTCTTCAAAGGCAATTTTTGTCATAAATCAAATTACCTTAATGCATGGATGTGTTTCTGGATCACTATTCTATTCCATTGATCTATTCATCTATATTTGTACCAATGACACACTATCTTTATTATTATAATGTTTAAATAAGTCTTGATATCCAGAACAAGTGATCCCACCTTGTTTCCTTCTTTAAGAATATCCTGGCTATTCATCTTGCTCACATCCTTATTTTAGAGTACATTTGTCAAGGTCCAAAAAGCATCGGTGATATTTTAATCATAATTGCATTGAATCTGTAGAACAGTTCGTGGAGAACTGACATCTTTCAACACTGAGCCAACTAATCAATTACATGTTATATTCTCCCACTAGTTTAGTCAGTGGCATTCCTAGCATTTTGGCACCTGGAGAGGATTTTTTTTTAACATCACCCTGTGCCATAAGGAAAAAGTAATTTTTATGAAACAAAACAAATGATGATAATGGCCAGAAAACAAATTCAGACAGTGAAAATTTTATTTTATTGAACATCTTAACTTATTAAATGTTTTATTATAACCATGCCAGTAATAATTCTTTTTAATATTATAATACACAAGAGGTCAATTATGAACAACAACACTGCAGTTTCTGTTTTCAATGTTTACTTCTCTAAATTTGTCATTGACTGTCAAAATTGATCTTCTTTGTATATTCACATTCCATAGAGTATATAGCTGGATTTTTCCATTTATATTTTCTTGTAGTTGATAGAAGAATATTTTCATTAATTTTAATTTCAATTTTTTTCTTTCATATGAAGCAGTGGATATGCAAATAGTTACGGAAATCCTTAAAAGTGTCCTGTAACTAATAAATACATTTTAATAGATCTGAACTGTCTGAAAAAGGTATAATTTAGACAATTACTGAATTGTATCACTGATATAATGCTGTATCTTCTTAATTAATTTTTTGGTTGTAAAACAATCCATAATTAAAAGAGAATGTGTCCATTTTGAGGTTATTAATAAATTTTTCTCAAATATTTTATGTAATAATGGAAATTTGCATTCTGCAAACAAAAATGTTATACCTGACAGTTTTTGCCCTTTTTCATTTGTTATAAGATTTAAACTCTAATAAACATTTCAAGAGATCTCAGAATAACAAAATTGAAATCATGTAAGTTCTATTTCTTTGTTTTACCAGCCCTATACTGTTTATCATTGTTTATTTTACATCATACTGTTATAAATGGGAATATGCAGTTTCATAGAATATACAAAGACCCCCCCAAAGGAGTTGAAATTATTTTCAATTGTTACAAATTTCTCTTGAAACTACCTTATTACTGAGATTGTTTCCTGAGTTAACTTCCATCTAGAATACAATGTTTTATGTCTTAATTTTAAAAATTAAGATATAATTTGCTTTCAGCAAAATTCATCCTTTTTATTAAAGAGGTCTGTGAGTTTTGACAAAGGCATTTCATTTTGTAATGTCACCACAGTCAAGATATGGAAGGGTTCCATCACCGTCAAAAATCCCACTTGTTAGCCAACTTTCTTTCTACCTCCCGCCCCTGGAAATCACTGAACTTTTTTCTGTCCCTATAGTTTTGCCTTTTCCAGGTGTCCTGTAAATGGAATCATACAACTTGTAGCCTTTTGAGCCTGGCTTCTTTTACTTAGCATAGTGCCTTTGAGATTTCTCCATGTTGTTGCATGTATTACTCATTAGTTCATTTCTCTATATTGTTAAGTAATAGACTATTGAGAGGATTTACCACAATTTGTTCATCTGTTTCTCAGCTGAGAGACATTTGAGTTGTTTTCACGTTTGGGCAATTATGAATATAAAGTCACTATAAAAATGTATGCATAAGTTTTTATGTGAATATATGTGTATATATATTTTTCATTTTACTTAGACAATTTTATACAATGCTATGTTTATTCCTAAGGACTTGATATCTTCTGATAAACGCATGGTAAATAATATCTTTAAAACTTTTCAGTATTCTAGTTGTTGCTGATACAGAGAAGCAGTGCTGGGTTTTGTATGCTGACATTCTATCCAGACCTCTTGCTAAACTTATTTAATTTTAATAACTTAACATACATTCATCTGGAATTTTTATATCTACATATACTGGAAAATTCCATTTTTCAAATTAATTCCATTTTTCAAACTTCTACTCGTAGTTTGCCAAGTGTTTTCTTTTTTTTTAAATTTACATTAAGAATATTGTTTTTCTTCCCCCAAATATTGCTCAGAAGTTGTAAGTGTAGACAAGGAGAACAGTGGGTTTCATTTAGACTGGGATTACTGGGCTGTTTTAATGGAAACACAATAGAACAAGAGAGCTTAGGATACTGGCAAGAGAATCACTGAGGTGGTGAAGCATGGAATTGAAACTGGATAGGGAGACAAAAGGCATGCAAAACTAAAAGAGGAAAGGACATGTATGGATAGGAGCAAAGGAGAGGGCCACTGGCTTAGAGGACCCAGTGGGGAGTGGACAAGGTGTAGTCAGAGTTAATAAATGAAACAGAACGAGCAGTTGATGGCAGTCAGGAACCAGAGCAGTTGTTTTCAATCCTGTTGTATATTAGACACACTTGGGCAACTTTAAAAATGGCCAGTGACCTGGGCTCCACCCTGGACCAGTTAAATTAGAATCCCTAAAGCTGGGAGCTACGCACAAGTATTTGGTGACCCGGTGGCTGGAGCCCCTGCCCGAGAAGGTCTGATCTTGTTTTTTTTACATGGGCAGGCACTGGGAATCGAACCCGGGTCCTCTGGCATTGCAGGCAAGCATTCCTGCCTGCTGAGGCACCATGGCCGTCCGAGGTTTGATCTTGTGATCGCAGAAGTGAGGAATGAGGAATGCAGGGCGTGTAGTGATAAGAATTCATTGCTGAAGTGAAGTGGAGAGAGACCCTGGAGTTGACTAGGAATAGGATGTTGGATGGGTCACCCCTATGGACCCTGAGCCCTCTAGGATGTGAATCCGTGAGCAGGGGAGAGGAAAATGAGAGGCGGACTCTGAAGTCTTTGATGGGTGAGGAGAAGTGACTGGAGACTGGAAGATGACAAGAGGAGTAGAAGCCTTTTCAAAAAACGGAGATAGAGAATGGCCTGGAAGTGACAGTGAGTGCAGTGGAGGACTCCTGTTCCTGAGGGGTGGAGAAAGCATTCTGGACCAGCGAAGACTGCAGGGAAAATGTGGCCTCAGAGCAGTCTAGGAACTAGTAAAGGTCAGGTGGTGTGGGAAACATTAAAAAAAAAAGTTTTGGAGGTTCGGTTTGTTAAATGGTATAAACATCTGTGATTGCGTCCCCAATCATATTTAGTTTAGCGTTAAATTTGTGACATGTCTCTGTGATGTGCAGAGACCTCCAAAGATTTTGTGTGCTCATTTCTTTCATAACTTTCTCTTACTTTTCTACCATAATTTCCCATTTGCCTTGGAATCCATTGCTTATTTTTCAATTTTATTTTTATCTGGGATTACATGTATTTTTCTCAAGTTGCCTGAAACATGTTTTTGTTAAAGCGTAGGTCATAAAATAATATATATAAAAGAATTCTTTACATTATAAAATGATTCATTACAAGCTTCCTCCAAATAATCAGTTCTGCAGTGCATTTAATATATTTTTTTCTGTTTATAGCTCACTTTCCTAGAACATTTATTATAAGGAGATACACATGTATTTTGATTCGATCTAATTTTTTCTATAAGCAATAGAAACTTTTAGAGCAAGGAAGAGGAAACACAATTTTATATAATCTTTCTTATGTTAAATGAATAATGTATAGGTTAGAGAACATATCACTAGAACAATTTACTTCCCCTTCATTTCTGACCAGTTAGTCTGGTGAGTCTTATGTGAACTTTGTGAAACTGGTACAGAAGGTCTCAACCTCAAACAATGGAGATGGCATTTTTAGCACCCTAGCATAAAGAGCTGTGACGGACTATAGAAAAGCTTAGTAAATTTAGGGACTATGCTTTGGTTTTCTTTTTTTTTAAATATTTTTGTGACACATCTTTAGAAACATGCAGCCCATATATGGTGTACAATTAATGGCTCACAATATCATCATATAGTTGTGTATTCATCACCATGAACATCTTTAGAACAGTTGAATCACTTCAGAAAAGAAATAAGAAGAAAAAACACATACATCCCATACCCTTTACCCTCCCTCTCATTTATCACCGGTATTTTAATCTACCCAATTTATTTTACCCCTCATCCTCCTATTATTTACTTATTTTACCCATATTTTTTTACTCATTGGTCCATACCCTGGTAAAGGGAGCATCAGACACAAGGTTTCACGATCACACAGTCACATTGTAAAAGCTATATCGTTACACAGTCATCTTCAAGAATCAAGGCTACTGGAAAACAGCTCAGCAGTTTCAGATACTTCGCTCTAGCCACTCCAATACACCATAAACTAAAAAAGGATATCTATTTAATGCATAAGATAAAGGATATCTATTTAATGTCCAGGATAACCCCTTAACTCTGTCTGAAATCTCTCAGCCACTAAAACTTCGTCTCCTTTCTCTCTTACCCCTTTAGATCAAGAAGGGTTTCTCAATCTCATGATGCCAGGTCCTGGCTCATCCTTGGAGTTCTGTCCCATGTTGCCTGGGAGATTTACATCCCTGGGAGTCATGTCCCACATAGGGGGTAGGGGAGGGCAGTGAGTTCACCCGTTGAGTTGGCTTAGAGAGAGACACCACATCTGAGCAACAAATGATGTCTTCTGGGAGTGACTCTTAGGCATAATTACAAGGACTCTTAGCTTCTCCTTTGCAGGAATAAGTTTCGTAGGGGCAAAGCCTAAGATCAAGTGTTCAGCCTATTGAATTGGTTGTCCCCACTGCTTGTGAGAATATCAGAAATTCTCCAAATGGAGAAGTTGAATATTCCCTCCTTTTCCCCCAGTCCCCCAAGGGGACATTGCAAATAGTTTTTTATTCACTGCCCAAATTACTCTGGAATGTATCTGGGCATCACACAAACCCAAACCAATAAGAGCTCACTCTCTATTCAAGATTCCACATAATTATAGTGTTCAACTAAACTGACCATAGAAGTTAAATTAGGTAATGTGCTACCCAAAATATAAATTTCGCACCAAATAAACATCTCTCCCTTTGGTCTCACACAGAAGTTGAAGTTTTAAAATATGGATGATATCATCCTTTCCCTGTATTCTGATTTACATTAGTGCTATCCAGATCAGCTTCATTCATATTCTTAGTCGAAGAATGATCCCTCTTTCAACTTTTTAAACAGTTCCTGTATGAAGTAATGCTGACTTTCATAGGTTCAGAGCTCTAACTCTGAGTCTCAGGTGTCACATAAATACCCAAAGTTTCTGGGAATGACCAGGTTATATACAAACAGCTCAATATCTCAGAATTTAGAAATAACAGTTACAGCTCAGGAATATATGCGACTGCTGTAAGAGTTTACAATCTAGGGCCCTTTACAATAGGCCCCAACCTGGTAATCCATGCTCTTGACTTCAGTTCACAGAGTTCGTTTATTATTGTTAGTTCACATGAGTTGAGGCGTGATAATATTTGTCTTTTTGTTTCTGACATCTCATTCAACATACAATCCTTGAGGTTCATTTGCCTTGTTGCATGCCCCACAACTTCATTCCTTCTTGCAGCAGCTCAGTAGTCTGTTGTATGTAAACACCACAGTTCTCCCTTCCATTCTTCAGTCGTTATACCCTTAGACCACCTCCATCAATTGTGAATTGTGAACACTGCCACCATAAACAACAGTGTGCAAATGTCCATTCATGTCCCTACACTCAGTTTCTCCAGGTATATACTGAGCAATGGGGTTACAGGATCATATGGCAACCCCACACTTAGCCTCCTGTGGAAGAGGAGGCTATGTTTTTTATCTTGATCAGAGATTGGAGGCAGTTTCAATGCCTGAAGAAGTGTGGCGTGGGCTATCAAATAATTCTCATTGTCATCTGCATGCAGTTAAATGCTCAGAGAGAATGGAATATGGCTATTAAGCTCTGAGCTCTGAATTGGTAAACTGAATTTGCATCCCTCAAACCTGGTTCAGCCAAATTACCCTATCTTTGTTAGTCTCTCTTTTCTCACTTTTGAAAAGAAGACAGCAGTCGCATCTATCTCATAGCAACAGGGTGAGAATTAAATAAGATAATACATTTAAACTACTAATCATAGTGTCTGGTACATATTGTAAACTGTATATAGATGTTAATTTGAAAAACAATGAAATGATTTCTTTTTTATCTCGTTTGCCATAAAGTATGATTCTGATTGTTGCAATGTTGCAATATTGTATCTCTCTCAAAAAACCAACTCCTTGAGAATAGAGATCCTGTCTGTTCTGTCCCACATTGCCAAATACAGTTGATTCTCAAAAGTACTGATGTATTAATTTGTTTCTCTGGATCTATATTTTAACAAATGTCACTGGCACGTTTGAGTCAACGTGCTGAAATAAATTCACCAGGAAACTGCCACTGATGTGAAATCTACTGTCTGATTTCATAGATGCATCTGCCCTTAAATGTTTCCCAGTTGCCTTCTTTAGTTCACAGATTATTTACTACTTTCATGATGCCTAGAGGATATGGGTATTTTGGATGTTAATAGTGTTTTTTCAAATCCAATTTTTTTTTTAGTTGTCTAGTATTTGGTGAAGCAGAATATGTCTAAGTAATTTTTTCCAGGAATACTTTCTCTTGCTCTTCTTATGCCTTTGGGAATTGATGGTGGTATCTGGCTGATGGAAATGCGAGGCTTTTATTCTCCTTTCTTAATAGAATGCTCCCCTGGGAAACTTTCTAATTTTCAGGACTTGCTTCCTGAAATCAGGAAGCATCATCAACAAATGTTATCCTTCATCAACAAATGTTATCTCCAAATCCCAAAAGCAAACTCATGAGAAATGGAGCAAAATTCTCAGAGTGGGCTCCAAATCTGTGAGTAGGATTACTCACAGGCGTGTGAATGAACACACACACACACACACTCGTTCACACCCACCCAATCTGTGGCTTTTGATTTTGACCCACCTTAATACCTATCAGTCCAAACTAGCTGGAAAGTTCTATTTATAAGAAACGCAACAGCTGGTGTGTGCAGAGCTCATTCTCAGGCTCAGAACCAAAGGTGAGCACAGAATTTGACTAATGAAGAACACAGCTTTCTGAAAATCTTCCTCTCTGTTTAAAAAATAGGTGGAGAAAATGCAGTGAATATTCTTTTTAAGATGAAAACCTCCATTGTTAAGAAGCCAGCTCAAATATTGGGGTTTTCCATCTCAAATTTTTCCAGGGCTTTAGCTGCCTTTAATAATGCTCAACACCCCAGAATTTAACTGAATTCTGAATCTTAGTGAAACGTTTTGGCTGTGGGTTTGATTCATAGCATCCTGTTTTGTTGCTAACTCTGGTCTCTTATTAGTCTTTTAAAAGTCATATTTCATGCTGTTGGTTTTATCTAAAGATTTCATAGATCAGTGAATTTACTCACGCTGTCTTTTCAAACCTATTTTTTAAATTGGAAAAGTGATACGTAAATATGGTGAGGCAAAAAAACACTATGAAAGAATCTAAGAGAAAAAACAGAAACAAGCCTTTCTTCGACCCAGACTTTCAATCCTGCAAAGCTTCCTCCCCAGCCAGAGCCATTGTTACCAGTTTGCCGTGCATCTTTCTAGAATTTTCCATATGTAACCATATGTATGTATATTCATTCTATGCATAGTGATTTGTGGCTTGTTTTTTTCCACTTAATGTCTCTTCCCATATCAGCTCGTATAGATCCACCCTGCTCTTTTTCAAGGCTGTTGGTTCTGTCTTTTACATGTTCATTTAATTTTTAAGAACAAAAAGAAATTTATTTTCCTTTTCTCTTCCTGTTCTGGCGAGCCACAGACTCCCACACCTGAGACAGGAGTTGTGTGGTCTAATTACAGTGGCCTTGGGAACCTCTCCCAGTAACACAACATTTTTCCTTCCTGGCATTGCCAAGGCCTGTAATTCTGTAATTAGGCCTTCATCCTTTGATTTGAGCTTTGCTTAGCTACTCCAGTGTAAATATTCCTGAGAATCTGGTGTTATTTTTATTTCTCTCTCGGCTCTATGAATTTCTCAGATCCTTTTTGGGGAATAGATTTAACTGAGATAGAAAGAAATCCAAATGTGGGAAACCACAGTAGGGAAGGCTCACACTCTACAATGACTCCTTCATTCCCCCTCTTTCACCGTCCTGGCAATTCTGCTGATAATTGCCTGCAGGACACCCAGGCAATGGACCACATCTGTAACCCTTCTAATCTGCTGCATCCTTACCAACCATTACAGGCCCTGTAACGTTTGCTGCCTCCACATCCCTTTTCTCCTTCAAACCACACTTGTGCAGTCTCAGCATCCCCTAAATTGCAAAGGTCCTTCCTGGAGTTACTTTCTTTATGGTAGTCTGGTGTACAAATAAATGCCTCTTCCTTGGTGTCATTCCTGTTGATGAAACCATATCTGTTTCTTACATTGACCATTTAACTGTTTCCCTAAACCTTGCAACGATCCCGCGAGGTCTTTTGCGCTGTCAGTGGTGCAAGGCTTGGTGTGGGCGGCGCTGAGGCCTCGTGGTTCCTGGTTGTAGGGTTGAATACGGCACATTGTTCTCCCCTGGCTGCTTAGAACAACACTAGGATTCCTAGTGTTTCCTGCTAGCGTGCAGGCTGCATTCCACCGGAATCGGCCCCTGCTGGGCGTCCTCGCGGCGCTGCAGACGACCGAGGTGGTGGAAAGAACAGGGCACCACCGCTGCTCATTCCGGGCATTCAGGACCGAGTGTGGGCTTGGGGACCCCGACAGCACTCTTTCCAGAGCACGTGTTGTCTTCTATGACTGTCTGCTTTTATGCCACGGACGGTGACCCTGTTGAACTTATATTTACACTTTCCGGGTGAGAGGGTCGGGCTGCTTTGGCTGCCAAGTGTGAAGGAAGGTCGCTCCGCAAACGTCGAGCACAGATTTTCAGATGCTGGAAGACTGATCTCGGAGCAATCTTGAACTTCCCAGGGGCTTTTGTGCGTGAGGAGAAATTCTCAATACAGTTTCTACTGTGTAATGTCCGATTTATTTATCGTCAAAGAATCAGCATTCGTGTAAATATTCAGACACTGAGTAGACAATGTTTAATATAAAGAAACATGAATTTAACAAATTTGTTTCCCACAAATTTAAATACTAGTTGCAAATTTAATTTGGGTGCTTACAAATCTATCAGATACTCATGGTTGTTTTAAATGACTTAAAAAAGAGACGAAATAGCCAAGCAATAGTTCAATGATTACAAAGCTAATTGGTACTTTATTTAAAAATGGCTATCAATGTGCTAATAGCATGGATTTGAATTTGTTACTTCATTGTCTGTATTTATACTCTTTTTCTTTTTCTGGTCACTCATATCCTTACCGTTTTTGCCTCATTACTCACTTACCCAGGCTCATAACAATTCAATGCTTTCATGGGTATAAGAATATAGTGGTCCTTCCTGAAGTAAGGAAGAAATAGTATATGTTTGTTTTTCATCATTCCATCTCATTCTGAATAATACCAATCAAATTATTGAACATAAAATAGTAGTTCACATTTTATATCATGACAATTAGAAACTCAAGTCACTCAACAAAAAATAGTTACATGTCTTGCTTTCATGGAAATCATATTTTGAGGGATATTTTCAGTGCTTACTAGACCCAATATTTTGCTTTCTGTAGTAATGATTTCCCTATTTGATATTCTTTCTTATGACCTTGTAGATCTTAGGTCATTTTTAAAAATAAATTTTAATGTTGAGAAGTTTTGTTTTCCATTGGTGACTTCAATCGGCTAAAATAAATAGGCCCTGATAGCTATAAAGCTTTTGTAAATGTATCCAGATGCCTATTGCTGGGAATAAATCATAGTACTTCACTAGGAGTCATACTAGATTTAAAAAATCTTCTCCAGGCTTTTAGTTCAGACGACATGCATTGATGCCCCATCAATAGCCTACTCACCATATTTATCGGTGATCAATTTTAATGGTAAATTTTTATGTAGTTGTATCATCCACTTTCATTGTTATCCTTTGTATTGTATAAGTCATTTAAAGCACTGAAAAGGCTACAACATTCTTTTGGTTTTATAAACCTTTCTTTGAAATATGATATTTTGTTTCCAAAAGAAATCAATTTTTTTTTTACTTTTTTAGTTTGAAATTTCAAAAATATAGAAAAGTTGAAGGAGTGGTACAATGAACATCACGCATCTTCTTATCCAGATTCACTAGTTGTTAACCATCTTGCCACATTTGCTTCTCCCCAGCTTTCCACACATATTTTGTGGCTGAATCCTTTGAAAGTTGCAAATGTCAGGACATTCCCCCTGAGCACTTCAGCATGTTTATGCCAAGGGCAACATTTTCCTTGATGTGCTAAATGCCATTATCACAACTAAAACTCATTAATTCAATATACTCTCATGTACCGTCCACAGTCAAAATTCCCTAACTACGTCCAAATTGTCCTTTATAGATTTTCCCCCCAGATTTCAATCATGTAGCATTCATTGTGTTTGGTTATTATGTTTCTTCATTTTCCTTTATTCTAGAACCATCCCCACCTCTTCTTGTTATTCATGATTCTGACACTTTTGATGAGTTGTTTTGCAAAGTACGCCACCATCTGTATTTATCTGATGGTTTCCTCCGGATTACATTCAGGTAAAATGTTTTGGTGTAAAAATACCAGAGAGGTGGTGGGTAGCATCCCCCTGTGTTACATCAGGAAACTCACAATGTCAGCTTCTCCCTTGTTGGTGATGCTAAGTTTGATCAAAGAATCAATTTTGTAAATCACTTTGGATCTTAGATAGGCAGATAGATCATGAGATTTTTCTATGAATTGAGTCTCCTTTTTCCCCTAGTACTTTCTATATTAGAGAAGTTGGAGGTAATGTCAAGAGACTGTGATTCTTTGAGTGTCATCACAAGTGGAAGTAAGGGAATAAGTCATGAGGCTATCTTGGGGGAAGGGTATTACAGGCAGTGCAAAGGTCCTGAGGTAGGAACATGGTTGACATGCTTGAGGAGCAGCAAGGAGGTCTAGGCTGAGCAGCCAGCACAGGAAGAAGGCAGAGAATGAGATCAAAGAGGAGGCTGGGAGTAGATCATAAAGGCCAGGTACCATTAAATATGATGGGAAGCCACTGAAAGTTTCAGAGTGAGAGGGTGACATGATCTGACCTTTATTTTTCTTGTCAGAATTTTTTTACACATACTGAAAATGGTCGTTCAGACCTGAACTGATTTTTGTCATGTATCCTTCTTGTGCATACATAAGTAGGAAAAGTTAAGTGAAAGACTCTGTTAAAGGTATTTCTAAGGCAACAAACCTATGTCACAACCGCCACATAGTTGATTGCAATTTTAAGGCCATCCTGATTTCAGGGATATTATAATGTGAAATTATACAATAGTCATTACTTATGCACCCAGTACCTTGTTTAAGAGTTAGAATTCCCACCTCTGTTGAAGCCCCCCTTTTTTTGGCTCCATGATCCTGTCTCCCTCCTTTCTGCCTCACAGACATTCACGCTTCTTACTTTTGCGTCTACCAGTCACTTGCTTCTCTACTGTTATACCACACATGTACCCTCAACAATCCACTGTTTTGTCTTATTGAAAATGTTCTATGCATTTTCTTCTGCAACTTGCTTTATTTACTCAAGATTATGTGAGGTGCAGCCATGATACTTGTGCAGCTGCTTTTCATTTTCACTATTGTCTTGTATCCCACTGTGTGCATATACCACACCTTATAAGTTCTATTTGTGGGTACTTAAACTGTTTCCAGGGTTTGCTGTTATAAATGACTTGGCTTGGAACATTCTTAAGGTTGTCTCCTGGAATGCATGTGGGAGTTTCTCCAGAGTACATGCCGAGGAACAGAATGGCTAAATCTATTCTAGATGATGAACTGTCTTATTCTTTTTGCCAACTAAGTCAAATATATCCCTCCTCCCTCCTGAATATTAGACACCAGTGGTTGGTTGATAATATATTTTGAAAAGAGATCAAACTGTATTTGCTGGTACACTGCATGGTAGCATGGGGGAAGTGCAAAAGTAAAGATGGGTCGAAATTTGGCTTGAGCAACTGCGTGAATGGTGTTGTTTACTGAGATGGGGCAAATTGGGGAAGGTTGGGGTTGGATGATGGAACCAAGAACTCAGCTTTGGACAGGTTAAATTTGAGATGCTTGTTAGTCATCCAAGGAGAGATTTAGTCAGCCTTAACAGCCTGGAGTTCAAGTGAGATTGTGCAGTGAAGCTATAAATATAGGGGGTCATTGGTGTATAAGTGGTGTTGACAATGATGGGAGGGGATATGGTCACTTAGGGAATCTGTGTAGAAAGAGAAGCGGTCTGAGGAGTGACCCCTGGGGTACCTATTATCCTGAAGAGGCAGGAGATGGAAAGACTCAGCCAAAGAGGTTGAGAAGGAGTAACCACTGAGATAAAAGACAAACAGAAGAGATGGTTCCCTGAAAGCAAAGAAGTGTTTCACAGGTGGTGAAGCCATCAACTGTGTGAAGTGCTGCAGAAAAGAAGGATAAAAACTGAAGGTGTCATTAGAATCAGAAATATGAAGATCTTTGTGATTGATGAGAACTTTTGCTAGTAAGCAGATGCTTGATAGGAGTTAGAGAGAATGGGAGGAGAGAATGGAGAAGGAGGAAATTTAGATAACAATCTGGAGTTTTTCTGTGAAGGAGAGCTGAGAAATGAGCTGAGAGTTGGAGTCAGGGGTCTGGGGAGTGTCTTATTTTTTTCACATGGGCAGGCTCCAGGAATTGAACCCGGGTCTCTGGCATGGCAGGCGAGAACTCTACCTGCTGAGCCACTGTAATACGTACTTTGAACACCTTTTAAATTAAATTTTATTTTAAACACCTTTATTGAGATATATTATACACAAGTTAAATTTCAACCATTTTAAATGTACAGTGAAATGACTTTTTGGTAAATTTGCAAAGTTGTACAACCATCACCATAAACCAGTTTTAGGAAATTTCTAGCATTCTAGTAAGTTCCTTCTTGCCTGTTCACAGTTAACTTGGTCCCTAGCTCTAGCCTCAGCAACCATTAATCTACTTTTGTTTTTATTTTAAATATGGGCAGGCACCTAATCTATTTTTTTTGTCTGTATAGATTTGCCTTTTCTGAGCAATTCATATAAATGAAATCGTACATATATCATCTTTTGTGTTTGGCTTCTTTCATCTAGCATGAAATTCATTCATGTTATAGCATGTATCAATATTCTGTTCCTTTTAATTGCTGGGCAGCATTCCATTGTAAATATTGTAATGTTGTAAGTATTTTACTGATATACCACATTTTGTGTATCCATTCTCCAAGTTGGTGAACATCTAGCTTGTGAGAGATGATCATATTTGTGTTCTAGATGAGAATGCTCTAGTTAGTGCAGGGTGTCTCAACCTCAGTATTTGTGATTGTTTGAAGCCATAGATCATGAAAAAATCATATTCTTTTAATCGATTCCTGTGGGTGTGATTGTTTGATGAGCTTATTTCACTTGAGATGTGGCCCACCTCATTCAAGGAGGGTGTTAACCCTCTTATTGGAGTCCCTTTTAAGAGGATAAAACACAGAGAAAGGCCCCCACAGAAGCTAAGAAAGACAGAAGCTAAAAGAGAGAAACATGCAGAAGCTCAGCAAGGAAACCACTGAAGTCAGAAGCTAGAAGCAATGAAACCTGGCAGAGAAGGAGCAGCAGATATCACCATGTTCTCTGACAGAACAGCCCAAGCTTGCTGGTAGCCAATCTTCAGAGACCAGATATCATCCTATGGATGCCTTAATTTGGATATTTTTTCACAACCTCAGAATGGTAAATCTATCAGTTAATAAATCCCCACTGTAAAGCCAACCCATTTCTGGTATATTCCATTTTGTCAGCTCTAGCAAACCCAAACAATATTATTGGCATTTGGAGTTGAATAATTCCAAGGCTGTCTTGTGCATTTTAGAATGTTTCACAGCATCTCTGATTTCTACCCACTAGCTTCCAGGAGTACCCTTTAGCTGTGACAATCAAAAACGTTTCCAGACATTCTTATATATCTTCTAAGGGGTAAAATTGCCCCCAGTTGAATGCCACCAAACTAGTAGGAAGTAGAAGTTGCTGATGCAGGAGAGAAGGGAGATAATTGCAGTAGCAGCCCTAGATAATTACAAGGGTCCAGTGTTGTGACTGGCCTTAAATGGGAGCAGTGTGGATTAATCCATTGAGATCGAAGAGAAGGGCCCAGAGTAGGTCAGGTGGTAGATTTGCTGGTAGGAGACATGCTAAAGTTCTTCATACACTTCTGTTTCTCAGTGAAATCTGCCATCAGGGACTCAGGGTAATGTAGCACATTCATGGCTACAGGAGATCCATGTTTATTGAGGACTTTCCCAGAGAAGAGGGGATTGTTATTTCCTGGGGAGCTGGTACCTGCCTTCCATCTTTGAACGTGCAGCACATTATTTAACTCACTTATTATAATTCAGCACGTTAGAGTTCTTGATGTATGTTCTCTACCAGATTGTAAGTTATTTGAAGTTGGAACTGTCTTGTGCATATTTGTATCTCCTACAACAAATAACTTTGTGTCTTGTCTACAGTAGGTACTCAATAATGTAGAATTAAAAGGGATTTTCATAAAAACTATATGATCTTTACTTTGTAAAGAATATGCCTCTTAAAATTAACAACTCTTTCAAGACTTGTTGGTGTGATTAGTATGGAAAAGAAGTAGATGCAATATTACTCCAATCTGGGGAAAGCTTTCAGTCCTTTCCAGAAAAGATCTTCTCAATAATATTAGGTGTGATAAATCATTACTTCTCAAACTTTAATGTCCATATGAATCAGATGGTGACATTGTTAAAATGCAGATTATGATTTGTAGTTCTGGGGTGGGGTCTGAGTTGGTGAATTTCTGACAAGCTCTGGGTGATGCTGGTACTCTGGACCACAGTTTGCGTAGCAAAGGTCTAGGCCCACAAAAGATTGGACTGCATAAGGGATTGGAAGGGCTTCACTGCTGAAGGTGGGAGGGAGCTCTGGGAGAGGCAGTGATAGAAGAGAGATCATCCTTCACTGGAGTCACGTGACCTCACCAAGCTGGGGTGGGGACATTAGGAATGAACATTTTGCTATGGGTTCAGAATTCAAAATAACTTAGAGGCATGGAGAAAAATCAACAAAAGTAAAGTTCAGAAGAGACAACTACAGGGCACTGTGCAGAGAAAAAAACTCAACCTTTCAAATTTATGATGAACAATGATAAGGTAGAAACATGTAAAGCTGAAAAATATCTAAAAATTGTGTGGGCCCTGGACTGAGCATGAGTAAGCAGTGAAGTCCTGGTTTGGAAATCAAGCAGACAAGTACCCTACACAATTAGAAACCTTGAAGCAACCCCATTATAGTTAGCACTGCTTGGAACCTTGTTAGAATTTTGCATCTAATTTGGAGTTATACAAATCAAGAAAGATAGGCAGAGCACAAAGAAGGTTCAGGGGACACCCTCAAAACCGATTAAAATGTTGGGAAAGATGACCAAATAGTTAGAAAAGAAGGTTGCATGATGATGTAGCAATAGTTTCATCCACAAAGGAACGTGTTTTGCAAGGGGTGGTGAGTAGTTCTTCCATATTTCTGTTGAGCACCAGCTAAGACAAGATGTGTTTAAGTCACTAGATGTTTGTTTGATATTTGGTTAGATGTGAATCAGTCCCTGACATGGACGTGTGCTAATTAGAATGTATTATCAAGGGAAGGTGTTGCAACTTTTCCTTCTAGAAGGCTTTTCCTATTAGTTAAATGGAGCCCAAGTTGAAGCCAGAGAGATGGCATGGATAAAATCCTAAGTCGTATCCACCAGTGGCACTCTGAGCCTCAAAGGCCCAAGAAAGTCGACAGAGTCAGTGTGGTAGTTTGGAGGCTGCATGTACCCCAGAAAGGATCATGTTTTTTAAATCCATTTCCTATGGGTGCAGACCTATTGTGGGTGGGACTTTTTGATTAGGTTATTTCAATTGCGATGTGACCCACTTCATTCAAGGCGAGTCTTAATCCTCTTACCAGAGTCCTTTGTGAGAAGAAAAAGGACACACAGAAAACCCAGAGAAGTTTAGGAAAAAAAGCCTTGAAGAAGCTAAGATAAGACCCACAGGAAACAGAGGGAAAGTCACTGAAGCCAAAAGCTGAAAGCCACAAAACCCAGGAGAGAAGAACCAGCAGATGACGGCTACGTACCTTTCCATGTGACGAGGTGCCCCAGATACCAGTAGCTGCCTTCAGGGTCCGGATATCATCCTGTTGATGCTTTGAGTCAGACAACTTCATGGCCTAAGAATTGTAAATTATAAGTTAATAAATCGTCATTGTAAAAGCCAACCCATTTCTGGTGCATTGCATTCCAGCAGTTTTACCAAACCAAAACAGTTAAGATGGGTTACTTTCCTTCTCAGCATGTCCCAGGGATCCTTAAGAGTCCCAGTGCCAAGGAATGACACACTGTTGTCATTCCTGAGAGTGGCAATGAACACCCCGACTGAGACAAGGATGGATGAAGTGCATGTGACACAGTCCAGGGAGATTCCAACTGTCTCAATCCTTTTCTTTCTGGTTCCTTGGAACCAACCAACAACACAGATGGTCTAGAAAACTGAGGTCAAATCAAAACCCCATGGCAGAATCACACAGAGCAGGGGTAGCAATTCATATGCCTATAAGGGCCAGCAGCTCCTATAAATGGTGAAATGATCAGTGGATGAAGAACAGGGTGAGTTGGGGACTGGAGAGCCCATTCTCCACCTGGAGGAGACAGCAGCTGCTCAGATCCCACTGGCTGTGCCATTCAAGAAGCAAGGCTTTTCACAGTTAGGTCTCCTGCATTTCAAGAGAAGTCAGAAATTTGGATTTTTAATATGTATCTTCCAATTTTAAAAAGTATTGGCAAATAATTAAATTTTTGGAAAGCTCTGTGCAGATCAATACCAGCAGGCCAAGCAAACACACATGCAACACCTCTGGATTCAGCCTGCAGGTGACACATCTGACCCATCCGATATAAACCAGAACTCATCTGTGATTTGTGAGAGAACTCAGTGGAGTTCTCACTACAGGAATGAGACCAGTCATGGTTGCAAGGTATAGCCTGGCCCCCAGGGCCAGTTTTACAGAAGATTATACTGCATGACTTCTATTAACTGGTTGATGTGCATAGACTGGGTTTTTCCCTGCGAATTAACTGGATAAGTTTTTATCCCAAAATACAGCCTCCAAGATGTCACTTGTGTCCCCCAAAAAGACATGCTCAAGTTCTAACCCTCAGTCCTGTGAATGTGTGGGAAATAGGATCGTTGAAGCTGTTGTTAATCAAGATGAGGACAAAATGAATTAGGGTAGGCCCTAATGCAGTATGACTGGACTCCTTATAAGGAGAGGAAATTTGGACTCAGAGACAGAAAGAAGATGGTCATGTGAAAGAAGCAGAGATTGAGTTATTTACAAGCCGAGGAACTTCATGACTTGCCGGCAAACCACTGCCAGAACTCTGCAGACTACAAAGGAAGCCTGGCCCTGCCAGTAACTTGATTTGGACTCCTAGCCTCCAGAACTATGAGACAATAAATTCCTATTGTTTAAGCCAACTAGCCTTTGGTACTTTGTCACAGCAACCCCAAGAAACTAAGATAACCACCCAACCACTGCTTCCCACAAACAAGGAACAAAACAATGCCCAATAATCAGAGAAGCCCGTGCTTCTAGATGTCAAGGTCCACTCTCCCTCTGGGCTGGTTCAGTTTCATGGTGGCATGCCCAGGCTCTTTCCTGAAGGCCTGTGAAATGCTTGAGTTGAAAAAGCTCCACCTTGTCAGGAGTAGGCATTCTGACTGGCCAAAACTGGGACACACTAGCCACTTCCAACTTAACCACCTTCCATGAAACATCTGCCAGCTTCTCCTAGGGAAAGCATATTGGTAGCTGTCCCAGCTCTGTTCACTGAAGGCTTTGGAGAAGTGGGAGACTGGAGTGAGCTAACCCAGTCTTCTCAGGGCTTTTGTATACAATGGTGATAGATTTTCTTTTCTTTTCTGCTTCTTTTTTTTTTGTGTGCTATATGGCAGGGTCACATTTCATTCTTTTTCCATGTGAATATCTCATTATTGCAGCACCATTTCTTGAAATTTTTTCTTGTTTGTTTGTTTTTGTTGATTGCTTTGTCTGTTTGGGAAGTGCCTAGGCCAAGAATTGAACCGGGGTCTCCTGCACGGCAGGCAAAAATTCTACCACTGAACTACCCTTGCACCCCCAGATTTTCTTTTCTTTTTAAAACAAGTTGCCATTAAATAATTATAAGCTTTTACCAATAATAAGTTATTGAGACTTTCTATGTGCCAAACAGTGTGCTGGGGTGTTGGGAACCTAAAGTCACAGGAATTCTGTGTTTCCTGATCATTTGCTCTGTGAAGAAACCTGCATGAATGACACGGCCATTTCTATTCTACTGGAACCTTTACTGTTGGATTTCCCCACAATGGAGAATTTGAAGTGTTTTATTTTTGTTTGTTTTCTTTTCAATGTATTTTGCTTATTTTCTTTTCAATGTATTCTGTGAGATAAAAAATATTTAAACATCTAGACTTTGAACTGATGTTCTAGATATTAGGGACTTTGTCCTCAAAAGCTGAGAATAATAATAATAGTTTCTATTTTGTTGAGGGTTTCTCTTGTGCCAGACCCTGTACACACATTGTTTTTATAAATCCTCATAACAATCCTTTTGAAATAATCAACATTATTTTCATTTTATAGATGAATAACTGAGGCTGCAAACTGTTAGGGACATGCCCAAGATCATAAAACTAGTAAGTGTAGGGCGGGATATTTTCCCATCAAAGCTTATGAAGTCACTAGTCTGATTCCTTCAGATTTAATGTGAGAAATGAGATTTATACATAAGTGACATTGCGCCAATCAGAAGCAACCTCTTGCTCCCAGAGCCACATTAAAAAAAATAGTCAGTAGATCTTTGTCCTCTGAGCAGGAACTTGGCTCCTGAAAACACATCTGTGCTGGTTTGAAATGATGTACGGACCCTAGAAAAGCCATGTTTTAATCAAAATCCCATTTTGTAAAGGCAGAATAATCCCTATTCAATACTTTATGTTTGAAACTGTAATCAGATCATCTCCCTGGAGATATGATTTAGTCAAGAGTGGTTGTTAAGCTGGATTAGGTGATGAGGTGTCTCCACCCATTTGAGTGGGTCTTGATTAATTTACTGGAGTCTTATGAAAGAAGAAACATTTTGGAGAATGAAAGAGATTTGGAGAGAGCAGAGAATGCTGCAGCACCATGAAGCAGAGAGTCCATGAGCCAGCGACCTTTGGAGATGAAGAAGGAAAGCTCCTTCCGGGGAGCTTCATGAAACCAGAAGCCAGGAGAGAAAGTTAACACATGACGCTGTGTTCACCATGTGCCCTTTCAGCTGAGAGAGAAGCCCTGACTGTGTTTGCCATGTGCCTTCTCACTTGAGAGAGAAACCCTGAACTTCATCAGCCTTCTTGAACCAAGGTATCTTTCCCTGGATGCCTTAGATTGGACATTTCTATAGACTTGTTTTAATTGGGACATTTTCTCAGCCTTAGAAATGTAAACTAACAACTTACTAAAGTCCCCTTTTTAAAAGCCATTCCATTTCTGGTATATTGTATTCTGGCAGCCAGCAAACTAGAACAACCTCCAAGTACTTGGTGTGAAACCTTGTGAACAGGTTGGTTCATTCAACTTATGATTTGTGAGATGGTTAAGGTCATGTGTCAACTTGTCTAGGTCATGGTGTCTAGTTGTTTTGGTCAAGCAAACACTGGCCTGATTGTGACTGTAAGGATATTTCATGGACTTAAATCATTAGTCAGTTGACTTCATCTATGGCTGATTCCACCTATGACCAACTGAAGAGATTGCCTTCCGCAAAGAAAGAAGTTTCATCTAATTAGCTGAAGGCCTTAAAGGGAGAACAGAGGATTTCTTCAGTCAGAGGGAAGAATGTCCATCTCTACTGGAGCCAGCCAGCTTCTTCTGGGGAATTCACTGAATCAAATATCTAAGAATAAATCTAAACAAGGATATAAGGACCTGTACATAGAAACCTATGAAACACTGCTAAAAGAAATAAAAGAAGACCTAAATAAATGAAAGGACGGTCTGTGTTCATGGGTTGGAAGACTAAATATTGATAAGACATCAATTCTAGTCAAATCAATTGGCAAATTCAACACAATTCCAATCAAAATCCCAACAGCCTTCTCTGTAGTAATGGAAAACTCAAAGATCAAATGTATGTGGAAGGGTAAGAGGCCTTGAATAGCCAAAGCCATCTTCAAAAAGAAGGACAAAGTTAGAGGGCTCACACTTCCCCATCTTAAAACTTATCACAAGCAACAGTAATAAAAACAGCATAGTCCTAGCACAAGGACGAACATACAAACCAATGGAGCTGAATTGAGAGTTCAGAAATCAACCCTCACAAGTTTGGCCAAGTGATTTTTGACAAGGTCCCCACATCCATTCAATTGGGAAAGAAGAATCTCTTCAATAAATGATGCTGGGAAAACTGGATCTGCATTTGAAATAGAATGAAGGTGGACCCCTACCTCTCACCATATACAAAAATCAACTCAAAATGGATCAAAGACCTAAATACAAGAACCAGAGCTCTAAAACTTCTAGAAGAAAACAAAGGGAAGCAACTTCAGGACCTTGTGTTAGGCAAAGGTTTCTTAGACTTTACTTTCAAAGCACAAACAACAACAAAAAAAAATAGATAACTGGGAGCTCATCAAAATGAAAAAGCTTTCACACATCAAAAGCCTTAATCATGAATGCAAAAAGACAACCTACACAATGGAAGAAAATACAGCCATACATTGAACATATTGTGGGTTCCGTTCCAGACCACCACAAAAAGTAAGTATTGCAATAAAGTGAGTCACACAAATGCTTTGGTGTCCTAATGCATGTAGAAGCTGTGTTTACACTGTGCTGTAGTCTATTAAGTATATATCATTATGTCAAAAAACCCAATATATATTCCTTAATTAAAATGTGACACAGAGACATGAAGTGAGTACATGCTAATATTTATGACAACACAGGTGGACCTTGAAGGCATCCTGTTGAGTGAAATAAGTCAGACACAAAAAGACAAATATTTTATAAGTTCACTGATATGAAATAATTAGAATAAACAAACTCATAGAGTCAGAAACTAGAATATATGTTACCAGGGGATGGAGTGGAGTAGAGAATGGGAGCTAATACTTAAATTGTGCAGAGTTTCTATATAGTTGGTCATTGATGGTGGGACTGGCAGCATAACAGTGCGAATGTAATTAACACTGCTGAATTATATATTTGAATGTGGTTAAAAAGGGAGAAATTTTAGATTGTATAAATGTTACTAGAATAAAAACTTCAAAAGCAACCAGCAACATAGGGCTGTACAACACAAACAGTGAAACCTAATGTATACCTCGGACATTAAATAGTACAATTATAAAAATGTCCTTTCGTAACTTGTAACAAATATACCCCACTGTTGCAATATATTAATAATAGGGTGGTATCTAGGAACTATGTTTTTTATGCATGATTGTTACCTACAACTTCTATAATTAAAAAAAGAAAACAACATGGACAATATTCTGTCTCTTGTGTTTAAACTTGAAGCCTTGAAATTGATTCTCTTCTCAACCCATATTCGGCTCCCCAGCCCAAGCTTCCATCCTTCTCTTCATGGTCTTCTGTTATTTGAATGTTGTGTGTTACAGCCCCCTGTCTTCTAACTAGACCATAAACTTTGTTGAAGGTGGAGACTGTGGGTATCTTAGTCATTCTTGTGTCCCCAATAATGAGAGACTGAACTCACATCTCTAATACTTGTGAAATAACTAAAGGTATGGTTCATCAGAGCAGTGTGTTCAGTGAACTCCAGGAATTGTCAGTCTGCACCCAAGTTGGGAGAAGAATTGCGGGAAGACCTGAAACTCTCAGAACCAGATCCCAGCTTTGGGCTGAACTTGCTCCCGTCTTTGGTGGTATGATGAATTCCCTGTCCCCCATGTGATGAGTCGTGCACGTTGAGACAGGCTGGGACAATGTAGAAATAACCACTTGGCTTACAGATAAATTCGGTGAGCTTGGCTTAGGCAATTTTGATGTAAAGAGAAGAAGGTAAAGCAGGTAATACCTGTTCTACATTGCAAAATAAAATTGAAGTTGGGCTAGAAAAAAGCTTTTCCTTTTATTTGCCTAGGTGATTCAGGGGAAATCAGTAGGCTTTTTTTTTTTTCACCTAAAAAAATCTGGATTGTGGCTTTAATATTCTGCTGAACTCACAAAAATGGTTTTCAGGATGTAGGAAAAACACTTTTTAAAATTCTGTTAAACTACTATTAGTAGGTAAAAACAAAAAGCAAAAAACAAAAAACAAACAAAAACTTAGGTAAGATTCGGAACAGTCATTACTTTTTCTGTTTTTCCCTTCTCTTCTAACTCTCTCGCTTTTAAACCAAACCAGTGAAAAGACTGACTTGTTAGCTTCTTATTTTCTCCCCCACTGCAATTTATGTATCTCACTAGAGGTTAGAATATTTCACTCAGCATTTAATTTTCCTTCATCTTTTAAAATTATGGATTTATTTTCCATTGCAAAGTAGCGTAAACATAACAAAAATCTGAAGAATAAGAGAAACACACCACTTAAAATCTGACCCCCCATATTTGTATAATCCCTTATCTGTGTTTACCATTTCTTTGAGTATTTTGTTCCTTGTGCATATACTTAAAAATTGTGATTATAGTTCACACATAATCTTGTACCTTACACTTTTAACTTCCATATTCAGGAAAGGGTTATTCTTAATGAGATATAGTCTTCATAACTATCATAGTTAAGGGTTATATGTTTTATTGAGTATATATACGATATATATTTACTTATATATTCTTCTACTGATGAATTTTTTTATAGTTTCTCTGGTGTGCTATTCTACCAAATGCCACACTGAACATCTTTGTGCATAAAGGCACAGTTTGAGCATTTTTCTAGGCTTGGTTCCCAGAAGTAAAATCAGAGCCCTGAATCTGTGAGTGTGAAGACTTTCATGCTTTCAGTTGGTACTTCCCAACTGCTTTCCAAAACAGTTATACCAGCTTACTCTGGCAGCAGCAGTCAATAAAGGCTCCAGAGTTCTCTACTGAGATTTTATTTAAATGGTGCTATGAAAGCAGACTTCTTGCATGGTCTTCTGGTGGGCCATTGCCCCCAGGAATTCTCTGGGAACAAGAAGGAGGAGAGGGCTCTGCTATCTGGGCTGACAAAGAGTCTGGACTCAAGATATTACCTTCTCTCCTGCAAAAGCAAGTCCTGTTGCTCATGTTCCAGGGCAGAGATGGGGTACTCTCTACTGGTCAGCCATGAAAGGCAAGGAAAAATAACAGGTAGAATCTACAATTCGGGTTGCAGTTAGACTCTAGAGATACTCTTACCCATTGAGATCTCTTTCTTGAGTCAGTAAATTAAGAAGTGAAATTCACAAGTGGGAGGGTAGAAGTCATGGGCTAAGTGATGGTGGATAATAAAGAAAGTACAGCCTAGAGTGTGGTCATGTGCTACTACATCAGCCTTGGACAAGTTCTACTTTTGAGAAAATGAAGCTCTGTTTCAGAAAAGCTACCGTCGTTGGTTGAGTTTTCTGTTACATGCAGCTGAATGCAAACCTTACTGGTGTGAGCACTTTTAGGACCAGGAAATTTCATCTTGCCCAAAATCACAATGATAGGGGATGTCAGAAAGAAGACCAGAGCCAAAGTCTGTTTACCTAAACCACTCCTGATTTCCCCAAACACCCTTTTCCACTCTTACATATTTTAGGTCAGAAGAGTCCTCAAATTTACATTGCAGGAAATGTGTTTTCAAATAATTTGACAGAGACTTGATAAATATCTAATTGAACATAATACAGTATCTGATTTGGTGAAAATGGGCACCAGGAAAACACCTATGAAGAGCAAAAGTTTCCCTTTTATAGTGTGTGCTGTAGTCTAAATGTGAATATTTAATTAATAGGAGAGGAGGAAAAATACCAGGAGAGTTTTGAGGTTCTCTTGGTCTATGGTAACTCTGCCCTCATATTTCATAGAAAATTGAAAATCAAGCATGATAAATTTTATTTGGGATTTGATATTTCAAAATCTTGACATAGCTTTCCATGCTTTTTTTTTTTTTAATTTTTACTTTTAGGAAAGTCAAGAAAAGGCTGGGTGGGGTACAACTGCCAATGTATATTCTCTTGATATCTTTTCACCATTTTAAAGAATGCACCCTTTGGCAATATTTCTCAAAGAATTGCTTTTAAATGACATTCAAGGGCGGGCAATGGTGGCTCAAGTGGCGGAATTGTTACCTGCCATGTCTGCAAAAAAAAAAAAAATCATTTTTAAATGACATTCAAAAAACATCTACTACTGTTCACATGGTTTTCTTCCTGGGTAAATAGTTCTCTGACTTTTAGAAAGACTCATAGAAGTGACTCAGACAAAAGAGAGAATGAGGATCAAGTTCACATGGCATCTCATTTGCTGAGATGAGATGAACCCCCAGGGAAACATTTTCATAAATCCATCAGAGTGTTTTTCTTTGTAAGCTACAGAGAAAGCTCCTCCTGAGTTTGCATTTGACACATTCATCGGCAACAGGTAATTTCCAAAAGGCAGGATGAGCAAATCAAATGTTCTCATATGTTATTCAAGTCATACATTTTAGAAAACACTGTGAGGATTTTAATTTGGATATTTCCATTAATATCTTACTCCTTCAATATCCTTCAGTTGACTTCAATGGTACATATTTATGCAGTTACCTTATAAGCTATTGTTGTTATTCTTCAGATGTTAATGCATATGTCAGATTACTTCCTCCAACTGATATGCTTACTCTCAGGATCAGTCTGTCCTTTTCATGTTCTTCACTGGACACAATTCAAAAGACATATAGTTTTCCTGGGATCCCGAATAACTCCTCTACCTTTGTCTTGTTCTTCTGCCACAACTCAGACATCATGCCAACTATGTGGCCACGTGTGAAAGTGATGCAGGACATTGAGGCCACCATCTTGCTGTCAGCCTAATATCAAAGCCAACACTAAGGATGACAAAGCAGACAAATGAAAAGTCTTTGATGACACACACCGTGGACCAAACTGTATCTGGAGCACACCTTGTCTCTGGACGCCCAGCTACAGAGGACGATGAGTGTTCATCTAGTTAAACTGGTTGAACCAATGTCTACAATGACAGCCAAAAGCATCCGTATTGATGCATTCAGGAAAGGCTAAAGAAACCCTTGAAGCAACTCTTGATGTCATCCCATTTGACAGAATCTATCGGCAACCTGCCCATCCTACATCCAACTTCTATAACTTGAAAACTGTTGGTGATCTTTTAGGATAGGTGACCAGAGTGAGAAAATAAAAATGCAAGATGCACACTTAAATTAAAATTTCAGATAGGCATGAAGAAATTTTTTTATACAAGAATGTCTCAAATATTTCATGGAGCATGGTAATACTAAAATTATCTGTTGTTTATCTGAAGTTCAAATTCAACTGGGCATTCTGTATTTTATATGGCAACCCAACTGTACGTTCCTGGGTAGATTTCTTGTAGAGGTGGATGCAATCTGTTCCTTTGGGAGTGCTGAAATCATATTCACCTGGGAATAATTTTTAATTAAAGACCATCCTCTGAGTGAGACGTTGCCAGAGTTAATGAAAGAGCATGACAGTGTTTCTTGCCGCACATTGGGCCTTTGCCTAGCTGGGACAAAGTGGACCTTCTGCTCTTTTTATCTTGCTTCTTTGCCTCATTCTTGACCTCTGGGCACTTGCTCTCTCCTAACGTCCAGGAACACAGTGCCTCTCCTAATGCTGTTTGAACTGGAAACCCTGGCTCGGGCATTCCTCTAGGACGCATGGTCTCAGGATCCATCTTTCCTTCCACATGGCCAACCCCAACCCTAGGGAAAACTCTAGGAGGAACACCGGGCTGTGAATGACTCATCCAGCCCCTTGGGGAGTGTCTGGTTTTTGTTTTTTTTTATTTGCTTATTAACAGGGATAATTCTATAGCTGACATCATGAAAAGCAACATGAAGAATTTCAGGCAAAGGTGGAATTGTTGCCACAGAGCCTCTCTAGAGGCCCTGGAATACAGCACCTCATTGTACTGACCCTTTTGGCTCAGGAGCTGGCCAGGTGCCCAAGATCCCTCGTCACAGAACCACAAGGGGTACAGGCCCCTCTCTACAGCAGCCTCAGCCCAAACTTAATGGAAATGAAGTAAGTTCCCTTTTCCCTTAGTTGAGCTCGATTGGATTCTTAAGAAAACTTTAAAACTAGGAAACTGAGGAAAAGCAAATATCCTGTCTGAATTTGCCAGGCTGCTAGGACAAATATCCCATAATAGGCTATCTTAAACAAGAGAACTTTATTGAGTCACAGTTTGGGAGATAGAAATCAACATCAAGGTTTTGACAGGCCATGCTTTTGTTACTGGACAAAGACTGCAGATTCTTCTGCCTGATACACTCAATAAACAATTCCTGAGACACCAGGGTTTCAAAGAAAGAGCTTATTACTAGGCATGTAGTAGGAGAATAGATGGCCTAGCAGCCCAAAATCTGTCTCCCTGAGTTTAGGGGGTTCAAGGTTTTTAAGGATTTTAGCAAGGGGAGATGTGGTCATTTTGAATAGCAAGTTCAAAGCAGAAAAGAAGACAGTGTTATCGTTATATTTCAATAGGAAAACAGAAGTCGAAAGGTGAGGAGGCAGAGCTATCACTTCAATACTAAAGGTGTGAGCCAAAAGGAAGGGAGATAAATTATTTTTCAATAGTAGAGACTAGCTGATATGATTTACAAATGTCCAGGGCTGAAGCTAATTCATGGCTGACTTCAAATTCTTCATTAGCATTAGGGCTTTTGCCCTACAAGAAAATGACTAGATAAAAGTAGTAGCTGCACTTTCAATCACAAAGGTATAATATAAGGGCTTAAAATCATTTCAGATAACAGGGCAGCTGAATTATAGTTCAGAGATTTAAGGTATTCCCCTCTGTCTACTCCAATATCCCAGAAAACAAAAAAGAATATGATTCAGTAATCAAAATCATCCCTTAAATCCTAATTTTTCAGTTATAATTCCTCACTCTCATTTGATAATTCTCTCTTATCTTGAGGGATATCTGGATGACGACTCATCTAACTGCTTCAAAGCTGAAAAAGGGCATTGTAATTAAGGGGTAGAAGAGTGAAACGATGAAACCAGTTGTTGTTCTTGGAGACTCCAGTATTTCTGGGTCCAGAACTTCTTTGGCATTGGAACAATCTAGAGGTTTTATGTCTCTGAAAAACAAACTTAATTAGTAAAGTTTTATAGAGTGCAGGATATCTTTCAGGGTTTTCAGGAATACTTTTGGTAGGGGTTTCCCATACTGTGGCAGTTTGTAATATCTGGCTGAAACTTGCATACGAGCAAACTCTAGAATAACTTCTCGACTTGATTTGAAATTTCTTAACCATTGAAACTCTACCCACCCACCCCCACACTTTTGGTCAACTACTCCACAATGCCAGGGCCAGGCTCATCCTTGAAAGTTATGTCTTATGATGCCAGGGCCAGTTATGTCCCACAATGCCAGGACCAGGCTTACACCCCTGGAAATTATATCCCACAAAGTTTGGAGAAGGTTAAAGTTTGACTTAGAGAGAGACTGCATTTGAGCAACAGTGGAGATTTTCTGGAGATGACTCTTAGGCATGAATTATAAATAGGCTCAGTTTGCTATTAAAGAACTAAGTTTCATAAGGGCAAGCCTCAAGACTAAGGCCTTGGCCTATTAAATTGGGATTCCTTCTTGTTTAAGAAAATGTTAGGTATTCCCCAGGTGGGGAAGTTTAATAGTTGTATTTTTCCCAGTCCTTCAAGGGATTTTGTAAACACTCCTCCATTTTCAGCCTGAATGCATTATGGTATAACACTAACTTGTACAGAACATTGTGGTTTTATTCTTTATTTCAGGTTATAAAATAAAGCCAAATTAGGTCGTTTAAATTAACTGATTAGACAGATTAAATTAGATAGTGTGCTATAGAAAATTCATTTGGTAATTAGATTTTATTCAGTTACTACTATACCAAGGCTATTTATATTTTAATGATGATCTGATTATTACAGTTACCATTGCAAAGGTATTGCAAAACAATATTAATAAACATAGCCTATTCTGTGGCATGTTTAATGCTTACTATTTCTAATGTCCAGGCCCAGTAAAAAATAATTCTAAACCACACCTCCCCATCTATCTGTGCCTCGCTTTCTCCCATAACTGCTTTAGGTGGTTAGACCTTGGGACCAGGATAAGTTAAGTTGCACAGGCAGAATGAAGCTTGACCTGCCAAAAGTTCTAGGTGAGGGCTGTGGAACATTGAGAGCTCTCGTGCCCCTCTCCAACTATTCCCAATTATTAGATTTATTCCACCAAAAGCTGTGACCAGGAACATTGGAAAAGGTCCCTGCTTTTTTCAGAGGCAGCCCTTTGTCAGTTTTCTGCAGCCTTAGGGAAAATCCAGGGGCAGTTTCGGTCTCATGTCCAGGTTCATTTACTTACAAAACTAAGGTTTTGAATCTTGCTGTTCAGAGAGTTTTTTCTCTTTTACTTCAGAATTACCAATTTGTATAAAATTTATATAAAACTGCCCTATTTCTTTCTTAAGCAATTCTGCAAGAGCTTTTTTTAAAAAGAATTTTGTTACTTTGTTATTACCTTCCAGAGGTATGAGAATATACATTGAACAGGTAGACAGACACAAATAGAAAGATGGTTACACAAGAAATAGAAACACAGAAATACTTCTGAGATGGACAACTAAAGGACTGAGTGTATTATCTCACCCTATTTCTACCTTTTAGCAAAACAGTTTTAATTGTAATATCTTTAATTTTAACTGTAATGGTGGTATTTTCACTTTAAATCATTTTGAGGCCAGATTATGTTACAAAAATAAACACTTTTTTTATAGACTGTTACTAAAATCTTTTCAATTTTCAATACAGTTCAAAGGTTCCCTTTTTAAAGAATTTCCATAATCAGGAACCAGTTAGGAACAGTCAAGCAATACAAATGCAGGAACATACCAATGAACAAACGTAAACAGACACTTAAAACTTATTATTTTTAAGTAACACACCAGTTAATAACGAACCAAACCCACCAACTCACAAAACAAGCACTAAATGCTTGACCCACTGGTTAACAATTAAACAGGCATTAAACTCTTACCATACCTAGGTAACACAACAGCTAGCACTTAAATAGGCCTACTTAATTTCATTAAATACCAATGAATTGTTGGATTACTCATTTCCTGGGAATATACTCAACAGACAAATTTAGATCAGGGACTCAAACCCCGCACAGCACGGTACTCAGCAAACGGAAGGTATAGAGGTCAGAGCAACGGGATCATGCTGAAAGCATGACCCAGGCTGCGGTCAAGAGGGCTTTTATTTACTCCTCGATCCACTTTTATCCTGATGACCTACTCACCCAGTCAGATGTCTGGACATGGAACTGGAAACAGTTTCTCTCTTTGGAGCTTTTGAAGGCACCAGAAGTCTCTGGAGTGCTGGCAGAATAGAGAACCCTGGTGGCTGAACTTCTAGACTAAATTCTGTCCAGCAGCCACAAAAGACTCCGTTACCTGATTTACCTGCTCTGCTAGGACTCCAGAGATTGGGACATTAGTCCCTTCATGGTCACCAAATTGTTACTGGATAAAGCCCATGGATTCTTCTGCCTAACGCGCTCAATAACCAATTCCTGAGATACTGGGGTTTCAAAAAGAGAGTTTATTACTAGGCACATAGCAGGAGAGCAGATGGCTTAGCAGCCCAATATTTGTCTCATCAAATTTCAGGGGTTCAAGGTTTTTAGGGATTTTAGCAAGGGAAGATGAGATTGTTTTCAATAGCAAGTTCGAAGCAGAAAAACGAGACAGTGATATCATTATATTTCAATAGGAGAACATAAGTTGAAAGGAGGGGAGGCAGAGCCATCACTTTAATACTGAAGGTGTGAGCCAAAAGGAAGGGAGACAAGTTACGTTTCGATAGCAGAGTCTAGCTGATACAATTTACAAATGTCCAGGGCTGAAGCTAGTTAATGGCTGACTTCAAATTCATCATAATTATTAAGGCCTTTACCCTATAAGAAAATGACCAGATAAAAAGAGTAATAGCTCTGACGGTCACAAAGGCACAAAATAAGGGCTTTTACAATCATTTCCGATACCAGGGTAGCTGAATTATAGCTTAGGGAGTTCAGGTATTCTCCTCTGTCTACTCTAATACCCCACAAAGCAAAAAGGAATATGATTCAATAATCAGAATCATCCCTTAAATCCTAATTTCTCAGTAACACTTTCTCCCAGAGCCTGTAGCATTCTGGTGCTGCCAGGCCACAATCCTTGGAGTTCCTTGGCTCTCATCTCTCCCTCTGTCATATGCAGATGCTCTTAGTCTCCTTCTTTGGCTTTCTTTGACTTCTGGCTTCTCCAGGTTTCTAGTTTCAACTCACTGACTAGTCTAAATTTCCTCTCTTTATAAGGCCTCCAAATATACAATCTTTATCCACCTTAATTCAATTTTTTTTTTTTGGCTTTTAAAAGGGGGAATTTAATAAGTTGCTAGTTGACAGTTCTAACGCCAAGAAAATGTCCCAATCAAAACAAGTCTATAGAAATGTCCAATTTAAGGCATCCGGGGAAAGGTACCTTGGTTCAAGAAGGCTGATAAAGTTCAGGGTTTCTCTCTCATCTGGAAAGGCACATGACAAACACAATCACAGTTTCTCTCTTGGTTGGAAGGGCACATGGCAAGCAAGGCATCATCTGCTACTTTCTCTCCTGGCTTCCGGTTTCATGAAGCTCCCCGGGAGGCGTTTTCCTTCTTCTTCTCCAATGGTCGCTGGCTGGTGGACTGTCTGCTTCGTAGTGTTGCAGCATTCTCTGGATCTCTGACTCCTTAATTCAATTTTGCTACACTTTAATCAGGACACCTTCCAAGGGTCCTATTTACAAGTGGATTAGGATTAAGAAAGTATCTTTTATGGGGGACATGATCCAATCTCTAACATAGACCAAAGCATATCAATGGCTCTATTGCAGAGGCCACTCTCACCATTACAGGGCAACCTGCTCCGCATAGCCATGAGGGATCCAGATTTCGGAACTTACCCATCTTTTCCCACCTCTCCCGGATCAGATGAGAGATGAGGCATATACAGGCATCTAAGGAAACTTAGATGTGCTTCTAGTCTGCTGGGACCTTCCATGCTCTCAATACCTACTTCATCCTCTGCTCCACCTCCCCTCTCACCATCCGGGTTCCATGAGTGAAAGAGGGGCTTCTGCTGAACTCGAAGGACCCCACCTCTACCCACGTCCGTGACTTCTGGTCACCCTGCCTTACCTGTGCCTTCTACCCCTGCCTAGGGTGTCTCTAAGGTGTCTCCACTTCCCTCCTGTGAGCTGGTCCCTTCAGTGAAGGTCTGCCTCCTGCCTGAGGCTCCCAAACTGCTCAGAGCCTATGCAGCCCTGAAGTAGGCTTCGTCTTTCCCTGGAGTGGGTCTGTATCTCACCAGCTTCCTGTGATGGCCAGGTATAGGTTCTCCCTTCCTCCTGGTTTCTCTAAGTCTCACTCTCCCCTGGGTCACCCACCCAGTTTCTGGTTTGGATTGGTAGGAAGTCTCTAGCCCTCTGTTCATTTGCTGTAAAGATAAAATCTTGATTACAGAGGCCACATCTTCAAAGAGAAGCATAAAGTAGAATTTGGTTGCTATACCTTTTCTAGCTCCCATCCCTGAGGCCACTATGGTAGAAAGAAGGGGTGGTGAGGGAGGGGTGGATGTGATGAGAGAAATCAGTTTCTCAACAAAAGAAAGTAGGAGATTTTCCAGAGATTCATTCCCATTCAACCACCATTTGTGGAATATTTACATACATCACTTAAGTTATTCCTTTTAATACCTTCTTTTTCAAAATTTAAATTTAAAATGTTACTATCAAGGCAGAGAAAATAAATAATTTTAACTTTGTTTTAATCAAGCAATGTACCCATTTGAGAAATAAGACTTTTAGGACAGTTGAAATAAAGCAAAGGGAGGGATTACTCTATTAAGATAACCTCTGTGAATAAAATTCAGACTATGTAAATTTGAATTTCATTGAAGTTTGGCACCAGACTGAACACCAGTCTAAGCCAATATTTTCTTTTAGAGTTTAGAAGTATTGAACGTTTTTACCTTCAGATTAAAAGAAATGCTCTATAGGAGAACCTCATTAGCTCGAATTTGGGTATGTTGTGACTGCAACTTAGTTTAGGCCACTAGCATCTCCTATAGAATTTCAGTTAATGAAAGCAAACTGGCATTTCAGCAAAGAATTTTAAACTTAGATGAGATGTGAAGTTGCAAAATTTATCTTTGGTGTAACAATGTACACCAGGTTCAGCCCCCATTCTCATCCCACCAAATTCTATCAAAAGGTGGAATTTAACTCCCTGGATTCCAATTCTTATTTCTCCGGTAAGATTGCTAGGTTTCAACACCTTAAAAATATCAAACTAACAAGGTTTTATTCTATCAAATGTTTGTGTAATTTCAACATAAATATTCTTTGCATATATATTTTTATTAGGGTTTCATTAATATCTGTGAGATGGGTTGCAAAGACTTAAGAGAGGTGAATGTTAGAAACTGGTACTCAAGATAACAAAAATAATCCTATGGATTCTTGAGTCCCACAGCAACGTACTTTTTATGGAAAGGGATACATGCAGTAAGTTTTTACCTTGAAAAAGACAGCTACTAAGATGTAGTCAGAATCCACACCAAGTGATTTAGCTAATTGGGCAAGGACGTTTTCAGCTCTACTTGTCCCTGGATGAGCTTGGTCAGGCTGTCACCTGAACCCAGTGGCCCTCATCAAAGATGTCTTGGGTATCTGGCTATATTCATTGAGAAGCAAAAAATACCCCAAGTCTTACACCAAAATACAGGCTCTGACTTCTTACACCAAAATAGGGCCTCTGACTTAGAAGTAGATTTTCAGCTTTTATTTTTAAAAAAGATATTTTTTGGAGCGGGGGGGAATTCAAGTTAGAGACATAATAACACTTATTTTGGCCAGATAGCAACCAAAATATTAAAAGCGTTAACTATGCCTACATGTAAAAGGCATTAAAGAACAAACCATAATATCAAGAGAAAATATGCAGTATGTCTTAAACATCTTGAAATTATAATATAAAGCATAAAGGTAAAGAAAAATTATGCTTACTTTTTGCTTGGGATTATATTAAGTGCATCTTTTCATGCTTTCCCCAAAGAAAATCATAGAGCTTGCTGTTTAATCATACCCCAAAGTTATAACCAAGAAATTAGGAATTTAAAGGATGATTTTGATTACTGAATCATTCTATTGATATTTTTGCTTTCTTGTATATTGGAGTAGATAGAGGGGAATATTTGAAACCCATAGACTATAATTCAACTGCCCTGATATTTGAAGTGATTGTAAAAGCCCTTATCTTGTGTGTCTTTGTGACTGTAAGAGCTGGTACTCCCTTTATCTGGTCATTTTCTTGTAGGGCAAAGCCTTAATGCTAATGAAGAATTTGAAGTCAGCCATTAACTTGTTTCAGCCCCAGGCATTTGTAAAGGGAACCATATCAGTTAGACTCTACTATTGAAAGATAACTTGCCTCTCTTCCTTTTGGCTCACACCTTTAGTATTGAAGTGCTTTCAGCTTATGTTCTCCTATTGAAATGATAATGACACTGTCTCCGTTTCTGCTTAGAACTTGCTATTTGAAGTTGTAATGACCGCATCTCCCCTTGCTATAATTCTTAATAACTTTGAACCCCCTAAATTCGGGGAGACAGATTTTGGACCGCTAGACCATCTGCTCTCCTACTATACACCTAGTAATAAACTCTTTCTCTCTTGAAACCCCAGTGTCTCAGGAATTGTTTATTGAGTGGCAAAAGAGCCCATGGGCTTTGTCCAGTAACAAAGTTTGAAAGTTTCTCTCAGTACAAAGCAATAGCTACATATATATAAGATGCTTATTTGTTAATGTAACAATTTCCCTGGCTCTTTCAATGTGCAACACACAAACACACATGACTTCCAAGACTACAATTTGAGGCAAGTATACACAAACTGAGAACAAAATAAAACAAAGCAAACATGCAAGTTTCAAAATTTGCTCTTAAAATTATTAATAGAACACTCAGGTCATTTTTACTTGTGAGTGTGGTAAAGGTGTTGCACTTCCATTTGATGACCAGTCCACATTGGCATGGGAAGAATGTACGTTACCATCTGCCAATTTGAGGGTCTACAGAGAAAAATTAAAACCAACTCTTTCTGAATGCCTAAATGAGGTAATGAATTGCAGGTAAGTTTAGGTTTACATTCTGCTGAAAACCGTTTTATTGTCTCAGCATCTAACAATATCGTATCTAATAGGTTCCCCAAATCCTAACAGATTAAATGGTGGTGCAACAGATTAAAAAGGAGCCGATCATTTCACTTAAATCTTTCAGAGCCAAAAGTCTAATGAATGACCAAATACAAATCTTTGTTTGTTATACTGTATAAATGTGATCTACATGTGTCTACCACTACGTTTTTTTTTTCAAAAAGAAACATGCTATGAATAAGCAAACTACATTTGTCCACTGATATATATGAACTTCCTTGATGTCTCATTGATCTTAATTACAGGCCACTCACCATAAAACATTTTTAGTATAAAGTATAGCATGATAAGCCATTTTAGCTTTTGCACATATGTGTTGAGTTCTCACTGATAATAGAGAAATTTTTTCAGTTTTACACTGTTAAGCTGGGTTGCATCCATCACTTTAGATAACATCAATGTCAATGTCATCATCCTTGTTATCAGACTTCACAGTTTCAACTTTAGGCACACTGGCACATAAATATACCACCTCAATGTCCTTGTTTTAGTTTGCTAAATGCTGCTGGAATGTAATATACAAGAAAAGAAATGGCTTTTAAAAAGGGAATTTATTAAATTACAAGTTTATAGTTCCAAGGCCATACAAATGTCCAAACTAAGGCATCCAGAGAAAGATACCTTGACTCCAGGAAGGCCAATGTCTGTCATGTGGGAAGGCACATGGTGGTGTCTGCTTGTCCCCTCTTTCCCAGTTCCATTGCTTCCAGATTCTGATACCAGTGGTTTCCTCTCTAAGCATCTGTGGGCCTTCACTTAGCTCCTCCAGAATACAACTCTGTGTTCTGGCTTGCTTAGCATCTCATGGGAAGGCACATGGTGATATCTGCTGGGCTTAGCATCTCCAAATACCCTTGTCCAGACATCTGCTCTCTCTGTCAACACTCCAAGCATCTTCAAGCATCTGTGTCTCCATCAGCTCTGAAGCAACTGTGCTTTCTCTGAAATGTCTTTTAAAGGACTCCAGTAAACTAATCAAGACCCACCTTGAATAAGCAGAGTCACATCTCCATCCAATCAAAAGGCTACACCCACAATTGGGCATGCCACATTTCCATGGAGTAATCTAACCAAACAGTCACACCCACAATTGGTGGGTCAATCTCTGTGGAAACAATCTAATCAACGGTCTCCCCCCTACAATATTGAATCAGGATTGAAGGATGTGGCTCTCCTAGGGTACACAACACTTCCAAACCAGCACAGTTCTCATCTTCATCTTCCCCATCACCACCAGAAGATTCCTACTCTGCTTCTTTCCACCATGTAACAAATGTTTCCACTTCAACACAAATCTCTTTGCTGAGCTCCTTTGAGACATATTTCTTAGAGGCCTTTTTTCTGACCAGCTGATGATGACCTCTTCCAAAAGGTCTGCATCACATATCTCATTCAAGATATGTGGAATCTTGGAGATGAGATAAGCTTGATGCATGGCTATCACACACTCCAAACCATGAAGAAGGTAACATTGAGCCTTCTTGTTAAGACAAAATTGGAGGAGATGGCACCTGTGTTTCTTAATTATGGCACCTGTGCTTCTTAATTTGCTCCCTAATCTTCTCATTAATAAGAACTTAAGTCAAAACAAGAGGGTCCATGGCTTTCTCCTCCAGTCTTTCTGCTTCAGCAACAGTTTCTTTTGCCAGATGAGTCAATGATACCCAGTTCTTTCTTTTTCCTAACAAAATCAAACAGAATGTTGACCCTCTCTTCAACAGTCCTTTCCACATCGTTGCTGAGCATCAAAACTTTTGCACGGTCAGATTCAATCCATTCTGCACCTTCAAGCTTTCTCGGTTCTATCTTCTCCCAATCCTCCTCTTCCTCTTCTCCCATAGTGTGTGGAGGGGGAGTGATTTCCTTTGGTGGTGGTGGTGTCTCATTTCTGGGGCAGAGCTAATTTCCTTGTCTTTGCCCTTCCTATTTTTCTTTCTTTCCTGAACACTGTTACTTTCTCAGGTAGATTTTTGAGAATGTGCAGAGTTTGTGATGTGTGTCAAGCATGCCTCGATAGCCACCAGCTGTACAAGGATTACCTATTGTTTGCTTCTTTGGATTGACATGCAGATCTGTTTCAGGATTCTCATGCTCAGGAGAGAGAACAAATATTTTAAAGAATCCATCCAACTTGTCTTACAGCTTATTCTCCTCGTGAGATCCACTGACAATGTGAAGGTCCTTCTTAATGTCAAACTGGGTCTGTGCTCCCAGCTCACAACCAGACTATTTGGTGGGATACGTTGGAGGCTGATAAGTGCCTTTGCAACTTCAACACATTGACTGTAACTGTTCTTATTTTATTTCCTTTGCCCTTGACCTGGTGATCAAAATGAGCATCTTGTAGCCATTGAATTGGTCTGACATGCTGCAGTTGATGTTGACAGACATTTTGGCATATTAGTGGCTTTATCAATAAGATGAAGAGATCTTTGATTGCAACTTTTGCTATCTTCTGTCTGGTGAAGAAGGGATGATATCAATGACTGCAATAATTCTCAGTCTCTGACATGAAACACTTTTTGCCACTGAGGTTTTAACCTTCTTGTTTGTTTCTCCAATACAGGTACTGATGACTGTGCAACAGTTGTTTTCGTCAAGTAAAGACAAAAGTCCTACTGCTTGCCAGTACTGGGATGACCAGAGTCAGAAGAGATGGTGGAGGAGGAGGCTGAGCTAAGTGTGGGAGCAGCAGGGCCAGGTGTCCCGAGCAGCAGAGCAAGGCTGTCCCAGGGACATCCGGGCTCCACACCTGTAAGTACCGGAGACTTGGTGGCCCCTGAAATGTTCCTGCTCTCTCTGATAGTGTTTTTAAAGATGGGGAAAGTATGTGCAGAGAAGTTAAGTAGCTTGTCCAAAGTTATACAGTAAGGAAGTGACAGAGCCAGGCTCCAAATTTGTGTCTAAGTGAAAGGCTTACGCATCTTACCCTGTTCTGCAACACTTATCTCCTCCCCTGGGTATCAATCAACCTTATGTCTTTATCTCACAGCCTGGCTGCTGACCTTCTGGCCTGATCAGAGGTTCCAGGTAGGTGGGTTGTGGGGGAAGTAGGTGGGGAATGGGTTAACCAAAAGTCTACTCTTTGCCCTAGACACCTTTCCCCCCTTTCAAGGTTTCCTGTGCCAAATTTTACTACCTTATCCAAATCATAGAAAGCACTGGGAGGAAAAAGGGAATGTGGGCTCTAGAAGATACAAGGGATATTATTTGAGTAATATCCCAGTAATGTGGAGTCTTGCTTCCTAAATTTTATAAAGGCTATAATTATAACTTCAAAGAAAATCCATATACAGAATGGAGGAAACAAGGTAAAATGGAGTAAAATAGGATGGGATTCTCATTTAATAGTAGAAATATCACTTTCTATTTGCAAACTACATTACAGGTCATCGAGCGCTTAACTTTGACTTTGCATGGGGAATGGGACATGCATTGTTATTATAATATATTATTATTATTATATTAGTCCCATTGTACAGGTGAGGAACTGTGAAGTTCAGTGTCTTGCCCAAATGTATTCAAAGCATAAAATAAGGAAACAAAGCAAATTCTAGTTCTTGAATTGCAGTGTTAAATGAATGTGCTTTCTGTGGATTTCTATTCCTCCCTGTGCCAACCGCCTTGACGAAAATATTCAGATTCCTCTGCCACCAACCTGGTTGGGCTGGCACTGAGGCTGGATCCTTCAGTTCTGCCCAGTATTAGGTACCTGCCCTTGTTTCTCTGACCTCTTGGGCTTCCCCCCTGTCCCCTCAACCCTGCGGCTGAGACTTTGCTAGGCCAATGAAAATCATACCTATTAGGCAACCTTGCAGGCCACCAGGCTGGACAAAAAGTCAAAGGTGGTTGTGTTCCCTCTACTCCCAGCATGTTGTCTTTTTTTTTTTTCTTAAGTTACCATTCATTGTAAAGGGAGAAGAAACACTCTTGCCCTAACGATTACATTTTCAGAAGGCTGTAAAAATGTTGTTGCTGGAAGACAGGGGTATTTAAAGAATGTGAGCTGGAGTTGTCTTTTCAAGCCCTTTATTTCATTTGCACAGTGCTGAGACATTGCACAGCCTATGGGTCAAGTGCAGTAAACTGGTAAGCAACAGCTTGCCACTGAAGTGAGATTTTCGTGTTCTTAATGACTGTTTATTTATAGGGAAGGCCATCAGCCACCATCCATGCTTCTGGTTGCACCGAGCTTTCTGGAATTCAGCAGTGGCAGAGAAATAGTTGGGTCAAGAGGTTGGAAATTGGTCTTGACTTTGACTCCCTAGTGTCTGGGCTGCTGCCAGCCTCTCCCTGAGGAATGTGGAATAATGAGGTAAGTAGGGATTTGAAAGCACTGAGAGACAGCAAGCATTCTGGTTCCAACCTTCCCTGGCCACCCTTCCCTCAAGGGCGTACAGGGACCCCTGTCTTCTTCACAGCTATGTCTCTACCAGCCCCAGAATGTCTTCCCATTCTGGAATGTCAGGAATTTCCAAGATTTGGAGGGGAAATCTGTGAAAGCTTAGGCTCCAACAAGATAAATCAAATAGGGTCTTTCCTCCCTGCTTGGAGTCCTCTTCTGCTCCATTAAATTGGAATTAGTAATAATTCAGGCTGTAAAAAGTTTAATACAAAAGGAGTGGTAGACAGGCTCTAAAATGGCCCCATGATTCCTGCTTCCTGATGTTCATCACTTTGAGCCTCGGCAGTTTCTGTGATTTGCTTCTGACAAATAGAATATGGCACAGATTATGATCACATAATTATGTTATGTTACATAAGACTCTGTCTTCCTGGAAGATGTACTCTTACTCTCCTGCTGGCCTTGAAGAAGCAAGCTGCCATGTTGTGAATTGCCTCTGGAGACAGCCACATGGCAGAGAATTGTGAGTGATCTCTAGGACCCAAGGGTGGCTTCCAGTAGACAACCAGCTGAAAAAAATAAAAAACAACACTCTGAAGTTCTTGGTCCCATAGCCACAACCTAAGTAAGCTTGAAAGCAGATCCTTCTCCAATTGAACCTCCAGATGAGAACAAAGCCCAACTATATACCTTGATTGCAGCCTATGAGAATCTAAAGCAGAGAAGCCACCTAAGTTGTGCCTAGACTCCCAATTCCCTGAAACTGTACGATAACAAATATGTGTTGTTTGAAGCTTCTAAGCTTGTGGCAGTTTGTTATATAGTAAAAGCTAATAAAAGGGGTCTGTTAAGTTTGTTATGCAGCAATAGCTACTAATACAAGAGGTCTTTTGAATAAATTAATAAGAAAATAAAAAAGCTACTAAAGGAAGCAAGCTATGTAGTCCTTTTGAAATTGCCATTTGTTTTTATGGAGCAGGCAAGTATTTTGACTTCTTAGCATCTGTTAAAGCAGCTGTGATAGAAAAGCTTCAAAGAAAATATGGGAAAACCACTGGAGTTGTCACTTCCTGGATGTGTGCTCTTGTGGAAAGAGCAATCCAGAAAAAGAGAATGGCAAGTGCAAAGGTTGAGAGGTGAGAATGGACCCCTGGTTATGTGATTCACACAGGAGGCCACTCTGCTTGGAGCACAGTGAGCCAGGGGGATGGTATAGGAGAGGAGGTCAAAGAGATAAAGGGTGAGGCCCTGGGGAAGTGAAAAGGGTCTTGCAAGGCACTGTAAGGATTTGGCTTTTACAGAGTGAGATGGGAAGCTCTGCTGGTTTGAAATATGTATGGACCCTAGAAAAGCCATGTTTTAATCCTAATCCCATTTTGTAAAGGCAGCCACTTCTTCTAATCCCTATTCAGTATTGTATGTTTGAAACTGTAATCAGATAATATCCCTGGAGATGTGATGCAATCGAGAGTGGTTGTTAAACTGGATTAGGTGACGACATGTCTCCACCCATTTGGATGGGTCTTGAGAAGTTTCTGGAGTCCTATAAAAGAAGAAACATTTTGAAGAATGGGAGATTCAGAGAGAGTAGAAAATGCTGGAGCACCATGAAGCAGAGAGTCCATGAGCCAGAGACTTTTGGAGATGAAGAAGGAAAACACCTCCCGGGGAGCTTCATGAAACCAGAAGCCAGGAGAGAAAGCTAGCAGATGACGCCGTGTTTGCCATGTGCCCTTCCAACTGAGAAAGAGAAGCCCTGACTGTGTTCGCCATGTGCCTTCTCACTTGAGAGAGAAACCCTGAACTTCATCGGCTTTCTTGAACCAAGGTATCTTTCCCTGGATGCCTTTGATTGGACATTTCTATAGACTTGTTTTAACTGGGACATTTTCTCAGCCTTAGAACTGTAAATTAGAAACTCATTAAATTCCCCTTTTTCAAAAACCATTCTGTTTCTGGTATATTGCATTCCAGCAGCTAGCAAACTAGAACAGAAGCACTTTAAGGGTTTAATAGGTGCTTGGGAAAATGACATGTCCAGACATTTTAAAGCTAGCTATGCTGCTTTAGAGAAGGTAAATGCCAGATAGCAGAGATTTTGATTCATTTCTGTATCCTTCATGCCACCTAAACAAAATGAGTGTTTGTTGGATTGAATTGACTGTATAAATCAACCCTTATTGCTGTGAGATTTTTGAAATTCTGAAGAATTTAAGTCCTTCCAACATCATCCCATTGTTTAGCTAGTATTGGAGCTGTTGATAGAACTGATGAAAAAAAAGGTAAAGATATGTCAGTGAATAGTGTATTAGTTAGGGTTCTCCAGAGCAACAGAGCAACAGTATATATATATATATTTTTTTTTTAAAAGAGATTTATTATGAGGAATAGACTTGGTCATAGAAGCTAGCAAATTCATAGGGCAGGCCACAAGCTGAAAACTCCAATAAAGGTAATGTCGAAGTCCTTAGTTTGAATTCCCCAAGGGAAGTTGGCTGGCTGGAAATTCGGGCAAGAGCCAATGCTGAAGTTGAGGCAGGAATTGAGTTCTGGCTTGTAAGATCTCCAGCTGATTGGATGATGAGACTCCCCACATTGCTGAGGGCAATCTTCTTTGGTCATTGTAGATGCAATCAACTGATTATAGATGCAAATCCCATCCATGAAATACCCTCACAATAACAAGCAAGTCTGTACTTGACCAAACAACTGGATAGACAACATAACTTAGCCAAGACGACACTTGAAATTAACCAACACAAGTAGGGCATTTCTGGTTTTTCAATCCTTCTCCAAAGTTCAAAGAAATTGAATGGGCAGCCATTACCTAAGGTAGGAGAGGGGTGATGTTGAAGCAGGGACAGATGGTGGCCCTGACCTGAGAGGATGGGATGAAGTAGGACGTTTCAGCTTCTCCTTAGGGGAATAGTCCCTCTTGGCAGAGTTCTGCATGACTTTGCTCATTGTACCTATTGCTTAACCTGTTGATCTGTCAATCAAGTTTACCTTGTGACATCCACCATGTTGTTATTTTTAACACTTTTATATTCTCTCAGAAAGGTCATGATTCCAGATATATCACTAGGGCAAATAATGCTGTTTAAATCTGAGTAGTTGGGTAGTTAAAAAATGAACACTCTGAGCGAGTGAAGCCTGCCCTCCTTCTCTCCCTCTCTGCAGCTAAGGCCAAGTCTCCTTGACCTTTTCATTGTCAAGACTGAATGAAGCTTGGGGTAGGTCTGGTCAATAAGGAGGCATTGTCTGGATGACAGTAGACTTAGGTGCACCACCCCAAATGAGTCCTGGTCTCGCCAGCTTAGGGAGCAGGACAGCTTCTCACTGGTACCAGAGCCCTATGTGAAGCAGGTCTTTCCACCTCCTCCTCCTCTCTCTGGGTCCAGGGTATCCAGGTATGCTGTAAACTAGGGTCCTGCTCTTTCTTCAGGCACAGACCTCCCCAGAACCCCAATGTTCTCTTCTCTCTGCTCCTGCTCATGAGTGATACCTCATGGAGGTGTCTCAATTCAGAGGGGATCTGGTTCAAGCCAAGGACATGGATGGGTCAACTATTTATGGGCTAACTCTGTGTCTGTCCCAGAACAGAAGCGATATAAAGGAAAAGGGTCTCCACTTGGTGGGTATATGTGGAGGATTTTATGAGTGCATTTAGGTGTCCTTGCTCCTTGTATTTCCCAATACCCAAAAGGAATGAAAATGCACCCAGCTTGTGGGTCATGTTCGCCACCCTGCCATGCCTTAGCATTGCAGAGGATCGTGTGGTGGGCAGGCAATGCTGGGACCTGTGATGTCCCAACAAGGATGATTCTCATGGTTGTGGTTGTGGTAGATTGAATTGTGTCCCTCACAGAGATATGTTCAAGTCCTAACTTCTAGCCCTGTGGGTGTGAGTTCCCTTATAAATGGGCTCTTCAAGTCTAACTTCCAGTTCCTGTGGGTATAGGCTTATTTGTAAATGAAGATCTTATCAAGTTGAGGCCAATCTGAGTCAAGGTGGACTTTACTCCAGTATGACTGGAGTCCTTATACACAAAAGAAATTTGGACATGGGAACAGAAGCCAGAGAAGGAGACAGATGGCCATGTGACGGAGGTAGAGACCAAGCTATAGACTGCTTGGAAACCACCATGAGAATGGTACAGAATTCAGAGAAGGCATGGGTGTGAACATCTTGATTTTGGACTTATAGCCTCCAAACTGTGAGCCAATAAATTCCTGTTGTTTAAGCCAGTGTGTGGCATTTGTCATGGCAGCCCTGGCAAATGTTAATCAGCATGTTGCTTCTAGAAAGCACTCAGATCAGAAGGGCATTAAGGAAGACCCCCCATCTTGGAAGACTAGCCTGACCCATCCCAGCAGGGACCCTGCCTTATACACTATCTCTGCCTAGAGACCACCACTCACTGGTCTTGGAGATAGTAGCAATGGCAACTGAACAGGAATCTCCTAATTGCTCTTCGTAGAAAACATGCTTCCTAAATGATGAGACATAGTAAAATCTACAGAAAGATGCGGTCCTGGAGGTGCTCTAGTGCAATGTTCCAGGAGCTCTTGGGCCCTATTGGTAGATGAACTTCCCCCTGCAGGGTAAAGGTCCTGCCATTTCCCCAACTCTGTTCAATCCCATCGGAACCCTCACTGAGTGTACATGGGAGAGTCAGAGAGCTGGGTAGCAGCCTTCTTGGTCATCTTCCTCTCCTCCAGGATCTCTGAGGCCATCTGTCTTTCCTGTGGTTCTGTGGTTCAGAGGATCAGCATGCCTGAACCTGAAAAAACAGCATAGCTGCATCTGCCCTTGAAACCACAGTGAGTATGACATCAATTGCTGAGTCATGACATCATCTAAGCTGCCGGCGGGGCATCCACCCATGAAAAATAACCACATTTATTTTCTAAAAGTACTGGGATGCATTTCTCTTCATAAATCAACCTGCCTGCACTTATTTTATATGCTAAAAGAAGATGCCTCTTTTTTGATGGAGATTGCATACAAGCCAATGCCTTTAAAGCAAAAACTCAACTATTTAATGTTTTTAAATAGTAAATAATATTTGGCAAAAAAATTCAAAAGAGAGGGGTAGCAACTGCCCAAATGCCTTCCCAGTTAACAACTGGTCTTGGGAGTCATCTGCCTTTTGGTTTGTAATAGGGTATCCCATATATGGAAGGAAGCAGGCAGAGAGAGGAAGGATAAATGCTTTCATGGAGAGGATGGATGAGGAAGAAAAGAGTATTGTATTTTTAGCAGGGTATGAGTTGGCATGGAGCAATCAGTTGTACTCATAGCTATTATACATACAGAGACCCTTCACATCTGTCCTTTCAACCCCCAAAATCAGTGAAGGGAAAACCACAGAGGCAAATACACAAACTGATCTAGGAGAGGAACAGGGGTTTCCTTCCTCTATGCTTTTGCACTCTCAAATCCTAACTGTTTCAAATGAGTGTTTCATCACGTTCCTGGGACCCACCAGCAGTTGTTTCTTCTGCATTCAAGAATGAGCTTATCTCCAAGAACTCTCCCCCACCTACTGCATGGAGTGTGCACCCATGTTCCTGAGACCACACCAGCCTGGTGGGCACAGCACCTGCTCATCAGCTAGTCAGCATCTGCTCCTGCTGAAAGGGCCTGCAGCTCCTCTCACACTGTCTAGTACCTGGGGAGGTCTCAGCTCCAGGTTTCCCATCTCTGGCTGCTTCCAGCTGATGTCCGGCAACCACCCTGGATGGCCCTGCACATGGTATTCACCTCTGCTTCTTTGTTCCAGCTGCAGGCTGACCTACTTTCAAGCCACCATGCCCGTGGAGAGAAACATTCTGCCCCCTCCCCTGGGGCCAGTCATACTTTGCAGTATTGCTGCTGGGGGTTCTCATTTCTTCCACAGAGTTGAGTTTAAAAAGTCTAAATTTTTTTAACTGTCTCCTTATTATAGTCCTTCTCCTTGGAACATAGACCCTTGGGGCCAGGAGTGAAGACAAATCAGTGGAAGATGGGATGAGGAAGAACACTTGGTGGGGATCACCTATGGAATCCTCCCCTAAGATTGTACCCCTATGTTCCCCATGGCTCCCAGGGGTCATCGGTCCCTGTTGAGCTAGACCCTGGCAGCTTCATGGCCCCTACCTTCTGCCCCTGCAGACATGCTCAGATGCTTCTGTTCTGGTGGGCACTGCAGTTCAGGTTCTCAGCTGGGTCCTGCAGGTATGTATTTATTTTAGGAGCTGCAAGAGGTTGCTGAGGGGTCTATATTCTTCTGAACAGAGGGGAAGGACAGCAGAGTCACTGTTGACTCTTGAGGATGTGACTTTTGCAACTAGTAGCAGTCCTCTACTATAAACTGGGCATACATTGTTAATGGCTACCTGTGCTCCTTGGGAGAAATGTAATGCTGTAAGCCTGCAGAATTATAAATGTGTAATAATATTCATTACAAAAGTCTGGTCTGGTCCTCCTCAAATACTGGTGGGGTGAATGAATGAATAGATGAATGAATGAAGCAAAAAGTGAATGAGGCTTATATTCATTTCTCAGTCTTACTTCTCTCAGATTTCTTGTAGGACCTGCTATCTCAGTCAGAGTTTCTGGTCTAAATGACCTTCTTTTCATCTTTCATTTTCATCATCTCATCCTCCTATGTCTTCATCATCTCCTCCTCCTCCTTTCCCTCCTCCTCTTCTTCTTTTTCCTTATCCTTTTCCTCCCCGTTCCACTTCCTCCTCTTTGTCTTCGCCCTTCTCCTCTTTCTTTTTTTCTCAAGCCCAAACAAATGTTCTCTTCTGAACACAGCTATTGCACATTTCTTAATTTAGAACCCCAAATCATGTCTTCAATGAGAATTCTTCTATAGTTAGGAATTGGGGGGGGGGGGGGATATAAAAATGAGTTTCTAGAATTCTCATAAGAAGTACAAAGTGCCCTCTCTCCATCTCCCATTTTCGTGCCCCTCCCCACATATTTGACAAGCTAGAAAATTTTGACATATGCTCGATACACAAAGAAAATGTGAGGTACACATCTGTGTTTATTGCCAAGTAAAGCAAGGGGAGGGAAAGAAGTGGGAAACTGAGCAGTCCCCAATCTCTATAGCAGAATCATAAAAGGATACATTGTCTTCCTGATTTGGAGGAAAAATTAAGCTTGAAATAAACAGTACTGTTTGTAATCCAATTAAGTAGTGAACTCTACACTCGTTCCTGGTTTATTTATGGATAGACAGAAATATTTAGAAGGTCGATGGCTGTGCAATGCTAAGGTCATTGCAGAGTCAAAGAGAACAACTTGCTTTGCTGACAATACTGGAGTCTGTGTGTGCACATACAGTTATGAACTGGGTATCTGTAGTGGTTTCTAGTTTCCTGCCAACCTGTTAGCTGCTTCTAGTGGTTAGCAGCAGCAGATAGAGCTTACCTGAACAAATTCAAAGGAAATTCCTGGCATTTCTTAGCTTGCTCTGGATCCTAGTTGAGCCATGGATTAGTTTCCTTAAGCCTGTAAGTCAAACAGGGGCCATCAGATGGCAAGATACCAACTTGAGTGAAAGAGGGCAGGCCTGGGAGAAGACATGTGAGCTATTAGAAAGGAAACTTGATGAAGCAGACAGGGAAAGTACAAAGTGGAGCTTTCTCCTTCTACCAGGTGCATGCATAGCTCCCTTCTTTCAATGCTTCCATAAAATAAGATCATGGCTACCAGGAGGAAACCATGCTTTTCCTCTTTGCCATCCATCTAGATGTTCACCTATAAGATGTGCTTATGTTTATATATGCTTATATAAGGTAGGTAATGTATACTAGGTGGGGTCTGGACCTAAGTTTCTGAGCACCTCTGAACTTTCTTTTATACCCTTTAGTTTTCATACGTTACTGTATTTCTTGCACCTGCCTTTATGCTGCCTCTTTCTCTAGATTACAGACCTATGACAAATACCATACCTTTTCTGAGCCACCTTCCAGCCAACCATTATCAAATTCATCCTGCATCCTGCTCTCTTCAGGCACCACTCTCTGGGTTCAGAATCTTTCAACCAGACCCATGGGAGTGCAGTATGGAACATTCTAGGTTCTTTCCAGCCTGCAGAGCAAGGAACAAAAGCATCCATTGAAGAAAAGCAGCATCTTTGCAGAGTTGAGATCACATGACAGACTGATTATTCTTTGCCGAGGGGCTCAGCCCAGAGAGACTCCAGGTATGAGAGCTGACACAGAAGCCATGGAAACCAGATAGAATGGACACATTTCAAAGCAGAGGCCTGGAAATAGAGCCTAAGCAACAAGTCACATCAAGAGACTACAAATAGCAGTTGGCTATCATGAATGTGCTAAGCAGATAAAATCACCCTGGCTGCACAGCTAAGGGGTTACTTGACGGAAATTCACATACACCTATGGGCCATTAAACATGATGGAAGAAAGTTACACATTATTCACTGGATGCCAAGGAGATTCCCAGTGCTTGACTTAATCAACTCATTTTATCCTTACAACACACCTAAGGAATAAGTACTATTTTCCTTCCATTGTACAAATGAAGAAGTTTAGCATGACGAGGTCAGGAAAGCCATCCAGGTTGGCACAGATGGAATGTGAAACATTGGGTTTTATACCCAGTTGTCCAGCTCCAGAGTCTAGAAAATTAACCAACAGACTTTAGTGCCAGATGGGAATTTTTGTGTGTTTGAAACATAACATATATAGAGAGAAAAGCAATAAATTTCAAAGCACATCGTAACAATTAAATGTAGACCATATTTCAAAATGTGGTATGGGTTCCATAGTTTTAGGTTTTTCCTTCTAGCTGCTCCAAGACACTGGAGACTAAAAGTAATATCAGTATAATGACTCAGCAATCATAATCATTTGATAAATCCTAACATCTCTGTTATACCTCCACATTCTCCTTTGATATTTCTCCCAATCTTCAGGGATATTTGTGCTATGCCCATTCTAACATTTTCATGTTGGAAAGGCTTGGAAATAATATGGGATAAGGGGATGGAACTAGTTGATATTCTGGAGTGGCTGGCCCCTCTGTGTTTCAGGATTTGTCTGGTCTAGAACCCATCTGGAGGTTGTAGGTTTCTGGAAAGTGATCATAGTGCATGAAAACTTTGTAAAATCTAAAAAAGCCTTAGGTGTTCTTTAGGGTTGTTAAGAATGGTTTTGGTTGGGGGTTGGCAAACCATGATAAGTAGCAATGTCTAGCTGAAACTTGTGTAAGAGTAGCATCCAAAGTAGTAGCTTCTAGACTCTATTTGAACTCTCTCAGCCACTGATATCTTATTTCTTACATTTTTTCCCCTTCTTTTGGTCAAGAAGGCATTGTTGATCCCACAGTGCCAAGGCCAGGCTCATCCCTGGGAGTCATCTCCCATGTCGCCAGGGGGACTTAAACCCCTGGATGTCATGTTCCATGTAGGGGAGAGGATAATGATTTTCCTTGCAGCGTTGGGCTTAGAGAGAGAGGGAGGCCACATCTGAGCAACAAAAGGGGTCCTCCAGAAGTAACTCTTAGGTATATATATATATATATATATATGTAAGCTTAGCTTCTCCACTACATAAATAAGCTTCACAAGAGCAAGTCTCAAGATCAAGGGGTTGACCTACTGACTTGGGAGTTCCTAATGTTTGAGACAGTATCAGTGTTTCCCTGGTAGTAAAGTTTAATAGTTCCATACCTTTATTCCCATTCTTCAAGAGATTCGCTAATACTTTTTAATTATCTGCTCAACATACTTTGGAGTGTACCTGGACATTACATTAAGCTATATAGAATTACATGCCCTCATTCCCAGTCTGGGCTCCCTACTACGTGAGATTTTAGTAGTAGGAATTTGATTAAGCATTGCAGTCTGAACGGCAGGATTACTTCCAGGTTTCCTTGACAAATGGCCCGAGGTAGCATCCTCTGTGTGGCTCCAACTTTCAATTCAGGCTCAGTGGCTAGGGGAAGAAACTGGCTAAGAGGCTGGGGACTGTGGGTACAAAGAGAGAGAAAGGTTGGGCAGGGGCTAGACCAAGACCCTGGGGGACATGGGAAGACATTTAGAGCCTTTCCCCATGAGCTTTGAAGCTCTGCAGGTGTTTTAAATAGGCAGTGACATCATCCAATCTCCATTTTAAAGTCATTTCTTTTGCTTCCATATGGAGAAAGGATGGGAGAAGGCCCAAGTGCAATGAAGACCAACCTATGGTTTTCAGATGGGGTATATTGAAGTCACTTGGTGGTTTAAAATAATACTGGTCTTGACTCCCTGGCTCCTCATTCCCAGAGATTCTGATTTAGTTGGTCTGAGTGTGGCCTGGAATTTTTTAAAGCTTGCCGGGTGATTCTAATGGGCAACAATGTTGGGAAATCATAAATGAGAAGGTTAAAAAGGCAACTGGTGGAGATGTGATGGTGGCTTGGCCTCAGGCTGCAACTGTGAGGTGCAAAGTCATGAGAAGATATGTGAGATGTACTTTAGGGGCAGAAGTTGCAGTTTTGTTGATTGTCTGGTTATAAATGGCAAACGAGCATCAGGTATTAAAGATTACTCAGAAGCAAAATTGATGGCATTTGGACCTCATCAATATTTGCTTGGTATTTAAGCCTTAGAACTAGAAGGTATCATTTGGAGAGAAAATGTACGAAGAAGGCCAAGATGGAGCCATGAGGCCTAGCCATAGAGGAGTTGAAAACTGAGAAAGAGGAGCCTGAAGGTAGAGGGAACCAAAGGAGAGCAGTGTGGTACCATGAGAGCAAGAGGGGAGACAGAGTCTGTGATGGATAGAAACTAGGCAGGAGGAAGGGAAGGAGAGGAGGCCCATTGGATTTACCAATGAGAATGGTTGGCAACTTTCATGAGAGCGTTTACAGGTAGAAGTGGGGACAGACCCAGAACAGAGGGTTATGGAGGGTGAACTGAAGCTGAAAAAGAAGATATGTTGTGGGTTGAAAATTGCTTCAAGTAGTTAGATTGTGGAAAGGAGCAAGAGATGAAGCAGTGGCTGAAGGGGAATGTGGGGTTGAGGGAGGATTTTAGAAGTTGGGAGAGAATAAAGACAAGTTTACTTGCTGATGTAGGAATGCTCAGCTGAGAGAGAAAGAGAGAGATAGAGATAGAGATGAAGAGAGACAGAAGAAGAAGGATGAGGAGGAAGAGGAAGAAAAGGTGGAGGAGGAGGAGAAAGAGGAAGAGGAGGGGGGGAGGAGAGTGATGAAGCAGCAGAAGCAGCAGGAGAAGAGAGAGAGACAGGAGAAGAGAGAGAGGAGAAAAAAGGAAGGGAGGAGGGAAGTCCTTGTGAGCCCATGGACTCACCATAGAAGGAAGAGCCCTGCTTCCCCCTTTTATCAGGAGGAACTAAGAAAAGGGGCGGGCAAGGGTAGCTTTGTGAATTAGTGATGGGAAAAAAGAGTTCCTAGCTGATAGATTTCATGTTCTTACTTAAGTCTCAGGCAGACATCAGCTGAAGAGGAGGGGCCAGGTAGGGAGTGAAACTGAGGAGAGGTGGGAGGTTTGAAGAGATTTAGGAAGGCTGGGACAGTCACTGGGGAGAACACGCTTATCAGGGAGTGCTGTGAGTGCAGAGCAGCACCATTTGTCCTTTTGAGGATGAGGTTAATAGTTATAGTGGTTGTCATGCTGTGCATTTTCTTTCTACAAACAAAGCTTAGAGTGGCAGTGCAGGCACAGAGAGGGGAGATGGTGGGCTACGTCCAGGCTTGGAAACTTGCAAGTTTAAGTGATCTGACTATAGCAGGGAGAAAGAGGCTGATCCCATGGGCTTGGGGTGTAAGTGGAAGGAGGGGGTCATGGAGTTGAGCTGCTCAGATCTCCCTTCAGGAGAAACTGCTGGGAGAAGGGTAGTTGGTGGGCAGCCTCCAGCTTCTACGCCTTTGATTCCTTGACAAGACCCTGTTTTCCCAGCTGGCTGGTGGTACTGGCTGCACCATGGAGGGCACTGGATTTACTTTGGATTTTTAAGTGATGTCTTTTTTCTTTCTTATTGCTGTATGAAAAACTACACTGCAAACAATGCACATTTATTCTTTTTTAAAAAATTTTTATTAATAGAACCGATCAACATAAATATGAACATTCTTTTTTTTCATCACATAGTTGTATATTAATCATCATGATCATTTCTTAGAACACTTGCATCAACTCAGAATAAAAAGAAAACAAAAAAAATTCACACATACCATTCCCCTTACCCCTCCCTTTCATTGATCACTGGCATTTCAATCTACTAAATTTATTTTAACATTTGTTCCCCCCTTTTATTTATTTTTATTCCAAATGTTTTACTCATCTGTTGATAAGGTAGATAAAAGGAGCATCAGACACAAAGTTTTCACAGTCACACAGTCACATTGTGAAAGCTATATTATTATACAATCATTTTTGAGAAACATGGCTACTGGAACACAGCTCTACAGTTTCAGGCAGTTCCCTCCAGCCTCTCCATTACACCTCAACTAAAAAGGTGATATCTATTTAATGCATAAGAATAACCCCCAGGATAACCTCTAGACTATGTTTGGAATCTCTCAGCCATGGACATTTTATTTTGTCTCGTTTCTCTCTTCCCCTTTTGGTCGAGAAGGTTTTCTCAATCCCTTGATGCTGAGTCTCAGCTTATTCTAGGATTTCAGTCCCACGTTGCCAGGAAGGTCCACACCCCTGGGAGTCATGTCTCACGTAGACAGGAGGAAGGCAGTGAGTTTGCTTGTTGTGTTGGCTGGAGAGAGAGGCCACATTTGAGCAACAAAAGAAGTTCTCTTGGGGGTTAGGGTTAGGCCTAATTTTAAGTAGGCTTAGCTTATCATTTGTGGGGTTAAGTTTCATATCAACAAACCCCAAGATTGGGGACTCAGCCTATTGCTTTGGTTGCCTCCACTGCTTGTGAGAATATCAAGAATTCTCCACTTTTCTCACCATTTCCCCAAGGGGACTTTGCAAATACTTTTTTTATTGACTGTTCAAATCCTTCTGGGATTTATCAAGGCATCACTCTGAACAAACCTATAAAATCTCATGCCCTACTCAAGGTTCCATGTACTTATGGTGTTCAATTAAGCTGTCCACATAAGTTATATAAGGAAAAGCAAAACTCAAAATATAAATTTTGTTCCTAATATTTTTTGCTTTAGTTTCACACAAAATTTTAAAATATGAATTACCATCTATTTTCAACACCCTGCATTATTGACATTCCTTTGTTCTTCCTCATGCAAAACATTAAAAAATTTTTACATATAGTCACTATCATTATACACTCTAGGCATTCCTAGATTATACCATCTCGGTCTTTATCATCTATCATTCCTTCTTATTTCATTTGTGCCTCCAGGCTTCCTCCCTTCATCATTCTCACATTCAGCTTCATTCAATGTTCTAACATTATTGTATTACAATTAGGTAGTATTGTGCTGTTCATTTCTGAATTTTTACAATCAGTCCCATTGCACAATCTGTATCCCTTCCAATTACCCAATATCTATCCTATTTCTATCCCTGATGACCTCTGTTCTTAACTGAAATTATCCAAGTTCATTCATCAATGTTAGTTCAGATCAGTGAGACCATACAGTATTTGTCCTTTTGTTTCTGGCTAATCTCACTCAGCATAATGTCCTTAAGATCCATCCATGTTGTTACATACTTCATGACTTTATTCTATCTTACAGCTGCGTAATACTCCATCATATGCATATACCACAGCTTGCTTAGCCACTCATCTGTTGAAGGACATTTGGGCTGTTTCCATCTCTTGGTAATTATAAATAATGCTAGCAATGCACATTTGTTATCTTATGGTTTCCACAGATCAGGAGTCTGGTACAGCTGGTTGGGTCCTGTTGACATCCAGGACTGTGGTCAAATTGGGGCTCCTTCCAAGCACATGAAATTGTTGGCAGAATTAATTTCTTTGCACCTGCAGACTCATTACAGCTTGCTTCTTCAAGGTCAGCAGGAGGAAGAGTCTCTGCAGCTTCAAATCTTACCTCTGGATGGGCTTGTAAAGGGCTCATCTGATTACGTCAGACCCACTCAGGGTAAACTTTTGATTCACTGAAAGTAAACTAATTAGGGACTTAATTACACTGCACAACCTCTTCACCTTCATCAGTAATAACCTAATCATGGAAGTTATGTGCATCATATGCACAGGTTCCATCCACATTCGAGAGGGAGGGTATTATAAAGGAGATATAAACAAGGAATGAGAATCTTGGAGGCCATCTCAGAATTCCACAGAATAATTTTTCAAACCATTTTGATCACAAAAGCAACATAAATTCATAGGATAGAATCTGGAATCTGCAGAGATCAACAAAGAGGGGAATTAAAATCACTCATAGCATCACTCTTCTCCCAAGAGATAAATCCCATCATTTTAATTTATTTTTCTTTATATAACAGGGTCATAATTTACAACCCCTTCTAACAGCATTAGATGAAGTGTCTTTGAGAATATGAGTATGGCTCCATTATACTCCATCGTATGAATATACAGCAATTTATTTACCTTTTTTCCGTTTTACACTTTGGCTCCTTCAATTTTGTAGCTATTATAAATAATATTGATGAATTTACTACAGCAAATGTAAGCACTTGCTCACAGATCACTATTCATTGGAAGCTTTGGGGCAGAAATATTTAATGTGGTGGGAAATGGATGTCAATAAAAGAATCAATCAGAGATGGAAAGCATCCCCAATTTGAGCAGTTTGCTTGCAAAATAATATTAGTTTTTATTTGAGTACAGCTTTTATACAAGCATTTACTGAGGAAATGGGGGGTGACATTTGTCCCAATTTACCCGCCTGCTGCAAGGATATTTGTGTGCCATAACTAGATTCATAATAGGTCCAAAGTCTGGTGTGAGGAAGGTGATGGGGGAAAAAGGTGGAGATAGGGTAGGATTGGATGGGAAGGGAGAGTAAAAGGAGGGGAAGAGAGTCCATACTGTAAAGAAAAGGAGAAGAAACTCCCTTTGGGAGTCTAGGTTGCTGAGTAGACTGCTCTGAACCGGCGTGAAATCTGCCTGTAGTGATTTAAAAAGGATTCATCTTTGTGGGTCGGTGTTTAACGCTGGTGGCTGGTTAGTAGCATCTCTTCCCAGTGAACACTTTGTGCACAGGGACAACTTCAGGAAACTCCAGAGTCACTTGAGTTCAGGCTGAGTGTTCTAGTTTGCTAGCTGCCAGAATGCAATATACCAGGAATGGAATGGCTTTTTAAAAGGGGGATTTAATCAGATGCTAGTTTATAGTTCTAAGACTGAGAAAATGTCCCAATTAAAACAAGTCTATAGAAGTGTCCAATCTAAGGCATCCAGGGAAAGATACCTTGGTTCAAAAGGCCAATGAAGTTCAGGGTTTCTCTCTCAAGTGAGAAGGCACGTGGTGAACACGGTCAGCGATCCCCTGTCATCTGGAAGGGCACATAGCGAACATGGCGTCATCTGCTAGCTTCTTCTCCTGGCTTCCTGTTACATGAAGCTCCCCAGGAGACATTTTCCTTCTTCATCTCCAAAGGTCGCTGGCTGGTGGACTCTGCTCATGGCTATGTCGTTCTGCTCTTTTCTCTCTGAATCTCTCATTCTCCAAAATGTTTTCTCTTTTATAGGACTTCAGAAACTAATCAAGACCCACCCAAATGGGTGGAGACGCATTTTCCCCAATCCAGCTTAAAACCGCTTTTGATTGGGTTACATCTCCAGGGAGATGATCTAATTACAGATTCAAACATACAGTATTGAGTAGGGATTATTCTGCCTTTACAAAATGGGATTTTGATTAAAACATGGCTTTTCTAGGGTCCATACATCCTTTCAAACCAGCATACTGAGTTAGGTACCTTTTGGCTTTGTCTTGGACCCTGCCAAGGGGCTCAGTTCCTGGAAGTGCTGGCAGAGGCTTGCGCCTGAGCTCATAGTAACGTCACACTCTCCTGTAGACCAGGAGGCCTGGAAGGCAACATTTTGTTCTTACTTTTGAATTTCCTAAGAGTGTACATGTGTGTTCGGGAAGAGGGAGTATAGCCGAGAAATTAGGATTTAAGGGATGATTTTGATTACCGAAGTGTTAAAAAGATAATCCTTTTTGCTTTCTGGTATATTGGAGTAGACAGAGGGACATGCCTGAATTCTCTAAATTGTAATCCAGCTGCCTTGATCTCTGATTATGATTGTAGGGCCCTTAGCTTCTGCCCCTGTGATTGTAAAAACCTTGTGACTAACCTTCCTTTGTATCCAGTCATTCAGTTGTTCAACTTTAGAGTCTGGTAATCACTAAGGCAGCCCCTGATATTTATTAATGAAGGGTCTTGGGTAAGCTCAGAACTAACCCACCCCAAGTTCAAAGTTATCTTGATAATTGAGACTGGCTCTAACCAAAATGGGCCCACCTGACATGTGCAGTAGCTTAGACTTTAACCTACAAGTCACCTACACCTCATTCCACCATTTTCTTACATACGTTCTCTAAGCATGTAATGAATCTGCACATGCTCAGTAATTAGATCCCCTCTAATTACATCATCTGGGGCCACTGTGCTCACTACCCTAAACCCTGCCCATCTTTTGCTCCAATAAAACTATTAGAATTACTGTAGTTCTGGGAAGCAGATTTTGGCCATTTACTCTCCTACTATCCTAGTAATAAACTCTTTCTCTCTTTGAAACTTCAGTGTCTCAGGAATTGGTTACTGAGCATGTTGCGCAAAAGAATCCACAGCCTTTGTCCCATAGTAAGAGAGGGAGACCATGGAGAGAATAGAACTGGTGGGGCCGGGTACAACTGGGTGGGAAACTCTGGGGACGTTGGTCCTTGGCATTTTTATGCCTGGTGAATAGGATTCGTTTTACCCCATGCCAAGACAGCACACCTGTGTTCGGTTTCCAGATGCAATGGGAGCCGCTGCCTCCCCCCCCCCCCCGCCCCCCCCAGCAATTATGCAGAAGGCCTTTGCTATTTTGTGCCTCTTCGGGAGCAAATTGCTATTCCCCTTGAAGAGGGTGCATTCCCTTGTCTCCCCTGCCAATGCAGCCCTTGCTCTCCTCCTCCTTTAGATGCCCTGCTGCAGTGGAGCTGGTGAGGTCTGGAGAACCGATTCACATGCTACTTAGCACCTGGGGTCATCAAGTGCTCACCACCACCTGAAAGGAAAACTTGCTTTCTCCTTTCCCCTTTGTAGTCACAGTGAGGACCCTAAGCGGGGGGTGGGGGTGTGTGTGTGTGTGAGAGGTGTGACTGTGTGTTTTGGGAAGAATGACTCACTGTGGTCTGTCCAGGGTGAATCTCCAGGAAATAGCTTTGCTTATAGGACCTCTAACTTCCTTTGCTTCTCTGCTACTTGCACACCCTCATTGTATTTGCTTTACAATGACAGGACTCAAGGGTTAAAACACAGGCAGAGGCAAGAGGTTTTCAGCTGGTGGGCATGGGGTGAGGGATGCAGTTTTGTCCTTCAGGGGACATTTGCCATGTCTGGAGATATTTCTGATGGTCACCCCTGGGGAAGGGGGCTGCAGGCATCTAGTTGGTAGAGGTCAGGGAGGCTGCTCCACACCTTCCAAGGCAGAGGATGACCCCCCACAGCAAAGGATTATCCAGCCCAAAGGGTCATTAGTGCCAAGATAAGAAAACCTGGCCTAGACCAAAGTATTCTACTACCAAGAAGTTTGGGTTCCTAATTTACACAGATACTGAGGTTTGCCTGGCACTGTAGGATGCATAGGCTCTATTCAGGGAAACAACCATGGTCTACTTGTCAGCACTTTCCCTAAAGCAAGATCATCAAAGCATTCCAAGTATCCTCAGTTTGGGAGAAAACAAGCAAACGAATTAGAAGATTCATTTGCATAACAACGAGACACTTGGAGCAAAGGAAAATCTCCTGGTCTAGAATTGCCTCAATAAAAGTTCCCATTAAGGAAGACTGCTCAGCTGGTAAGACTGCTCAGCTGGTACAGCAGATACTCCCCATTCCCAAGATTCGTTGCACCCATATGCCTCAAATTTTTCTTCTATAAAAAGAGGATGCTGATACTTGCCCTGGATAATTCAAAGGATCATTAGTTCTCATTATTTTGGGGAAGCATATTTGAACACCAGGTTTTATATGATCAAGTAACAATAATATAACATGTGCTTTTGAAAGCTGGTGTAGATGATGATGGGGCTTTGGAAGAAGGGTGGAAAGGAACATTATAATTGATGTTCTCTTGCAGGAGGCTTTAAAACCTGGCTTCTCACATGGTTGTCCGTGGGTAGATCAGGCTCCTTGTCTGGGAGGTTGATAGAGATGCAGAATCTCAGGCTCTACCCCAAACCCACTGCCTTAGTTTGCCAGGGCTGCTATGACAAATACCACAATGGGTTGTTTTAAACAACAGAAATTTATTGTCTTACGGCTTTGGAGGCAAGAAGTCCAAGATGAAGGTCTTGACAGGCGATACTTTCTTCCGGAATATGTAGCTGTCTAGCACCGTTTTTGATGTTCCTTGGCTTTCATCTCTGCCTTCATCATGTGGCTTCTCCTTCTGGTAGTGCATCTTCATAGAGATTTCCTCTCCTTGTAAAGACTTCAGCCACACAGAATAAGGCCCACCCTGAATTCCACTTGGCCTCATTTAAGTAGTATCTTCAAAGATTCTAGTCACAAATGAGTCCACACCTTCACTAATATCACCTTCAAAGTTTCTATATACAAATGGGTTCACACCCTCAGGATCACACTGAAGACGTTGAACATGTCTTTTTTGGGGTACATGATTCAATCTCCATTCCCATCGAATCAGAATGTGCATTTTAATAAGGCCTTCAGATGATTCATACGCACTTTCAAAGTTGGAGAAGCACTGCTCCAGGGTGCCTACACATCCTGAGATTATTTATATAGTGTAATTCAGAAAGCTGCCCTCCCATCAGACTCTTGCTAAATAAGATTTGTGGATGCTTTTGGGTAACATCCTTTAAATTCATTCTTTGTTATGGGGAAAGCTTCTGTGTCCAGTAGTGAGGGAGAGTGTCTTGACCTGTTAGTTCATAAATTTAATATCACAGACCATCTTCCATCCCTATAACATGTAGCAAATACCTTTTAGGGTTTTCAAAGTTTTTTTTTTAATACTTTAATTTGATATCTAGGTTAAAAGAACCCTAGTTCTGAGGAAGGGCTTTATAAGCACCCAGAAACTGTCATGCAAAATTATGTGTGTGTACAATTATCTGAGGAGAGAATCCATTTATTTCATCACATCCCCAAAGGGGCCTTTATTCTAAATATTAAGAGTCATCAATATGGATTCACTTGTTTATTCATTCATCCACTCAACAAATATTGAGTGCCCATTATGTGCTAGCACTGTGTTACATAGTAGAGGAAGCCATATGCTGGTAAATCACTGATCAAAAACTTAGGAATGAAGCAGGGATGAATCTGAAGAGGGAAATAAAAAATCAATCAAGCACATTGAAGAAAGTAATTGGAAATTTTAAATAGCCTAAGATATATTTTATCTTTATACGGATGGACATATTTATTTGACCATGTACAACATTGCAATAATATTATGGAACCTGAAACAAAGTAGAGGAAAATTGATGGTGGTGGATACATAAATGAAGTGGATTTTTATAAGCATATAATAAAAATCTCTAAGTTATTGATTCTTAGAATATAAGCTTATTTGCTTAAAAATCTTTTCTTTAAAATTTATTTATTAGGTGAGTTGATCATTTGTGTTTTGTACAGCTTGTAGTTTAAATGGTATTGGAGTGATAGTGAAATGAAAGTTTGCTTTCACAAAGGTAGAGGTAAACGGTTATCTCTAGGACACCAATGAATTATCAGCACTGCCTTTCCAATTTTCTTCACTTTAAACCCTTACATTTTCTTATCTTCCATGCTATAGGTGCTACATAACTCTCCTGTCCTGCACAGTACACAGCCTCTGCCAGTCTTGACCTTCAGGTTTGGCATGGAAGGGATGGTGAAGGTGAAGGAGAGGAAGGGTAGTGGAGAGTGAAGGGGGTGGGGAGTCACTCCCAGCCATCAGTGGAACCTCCATGAAAACCTGGGATCCCTTCCAAAGGATGATTTCTGGATGGGAACTATTGTTCTTTGGACACATGGTTCTAGACCAAAGGGCAAGCCTTCTGTTCCCCTTGGAGACTTGCAGCTTATGATTTTCCATATGTACATAACCTTACTTAGGATTTTCCATGAGTTAAGACTTTCGTTCTAAACCTGGGACATTCTAAAATTACCTGCATTTCCTTTTTTTTTTTTTTCCGCATGGGCAAGCACTGGGAACCGAATCCGGGTGTCAGACATGATGGGCAAGAACTCTGCCTGCTGAGTTTCAGATATATGAAAAAGATGAGAATAGCCCATTCAACCCTGGAGACCCCCATTTCCTCATAGGTGACCAGGATTCTGCCTCCTTTCAGATAATACATTGTTCCATGATTTCCCCAATGCCAGGGAAGCTATACACTTCTCAAGTGTTCTCTCCTTGGCAAAAAAAGTAAATATCACCAAATATGATAAAAACCTATTTGGTCACTAAGGGGGAGATGGCAGATTATTCTCTAATTTTCATTCTCCCCTTCTTTCATGAAATAAAAAATTTAACCTGGATGCTGGTTGCCCAGAGAAAAAGATGACATGCTCCAGCCTCCTTTGCATGGAGGGTGGTCATGTAATCAAGTTCTGGCCAATGGCACACCAAGGCAGTGATCTGTGCAATTTCTGTTGGTGGAAAGAGGCATGCTTTCTCAGGCCCTTTTCTCCTTCCTGCTGGATGGAATGCCAGTGTGATAGGAGTCATCTTGGAAAGGCCAGCAAGGCAAAATGCTGACAGTGCAAGAAGATAAAACTTCACAAGCACAGCCACCATGGCAGCTTTGACTCACTAGGCAGAGAAGTAAATTCCAGACAAACTTATACTTTAACAAATAGAATTACTTAGTTCTTATTGTTATTGACATTGCACTATGCTTGTTGATATTGTTGTTTTAATGTGCATAGGGTAAATACCCAGGTTGAAAGCATATGGAGATTCTTACCATAAATAGGCTTCTATGCAAGACATAAGTAGAATTTTCATCCCACACATGACTGAATATAGTCTTACCAGAAAGCAACTATAGTAGGACTGGAGAGTTTACTGATTTACCTTATTGAATTACAGATTACACAGTGTCCCAGGGAGGGCAATGGACACCGTTCTGTCCAGTAGAGTGTGATGGGGCACTCTCGTTTGATCCAGAAATCTTATTTTTATCATTAGAAGGGAGGGGAGGAGGAAAAGAATGGGCCTGGAGTAAGGAAAGGGGCATGAAAACTGATAGAACATTTAGGCTATTTATCCCATCCAACCACTCACTAGCAGGAGAGGGAATGAAAAGTGATATCAGAGAATTTGGCTTTCAACCATGCTAGAGTCAACATCTGAAGAGACCTTAAGTAATGAGACATTTCTCTGTAGTCTTGACAGTGAAGCCTTGATGTCATTTAATCATCTCTCCACCCACGTGAAGGTGATGTCATCATCTGCAGTGTTGCAGAGCTATCATATGAGTACATACAGTTGCCTCAAGCCAAGTCTTTATGGCTCCTCCCTCAGTCTCTGTCCACTGCTTCCCAGCTCATCCCAGCACTGCTGTTACTGGAGGCAGACACCAGAGGCTAGGGATGTATTTCAGAAAATACAATTTATCCTTCTTCAATGATAAAAATGATACCTATTCATTATAGCAAAGTTGGAAAAGAAGTTGAAAGCACTTAGGAAATTCATACCTAATACCAAGACCCAGACAATCTCTGTTACATTGATATATGTTTCATCCATTCTTGTCTTCTTTTTCCATGCATATTTAACAGCATCTAGACCATAATCTTTATATAATTATATACTTTAAATTTTCACAAAACATAATATGGTATCTCCTATGTTATTACAAATCATTCTCAAACATTATTTTGAGAGCTGTATATTCTTGAGGGTTGCCAAATAATAACAATAGAGAAGCTGATATTTTCTATATTCCAGACACTGTTCAAACCATTTACATGCGTTTTTCCCATTTAATCTCAATGACAGCCCTATGAGGTAAGAATTATCATCATCATATAAATTGATTAAATTGGGGATCAGAGGGTTGGTAATTTGTCAAAGATCCCATAAAGTATTAAGCAGTCAATGAGGAACTTTATGCACAAGTTTATCTGACTCCACATCCCTTGCTTCTTCATCACTACTTAAAAATTTCTATATCGTTGGATGTTGACTGCTTTGAGATTTTTACTGCTCGGAATACTGCAATGCATACCTTTGGACAGAACATATTTTTCTTAGGGTAAGTTCAAAGACCTGGAATTACTTGTACTAAGATATCATGAAAAAAAAAATGTTGTTACATTGTTGTCAATTAGCTATCCGAGAGGATTGTACCAATTTTCATTCCTCCAACAAAGTATAAGGGTGCTTATTTCCCTACACACTCACTAGCACGGGACAGCCATACTCTGTAGGCATCTCTGCTAACACAATGGCTGAAAATGGATTATTCCTGCTTTTTACTTACATTTATTTGATTATTAGTGAGGCTAAATATTTGTCATGTTTTAAGCCATTTGTATTTTCTATTAATAATTTAAGTCCATTTGCCTGTTAGGGTTTTGATATTAAAGTTGAACCTTACGGAATTAATATTTTTGTAGGTTAAAAAGCAGTTGAATATCAGCTCAGCCAAATGTATTTCTAAATGTATTGAGAACATAACCTTTAAATATATGGGCTCTAAATATTTTTGATACAGCTATTTTGATTTTCAAAAGGAGCATCCAATAATCTGTAATTCATTTGTGTAATGAAAATGTCATGCTAATGATTTCAATAGACGAATGTGTTTTTTAAAATTTCCTTCTTTCAGTTTTCATTTGTCCCTGCTGCACCTCTAACTCCTCCCCTCTCCATGTCAGGTTTGAGTTCAGAAAGGTGTATCTTTAAGAGGTAGATGAAAACTTGACATCAGTTTTGGACATAGAACAGGAAACATCATTGAAAGAATTATAGGTACCAATAAAACAAGTAAAAATAACATCTTCATATGATTGATGCCTTCTTAAAGTAGAGCAGCTAAAACCATAGCCTGGAAGCATTTGGAGGCATAGCTTTAATTGGAGCAGCTCAGACTCTTTAAGGAAAGAGACAGCGTGGCTTCCTTGTACATATATTCCCTGCTCGGCAACTCCCAATTCGTCCATGATGTCAGATGAGAACTTAGAATTGGCTGTGTTTGATTCTTAGACAAACCAAAGATCAAGTCAGATCACCTGGTTCTGAGATGATTTACCGTCTTCTCTTTCCTGTAGGTGGTCAGAGAACCTTTTAATAGTTAGCCATCATGATGGCATATTTGAACACATATTAAAAATTTTTTTTTAGGTTTTTATTTCTAGCTGTTCTAAGGTACTGGGGACTAAAAGAAATATCAACATAATGATTCAGCACTCATACTTACTTGTTAAACCTGATCTTCTCTGTGTTACTCCACCATCACCTTTGATTTTTCTCTCTCTGTTTAGGGGTATTTGAGCTATTCCCATTCTAAGTTTTTCATGTTGGAAGGGGCTGTTGATCATATGGGGGTGGGGGATGGAACAAGCTGATGTTCTGGAGAGGCTGGCCCCTCTGCACTTCAGGACTTATTTGGTCTAGGGACTCATCTGGAGGTTATAGGTTTTGGAAAGTTACCCTAGTGCATGGAACCTTTGTAGAATCTTATATAATGCCCTAGGTATTCTTTAGGATTAGCTGGAATGGTTTTGGTTGGGGTTTGGCAAGTTGTGATAGGTAGCAAGGTCTAACTGAAGTATGCATAAGAGCAATCTACAGTGTAGCCTCTCGACTCTATTTGAACTCTCTCCACCACTGATACCTTATTTGTTACACTTCTTTTCCCCCTTTTGGTCAGAATGACATTGCTGATCCCATGGTGCCAGGGCCAGGGTCATCCCTGGGAGTCATCTCCCACGCCACCAGGGAGACTTTCATTCCTGGATATCATGTCCCACATAGGAGGGAAGACAATAATTTCACTTGCAGAACTGGGCTTAGTGAGAAAGAAGCTACATTTGAGCAACAAAAGAGGTCCTCCGGAGGTAACCCTGAGGCATACCTTAGGTATGCTAAGCTTCTCCACTATATACACAAGCTTCACAAGAGCAAGCCTCAAGATCAAGGGCTTGGCCTATTGATTTGGCTGTCCCTATGTTTGGCACAGTATCCGGGGTTTCCCTGGTAGTAAATTTAATAATTTCATATTTTTCCCCATCCCTAACGGGACTTTGCCAATACTTTTTTATTATCAGCTTAATATACTCTGGGATGCATCCAGGCATTACATCAAACTATACAGAATTAAAGCCTCTCATTCTTATTCTGGACTCCCCATGTTGGATTGTTCAAATGATCTATCTAGACAAATTGAGTTAGATTATGTGCTTATAGAAAACCTAGGTTCTGGACATAATAAAACTTTCTTCCTTTGGTCTCAAAGAGTCGGTGAAGTTCTAAAATACACACAATGTCTTCCTTACCTGAATACACATTTAAAAAAAAATTGTAAAATGTGACATATACACAAAGTAAAGAAATAAAAAAGCAATACTTTTCAAAGCATTCTTCAACAAGTAGTTACAGGGTAGATCCCAGAGTTTGCCCTGGGCTACCATATCATCCTTTCAGATTTTTCCTTCTAGGTACTCTATAACATAGGAGGCTAGAAGGAGTAAATATTTTTTTATCATCACAATAAACTTTTTTATGAAAAATAGCATATATACAAAAAGCAATAAATTTCAAAGCACAGCACAATTAGTTGTAGAACAGATTTCAGAATTTGGTATCGGTTACAATTCCACAATTTTAGGTTTTTACTTCTAGCTGCTCAAAGATACTGGAGCCTAAAAGAAATATCAATTTAATGATTCAGCAATCATATTCATTTGTTAAACCCTACCTTCTCTATATAACTCCACCATCACCTTTAATCTTTCTATCCAAGTCTTTAGGGGTATTTGGGCTATGGCCATTTTAACTTTTTCATGTTGGAAGGGGCTGTCAATAATAAGGGGTAGGGAGATGGAAGTAGTTGATGTTCTGGAAAGGCTGGGCCCTCTAGGTTTCAGGACTTATTTAGTCCAGGGACCCATCTGGAAGTTGCAGATTTCTGGAAAGTTACCACAGTGCATGGAACCTTTGTAGAATCCTCTATATTGCCCTAGGTGTTCTTTAGAATTGGCTGGTATGGTTTTGGTTGGGGGTTGGCAAGTTATGATAGGTAGCAATGTCTAACTGAAGCATGTGTAAAGGTGACCTCCAGAGTAGTCTCTCGACCCTATTTGAACTCTCCCAGCCACTGATACTTTATTTGTTACACTTCTTTTCCCCCTTATGGTCAGGATGGAATTGTTGATCCCACAACTGAACACACAGGTTCTAGAAATGAAAATAGATATATTACTTTATGGATAAAAATTTAAAAAATAAATAGTTGGGGGGGAGAAAGGGTAAAATAAGTTGGGTAGATGGAAACATTAGCGGTCAGTGAGAGGGAGGGGTAAGTTATATGGTATGTATGAGTTTTTCTTTTTATTTCTTTTTCTGGAGTGATACAGATGTTCTAAAAATTTGATCATGGTGATGAATACACAACTATGTGATGGTACTGTGAGCCATTGATTGTGCACCATGTATAGAAAGTATGTGTGTGAAGATTCTTCTCATTAAAAAAGTTAAAAAAAAACAAACAAAAAACAAGAGAAATGCTACAATGTTTTCCCAAGTTGCTTGTTAAGTCTAAGCTTGTGGTGAGAGGAATAGAGATGTTACAATCATGAGTATTTCAGAGATTATTAATAAACATTTGCTTTTTAACATCTGCTGTTAAAGACCCTCGTTTGCAGAAATGATTTCTCTGTTTCTGTTCACACGAGGCGGAGGTGGGGGTTGAAACAGTCATACACCATTCAGCCCCCTGGTTAAAAAAAAGATTCCTACAATCTCCCTTGCCTTGCACGTTTTCATTTCAAATACTGATTATCTTCTCTCAAAGCTGGGAAGCAAACCTTAGCTTTTCCAGATCCAAGGCTTTGATTAACCCCATGGCTTTTGCTGCCTTTCTAGAAAGTAAATGAGAATGTGTTTTATCTTTATAGTGCGGCTCCCAAAGGGGAACTGAAGACAATGCAGGTGACGTGTTTCCTAAAAGAACAAGATGTTCACCGTGGGTGAAGCTGAAATCCCTGACCCAGGGTTGGGAATGAGTGAACTCACTGCTGCTTATTTTGCGGAGAGCATCACTACTGAGCCATGTCTTCCACCGTGTCTCTTGGCTTCTGTTTGTCAGAGGCCAGCCAGGCTGGGGGTGCATTGTACGTAGAGGAATCAAGTTTCCCTCTGTCCAAAGCTGATTGACCCATTCAAGATTCCAACCTGCAACCTCAGCCTTCCTGGCACCAGCAGCAGACCAACTGAGCTCACGGGGACAGCCTGTGTTCAAGTTATATGGGAACAGATCCTTCAGAGCACAAGGATTGGCTGCTTCCCCAGTGCGGGCTTCTCAGCCAGGGTCGGATGCATGGGCTGGGATCCATGGTCAGTGCTCAGCCAGCTGGCACGCAGCTACTGCCAGTCACCCTCTGCACACAGTGTCCCATTTAAACTGCACTCTGTTTTGCTGAAGATGACTTATTCACACACCCCAGATGTTCCCTGTAACCTAGAGCCCTGGAAACAGCTACAGAAAACACATGTGCTTTTTTAACTGCCTGAAATACAACCAAACGGTCTGTGGTTGTTGGCCAATGACTGGGCAGTGGAAGGCATATGTCCCTGTTTCTTCTTTTTCCTCTCTGTGCTGTTGGGTGAGACCAACAGCTGCAGTTTCATTAGAATTAGTTGTAAATATTTGAAGGTAGGAATTATACTCACACAGGAAAACTAAAAATTTTTAAAGGAGAACAGACAGAAAAGGCTAGTAATATAACCGTTTGAAATGAATATGTGGAAAATGTAATTATATTTTCAAAATACTAACTGTCTCATATTTGTTTTTTGCTAAAATTCATCTACATGTTTCTCTCCCCACCCCCGCCCCACCCCCCACTGGAATCTAAGACACTCCCTTGGAAGAATGTCAAAAGTTTAGGCAGCTGTGATGAAATCTTTTCTGAAAAAATCCATTGCATGGGTGCTTTCATTCTCCCTGTAACCCGGAACCAAATCCTGCAGGGTGTGTGATGCCTTTCCTAAACCCTCTCAGAGTCTCCCTAACTTGTTCCCTAGCTCACACTTTCCAGTTCCACCCTACAAACTGCCATTACGGGGTTCTTCCTGGGGCCTCCCGCAAAATAATAAGTCATTTCCCTCCTGAGAACTTCTGTTGGTTTCACGCTATACAGTGTGGAAGACCAGGAACTTCTCCTTGGTTTTCGGAACCTTCCCAATTTGACATAATTTCATTTTCCAAATTCCTCCCTCCACGCCACCAAGAAATGGTCACACAGGTATTCAGCAATAAAGTGCCAAAGGGAATGCTTGGCCATCACCCATGCCTGCCTGCTCTGACCTGATACCCCAGACTCTTCCTGATTCCCAGACCATGCTGAACCCTTGTCATACCTTTGTGCCCATCCAAACCTCTTCTTCCCAGCCCTCTTCACAATCCCAACTCTTGAGCAATGTCTTGCCTGCTTTTCCCAGCGCTGGGGAGCCGAGGCCATGCCTTGTTCGTCACTGCGGATCTGCAGTGCTGGTAAGTGCTTGCTCATCAGTGACTGGCATCCTCGTAGCAAACAGGCTGGCCCTGCCCTTTAAAAAAATATTTTTATTAAGAGATATCCACACATATACGGTTCAACCATATTATACAATCAATGGCTCACAATATCATCACATAGTTGTGTAATCATTGCCATGATCATTTTTAGAACATTTGCGTTACTCCAAAAAAAAAGAAATAAGAAAAAAAGAACTTATACATCCCATATGCCTTTCCCCTGACTGTTATTGATCCACAGTATTTCAATTTATCCAATTTTTACCCTTTATCTCCCCTATTATTTATTTATTGTTGTCCTTTTTTTTTTTTTTTAACTCATCTTCTGTCCATACGTTGCATAAAAGGAGCCTCTGACACAAGGTTTTCATAATCATGCAGTCACATTTTAAAAGCCAAATGGTTATAATTCTTCAAGAATTCAGGCTACTAGAACACAGCTCAACAGTTTCAGACACTTCCCTCCAGCCACTCCAGAAACTAAAAAGAAATAACTATTTAATGGATAAGAATAACCTCCAGGATAACTCTTGACTCTGTTTGAAATCTCTCAGCCACTGAGACTTGATTCTGTCTCATTTCTCCCTTTCCCCTTTCGGTCAAGAAGATTTTCTGAATCCCATGATGCTGGGTGCTGGCTCATCCTGGGAGTCTTGTCCCATGTTCCCAGGGAGATTTACACCCCTGGGAGTCACGCCGCATGTGGCGGGGAGGTCAGTGAGTTCACCTGCTGAGTTGGCTTAGAGAAAGATGGTCCTGTCTTTTTTTGTTGTTGTTCATAAATTTTAAAAATTTATTAATCAAAAAAGATCAATAAATGAAATAAAAATTAGCATAGATAATCAGTAATTCACAATATCATCATGGTCCTGCCTTTTTAATGCTCACACCCATTCTCAGCCATTTCAACCCAACGCTGTTATTTCTATCCCCAAGCCTATGTTTCTGTGGCATACTCTACCTGATCTTCCCTCTTCCCACCCCGTTCACATCCTGTGTACCTTTTGTAGCCCAGCTCAGGTCTATATCCTGCAGAGAGTTTCCCTTGGTTCTGATCCACTGTCAGTTCTTTACCTCCAAATTCCCAGGGTCCTCACTGTATCACAAATTCAGGCCTTAATCACATACCACTCTGCATGTATGACCCGAATTCTCCCTGCTCCCTTATCAAGTTTATATCCACCTCATCCACCTCCCCAGAGCCCTGAGCAGCTGGAGATCCAGCTGGTCAATCAACATCTGCCTCATTGATTGTGATTGGGGCAACTCCCCTGCTTCTCTCCAATTAGCCACTTCCTATCTATCATGCAAAGTCCAGCCCAAGTCCTGCATCTTCCACGGTGGCTTTGTGGAGGATGCCCCATGTTGGTATCCTCTTCCTACAAGTCCCTTTGCTCACTTACTGTCTGAATCCCAGCTTTCTGGGTCACGGGCCTCTTTTGGGATGACATGCTTGAGCAAGGACTCGAAACAGGTGTGTATATTGAATTATTGGTAGTCCCATTGTATCTTGTCTCAAGGATCATTTGTACACTCCCTGGGGCCTTCACCCCCCATCTCCTCTCCCATATTGGAGTACAGTTTGTGTCATCTTTTCTCTGTGCGTTTGGACACCAAAGAATGGAAGGCTCCTAGCGTATGAGAATGCACGCCTCACGGTCAGCAGGTACTGGGCAAGTCATAGCTCCTGGTCCCACAGTTTTGCTTTTGTTTTGGGGGACAGTGTTTTTATTAGAAAAGTTGTGGGTGTACAGGAAAAATCATGCATAAAATACAGCGTTCCCATATACCACCCATAATCAACACCTCGCATTAGTGTGGTACATTTGTTACAGTTCATGAAAAAATTGTTTATACAATTGATTGTCATTTACATTAGGGCACACTGTTTGTCTTATGGTTAGTTTTTAAAATTTTTATTCTTAGTAGCATATATGCAACCTAAAATTTCCCCTTTCAGCCACATTCAAATACAGAATTCAGTGTTGTTAATTATGCTCACAGTGTTCTGCTACCATCACTACTATTCATTACTGGAACATTGTGATCAACCCAGTCCCAGAATTTTATGCATGCATTTATCAGCGTGGGAACCTGAGTGTAGAGCTTTCTGAGACCAGATAACCCGTCACTGAGAAACTGAGCATTTTATTGGGCACAGAGAGATGCACTTATATTAAAGAGGACCCATTTGCCTAACTCAGAGAGTAAGAACTTAGTACATGCTGAAATAAAATAAAAACAACTGTCATCCTCAATATCAGTGTTGTACCCCTGTGCCTTTAAATATTTGCTTATGATACTCATAAAGGGATTTTGAAAATCTGTGCACACATTTTTAGATTGATATCTTAAATTCTTCATCATATGTTTAAATAAATTTATTTCTTATTAAAAGGAGATAGGAAATGTTAAATATTTTATATGATGGAACAAGATGATAATTGACTATAATTGTAATAAATATCTCATATTATCATTTGATAAATCACATTTTCAATGCTTTGCTAAATAAAACATGACTAATAGGTATCAGGTGAAATTTTTGTTCATGTGTTTGATTTATTGAGTTTTGAAAAATCTTGGTTGTCTTGCAAAAGTTCCTGTTATGTTTAAAAGGATCAGTATCACAAACCCTGCTGCTTTGGATATTCTGACTTATAAGCCTACATGGGCCAATATGCTTTCCTCACTTATAGAAATGTATATTAAGTTGGGGGGGGGGAAGAAAGCCTTATATGCTTAAGGACTGTGATTTATTATTATTCTTAATTTACCCTTTACATTAGCATAAAAGCGTTTGATGCTTCCTTCCCTAACAAAGCAACAAAGCCAAGATTTTGGATGGATGAGGGATAGCTTTCTTTTGTGAAGTGGGAAAAGGAATATGATGAACTGCTATGCATTGAATTGTGTCTCCCCAAAAGATAAGTTCATTCCCAGCATCTAGTCCCACGGATGTCACTTTATTTGGAAATAAAATCTTGGAAAATGTGATGAGTTAAGAAGAAGCCAAGCTGGATTAGGGTGGGCCCTAATTCAATGAGCTTTGGATCTATATAAAGACAAGGAATTTGAAACCAGACAGAAAGAGAAGACAGCCATGTGATGGAGGCAGAGATTGGTTATGTCACAATACAAAGAATGCCGTGAAGTTTGACAACTTACTGACAGATCCTACAGATTTCAGAGGAAATGTGACTCTACTGATACCTTGATTCAGACTTCAACTTCCAGAACTGTGAAACAATAAATTTCTGCTATTTTAAGCCACACAGTTTGGAATATTTTGTTAGACAGCTGTAGCAAACTAAGACATGAGCATTTTCAGGCAGAACAATATTAGCAAAGAATACTGCTAGGCAATGATGTCCTTGTAATCATCCTTGTCTGGGTATCATTTGGAATGAGTCCAGGGAAACATGCACCAAATTTGAAGAAGACTGGCAAATCCCACCAGTTGAGAGCTCGAGTAGAGCAACGTGGAATTGCTGACCCAGGTGGGAACCCAGTGTCTCCCCTTTGACCCATGGAAGAAATGGCTTTCATCTTCACCGTGAAGTAGGCTAATCAGGTGTGGCAAGACAGAAGTAGTCAGGAAAAAATTGAGAACCTGTTAGATGTTGAATATCAGAAAATCAAGCTTTAGAAGCAAAAAAAGAAATTGAGCCAGAGAAGCATAACAAAGCACATTAACTCTCAGGGGAGCAAATGGCAGAGAGTGGAGGTCAAAGTGGCAGGAGTGAACAAAGGGCAAGGCAGGGGAGCTAGGGCAAATCTGTGGTTGTTCTAGACTAATTAAAGCACGCAGTGGTTCTTTCTGCCAGCCTTTCACTGGGAAACTCAGAGCGCGGGGTTCACAGGTGCCCAACGTACAGCCTTTTGTTACTGGAGAAAAACTGCTTAACCTTTGTGGGATTAAGTGATATAAATAGTTTGGCTTCAACTTCCCTTGTTCTAGTCTCAGAAATTTCTCGTTCTTCTCTGCAAATCACACTTTGCCGGCCTTTGTGGTTTTGCCCAGCCTGACCCTTCTGCCTAGGATGTCCTCACAGGTTATTGCCTCTGAACCTTCTTTCTCCAGCATATTTATCCCAAACTCACCACTTACAGCAGAATTTCCCCAAATGGAATTCACTACCGTGTCAGCTTTATCAGAGATGTTGAGGGGTAGAAGGGGCTGGGTGTGTAGATTCTTAGGAAAAACCTAGATATTCTGATTTGTAGATCTGGAGCTAGAATTTTGGAACTCTTGTGACAAAATCTAGGAATCTGCACTTTTACAAGGTGCCCCAGGATTCTTATGTTTTCTGAAGCTTGGAATCTACCACTATGAAGTCAGTGACCACCTCTGGGTTCATGGGCTTCTACTCTGTGTCTGCTAATAGTACTCATTGTATTCTATTGTGGTCTGCTTGGCTCCTTCTCTCCATTAGTCTCTGAATTCTCAAGAGTAGAAATGCTCTCCATCTTTACCGACTCTGCCTGGTATGTAAAGGTGATTCATCATTGTTTGTTCAGTGGTCCGAGTATCCCAAAAAAGGATACCCAAGAAAGAACTAGAATACTGTTAGAGTCCCTCTTCCTGGTGTCAGCATCAGTGAAAATAGTGTCCTCAAACTCAAAGAGAATCTGTTGTTGAGGTCTTGCATGACGCTAATTGACTTTGTAAGGTGCAAGGAGCAGATGCAGGTAAAAAGTAGTGGTGACACACTTTGCAGCAGTTCCTGTGACTTTCTGCCAGCTGATCAGTACTGTTAGGAGTAGTGGTGATATCTGCTATAGTGATTGATCCCCAGAATTCAAGTATCATAATGAATATAAGCACAGCCAAAAGTTGGTTGTAAGTTGATGTAGTTTGTTGGATTCTTTATGGGGCAGTGACCATAATGAACTATCTAACATGCATTTTCTCTTTCTTCCTCAATAACAGGACCTGAATTTATTCAAGGTACCAATGAACCCAGCTGAACAACTACATTTTCCAGTCTCCCTTGTGGATAGGTGCTCATGAGATTTAAATGGAGTCGTTATGTCTGTCCTTTCTTCTTCCTTCTTCCTGTAGCCTTGAACAATGCAGCAATCTTGCAACTGGGGATGGACACATGAACATGGAACAGAAAGCTCACAGAAGTGAGGGGCTCTGGTGTGACATCATGGAACCAACATTTTAACTAGGGATTGCCTACCTTTGGATTTTTTTTTAACGTAAGAGACCTAACAAACAAGAGCCTATATTGTTTAAGCCACTGGTATTTAAATTTTTCTGCATGGGCAGTTGTATCAAATTCTAAGTAATTTACATTGTTGGGATCATATGCCCTGTGAACCCTTTGCCCAATATAGCTTTCTTTTTGTTATTTATGTGACCATGTAACTCCTTTGAGATGCAAGAGACACCCTCCTCTCTGACTATTATTTTTCCCAGTTCCACAGATTCACTGGAGCTATTGGCTTGAGACTATTCAGTCTTTTGAGTTAGCTACAAAAAAAAAAAAAAGCAGCTAGACTTATGAGTCACTTGTGACATTAACCAAATGGGGCCTCAAACTCCTCACTGAACCCACTATGCCTGGGAGAACCATGGATGATGGTTTCATGGTCTTTTTAATTTGGACCCAGAGGACCACATACTTGGGAACTTATTACTCATGAGATTTCCTTCCTCAAAGACAATTGCCTTTGAGCTTTAATTACATACGTTTAATTCTTCAAGTCTGCAGTTGACACGAAGATTTCCTGGGTAATAACTATCAAGCATATAAGGGGAATCCCATAATTTTATGAGAGAGAGAAAGAGCATGCACAAAACAATATATAATTGGTGGGGGCAGGGTTCAAGATATAAGGGTTTCAAGTCTCCTGATACGAATGAATTTGTGCAGCTAACAAGACGAGAGATCATAAGGGAGAAGCTCTAGATACAGCTGTAAGCATCATTCCAAGCCCAGCAAAATGAAGACATTTCTGTAAGCCTGGTCCGGAATATTTAGTATAAGCCCAATCTAGCTTTGGGAAGTACAAAGAAACTATATACCGTGATTAAAGCACTAGAAAAGTATGACTGGGTAAGGATACTAAATGGGTTCTGGGGGTGAAGACAATTGGGTTCAATCTCTATTTTTCTATCTGTTATGAAATGAGGGTACAATATCCATCTGGCAAGGTTGTGAAGATCAGATAAGAAACAGTATGTGAAAAGGTCCTGGCCATAGAGAACACAATAGAGGGAGGGGCCAAGTGAGTGTAGTGGTTACTATTGTGGGCTTTGCAATCCTAGAGATGAATGGTCTGAATGTAGCCTTCTCCACTTATTTGCTCTGTGACCTTGGGCAACTCAGGTAACTTTCCTAAGCCTCCATTTTCTCATCTGCAAAATGGGGGATAATAATATATCTTACTGCTTGGGTTGCTGTTCAGAAAAAATGCCTAAAACATAGCAAGACTTCAATAAATAACTTCAATAAATATTACTACTATGGAAAAAGAAGCTGCTTTTGCATCTTCTCCTCTTTTTCCTCCTTTTTTCTCCTTCTCTTTCTCCTCCTTCTTCTTTTTCCCCTTTCCTTTTCCTCTAATTATCCATCCCTCCCCCTCCTCTCTCTCTCTTTATCCTTCTCTCTCTTCTTTCTTCTCCTTCTTCTCTTCTTCCTGTTTTTTTTTTTTCACATGGGCAGGCACCAGGAATCAAACCCGGGTCCTCGGGCATGGCAGGTAGGCATTCTTACCTGCTGAGCCACCATGGCCCACCCTCTTCTTCCTCTTATCTTCTTCTCCTTCACCTCCTTCTCAATTATAGGAAGAACAGCATCTTCTCTCCTTTATAGCAGAAAAGATTTTGTTAGCCCTCTTCTTGGACTGGAAATTTTCCATTTTCTTTTACTTCAGTCAGTGTTTTCCCAATTGTATTCTACAGAACACTAGGGACAGAATCATTTGCTACTCACCAAATACCCATGTGCTTTTTACATTTCTCAATTCCCTTACAGTTAGGTGGGGCCATGTGACTAGTTATGGTCAGTGAGCTCTCAGAAGTGATATGCATCAGTTTAGTCCAGAGCATAGCGCAGCGAGCATTAATTCTCCATGTGCTTTCTTCTCCTGCCACAACAAAGCCTGAATTTACATGTTGAAATAACCACAAATGGTGGAACTCTATTAGTTTGTGTTCCTGAGTGACTATTTGGTGCAGAACTCCTTGCTGACCTGCATTGATTGTAGTCAGCTATTGAGGTTGGGAATTAATTTGTTGCAATGGCATAACCTTGCTTATCTTGACATATATATATAATTTCATTGAAGTTGATGTGAGTTATGTGAAAATGTACTTCCAGGTCACATAAGCTTAAGAATACTAGGTTAAATGATAGGTATCTTTACTTTAGGATTTCTGAGAACTTTTAATATGTTAATGTCCTTTCTGATGCTCCAAGTTTTTCCAAAATGACTTGACAAAAAATTATTTTTTTAAAAAAAAAGCAGACTTTATGGATCTAGGGTTCCACAAAACACACTTTGGGAAAATTTGACCTAAGGCAATGTGTTTGCTTACTGATTGTTTCCTACTGAAACCCCCATTCTAGTTCATTCTTGAGCATCTCTATTTAATCCACTCCTACTCCTACTTGCATCTATGGCTTCCCATCACTTTTCATGCTTTTTCTTCCCTTTGCTCCCCAAATTGCTGAACACTACTGGAGAAAATTAAGAGGTAGAACTGATTGAATCTCTGTTATGCTATGCGATGTTGAGCTTTCAGAATCTGTAATCTTTCATTTCATTCCCAGTCAAGACCTACAAACCTCCCTCAACGGCCATTCCTTCTTTCACTTTCCTCATTCCTCAAACTTATCCTATCTCCTTTCTCTCAGCAGAAGATTTCAAGGCCCACCTTATGGAAGAGATCAAGCTCATCATGGAAACTCCTGAGTGTATTTTCATCTCTTCCTCTTTCATCTTGCTCATTACCATTCAGTCTTATTTAAGAGAAAGATTGTTTTTCTCTCAGCCCTCTACCCCAATTTTGCAACCCCCAAACCAAGCCATTTTTTTCTAAACCCTGTGCCTTTAAATAGCATTTAAACATTCAGCAAATGAACAAATGAACACACTATCAAGAGGTCACCAAAAGCTTCTTGAGAGCTCTCCTTCCTCTAATTCAGTGCTTTTTATCCAATGTGCTCTCCCCTTGGTCATCTCGTTTCTTCTTGCGACCTTAATGGAACTTTGTTCTAGTTTGCTGGCTTCCAGAATGCAATATAGCAGAAATAGAATGACTTTTAAAAAGGGGAATTTAATAAGTTGCTAGTTTACAGTTCTAAAGCCATGAAAGTGTCCAAATTAAAGTAAGTCTATAAAAAATGTCCAAATTAAGGCACCAACAAGAGGTTACCTTCACTCAAGAAAGGCCGATGAAGTTCAGGGTTTCTCTCTCAACTGGAAAGGCACATTGTGGACACAGATCTGCTAGCTTTCTCTCTAGGCTTCTTGTTTCATGAAGCTCCCCAGGGGGCATTTTCCTTCTTTATCTCCAAAGATCGCTGGCTGGTAGGCCTTAGTGGTTCTTATCACTCTGCTGTGACACTGAAGGTTTTTCCAAAATGCATCCTTCTTAAAGGATTCCTATAAACTAATCAAGCCCCACCTGGAATGGGTGGAGTCACATTTCCCTCTAATGAAAGATTAATACCCACAATTAGGTGAGTTACATCTCTATGGAAATAATCTAATCAAATGATTCCAGCCTACATTATTGAATAGGGATTAAAAGTAACACTGCTCCAAAAAGATTGGATCAAGAATAAAATATGGCTTTTCTAAGATAATACTTTAAAACCAGCACAATCTCTATGCAAGTGTATTTATGAATCTGGCTTTTTCCTCTTTCTTGTTCCGGAAGACCCAGATTTTATCTGTCAAGTGGATGCCTGTACATGAATGTTCATGCACTTCAAACTCAACTTTCAAGCTGAACACATTATCTTTCCCCTCTAACGTACTCTTCCTCCTGTGCTTTTCCCATTGTTACCTCCTAGGAAGCCACACTCAAAGTCTCACAGCCATCACTACCATCTCCCTTTCTCTTATCTCCAATTTCATATAAATGACAGACTTCCTCTTTTTTCCTTTTCCACTTCTGTTGCTTTAGTCATAGTTCCCCTTGTATGGATAATGAAATAGCCCCTCAAGTGGTCAACCCATCCTGAACCTCACTGCACCTTCCAATTAGTGCCAAAGAGGAATCTGATGAAATCCAACACCCATTCATGACTCAAAAATGAATAAAACTAACCCCCCTAGGAATAGAAGAGCAATTAAGAGAAAAAAAACGGGTTATCTGTCTCAAATTGGCAGTAGGCATCATATTTCATATTTAACAGAGAAAAATTGTAACATTCTCATAAAACTATTTACTGGGCCCAGTAGTCCCTAACTTGACTTTTCTCTAGTTTTTGGATTTCTGATCTTATTGTGAATCCTGTTGCAAGCCAGGTCTCTGGATTCCATCTCAGTCCAGCTGGTCAGGTTGGGAACGATACTGCATATCAGCTTCTCATTCAAATGAAGAATCAGATCAGGCAGTAAGCAGTGGTAGTTGCTAAAGCCAGTAATGGTAAGACATGGTTTTAAGTATGTTCTTATTTGGAGTTTACTGAATTTCTTCGATCTATTAGTTTATGATTTGCATCAAATTTGGAAAACGTTCAGCCATTTTATCTTCAAATATTTTTTCTCCTTCTCTCCTGGGACCACTTGCTATTGTGCCACAAATCTGTGAGGCTCTGTTAATTTTAATTGTCTGCTTTTTTTTTTTTTTACCACTGTGCTTTATTTTGCATAGTTTCTTTTGCTGATTCTACAAGTCAACTGATCTTTTCTTCTGTAGTGTCCAATCTGCTGTTTAAACCTACCTGAGAATTTTTTTTTCTACCATGGATATTATAGTTTTCAACTTTATAAGTTCCAATTGGCTCTTTTTTTTATCTTCCATTTCTTTATTCATTATGTCCATGCTTTAATTTTAAGTCCTTGAAAATATTTTAATAGCTATTTTAAACTCTTTGCTAATTCCACCATTCATGTAATTTTGGGTCTGGTTCTACTGACTTAATTTTTTCCCTCTTTAGGCTATATGTCACATTTTCTACTTCTTCCTATGCCTAGTAATTTTTTATTGGATGCTTATCATTGTAATAACAGTTTTTGAGTGTAGATTTTATCTTCTTTTAAATATTATTGGATATTGTTCTGTCATTCAGTTACGTGCAAATCAATTGATCCTTTTAAAAATTGTTTGCAATATTTTGTTAGGTCAGATCTAGAGTAATCTCTCTTCTAGGTTTAGGTAAGTCCTCCCATTACCCCTTCTGGGATCTCCACTGAATACCTCAGTCAGGTATCTGAGATCCCCCATTCTGGATTATAGGAACTCCAGTGCCTCCCATCCCTTTGTGAGCTCCAGAAATTAAGCTTGTAGCTCCTGTTCTAGTTTGCTAGCTGCCGGAATGCAACACACCAGGGACAGATTGGCTTTTAATAAAAGGGGATTTATCTCATTAGTTCTTCAGAGGAAAGGCAGCTAACTTTCAACTGAGATTCTTTTCTACACAGAAGACACAGGGCAATCTCTGCTGGCCTTTTCTCCAGGCCTCTGGGTTCCAACAACTTTCCCTGGGGTGATTTCTTTCTGCATCTCCAAAGGCCTGGGCTGAGCTGCGATGGCTGAGATGAAGTATGCTGAGCTGTTAAGGCTGTGCTACTTTGGGTCTCTCATTTAAGCACCAGCCAATTAAAACAAACATCATTCATTGCTGCAGGCATGCCTCCTAGCCGACTACAGGTGTAATCAGCAACAGATGAGGTTCACATGCCATTGGCTCATGTCCACAGCAATAGATCTAGACACCTTCACTTGGCCAAGTAGAAAACTGACTCTAACTACCACAGCTCCCTAGCAATTATTTGTCTGGTCTTAGGGTTTCATTCTCTGCAGACTCACAGGTATCTCTATGAAAATTTCTCTGCACAGCTATCTTTTCTCTGGTGCTCTATATCACACATTTAGCCACCTTGTGAACCTTGAGCTCTGATTCAGAGAGATGGCTATAATTTTGTTTGGGTTCCCTCTCCCCATCTCTTCATCTGGAGAGTATGCTCAGGTAGCAGCTTCTTGTTATTATAAGGCTTGCACCTTTTGTAACACTTCTATCAGGGATCATAGCTCTGTGGCTTTTTGTCCAATGCTTCAAAATAGTTTTTCTATATATTTTATGCAGTTTTCTAGCTGTTACAGTGGAAAGGAAAGTTCAGTACCAGTTACTCAAACAGAACAGGAAGTGAAGTTTGCCTTTGCCTGCATTTTTAATTTAAGTGGCATTGTGCTCTATAGATCACATTTTTAATTTTACCATTATTTTATCTTTTTTTTTAAATTTAGAACTGTGGTTTACAGGTTAAATCATTCTGATGTGTTTATATCTTTTTTTTCTTTTAACTGTTGCATGATTAGAAATTTATTGTTAAAAAATTAAATCTGGCAGGGACATAAGGCCTGGGTTGGAGGAGGTATATGCCCTATTTATTCCCATCTCTACAGGTTTTCTAAGCCTACTCTCCTCTACAAAAATACTTCTGCTTATCCTTTCTGTCAAAATATGTCAAATGCTTGTCAGGATGCTAAGACTAATATCACGCAATGGGCTGGCTTAAACAACAATACTTTATTGGCTCATGATTTTGAAGCTAGAAGGAGTCCCAAATCAAGATGTCAGCAAGGCTTGCTTTCTCCCAGAGTCTAGCATTCTGGTGCTGGCTGTTGGCACACCCTGGGGTCCTTGGCTTATCTATTTGTCTTCTGTCACTTGGTGCTGTCCTCTTCTTTCTACTCTGCCAGTTTCTGCAACTTCCTGCTTCTCCCCTGTGACCCTCTCTAACTTCTGGCTTCTGGAGTCTTCTCTTTATAAGGCTGTTAGTAATGTGGATTAAGACCAACCCTTTTTCAGCTGTGTCATAGCTTAACTAAAAATAACATCGCCAAAAGCTCCTACTTAAAATGGGTTCACACCCACAGGAACTCATATCATGATTAAGAACATTTGTTTGTGAGAACACAATTCAACCTATCACACTTAATAATTTAAAAATCTGAAGTAAACATATAGAAAATTAATGTAATGTATACATCCATCTGTCATAGACGGATACTAATATTTAAATATGCTAATATTTCTATACCTGTTTTGTACCCATGTCTTTTACCATGATGATAAAGAATAAGGTATTTCAAAAGCAATTAAAGGCCCTAGTTTATGCTTTTTCTTCTACCTTCACCTCCACCCAGGAAACCATTGGAAGCTGATGTGCATTTCTCAATGCACGATTTTGTATTTTTACTACACATGCATTGCTTCATAATTATAGTGTTTGTGTGTTTCCAAAACAGGAATCATACTGTATGTATCCCTTTACAGCTTACTTTGCAGCTCCATATTAAGTTTAGTATTTTGATATATTGAAACTAGTAGATCCAGTTAATATATTTTAACTGCTGTATGTCATTCAACTAATTATTTTGTCTATAGTTTCTTTGTCCTCCTACAAATGGAAAGTTTACCTTCTATTCTTTTACATATGTCCTTGTACTCATATCTCTTTGGTTCATTTCATTCATTTGGCAAAAATTAAAAATCCAGGAACACCAGTAAGCATGTAAAGGAATATAACCTCTTACACAGTGTTTATGGGAGTTTAAATCTGTACAACCATTTGAGAGATCAATTTACTTATGTCAGTACTAAAGATGATCAAAGGTGTTTTGGTTAAGAAAACACTTTTATTTGGTTATAGGTCATGCATTTGTATAGAAAGAAAAATCCTATTATTCTAGCCACCTCAAAAACCAAAAGCTACTCTGGAACATTTGTAGTTATGGTTAATAGGGACCCCAAAGGGCTGGAAAAAAATTTTAAAGAGTAAATACATTTGAGTAAGTTCTTTGTAAATTTCAATAATATCTGAAATTATTAATAGAAAGCAAAATTTATTATCTTTCATGCTGTCCTTCATGAGTGATAAATATATATATATATTTACTTTTTTAAACATAACAACATACAAACATGAACATTTTTACCATAGGATCGTTCCATTCTTGGTATATCATCAATAACTTGCAATATCATCACACAGTTGTATATTCATCACCATGATAATTTCTTAGAACATTTGCATCACTCCAGAAAAAAAAATAAAAAGAAAAAAGAAAAAAGCTCATGTACACCATACCCCTTACCTCTCCCTTTCATTGATTGCTAATATTTCCATCTACCCAGTATATTTTAACCTTTGTTTCCCCTATTTTTTCTTATACCCCTTAACACTCCCTTTCATTGGTCACTAGCATTTCAATCTACTAAATTTATTTTAACATTTGTTCCTCCCATTATTTATTTATTTTTAATCCATGTATTTCACTCTGTCCATACCATAGATAAAAGGAGCATCAGACACAAGGTTTTCATAATCACACAGTCACATTGAAGAAGGTTTATCATTATATAATCATCTTTAAGAAGCATGGCTACTGGAACACAGCTCTACACTTTCAGGCACTTCCCTCCAGCCTCTCCAATATACCTTTGCTTAAAAGATGATATCTATATAATGCATAAAAATAACCTCCAGGATAACCTCTTGACTCTGTTTGAAATCTCTCAGCCATTGACACTTTATTTTGTCTCATTTCTCTCTTCCCCCTTTTGGTCTAGAAGATTTTCTCATTTCCTTGATGCTGAGACCCAGCTCATTCTAGGATATCTGTCCACGTTGCCAGGAAGGTTTACATCTCTAGGAGTCATGTCCCACATAGAGTGGGAGAGGGCAGTGAGTTTTTTTGTCATGTTGGCTGAGAAAGAGAGGCCACATCTGAGCAACAGAAGAGGTTCTCTGGGGTTGACTCTTTGGCCTAATTCTAAGTCGGCTTAGCTATCCTTTGTAGGGATAAGTTTCATATGAACAAACCCCAAGATTGAGGGCTCAGCCTATTGCTTTGGTTGTACCCACTGCTTGTGAGAATATCAGAAATTCTCCACATGGGGAAGTTGAATTTTCCCCCTTTCTCGCCATTCCCCCAAAGGGACTTTGCAAATACTTTTTTATTCACTGTTCAAATCCTTCTGGGATTTATTGGGGCATCACTCTGGACAAATCTGCAAAATCTTAGGCCCTACTCAAGGTCCCATGTAATTATGGCATTCAATTAAACCATCCACATAAGTTATATTAGGAAATGCACTAGTCAAATCACAAATTTTGTACCAAATAAACATTTTTTGCTTTAGTCTTACACATAAGTTAAAGTTTCAAAATATGAATTACCATCTATTTTCAACACCCTGCAATATTGACATTCCTTTGTCCTTCCTCATGCAAAAACATTTTAAAATTTGTACATTTAGTCATATTGTACTAGTGATATTTTATGACTTTCCACAGATATTTAAAGCACATTTTATAGTGTGTTAAAATTGTTTTTGCTCTCCTTGCTTCCTCTTCCTCTGAATGCTTACCCTTCACAACCTCTACCTTCTCTTTGGTTCTGGTAGGCTCTCTTCATCTGCCACTCAATATACCCCTCTGTTCTGGTTTGAAAGTATCATGTACCCTAGAAAAGCTATGCTTTAATCCTAATCCAATCTTCTGGAGGCAGCCATTTCTTTTAATCCTGATTTAATATTGTAGATTGAAATGTTTGAGTAGATTATCTCCATGGAGATGTGGCATGCACAGTTGTGGGTGTGACTTTTGATTGGATGGAGATGTAACTCCACCCGTTCCAGGTGGGTCTTGATTAGTTCACTGGAGTCTTTAAAAGGGGAAACATTTTGTAGAAACCTCAGAAAACAACAGCACATGGAGAAACGACAGAAGCCTCAGAGCCGAGAGAACTTTCACAGCAGAGCTGACACAGAATCAGACACGTGGCTATTGGAAAGAAAGCCATACCTGAAAGAGAATAAATGCTCACCCAGTTGTGGAAAAGAAAAGAATTTATTTATGATTTTGCAAGAATGGGCCCTCAACTAAAATGTGATGGCTGGCATGCCAAGCATCAAGAAGCAGCAACATTTAAACCCTAAACCTAACACACAGATCCTTCCCTGTTTCTCCACTGGTTGGTTACTCCAGAGGCTGCAGCCTACCCAAGAGGTTTAGCTTACCCAGGTGAGTACCATTTCCCACCTTCTGGAGACCCCCTGGCCTACGTCAGGCTCTTCTCCTTCCCTTGTCCATGAAACCAGTCTGAACTGGTTTTGCAGCCTTTTGTTCAGTAGGTTTCCTTTCTCCTGTTTTGCACCATTTCTGTGTGAAAGCTAACCTTAATTTTATTCTTACATGGAGAGCAGAGACATGGATATTGGGAGATGCTTGGAGTCCAGCAGACATTGCCATGAGCTGTTAAGCAAGACAGAACCTGGAGAAAGCCAGGGGAAGCCCAAAGTGAAAGGCAGCCCTGGAGAAGGAAAGTGAGGAGCCCCCATGGGCATGGAGGCTGAGAGCAACAGAGCCCAGGACCAAGGAACTAGCAGATGCCAACCAGGTGCCTTTCCAATTGACAGAGGTGCGCCAGATCCATCAGTCTTTCTTGAGTGAAGGCAACCTCTTCTTGCTACTTAATTTGGACACTTCCACTTCCTTAGAACTGTAAACTTGCAACTTTTTACTTTCCCCTTTTTATAAGCCATTTCAGTTCTCGTATATCGCATTCCAGCAGCTTGCAAACTGACACAACTTCTTTGCTCATGAGACAATAACAACAAAACCAGTGGTTTTCAAATCTGGTTACTGATTAGAGCCACCTAGGGACCTTTCAAAAATACCAATCCCTGGAAATCACTCCCAGATATTCTGATTAAATTGGATTTAGAGCCTTTGTATTAAACAAACTCACTAGTATAGCTCTAGCACAAAATATTCAATTGTGCAAAATATATCCATACATAATACGCTTATATATCTTAGTTATCATTCACCTTCCTTTTAGAGGCCATAGTTTGGGCAGACTTTTCACATGAACCACCCCTACTTTAATTTCCACTAATTGCTTAACTTTGGAGAAATTACTTAATCTTGCTGTCTCATTTTTTAAACTCATCTATAAAATGGAGATAATCATCACACCATAGTTTTCAGGATTATTGTGACTATCAAATTAAATTGTACTTGCAAGTAAAATGGAAAGCAATTCACAAATGTTCATTATGAGTCTACCTGTGCAACATACCATATGCTGTTTGAATTATATCCACATGTACTTCTCTATGAATTGAATTGTTGTGATATCCTATTTGTTTCCTGTATGTCTTCTTATCCTTATATAACCTAAATCTCAATGGAATCAAAATATTTTGGGAGAAGAAACAAGGTTTTTAATTCTTTGCTATATCTTATTTTCCCACTTCTGAACACAGAATGAAGCAAAAGCAATGACTTGAATTTATGAGCAGGAATATAACCCACAGTTGATTAAATTTTCTTCTATTATATTAGACATTAACTTTGGCTAGGATATTTTACACACACAGAGAACATACTATAAGAAAATATTTGTGGCCGTATTAACCCTTGATCTTTTCCCTTCCAGCGCTTCTCCTTTTCCTTTCCACCATCTTCAATCATGTAACTGGCTCATTGATTCTTGGTTCATTGTCTCAGGGCAGGAATATGTCAAAGTCAAAATCCTATCAGTCTTTTTTCCTTTAGTATTTAAAAGTGTAATCTCCAAGAAGAGAAGAGGATTTTTGAGTCATAGACCAAAAAAAAATTTGACTAGAAACCATAGGGAACATTGGATTTGTCAATCACCAGGCAAAAGAGGCAGATTTACCCAGGCTTAGGAGAAAGAAGAACAGAAAGGAGCACTATGTAGGGACTCTGGCAGAATAGCCAGGAGGTAGCTAGTTTCTAGATAAAAAAATGGCTGGGACGGGAATCTAGACTGACCTTGAAAATATTTCAGTGACTCAAACATGACTCAGTAAAGGTAGACAGCAGCTGGATCTGTGGGAGTTGCTGTACTGAGATGGTAGAAATTCTCCACAGCAATTTGCATGCCTCATCACTGTACAGGATTCTAAAAACATGCCCAACTCTGGCCATTGTGGTGTGGTCAAAATCTCAAAAAAGTCAGGCTAACTTGTCTTAGCAGGTGAAATGAAAGCCAAATTAAAATCAAATCATTCGTAATATTAAAGAAAGTTTTATTTCTTCCAGATTTGGGAATGTGGGCTGTGTATAACTGTTAATATTCACACACACACGCACACATGCTTCAAAGTGTTTTGCCAGAAATTACATTTGTATTTTCTTTTCTAGGGAAAAAAATGGTCCCTTGGAATGCCTGGTGCTAGCCCCATTATTGGGAAGGCTCTCTTGTCTCACAGTGGAGTCACCTATACAAGGAAATGCCATCTTGAGATCTCTCAGAAGGGTGATAGCTCTATAATGAAGAGCACATATAAAATTCTCCAAGAAACTGAGAGGGGAAAATTCATTTAATATTATTGAAGGATAATTTTATATTAAAATCAACATTTTCCTATTGCTGATATGTTTTTGCTAGTAAGGAGAGTGGCTATACAGTTTCTATGATAAATAAAGAATTGTAAAGCTAATGCTATCTCATTAACAATGACTTATTCACATGAATGCAGCTGGTGGCTAGTGATTTCCACAGCAGGAGCCTGGCTGGGTTGCTTTAAATGACTCTTAAAATGAAAGCAATCCCTAGTACTTCATGTGTAGCCTGGAGCATCCACCCTCAGAGATGTTGGCTTTTCATTCTTGTGAGTAGGAAGATACAAAGTGAGAAACAACCAAGGAAATTTGCTGGAAAAGAAAGATTTTTGAGGTTTGGAATTGTGTCTCACTCACAATTGTCTTCCTCCCCTTTGTGTTCTTTCTTATCTGTAGTGCAGCTGTGATACCCTGCGATGATTCAGCAGCAGTCTTTCAACCTTGAAGACAAATCCACTTAGTAAAGAAGGCGCAAGTAAAAGACAGAGGGGACTGAATTCATGATGACTTCCTTAAGCTGCTGACAATTGTTGTAGTTTGCTAGCTGCCGGAATGCAATATACCAGGAATGGAATGGCTTTTAAAAGGGGAATTTAACAAGTTGTTAGTTTACAGTTCTAAGGCTGAGAAAATGTCCCAATTAAAGCAAGTCTATAGAAATGTCCAATCAAAGGCATCCAGAGAAAGATACCTTGGTTCAAGAAGGCCAATGAAGTTCAGGGTTTCTCTCTCAAGTGAGAAGGCACATGGCGAACATAATCAGGGCTTCTCTCTCAGATGGAAGGGCACGTAGTGAACCCAGTGTCATCTGCTGGCTTTCTCTCCTGGCTTTCAGTTTCATGAAGCTCCCTGGGAGGCGTTTTCCCTCTTCATCTCCAAAGGTCGCTGACTTTTGGACTCTCTGCTTCATGGTGCTGCAGCATTCTCTGCTTTCTCCGAATCTCTCTTTCTCCAAAATGTTTCCTCTTCTATAGGATTCCAGGAAACTAATCAAGACCCACCCGAATGGGTGGAGACACATCTCCACCTAATCCAATTTAACAACCACTCTTGATTAAATCACACCTCCAGGGTGATGATCTAATTATAGTTTCAAACATACAATACTGAATAGGGACTAGAAGAAATGGCTGCCTTTACAAAATGGGATTAGGATTAAAACACGGATTTTCTAGGGTACATACATCATTTCAAACCAGCACAACAATTGACTATAATGAGCCCCCACAACAAATAATTATTTCACCCAAAATATGAACAATATTGTTTTGGTTTGCTAACGCTGCCAAGACGCTATATACTAGAAATGGATGGGCTTTTACAATGGGTATTTATTAACTTAAAATTTACGATTCTAAGGCCCCAAAAATGTCCCAATAAAAGCGTCAATAGGAGGATGCCCAGACTTTGAAGACAGGCCACTGGCTTCTGGAGTTCCTCTGTCAGATAGCAAGGCACCTGGTTGGCGTCTGCTGGTCCTTCAGTCCCACATATTGCTTTCAGTTCCTGGTTCCAGTAGCTTCCTCTCTGAGCTTCTGTGGGTCTTTTCTTAGCATATCTAGGGCTTTCTCTCCAAGCTCTCTGGGTGTTTTTCTCTCTCTGAGCTCTCTGGGCTTTTTCTGTCTTTTATCTTATCAAGGACTCCAGGAAGAATTAAGACCCACCTTGAAGGGGGTGGGTCATATCTCAATGGAAACACACTTAATCAAAAGGTCCTGCCTAACAGGTCTACACCCGCAGGAATGAGTTAAAAGTTCATGGCCTTTTCTGGGGTATATAACAGCTTCAAATCAGCACATCTACCTACAGACTTCTTGTTACAAGAGGAAAATAATTTCCTTCTGTTATGTTATTGTAATGGGATTTTCTGTTCCTTGCAGCTGAATGCTTTCCTAACTCAAAACTTCGTGAACAATTATGATTGGTTAATATGTCAAGCTACCGTATTCACTTAGGGCAGGGCTCACTGTTAATAATAATGTTAATAATGGTGATTATTTCATATTACATTCATATTTCAGAAACTTTTCTTGGTAATTCTGAGGGTTTCTTGCCAGGTCCTTGTGTTATTTGGATTGTCACTGCTTCTGCTCATGGTGTAGCTATCTAAGTACTCAAGCCAGGGCAGAAATGCCAAATTGGCTGCTTTGTGTTCTTCATTTATGCTTGTAATACTAGTAATATTGCCAGCCCAGAGTTTTTATTTGAAGATATTTTTAAAATTCACTAATTTATTTTATGTGTGTTAGTTTAATTAAAAGATTATACTGCATGAATCTGTATAACCAGAGTCATAATACATGGCAAAAGGAGCATTTAATCAGAAAGCAAACAAACAAAGGAGACCCCTAATTTTCCCAACCTCTCAACCATATACCAGGGATAAAAGCCTTCCTCTTCCTTAGGACCTGGTAAGTCCACATGCTGCATAGTAAAAAACTTAATTTCTTTGGTTTAAGAATTAAAATATAAAGTCAATTCATATTCTAAAATGATAGTCTAAAAGGACCTCCTGTTATAATACAGCTAGAATTTTGATAAATCTCTCCCTTCCAAATTATTTCTGATACACGCGTAGGCTTGCAAAAAAGTAAAGGAAAATTTAAGGGCCAAAAGTAAATAAGTTTCATATCTTATACAAAAACTAACTTGAGATGGATCACAGACTTAAATGTAAAAATAAAACTATAAAACTTTTTTTTTAAAGCATAGGAGAAAAATTTTGATCCTAGGAGTAGTTAAACCGTCCTTAAATTTTATATCAAAAGCCTGACTGATCAGGAAAAATGGATAAATTAGACTTAATCAAAATTAAAACTTGGGCTCTGCAAATGATCCTCTTAAGAGAATGAAAAGGCAAACTACAAACTGGGAAAAAAATATTTTCAAACCACATACCCAAAGAAGGTCTAGAATATGTAAAGAAATCTCAAATTTAAATGTAAGGAAAATAGACAACCCACAGAGAAAACAGTCAAAATACATGGAGAAACATTTCACCGAAGAGGATATAGGGATGTCAAAGAAGTATAGGAAAAGATGTTCAACTCATTAGCTATTAGGGAAATGCAAATTAAAACCAAGATGGCGGTGGGTGTGCACAGGTGGCTCAGTGGTAGAATTCTTGCCTGCCATGTGGGGGACCCATGTGCTCCAAACAAAACAAAACAAAACCACAAATGGTGTTGCAATAATGGGTTATTCGCATGGAAAAAAGAATGAAATGTGACTTCCACCACACATCATACAAATAAAACAACAGCAAAAACTATAATGAGGTATCTCTACACACCTATCAGAATGGCTAATGTAAAAATAGTGACAACATCGAATGTTGGCAAAGATGCAGAAGAATTGGATCTTGCCCATGTTGCTAGTGGGAATGTCAAAAAGCATAACCACATGGAATACAGTTCACTAATTTTACACAAAAATTTATAGCAGCTTTATTTACAATGGGCAAAAAAAAAAAAAAAAAAATGGAGTCAGCCCTGATGACTTTCGATGGTTAAGCAAACTGTAGTATACCCATACCATGGAATGCTACTCAGCAATAAAAAGGAATGAATTATTGATACATGCAACAACTTGGATGGATCTCCAGAGAATTATGCTTAGTGAAAACAGCCAATCTCAAAAAATATATATACTATACATATCCATTTGCTTAACATTCTTAAGATGAAAAAATGTATAGAAATGGAGAACAGATGAATGGTTGCCAGGGGTTAAGAAGGAGATGGAGGTGGGGGGAGGTGGGTGTGTTATAAAGGGCAAAGTGAGGGATCCTTGTGGTGTGGACATACTCTGTACCTGGCTGCATCAACGTCAACATTTTGGTTGTGATATCTTGCTCTTGTTTTATAAGATGTTACCATTGTGGGAAACTAGGTAAAGGGTACACAGGATCTCTCTGTATTATTTCTTATGATGGCATGAGAATCTACAGTGATCTCAGAATAAAAAAGTTAATTTTGAAAAAGCTAAATGATAAGTAAACGAAACAGTGCTTTGAAATCAGAAGATAAATGAGAAGTAAATGTGAAGTCTCTGACAAAATAAGGGATCTCAAATTAAATTAGGTCCCTGGAATCTCTCTGGAGGAAAGCACCCTTAGCTTAGGCCCTCGAGATTCCCATAGATTAGTTCCACTAAATATGAGCTCATAATAAAAAGAAATTACCAAATGTACAAGAAATATGCAACCTACCATAAAGGAAAACCAATGGGCACAATAAATGCTAGGTTTAGACCCCCCCCCGAGAACATCAGCCATTTTTGACCCTACAGATACAGAATACGAAATGGATAAGTAAGAAGTGATCAAAACAAATAAATTTAAAGGTAAGACAGGAGTAAGAATCTAGCAACATGACAATGAGGACTGGAAAATGAAAGAGATAGAACTTTTAGAAATGAAAAATTATAATCACTAAAGTAAAAACCTCATTGGTCTGCTGCCTCTATTCTGCAGTGTGCTGGAGACTTAACCGGCAAAATAAAGCAAAAGGAAAAAAAGAAATAGAAGATGCATGATCATCTTTTCTTAGTACATTTGCATCGATTTAGGAAAAGAACTAGCAAAAAAACAGAAAAAGATATAGAATGTTAATATAGAGAAAAAATAAAAATAATAATAATAGTAAAAAAAAGACACAAACAAACAGACAAACAAACAAACAAACAAAAAAACAGTGAGCCAATAAATTCCCATGCTTTAAGCCAAAAAAAAAAGAAATAAAAGATATAAAACCAGGGAAAGGGCGGGCCACGGTGGTTCAGCAGGCAAGAATGATTGCCTGCCATGTCAAAGGACCCGGGTTTGATTCCCAGTGCCTGCCCATGTCAAAAAAAAAAAAATAGGGAAAGAAGAAATAAAACTATCATTATTTGCAGGCAACATGATTTTCTACATAGAAATCTCAAAAGAACTTAAGAAAAGGTATTAGAATTAATGAGAGTTTAACGAGGTGGATAGATTATATGTAAAAATCAAATGCATTTCTATAAGCCAGCAATATATAGAAAAGTGATTTTTTTTAAATAAGTACATTTACAATAGTACCAAAAAATAAATTACCTAGGAATAGATATAACGTAAGGTGTGTAGGACTTCAATGGAGAAAACTTTTAAACTTTTTTGGAAGAAAAAGATTGAAATGAATGGAGCTCTCTGTAATGTTCATGGATAGAAAGATTCAATTTCAACCTCTTTTTCTCTCCTCTTCAAATGACCCACTTGCTTTCTGTTTCCCTGAGAAGAATGTAGCCATCAGAAAAGAACTACTTCCATATGTAAATATCAAAATTACATCAGAAGCAATGTTATCCTCATCTAATACAGCCTCCTCTGCAATTTCTGTCTTGCTTCCTGGTCAGGTTATGTTGCTGGCCCAGTCTATGAGCTGGGAAGGAAATTTACCCATGGTTGTTCAACGAATGACTTAGCCTCACAGTGCTTTTTACTTCTGGACTTAGGAATCAAGCAAAAGACTTGTGTGCTTAGCCACAGGCTGCCCTCTCCTTGTTTCCATCTGGAGGGCTAAGAGGATGCACTACACCATTCTTCTATATTCCTTAATCCCTGCTGTCTTGCCTACTGTTACTATTTCTCAAATCCATGAGAACTAAACCTCATCAGGAGCTTTATCTCAGTTTATGTCAGCTATCACCAGCAGCCCCAGGCAGATAACGCTCATCTACTCCTGAGTTTCCATGTAGTTCCATATGTCCCCATCTCCCATCCATCCCCAACTAATGAACCCCTGCCACAGTGTCCTCTGGAGCTCATCTAGCTAAATTCTCTGTCTTTTACTTCTTCTCCAGAACATTTTTTTTCATCTTCTTGCTCCAAGGAAAACTGGATTGGCTTTAGAGAAACCTGTTTTCTCTGTACACTCTTAAGTGTTAGCAGTTTTCTCTTCTGTCTCCCTCTAACCAGTGGTTCTAGAGGTGGGCAGGGTGTCTTCCTTAACCCTTATTGTGCTCTAAGACCATTCCCCCTTCCTTCCCCTATCCCTAAAATGCTTCAGGTATGAATATCACGTCCTAACCCACTAGCTCTCATGGTTACAGTCATCTCCTGACCCCTAGGATATCTCCACCTTATTCTTACTAATTTTAGCTCCTAGTTGTCTATCACTGTACCCAATACTATGTTTAGCTTAACTCTTAATGAATATACACATAGATTATCTGTACTACCCCCTGGACTCTCATTTCCTTGACTTCCTCTCCTTCAAAGCTCCTATCCGCCTTCCTAACTTGTTCACTCACTCCCAAGGACATCCACTAGACATCGCCATTACCAATAGCTCCAACTCTAATATTTCTGGCTTTCTGACTTCAAGTACATTGGTGGATTGAACCTGCCAAACCATTGAAGTGAGGCATGGCTATGAGGCATGAGAATCATTTTGGTCAAGAAAATGGACGTTATTTCTCTTTCCCTCTATCATGATGACCACGGCCCTTCAGATGACAGCTAACTATCAGTCTGGGATCAGGAGCAATTAGAATGAGCAAATGACCTGGTTGGATTGGTAGCATGAACAGGAAATAAGCCTTTATTTAAAGCCACAGAGATTATCTGGTAGTTTGGTGCTATAGCAAACCCTAGCCTATTTTTACTAATACACACTGCGTAATCTCAGCTGTGTGCTTCCCTTTCCCTGAGCATTCTTCCGAACTTTCTAATTCTTCCACATTCCTTCCATAGCACCCTGGTCCCTACAAAACTCCTTGAGTGTCGGAAAACTGAAACTGATATGGGAATGCTTCACAATTTTTCTGTAAATCTGAAACTATCCTAAAATTAAAAAAAAAAATTAAAAATGAATTTAAGTAAAACTTCTAATATTTTCTTCTCAAATCTCAATGGACTGTCTTTTGTACCATCTGGGTACAGGTCCTCTACTTTGGAGAGCACCCCTTTTGCCCTATCCACTGTTGTGAAATATAGGACATCTCCTAGAAAACCAGAGGGGATTAACTTCCAAGAAATTTTGGTAGATTAGACCTCTCAGAAGATTCCACCACCTCTGCCACATGATGTATGCAGCCTCTCATCTTACCTATCCCACACACTTACCTTCTGTCTCCCTGTACTGTGACTTGGTTGCCCTAGTGATAAGCTTCATGCCACACCTGTCTAGACAATAAGTAAAACTGCTATTCATGCTGCTGCAAATAAAGGACAGAGATGTGTCATAAAATTATTGACTTTGCTACTGAGCTGTTCAGTCTCATCTAAATACACCTATATTTGTTTCTTGAACAAAGTCAAGGATGCTACTTCTGTTCATGAAGATGCCTCATTTTGATAAAGGAAAGTGTTCTCCAAGTTCAGTGACTCCCAGGACACTCATTAGTGTATTTTCGGATGAACCCTGGTTCCATGTGTATACAATACAAGATAAGCACATTGTAATTATCTCTTGGAAAAACAAAAATATCCAATTAGGCTGGCAGGCATCCAGAATTGGTGCCTTCTGAATTGACCAGTGATGGTTAATGGATCTGATGCATCTTGGGATACTTAATTGGCATATGTGGACTCATCATGGACCCAGAGATGCTTATTGGCTTTGTTTTGATGTCCTTTAATTCCATATTTGTTTCAACTCCTCTACCAGACCCACATATTTATTTATCTTCTCTGCATCTGCTTTCAGAATATTTCTGTTTAGCAAAGAAGCAATATCAATAAAACCTACTGTTGTAGTAAATTTATCAAATAGCAAAATAGCTGGTGGTTTGTTGGCCAGAAATAGTTGCTGAGTTTTTGTTTTGTGACTGTATATGTGTTTTTCCACTTTCCTATTAAGAGAAAGTGTCTTTGACCTTGAGTCTGTTGTGAACTTGTGAACCCACATTACATTTATATTTTGAAATATAAAGCTTTGAAATGTCGTAGGCACTTCTATACACATTTAAAAAAATCTAATTTAACAATAAATATTCTGTAGCTATTGCTATGCTTGTTTTACAAGAAAAGCAACTGAAATTCAGGACTTCTGAGAGAAGTGTTTCATTTTCTATCATTCTTGAAAATGTGATGGAACTTTCTTTATGCTTAAACAAGTTTTACTAGCATTTCTCTATTCAATGTCCTGGAACCCTGGAGGTGTGTAGATATACTCTGTATTGCCCAAGAGAAATCTATATGAGACTATTTAAATATTTTAATTTAATGTGTTTGATCCCAACATTATCTTGGCCCCCTAACCACTCAAACAGAACAGAGTCTTTCCCTCCAGGAAAAGTGAGGACACAAGCAAAAATTAAAACAATGACAACACCACCACCACCAAAACCCCTCCAGAATTCCATATAGTTTTGAACCAGCTCAAAGCCAACAAAGGAAGTGGTATGCAGTCTCCTCCTTCCAACCAGATGTGTGCTTCACGTTTTGGAGACAAATAAACCAAAAGACAATGCACCTCCCCCCAACACATCCAATATATAATATGACTAGGAACAGGGCAATAATAATACAAGTTCTGGTGAAATGTGGTAAAATGGAGCTTGGGGCACCAGCAATCTTGTCCCTGGTAATGTTCAACCTCTGGATAAAATGAAACACAAAAAGTTGTCTGTCAGCAGACTGAATTCCCTGCTTAGTCCTGGCAGCCCCTGTTGAGGAAATAAAATATTTCTACCAACAAAGACCCATGCATCCAAAATAGAAGAGAAAGAATAGAAGTTAGCGTTGAGTGAAATACCATGTATAGAAGGTAGAACACAAGTGTTTACAAAGTCTAGACTGAACTTCACACAGAGAGAGGACAAAACCTCCTCTTATATCCTTAAGAAACAACAAGACACGCCTTGTGATTGTCTCGAGCACCCTCTGTAAGAATAATAGAATGTGAAAACAAAGACTAGAAGTCTTGTGTTTTGAATTTCAAAGGCCTAGGACTCACATGGGTGCATGGGTGGGTCAGTGGTAGAAAGTCCTCCTTTCATGTGGGAGACCTGGGTTCGGTTCCTGGACCATGCACCCCCCTCTAAAAAATAAAAACAAACCAAGGACTCATGATAGATTTTGAAGACATCTCCTCTATATTTCCACCCCTCCAAGTCCTAGAGATATTTTCTTGGGTGGAGGGGTGGATAAAGTGTCTAAGGCAAAGCAGAAGAGTTAGATGCTGGTAAATTCCTGAGTAGAAACCAGTGTTGGCTGGGTAGTAAGGGATAGAATCACCTGGATCGGTTTAGAGATCTAGAAACAGGGCACTTGTGTCCTAACTCCTAGGGAAGACCCCAAGAGGCCTGAAAAGTATTTGCTATGGAAGGTGTCTGAGATGAAGAAACACGTATTATGTATTATGGTGTGGCATGTACAAGCCAAAGACCTGTGCTTCCCACAGTCAATGGTTTTGTACTAAGGGCAGCAGGATGCTGTGGAAGAGTTTGATTAGGGAGAGACAGCATAACGGACATTTAAGGATGATAGCTCTGGCTTCTGGCAGAGGGTTGAGGAGTACAGGTAGTAGGAGCTTACTTCTGTTCAGAGAGAGGAACTGAAGATCAAGGAAGAAGGGAATCCCTAAATTAGATGTGGCAGGCTGGGAAGAGGATCCAGAGTGTATGAAAAAGGATTCATCCTAGGCAGAAGGAGGAGCATGTCCTTTACTGTGAAAAGAGGGTGGAAGAAAGAAGTGGGTGTTGAGTTGTAGGTGGGTGGCAGGAGGTTAGGCATTCTATGAGTAAGACATGCTGAGAGAAATTCAAGAGGTGCCCGGGTCCTGGTTTTGAGGAAGACATAAAATTCTGGACATGACCTGTGTGGAAATTGGGAAAGATTGGCCACAGGCATTCCACAGGCTGAGGTGAGACTGGAGACTGTGAATGTCAGATGATGCTGTTTGCTACCACAGTATCATGTTTGTGGCTAAGGAGGAATATCTAGGAGCAGACCCTGGGCTGAATGTAGGGTTGGTACTTGTTGGCAGGAACAAAGAAAGGGGGGAAGAGTAGTACCCTCATTCTCGACCTTGGCTGGGTATCGAAATCACTTGGAGATCTTTAAGAAATACTGATGTTTCAGACACACCTCAGATATCTGATTTTATTGGTCCAGGGTCCAAGTTTGAGCAGCACTGGGCTAGAGGATATTGGCAAAGGATGGCTGAACTTGATGGACTAGGGCTAGGCTAAGCAGGAGGTATATGAAAGGGAACAAGGAGAGAGGAAGTAGAGTGGAGGGAGTAGAGGACTCAGGTAATTGGAAAAGGAGCTTTTCTGTGATGTCCCAGAAATGTAATGGCACAGCTTTCCTCAATTTCCAAAGGTAACTTCTCCCATTATTTTCCAGTGGTCCATTATTTATCTGTGTAGTCATGAGGAGACTCCATTTGCTTTTGGAACAGACCTCTTTCCGTGCAATTTGCCTGGGTTTGTGTACTGTACTTTACAAGACAGTTGCCCAGCTGTACCACCCAGGAGCAGTTTTAATTTTAGACACAAAATAGCTCCCTCCACCTTCTGAGGGATGGGTTGCCTCCCCTGGCTGTTTCATGGTTATGCGTTATTATAAGTATTTTTTGTGTTCTGGCTGCCGAAACAAATACCATATGATGGGTTGGCATAGACAACGGTAACTGATTGGCTCAGTTTGAGGCTAGGAGAAGTCCAAAATTGAGGCATCTGCAAGGCGATTCTTTCCTCCTGAAGACTGGCATTGTGAAGCTGGCTGCTGGCAAGCCTTAGTCCTTGGCTTCTCTGTCACATGGCAATGCACATAGTGTTCTCTCTTGGCCTCTATGGACTCCATTGATTTCTTGCTTTTTCCATGGCTTTCTCTTTCTCTGTGGCTTTCCCTATAAGTCTCAGTAATAGAATTCAGACCCACGCTGGTTCAGAAGGGCCACACTGTAACCAAAGTAATCTCATCAATAGGCCCTATTTACAAAGGTCCACACTCAGAGGAATGGATTAAGTTTAAGAATTTGTTTATCTGGAGTCTCAGCACTCCAGGCCACCACAATGAGCATTATTGTTTGGAGCAGCCTCTGATGAGGAATGCTGACCAACTAGGGACAAATGCCCAATCATAACCAAACTCTCAGCTCTGTCTTTCTGCCTCTCACCACGTCTCACTGTGGCTGGGAAGGGGTTGGTCAGGCTCTAGCAGTTGGGGGAGTCATTTGTAGAACCTGCTTCCATGCCTGCAGGCAATTGACAATGGCCAAGCAGAAGAACTGTTGGGTGTTTTTTTCATCATCCACAGGTTGATATGAATTTTATGCACTCGGAATGCTGTGGGGGTGTGGTGGGATGGGGTGGGTGGGTAGGTCTTAGTTTCCTGTGCCTGCCAATCTGGTGGCTTAAACTATAAGAATTGTCTCACAGTTCTTGGGGCTTCAAGTCCAAAACCAAGGTAAAGGCAAGGCCATGCTCCCTCTGAAGTCTACAGGGAAGGATCTGTTCAAGACTCTGTCCTGGCTTCAGGGGGTGGTTGGGTGCCAATTCTTGGCCTTTTCTGCCTCAGTTGTCATGATGCTTTCTCCACAGCTTCTAGCTCCGTCTGTATCCAAATTCCCTCTTCTTATAAGGAGAGGAAACCCCACAGTCTTGTGGGATTAGGTCTCACCCTACTCTGATTTGACCTCATTTTAACTAATCACATCTTCAAGGACCCTATCATATTCATGGGGTTGGGCCTTAAGACCTAAACATATCTTTTGGGGAGGCACAATGTAACCAACAACAGGGCAATAAAAATGACATGTGCCAGGGGAAGGCGGACAGGTGATGGGAAGAAAGCAAGCTTGGCAAGACCACTGAGGAAAATCCATATATACCCTTGGGTCAGATTAAATAGATTCATGGGGTTTTCTCTGTTTATTTTATGCCAATCCTCACTTTTCCTAAACCTCCTATGTATCAGAATTAGATGAGGAAGCTCCTTAAAATTGCCAGGCCTTGCCCCTAGAGCAATCATTCTCAAACCATGGCTATGCATCAGAATCCCCTGGAGGGTTTGTGAGAAGAAGATTGCTGGTTCCACATCCAGAACTTCTGATTCAGCAGGCCTGAGAATTAGAAGTCATTTCTGACATGTCCCCAGGTGATGCTGATGCTGCACATCTGGGGACCAGTTAGAGAAACACTTTCCTAGAGACTCTAATTCAGTAAGCCTGGAAAGGCTGCAGGTGATCCCTGACCCACGTATTCTGCAGTCCACACTTTGAGAAACACAACCCTAGGATTTAATGAGTTCTGAGGTGGGAGTTCTGACTTTGCAGCCAAGTGTTATGGAGAATCAAGAGAAAGGTCATTTGACCTCCTTAAGTAGAGGTAGGGAGGGGGTGGAACACAATGTGGTGATGGCAGCAGATTACTTTAAGAAGAATGAGATTCTGTCTTTCATCAAAGGTCTATTCTACTCTTGCCCAACAGGAGATACTTCCTCTAGTGTTCCCCATGCAGGTTCTCTTTTATTTTATTTTCATCAAGAAGATATTTACTTCAGTTTGCTAAAGATGATGGAATGCAATATACCAGAAATGGATTGGATTATACAAAGGGGATTTATTAAGTTACAAATTATAATACTAAGGTCCTAAAAATGTCCAAATTAAAGCACCAAAAAAAGAGGCTACTTCTCAGAGGAAAGGCAGTGGCATCCAGCTTCCTCTGTCACATGGGAAGGCACATGGTGATGTCTGCTGGCCTTCTCTCCTGGCTTCTGGTTTCAAATGGCTATCTTAGCTTTTGGTGTCTCCTGAGGCCTTTTCCTTCTGCATCTCTATATCTTTATGTGTTTGAGCTTTCTCCAAAATGTTTCCCTCTTAAAGGAACCCAGTAAGCTGATTAAGACACACCTTGAAAGGGCAGGGTCACATCTCCATGGAAACAACCTAATCACAGTTCCCACCCCGCAGTAGGTCTGCCCCTGCAAAGATTGGATTAAAAGAACATGACTTTTCTGGGGTACGTAGCAGTTTCAAACCAGCACAACAGTGTTTTCTTAAAGAGAAGATACCCGTATCCCTTGCCTAAGCCCTAGCCTTTAGGATTGGTGGCCTCTTCCAGCACCCTTTTCTGCTGAGTCATCCAACCCCTCCCTGCCCCCCCAACCTGAATGCATCTCCCTACTTCCTGACCTTTGGTTTGCTATAGCATTTCCTCAGACCATGGCCTCTTCACTCCCATCTAAGGCATGTGATTATCTTTTTTAATATTTTGATATTTTACAGGTTTGAGTAGAGCTTAGGTTGAAACAAGAATCCCTTTCTCAACATATCAGGATTCCCAGGACATCACACCAGCAGATGTTAAATTTCAACACTTCAACAATCCGTTAGCACTTTAGCAAGAACAACTGAGAGCTGGGTGAGGGAGAGAAAAACAGAGAAGAGATGCTCAGAAAGAAACAACAGCGCTCTAAGCAAGGAAGGGCTATGACACAGGTGAGTGGATATCGGTGTCCCATTTAGCATAGGGATAAGTTTAGGGCTGGGCTGGTCAGGTTCCTCCAAATCTACCAGCATAGCACAATATTATAAATGCCTAGGTTCTTTTCCCTGCCTGTTCTAATATAGGTCTTATTTCATGTGATTTCTTGATTGCAAAGGTGACAGTTCATTAAGGGTAGAATTCAAGAAGCCACTAATCAATGGATACCATGCCCCAGCCTGCAGCCCACCTTCCTTCTCCCACCTAGCCCCTTTCTGTACTTCATCAGAATGTGAATAACAGATTGGCCCCTTCTCTCCTTCAGACAGACACCCTTGGTCACCCCAAGGGGTGCTGATCTAAAAGGAGAACGCCATCTTCAGGTGGGACTCTCAGGGTAGACACAGTTTGAGGAAGACCAGGGTGGGCCTTCGAAAGTGTGGTACCCAGCACAGCAGTCTGGTTGCCTAACTCTAATAGGATTGCCGTAATTAAATGTCATTTTATTCTAATGTCTTTTGGGGCTTGTCACAGTGTTAAAACACATAACCTCGCCAATTCACTTGGTCTCATCTTGGGTTTGAAAAATGATGTCCCCATGGTAGTGTTTGAGATAGAAGTTACATGTTGTATATAAGAAAGAGAGAAGCTAAAGAGAAAATGACAGTTAAATGCAATCCATGATGCCAGACTGGATCTAAGAATGGAGCAGAAAATGCCCCATGGGCATTATTGGAACAACTTGTAAGAATAAAATTAAGTTTAGCTTTCACACAAATGGCGTAGGATGAGAGAAACAAAACATACTAAACAAAAGGTTGCAAAGCCAGCCCAGACCTGTATCCTTGTAGGGGGAAGGAGGGAGTCTAGGACATAAGCTCAGGGATTGGTACCATTTTCTTATACGGGAAAAATACAGGCCAGAGTCACCACAGGATGGGGACTAACATGGGTTAGTTAGCCTCTCAAACAGGCTGTAACCTCTGGAGTGCCCAGCTAATGGGGAAATGGGGCGGGCTCTGTGTGCTAGCTTTAGGGAATAAATGTTGCTGCCTCCTGCCCTTTGGTATGCCAACCACCGCATTTAGGTTGCCCGCCTGTTCTTGCAAGATAATAAATAAATTATTTTCTTCTCCATAATCAAGTGAGCATTTATTCTCTTTCAGGTATGACTTTCTTACTGACAAACTGAAAAAAATTTAGACTGTAAGCTTTGTATCAGTGTCATCTTTCTTGAGCTCAATATCTGTACTTAAGGTGGTTACACAAGTGATTATCCTTGTTCTTAGGAAATGTACATGGAAATATTAAAAGCATGATGCATACAAGTTATTCTCAAATGTTTAGGAAGTAGATTGATAGATTGATAAATAGGTAGATAGAATAACATAACAAATATGGTAAAATGTTAAAATCTGGATATCAGGGTAGGGGGTATATTAGAGTTCTCTGGATTTCTTTTGTATTATTTTTGAAACTATCTTGCAAGTTTGAAATTTTTTCAAAATAAAAAGTTAAAAAAATAGGGTCACCATAGATACAAATTGTCCTCAAACTTTAAGCCCTCCTGCTGGTAGAACACCCCAGGACCCAGCACGGTGGAAATATGCCTGTAGGTTTAAGACTGCAAAGTTTCAGCAAACAAGGGTGACCTCTCTGTGGGAAATTTTATGCTTTCAAGAAAACTCAATTCCTCAGGCTTCAAATGCTGCTTGGAAAAATTCAGGCAATGATGAAAGTGAGCTCCCACTTTAAACTTCAGCGCACCCTCAGCCTTTTCTCATTTGTCACATCACCAAAAGGCTTCCAGGGAAATTTTTTTTAAAAAAGGAAAAACTAACAACTTTGTTTTGGTTCTGTGATCTTTAAATGCAAATAATGGATTGGAGTCAATTTCTCGGGCAGGAAGAGTTCAATGACACAGGCGCTAAATGGAAAATTGACTTTCTACTGGATTTCTGTACCCTGGACAAATGTATAATTTAGTCTCAGAGATCTGGACAGGAAAACTCACCACAGAAGGGGTGGGGAACAGCATGACAGGATGCTGTTTCAAATTTGAATTTCAAAGGCCAGTCTTGCCTGAAGAGATCCCATACAGAACAATGTGGGCTTAATTACGGTTTGGAACTCTGCTTTGATTACAGGGCGTTGATAGGAAGACTCCAGGTAGGATTTTATTTGGTAATAGATTATGGACCAACAGCAGGGGGAGGGTGGCTTGTCTGCATATTTTACAACTCATGACCTTGGCACTTAAGAAATCAGAAGGGCAGCAGGAGATAGGCCTGTCAGCCTGCCATTTCTGCAGGGAAAGGCAATTTTGTGGCTGGATAAATTAACATCTTCTGTGTTGTTTTTCCTCCTGGACCTAATGTTCTGTCAAGCCCCAGTGTGTGAAACACTTCTCTGAAGACAAGGGCACCCTTGGGTGAGATCAATTAGCCCAAATACCAAAGATGTGGTGCAGCAGTGATAGACCAAGGGCAGACCCTGGCCCTAGAGGAGCAGGAGAAGGTCAGAGGAGAAGACAGGGCCCATCAAGCATGAGGCTGCTTGGCATGAGCTGGGTCCCCTTGCAGCTGTACTATGGGTTTGTACTCAACCAGGAGGGAGACCTGGGAAATCCCACTACATCATAGCCAGCTGGGTCAGATGGAGTTGAGGCAATACCAAGCTTCCGGAATGGAGCTATGGGTTCTGGGCTGTACCCTGCCTCCTTTCCCAGATGAAAAGGATACCCGGAACAACTTTCCAGGGTGAGGCTTTCTGAAATTAATGGAGTCATGAAAGAGGTAATTAGAGTACAGGGTAAGTGTATAATCAGGGTTCTCCAGAGAGAACCTGTATGTGTTTAAACAGATTTATTGTATGGAACTGGTTTGTGTGACTGTGGGGGCTGGCAGACCCCGATTCCACAGGGCAGGCCACAGGCTGGAAATTGTAAGAGTTGACCACGGCCTCGAGGTGAAAATTCTTCTAACCTCTGGAACCCTTAGGTCTTGCTGCTAAGACCTCCAATTGATTGGATGAGGCTTACCCACATGAAGGTAGGTCATCTCTTTTGCTTACCATTAACTGATTGTAGATGCAAATCCCATCTACAAAATAATTCCTTAATAACAAGTAGGCCAGTGTTCAATTTAGCCACTTATCCTAACCAAGGTGACATATAAAATTTACCATCACAGTAAGGCAGAAGCACAGTTTGATAGGGCAGAATGCAAAGATTTTCTTCAGTGGTTTCCATCTGTTTCTTCATTTCTTCTTCTTCTGAATGGCACTCCCAACCCAGCACCTTCTCCACCCCCACCCAAACAAAGCAAAACAACTCCCAGTGCCCAAAGTGTAATGCCTACTTCCTCCTTCTAAAATTGTTCTTCAGAAAGCTTCTAATAGCAATAATTTAAACTTTGGGAAGATTTTAGTTCAGATTTTATCTCCCTTGAGAGCATTTACATTTAAACTTTGGTCATTAATTAAGAACTGAAATTGGGATAATATAATCTGTTACCTGTTAAAGGATGTTTGGGCATGTGAAGGCAAATGAAGGAAGGAATATTTTTTAACAAAGGAATCTTCCTCATGATTATTATTTCTTATTTATAGCATTACAGGTTTTAGAGGACCTCTACATAAACACTTCCCTTTGGGGCCCTCAAAGTCTTTCCCATTTGATAATTGAAGAAAACTAATATTTAAAGAAGTTAACTGACTTTTGCTAGGTCTGACAGTGGGTAATTGGTTCAGTTGAAATGCACCCCACAGGCTTTTATCTTTAAGAGCTACCTGCATCTGTCCAGCTACAAGGAGGGGCCCAACCTAGCTTCTAGGAAGAGCAGTAAACACTACTGTCTCCAGGAGACTCATGATAATGTCTGCTAAACCCTGTTATTTAAAAATAATTTTAGACTCACAAGAAGTTGCAAAAATAGGACAGTAAGTTCCCACATACCCTTCACCCAGCTTCCCCTAAAGATAATGTGTTATATAACCATAGTACATCATCCGTAAAAAAAGGAAGCTGACACTGGTACAATACTATTAATTAAATTAAAAACTTTATTTAGATCTCACCAGTTTTTACATGCACTCATTTGTTGGTTGTTTTTGATATATAGTTCTCTGAATTTCAGCATGTACACAGACTTGTGTAGCTACCCTCGCAATTGGAATACACAATGGTTCTATCTTGCCAGAGAAACTCTTGTGATATCCTTTTATAGTTACTCCTTACCTCCCAACACTAACTCCTGGCAACCATCAATCTGTTTTCCATCAATATTATTTTATCATTTCAAAAATATTATATAAATAGAATCATACAGCATATACCCTTCTGAAATTGGCTTTTACCACTCAGCATTATGCCCTTGAAATTCATCCAAGTTGTTACGTGCATCAATAGTTTGTTTATTTTTATGATTTAGTAGTACTCTACAGTATAAATGTAATCCAGTTACAATCCCTTGGTACAATCCCTTCTTCACTGAAGGACATTTTTATTGTTTCCAGTGATGAGCTACTATAAATAAAGCTTCTATGAATATTTGTGCGAACTTAAGCTTTCATTTCTCTGGGAAACACACCAAGGAGTATCATTGCTGATCATATGTGAGCACAAGTTTAACTATATAAGAAACTGCCAAATTGTGTTCCAGAATGTCTGTACCACTGTACATTCCAATCAGAAATATGTGAGCAATCCAGCTTGATCCAAATCCTCATCAGCACAGTCAATATTTTTCATTTTTAGTCATTCTGATAGCTATGTAGTGATATCCCCATATGGATTTAACTTTCAATTACCTATGGTTAAATGTTGACTGTCTATCTTTTCATGTGTTTACCAAGACTAGGATGAACACCTCTCACAAGCAAGCTCTCACTCTCAGGTGCCTAACCTCTACTTGCACAACCTGGAGAATTAGTGTCTTTTTAAGTTTTCCACCCCAGGTACCTTGCTTGACTCACCCTTGTCCTGGCCCTTTGTACTTATTTGCAATTAGATGAGCTGCCTTTTCAGGTCCTTTGCCCTTTTTCTAATTGGATTGATTGTGGCATTACTATTAAGTTTAGAGTTCTTTATATATTCTTGAACCCAGTCTTTTTGTTAGATATATGATTTGCAGATATTTTCTCCCAGTCTGTGCCTTGTCTTTTATAGAGCAAAATTCTAATTTTATTTTAAGGAAGTCTAATTTATTGATTTTGTCTTTTATAGATCATGTTTGGTGTCATATCTAAAAACTCTTTGTCTAAGTCATGAAGAGTTTCTCTGTTTTCTTCTGAAAGTTTCATCATTTAACATTGCATTTGTATCTATGATCTATTTAAAGTTAACTTTTGTGTAAGGCCTGATGTTAGATCAATGTTCTTTGTTTTTTTTTTTTTTTTGGCTTGTAACATCCAGCTGTTTCAGCACCATGTGTCAAAAGACTATCCTTTCTCCATTTAATTGCTTTTGTGCCTTTGTAGGAAACTAATTAGCCATATCTGTGTGGGCTTATTTCTGGGTCCTCTATTTTGTTCTATTGATTTATGTGCCTATCCCCCTTCCAATTCCACACTGCCTTGATTACTATAACTATAAAAGAAGTTAAGCCATGTTTTTTTTTTGAGTAAATACATTTGTTAGGCTATTCTGAGTTGCACTCCAGTGGAGGGAGATGGGACAGGTATGTTTTATCCTATGCTAGGAGATCTCTTTATTATAACTTTTTTTTTTAAGGAAGGGAGGCGTTTGGTAATACATGTACTTTATTTTTTTTAATTTTTTTTACATGGGCAGGCACCGGGAAATGAACCCGGGTCCTCTGGAATGGCAGGCAAGCATTCTTGCCGCTGAGCCACCATGGCCCGCCCTTTATTATAACTTTTTCTGCCTTTTTTTATAATCTCAAATGTGCTCTTTCTCTCTCATATCCTAACTGTTTACAGAAAATACATAGTTGACTGCCAGTACATAAGGCTGTTAAAATTTCAAAAGAGACAAGATAATTGTTGTAATTGGACATATTTTAATTTTCGAATGCTGCCAGAAATGCAATACGAGAAATGGGCTGGCTTTTATAAAGAGAGTTTAAGTTGCAAGTTTACAGTTCTAAGGCCATAAAAATGTCCAAACTATGGCATCCAGAGAATGATACCTGAGACTCAAGAAAGGCCAGTCTGAGAAGGCACCTGGCTGGGTTCTGCTGGTCCTTTGGCTTCTGGTTTCAAATATTCCCAGGGGCATTTTCTTTCCAGATCTCCAAACATCTCTGTTTGTGTTGGGTCTGTGGTTTTTCAAAAAACGTTTCCCTCTTAGAAGACTACAGTCAGCAGATTAAGACCCACCTTGAATGGGCAGAGATGTATCTCCTTGAAAACCATAAAAAGGTCCCACCCACAATTGGGTGTCTCACTCTCCATGGAAACAACTTAATCAAAATGTCCTACCCTAAATGTTGGGTCTTCTTCCAGGGGATTGGATTAAGAAAAAAAGCATGGCTTTTCAGGGGTACGTAACAGTTTTAAATCGCATTCACCCTTTGCAACTCATTTCAGTAACAATACAAATACAATGCAGTCAGAAACAGTACAAAATCTCATCAAAGTCAAATAGCCACGGTCTGTCCTAAGGCAGAATATCCTCTGGCTGTTGGCCTGTGAACTTAGAGCAAGTTATCTGCTGCCAATATACAAAGAAGGGACAGTCATAGAGCAAATGTTCGTATTTCCATAGGGAGAAATTGGAAGGAACACAGGGGTCACAGGACCCAAACAGTTCCAGAAACCTTCAGGGTAAACTCCATTAGATTTTAAAGTCTGAGAGTCATTTATCATCCTTGGGGCTTGAAAGAGAAGCCATCCCATCCTTTCCAAAGGCTTAACCAGTGGCCCTGTTCTCCCTAAATGCTGAGGGAAGGGTTGCAACCTTGGGGAGCTTTGAAGAGCCCATCTTTTACTCATCTCCACCCTCTCCAAGCATTAGGGCAGCACCAGCATTCTCTGCCATCTCTGGAGCACATGCTCAACCCTCAGAACGATGGGTTGGCAGTGAGGCTTCCCTCACCCCCCAAGGAATGTGTTCCAACCTCTCTGAGGCCTAGAGCACCAAAACTCTTCCTGAGCATTGAGGCAGAAGGCCTGCCCTCTGCCTCTGGAGCAAACTCACCTTCTCCAAGTGCTGAATGGGTCCACTCTCCTTGCCCGAGATTTCTTGGCTTCAGACCTTAGCTTCCACGGTTCTGCTTTTGAAGTAATTTTTTCTTCGATTTGTCACTTTTAGTCCATACTAGCAGTGATTCTGTTTATACAGGTCTTGCAGGAAACTAGTTTTCCATGCAGTATATATGGATCACACCCATCAGATAATAAAAGCTTCCATAAATCCTTTCTCGATAACTCAATTTCCAATTCTGACTTTTTCTGAAAGGACTGACTGGTTCCATGTTTGGTTAAATCCTCACATGGGGCACTATTCTCTGGGGTCTCCCTTTTTGGAAACCCAGAATTTTCCAGATTATCAATTTCTGGTTTCATTCAATCTAAGAGTTTAGTTTTCAGCTTACCTCTTTCCTGTTGCATTTTACTATAAGTTGCAAGGAGAATCAGGCTGCATTTTCCACATTTAGTTTGGAAATACCTTCTGCTAAATATCTAAGTTCATCACTCTCAAATTCTGCCTTCCATCAAATACCTGCACTTAATTTTGTCAAATTCTCTGCTACTTTAAAACAAGGATCACCTTCCTTCCAGCGTGCAGTGACACATACCTCATTTCTGTCTAAAGCCTTGTTAGAAGTATCTTTAGAGTCCACATTTCTACCAATAGTCTGTTCAAAGCATTCTGGGACTTCTCTATTCACCTCCTCACAATTCTTCCAGAATCTTCCCTTCATCCATGTAAAAAATCCAGGCATTTGCAAACTGCAGTAACCCAGTTCTCTGTACTTAAATAAGTTTTAGTTTGCTAATGTGGCCAGAAATGCAATATACTAGAAATGGATTGGCTTTTATAAAGAGAGTTTATTAAGTTACAAGTTTACAGTTCTAAGGCCATAAAAATGTCCAAATTATGGCATCCAGAGAATGATACCTTGACTCAAGAAAGGCCAGTCTGGGGAGGCATGTGGCTGGCATCTGTTGGTCCTTTGGCTTCTGGTTTCAAACAGCTTCTCTGGGGGCATTTTCTTTCTGCATCTCCAAACATCTCTGTTTATGTTGGTTCTGAGCTTTTTCCAAAAATGATTCCCTCTTAAAGGATTCCAGTAAGCAGATTAAGACCCACCTTGAATGGGCAGAGATACAGCTCCATGGAAACCACCTAATCAAAAGGTCCCACATATAACTGAGTGGGTCACATCTCCATGGAAGCAACTTTAAAAAAAGATCCCACCAACAATTGGGTAGGTCACTTTCCGTAGAAACAACTTAATTAAAAGGTCCCAACTTAAACAATGGTCTACCTCGACAAGATTGGATTAGTGAAAAGAGCATAGCTTTTCTGGGGTACCTAACAGTTTCAAACCAGCACAACACAAATCTTATTTCTGATTTCCTGGCAGCCAAGTCAAATTGGAGGAGCTGACTCTCCTTCTCTAGCCAATTCCTCTCAGAGATGAGTGTGTTGATGAACAAAGCCAGGTGCTTAAAGATTGGAAATTCTTGTTGTGGGAACTGCACCCACCCACATAAAGGAAGGGAGGAGCAGGGGAGAAGGAGCTGTAGAGAAAAGAGTTCACACAACAAGCGTCACTGCTCTCCTTAGAAAGGTTTGCTTGCAAGATTGGCCCTTGGCTGGCTTCTGAGAACCTGGATTTTGGGAAGATTCCCACTATTCCAAGAACTGAGAAGAGAGGCTCACTGGGCCTAAATTATTTGCACAAGCAATGTGGTTTACACTGAGCACCTGCTTTCCTCTGGGAGTCTGGAATTTTGGTACATGCTAGGAAGGGGCTGCCGACGTGACCAGCCCCCAGTAAAAACTCAGGACACTGAGTCTGTAGTGAGCTCTCATTATGTTGTCACAACTCATTGCTGTGGGAATTAAGCACATCCTATACTGGTTTCTCAATCTTGAGTGGTGCTTTCTCAATTAAAATCTACTTGTTATATAGTAGCATAGCTGCATTTGCTTTCAATTGGTTAATAATGGAAGAGTATATCAATAGCCATCATTTTAGTTTCAAACTTTCTGTATTCTTCTACCGAGCTATATATTAAGGTGTATCTTTTCTCAGCAATATGATATTGCAATCATTGTGATTTAATTGGAGTATTTACTCTCTTTATCATTTTGGGTTTATTTGACTGTTAATATACAACTTACTGTTTGTTTTCCATTTGCCATGCTTTCTTCATTTTCTTTTCCCACTCCTTTCTTGAATTCACCTGGTTTAATTTTATTCCTATTTCGTCTTCTGCCATTCTCTTTGTGATTGGTCTAGAGAGCACATCATGCACTCCTACCTCATGAGTGGAGCCTTAGAATTTTACCACTCCCTGGACAACCCTAGAACTTTACAACACTAATTCCATTGACTCCCTTCTCTTCTTTTGTGCTATTTCATCATATATTTAAATCCCTGACAACATCATGACTGTTTTTGTTTTAAACAGTTTTATCCTTATATTTACTTCTCTTGCTCTTTATTCTTTTCTACATTGCTATGCTCTCATCAGGATGATTTTCCTTCTACATGGCAAAACATCTTTAGATGTCTTTCAGTATTGATAAGCTTGTGACAAATTTTCTCAATTTTTGTTCATCTGAAAAAATCTTTATTTGCCTTTAATTTTTAAATTTTGAAATATCAACTAATATTAATAATTCATCTTTGAGCAATCACTTGTGCCAAGCATTGTGTTCATTTTATATTCTATAAAAACCTTAACCCTATTCTATAGAAGTTTTATATTCTTTAAATTTTTTAATAGATAATTATAACAACCCAGTGAAGTGGATAGTACCTTCACTTTACAAATAAGAAAACTGGAATTGCCAAAGATTTTCAAGTTCACTTAGTTAGTACATAGCAAAAGTGTGCCTCTATTTTCAAAGGATATTTGCCCTGAATTTTGGATTCTAGGCTGGTAGTTATTTTCTTTAGCATTTTAAAGATTGTTTTGATGAAATATCAGCTTAAGTCTTCTTGTTCCTTAGAAGTCTTGACCCTCAAAGGTTAAATAAATTGAGTAGATTGAAATACTAGTGGTCATTGAAAGGGAATGTTAAGGGGTATGCATGCATGAGTTTTTTCTTTTTTCTTCCTTTTTCTGGAGAGATGCAAATGTTGAAAAAAATGATCCTTGTGATGAATACACAACTATGTTATGACATTGTGAGCCATTGATTGTAACCGTGTCAAGAATATTTGTATGTTTGTTCATTGTTTATAATAAAAATATTTTAAAAAGAAGTCTTGTTCCTTTTATCTCTGGCTGATTTTAAGATTTCCTCTTTGTCTTCAGATTTTAAGCAGTTCATGATATTATACATGGTTGTGTTTTTCTTTATTTTTATCCTCCTTGAAGTTTATAGAGCTTCTTCTATCTGTGGATTGATGGTACATATTAGTTTTAGCAATTATCTCTTCAAATGCCGTGTCTTCACCATTTTTTCTCTCCTCTCCTTCAGGAGCATATATATTATGCTACGTTTTTCTTCCGTAGCCTATATGTGTCTGTGTTTTCCAATCTTTTTTCTCCCTGGACTTCAAATTGTATATTTCTAATGATGGATCACTAACACTTTTTCTGATGAATCTCATCTGATATTATAAAAATCAGTTTTATTAAGGTAGGATTTATTGTCATTAATATTCATGAAATTCAAGATTATAATTTAATCCATTTTAACAAATGTATAGTGCCATGTTATCATTATGTAGAAAACTTTCAGCATCCCAGAAAATTACACCCTTTCCCTTAGCAGTCAGTTGCCTTCACCCCCAGGCAACTGCTGACCTGCTTCCCATCACTATAATTTAGCCTTATCTAGCATTTTATGTAAATGGAATTTTGCAGCATAGAGTCTTTTGTGTCTGCCTCCTATCACTGAGCAAATGTTTTTGAGATTCATCTGTGTTGACATGTGTTTCAGTAATTCATTCCATTTAGTTGCCGAATAGTATTCCATTGTAAGGACATGCCACACTTTGATTATTCACCAGTTAATGGACTTCTGGGTTATTCTCAGTTTGGGGCTGTCGTGAATAAAACTGTCACGAACATACATGTATAAGACTTCTTGTATTCATATTATTTTCCTTTCTCTTGACAAATATCTATGTGTGGAATTGCTGGGTTGTAGGGCGGGCCACGGTGGCTCAGTGGCAGAGTTCTCACCTGCCATGCTGGAGGCCTGGGTTCAATTCCCAGTGCCTGCCATGACAAAAACAAAAAAGAGTTTATTTAATTTGATAAGAAACTGTCAAACTGTTTTCCAAAGTGGCTATGTTTTTCAAAAGAATTCCATCAGCAATGTGTGAGAATTCCCGTTGCTCCATATCCTCACCAAAACTTCTTATTGTCAATCTTTTAAATTTTAACCATCCTAAGATGTGTGCATTAGTACCTCATTGTGGTTTAATTTGCATTTCCCTAATAATATAGGCATTAAATTCTTATAGCTTCTTTGGCGACATGTCTTTTTAAGTCTTTTGTACATTTCCTATTTGGGTTGTTTATTTTACTACTGTTGAGTTGTAAGAATTCTTTATAAATTCTGGAAACAAGTCCTTTATCAGATATACCTGTTGAGTATATTTTTTCACAGTCTGTGCATTTATTTTTGATTTTAAGTGTTTTCAAAAAAAAAGTTTTTAATTTTGGTGAAATTAAATTAATCAATTTTTCTTTTATAGTTAATATTTTTGGGTCCTATCAGAAATCTTGGATTAATCCAAGATCACAAAGATTTCCTCTATGTTTCTACAAGAAGTTTTATGAGTTTACCTCTTATTTTAGGTCTGTAATCCATTTTGAGTTAATATTTTCACATATTGTGGAGACAGAGACTAGGTTCTTTTCTTTTTTGCATTTATAAATTCACTTGTTCCAGTACAATTTGTTAAAAAAAAAAAGACCTTTTTTTTACATTGAATTACTTTAGCACCTTTGTCAGAAATTAATCGATCATATACATTTGCTCTATATAGGGGTTCTTTAGTCTATTCTGATCTATAAGTACATCTTTATGCAAATATCAAACTGTCTTGATTCCTCTGGCCTCACAATAAATCTTTAAATCAGATAAAGTGAGTCATCCAACTCACTTCATCAAAATTGTTTTGGCTACTACTAGGCTATTTTCAGTTGTATATAAATTTTAGAATCAACTGATCCTTGCCAAGTTTTGCAAAAAGTCTGCAAAGATTTTTATTGGGAATGCACTGAATTTATAGAGCAGTTTAATGAGAATGGTCATACCAAGAATATTGAGTGTTTGAGTGTATAAATACAATAAATATCTATATTTATTTAGGTCTTCTTTAATTTCTCTAAGTATTGATTTGTAGTTTGCAGTGTAGAAATCTTATATATATTTTGCTAATTTTATTCCTAAGTATGCTGTATTTTTAGATGCAATCATAAATATATGGTTTAAAATGTTCAATTTCCAATTGTTTGTTGATACTATATAGAAATTCAATTGAGAGTTGAGTACAACCTTTGTTTTAGTTTGCTAAAGCTATTGGAAGGCAATATATCAGAAATGGGTCAGCTTTGACAAAGGGGATTTATTAGGTTACAAATTTACAGTTCTAAAACCATGAAAATGTCCAAGTTAAGGCACCAACAAGAGTATACCTTCACTCAAGAAAGGCACACGACTGGCATCTCCAAGCAAATGTCTGTGTCTGTGTCTGTGTCTGTGTCGGTTCTGAACTATTTCCCTCTCCATGAGCTCTCTTAAAGACTTCAGTAAATTTATCAAGACCCACCTTGAATGGGCAGAATCACATCACCATCTAATCAAAAGGTCACGTCAACAATTAGATGTGTCACATCGCCATGTAAACAACCTAATCAAGACGTCCCACCCTACAATATTGGATCAGGTTTAAAAGAACATGGCTTTTCTGGAGTATATAACAGTTTCAAACCAGCACAACCTTGTATTTTGTGACCTTGCTAAACCCACTTTTCAGTTCTACTAGCTTTTTTGTTCTTAGGATTTTTGCAATCACGTTGACCTAAAGACAGGTTACGTCTGTCTTGCAAATCTGATTGTCTTTTGTTTCCTTTTCTTGCCATATTGCACTGGCTAGGACATCTAATAAAAAACTGAATGGAAATGGTGAGCACTGACACCATTGGTTTGATCCTGATCTTAGTAGGAAACTATCCAGCCTTGTACTATTAAGATGTTAATTATGTGATTTTCTTAGATACCCCCTTTCAGGAAAAGATCCCACTCTACCATATTGAATGAGCATTGAAAAACATGACTTTTCTGGGGTACACAACAGTTTCAAACTGGCATAGACATGATGTAATAATCTTTCTAAATTTTGTTGGATTTGATTTGCTGAAGTTTTTGTTAAATATTTTGCATCTGTGTTCATGAGGGACATTGGTCTGTGTTTTTTTTTTTTTTTTTTTTTTGGTAATATTTTTGGTTTTGGCTTCAGGGTAATGCTGACCTTATAAAATGGGTTGGAGATTTCCCTTCTTTCCTATTTTTTTGAAGAATGTATGTATTATGTCTTCTTTAGTTGTTTGATGGAGTTCACTAGTGATGCATCTGAAATTTTCATTGTGGGAAATATTTTAACTATGAATTCATTTTTTTCATGGGTAAAGGGTTATTCAAATCACCTATTTTTTTGTCTGAGCCTCATTAGTTTGGTAGTTTGTGTCTTTCAAGGAATTTGTCCATTGCATTTATATTGTCAAATGTGTTGGCATATATTTATTCATACTGTTCTTTTATTATTCTCCTAATCTCTATTAGATGTGCTATAACATTTCCTCATTAATTCCTGATATTAGCAATTTTTTTTCTTTTCTCTTAGTTTCTTGATCTATCTGGCTCAAAATTTATCAATTTTACTGATCTTTTCATAGAGCCATCTTTTTATTTCACTGATTTTCTCTATTTCTTTTCTGTTTCACATATCTTTGATTGCAGCTCTTTATTATTGAATTCTTTCTTCTTCCTTTGGATTCAATTTGCTACTCTTTTTCCAGTATCTAAAACAGAATATTAAAAGTAACTTTTCCTCCTAATGTAAAAGTTTAATGTTATAAATTTTTTATATATAAATTTATTTTATAAATATTGCTTCAGTAGTATCCTACCAAGTTTGATATGCTATATTTGTATTTTCATTCAAATAAAATGATTTCTAATTTCCCTTGTGATATCTTCTTTGGTAATCAGTTATTTAAAAATGTGATGAGTACCAAATGTTTTGCGAATTTTCCATATATCCTTCTGTTATTGATTTCTGACATAATTCTACTGCAGTCAGTGAACATGTTTCGTATGATTTTCAATCTTATAAAATTCATTTAGGCTTGTTTTATGGATTGATCCATAATTTCTCTTGTTGGGCATTCTGTGTGTATTTGAAAAAGAACAAGTACTCTTGTTATGAACTAACGTTAATTAATGAACTTGGAGAATTTCAGTTAAGTACAGAAGCCATCAGGAGATAGAAATAGGGTAGATATTGTGTAATTGGAGCTGAAGGGGTACAGATTGTGCAACTGATTGTAAAAATTCAGAAATGGATAGCACAATACTACCTAATTGTAGCACAATAATGTTAGTACACTGAATGAAGCTGAATGTGAGAATGATAGAGAGAGGAGGGCTGGGGGCACAAATGAAACCAGATGGAAAGATTGACAATGAAGACTGAGATGGTATAATCTAGGAATGCCTAGAGTGTACAATGATAGTGACTAAATGTACAAATAAAAAAAATGGTTTTGCATGAGGAAGAAAAAAATTCTGCTGCTGTTTAGGGGAGTGGTCTGTGTCAATTAAAAGAAGTAGGTTGATAGTGTTGTTCAAGTTTTCTACGTATGTACTGATTATCTGTTTACGTGTTCTGTCAATTATTGAGGGAGAAATATCAAAAACCTACAATATAATTGTAGATTTGTATATTTCTCTTTTCAAGTCTATCAAGTCATTCATTTTGAAGCTTGTTATTAAGTGCAAACACATTTGGGATTGTTATGTTATTTTGAATGGACTGAATTGTCTCTTTTTATCCCTGATAATTTTTTTCTGAAACAACTTTGATAGCCATTCCAACTTTCTAATGATTAGTGTTTTCACGGTATACATATATTTTTTATTTTCATTTTTATTTTTTTACCATCCTTTTATTTAGATCCTCTTTCTGTCTTTCTATTTAAATTGGGTGTCATAGAGAGTATATAATTGCATCTTGCTTTTCATCCAGTGTGAAAATCTCTGCCTTTTAACTGTGTGTGTTTATACCATATGCATCCAATGAATCATTACCATCTTTTAATTGGTTTTCTATTTGCCCCATATGCTTTTTTATTATGTTTCTCTTTTCCTGTCTTTTATGTTTTAATTACTATTTTATAATTTTGTTTTATTTCCACAATTGGCTTATTAGCTTTACCTCTTTGTTTTTATTTTTCTATTTTGCTCTTGAGTTTATAATATGTATTTTTAACATATCACAATCTGACTTCAAATAGTATTTTATCACTTCACATACAGTGTAAGAATCTTACAACAGTGTACTTTGATTTTCCTCCTCCCTTGCTATGGTTGTCCTATGTTTTATTCTAAATCTGTTATAGTCCCTGTGCATTAGTCAGGGCTCTCCAGAAAAACAGAACCAGCAAGAGAGAGATTTATTATAAGAATTGGTGCACATGACCATGGGATTGGCAAGTCTAGATTCCACAGGGCATTGATTTGTGACCCTCATGCTCCATCTTCAAAGCCAGAAATGAGGTTGAATTATCTGCACATAAAATCACTGTGACTTTGTCTTTTGTTCGTCTCTTCCACTTTTAAAGATACTTATGATTACATTGATTGGGTTGACCTGCATAATACAGGATAATCAATCTCCCTATTTGCTGATTAAGAATCTTAATTCCATCTGCAACCTTAATTTTCCTTTGCCATATAAGGTAACATATTAACAGCTTCTGGGGAATAGGATACAGACATCCTGGTGGGGTAAGGGAGGGCAATAAGCCGCTTACCTCAACTGCTTATAAGCCATTGCATATGTTTTTCTATTCATGTACTATGCCCATTTTTCTTTTGTATTGGTAGGCTTTTCTTGATCTGAAAGAACTTCTCATATATTAAGAGAAGTACCTCTGACTATCAAATCCATTACCTCACTTTTCCTTTTTACCACTTTGTTATTAGTCTTTTGGCTGTAAATTTTATTTTTTTTCTGTTTTTTTTTCCCCTTGCAGGATTTTCAACTTTTATAAAGGCAGATTTATCAACATTTTTCCTTATTGCTCTGTGGGTTTTATATCTTTCTACTAAAGGTCATCTCACCTCCCCAAACAAGAATTCACACATGTTTAATCTTAGAGCTTTTATAATTTCCTTTTATATTACATTTAAATCTTTGATCCATGTGGACTTTATTCTGATAAAGAAATAAAGAAGCCATCAGTTCAATTTTTTTCCAGATGGTTAAGCAGTTGTCCTGAAACCATTTCTTATATAATCTGTCTTTCCCAACTGATTTGAAATGTTGACTTTATTGAATTAAATTCCCACATGTATTTCTGCCTATTTCAGTGGTTCTCAATTAGGGAGAAGTTTGCTCCTAAGGAGACAGGAGTCAATGACTGGAGACATTTTTAGTTGTCTTAACTGGGGCTGTGCTACTAGTATCTAATGGATAGAGGCCAGGAATGTGCTCACCATCCTACAATGCACAGGATGGTCCCCACAATAAAGAATTATCTGGCCCAAAATGTCAATACTGCCGAGGTTGAGAATCCCAGGAATTGGTATCAAACTGTTTCAATCACTGTAATTCTAATGCTTTTGAATATGTAAGTTGGCTGGTTCCTTAACAGTACTCAGGTTTTCCCGAGAATTTCCCAGACTAGTAATGCATGACCATTCCAAGCTCCTCACCTCCATCCAGAAATGTTTGGGGGACTGTCCTGTGCATTAGAGTATTTAGCCGCATCCTTGGCCTCTGCCCACTTGATGCCAGGATGATCCTCTAACCCAACTCACGACTAGCAAAACATCTCCAAAGATTGCTAGCTGTGCCCTGGGAGGCAAAACTACCCTCTGGTTGAGAAGCACTGATGTGTATGCATATACATGAATAAATAAATATATATATGTGTATTTTTTACACATATTTTTTAAAGTCCTGTTGGTATTTTTGTAGAGTTCACATTAATATTATGAATTAAGAAAAGTCAACGTTTTTGCAATATAAAAACTTCCCATCTAAGTACACAGTGTTTTTTGCCAATAATTTAATGTTTCAGGTACAATACTAGAGGTTTAATATTTATTTTTATAAATTGATACAGATTTTTAAAAGTTAATTCCTAGATATTTTATCATATGGGTTGTAAAGAAATTATTTTCTTCCATTACATTTTCTAGCTGACTGTTATTTGTATATGAAAATCAGTGATTTTGTTTCTTAAATTTGTAACTAACCACCCTACTGACTTCTCTTGGTATTTCTCCTTAATTATTTTTGAATAACAGAATTTTTAATTTATTTAAAAATTAATAAATATTTTAATATTTAATTTTAATTTTTAAATGTTTATTTTAAATTTAATTAAATTAATATTTATTTAATTTATTTTACTAATACAAATTAGTAAAATTTTATGTTACTAAATTAAAATTGTAGTGAGGGGACAGATGAAGCCCCAGATGTTAAATCAGGAGCTTAGTATGCAAAAAAGTGGGGAAAATGAAATATCAATTGAATTTCCACATCAAGAGTGGGAGTCTGCTGTGAGCCTGGTGTGAGGCAGGGTCTAATGCTCAGCTGGAGCAGTTTCCTCTGAAGATTAGTTTTGGGGTGTGGCTGTGGGCATTGGCTCTGGCTGTGGTCTCTGAACCAGGAGCCCCAATCCTCACAGCAATCCAGTGAGTGCCCAGTTGCCTTTCCGCACATCTTTTAGTTTCTGTTGCATGCAATTACCCCTGACTCAAAGACCTCCTGTGAACCCATGTCCAAATCATGTTCCCCAATCTGTTCTTTTCTGACCTTTCATTTGTGGTCACTTTGATGTAATTGTTTCATATCTGTCTCCCCACTGGCAGAAAGCTCCCCAGAACAGGGTCCTGTCTGCCTGGCCATTGAACTTTCAGTAGTTAGTACCAAGACATCAGCATAGTCTGGCAAAATAAACATTTGTTGAATGCAAATATGCGTTAAATCAAATAACACCTAATTAATAATCAAAGTACAAGTAACACAGATGAGCCACTCAAGGTAGAACTTCTATGTTGGAGGAATGAAACCACAAAAACTTTGAGAGATTAGATTCCTTCAAGAATGGCCTCTTCCTTCAGTGACCACAGATCATGGAGTTACTGGGGCAATCCCAATTTCATATATCCCCTCCACCTTATTCCCTCAAATACACTCAGGTCATGTGTCTTGGTTTTAATACCCCCAATCCTAGTTATATAAGAGAAGGAAAACCACAGATACCAATTATGGATTATTATTATTCCTCCTCAAAATTGTCTGGCTGCAATACCCTTTTCATCAAATTAAAAGTCACCAACTGGGGTGGACAGTAATTTTGGTTTACTGTGAGCCAATGACAGCCATGCTCACACGGCTTAGTGCCTGTGAAATGTGAGCTCTAACAGCACTCTCACTCCTTTGCTACATCAGGAAATGTACAGTGGTTTCTCCCTCTTCAAAGAAGGCCTTTATTGGCAATTGATGATTCTCAGCAGAAAATAATAAGAACAGCTATTATCCACCATGTGTCTGGGACTATGCCAAGTGCTTATAAGCTATGTGTTTGACTCTGGACATCCCAACACAGGCATGTGTTTTTCCTTTTCCAACATGCCACTAAGGCCTACCTGTGCTTGGCACAGAGAAAGTGTTCAATAAATATTAGCAGCATGAGGGATTCCATTTGCTTTTCACAACATCTTTAAGACATCAGGCTTCCCTATTTGTTGATTGGAAACAAGCTTAAAGAAGTTAATCGACTTACTTCAAATCATCCAGCTGCAAATGGCGGGACTGAGATTCAAACTCAGGTTTAAGTCTTGGGTCTTACTCTCCATTCCCTTCTATCTTATGTTCAGGTTGTCTACAGGCAGATACAAGCCCCAAAGACAGCACAGCTAGGAACATTTGGGAGCAGGTCAGAAAGCTGAAGTCAATGGGAACCAGTATACGGCGAAAGAGAGTAACCACTTGGAAAGTACCCCTCCCAGAGTGATGCTCGTTACTAAGGACCCGAGGGAGTTTTCCAAGTTTCCATAAAAGAGAGCAAAGTGAGTCTTAAATTTAAGCACAGAAAACAGTTCAATTAAGGTGATCAGTGTGTACTCAAGCAAACATGCTGTAATGCACAGACTTGAAGAGAACTGACTTAATTACAATCCAGTGTGGGGTCACAGCCTGAGATCACGTGGTGTTGGTCAAATAAAAGGTGGTCCAAGAGCATATCCTGAATGGAGTCCAGGCATGTGTCTGTGTATCTCTTCTGTGCAGAGGTAAAAATGATGGGCTTAGTACCATCTCTCCAAGATACTAGTTTTTCATGAAGTCTGGTGTGCTGGTTTGAAACTGTCATGTATCCCTGAAAAGCCATGTTCTTTAATCTTCATTCAATATTGCTGGGTGGGATCTTTTTGATGGTTTCCATGGAGATGCAACCACCCAATTGTGGGTGGTAACTTTTGATTAGTTGGTTTCCGTGGAGATGTGTCTTTACCCATTTAAGGTTGGGTTGCTTGCTGGAGCCCTTTAAGAGGGAACTATTTTGGAGGAAGCTTTAGTGCCAACAGAGCCCACAGAGCCAGAGGCCTTTGGAGATTCAGAAGGAGAATATTCCCAGGAAAACCTTATGAGATGAGGAGAGAAAGCTAAGAGGTGTTTCCATATGCCCTCCCAGATGAGAGAGAAATACCGAACTTCATTGGCTCTTTCTTTGAAGTTAAGGTATCTTTCTCTGGATGCTTTAGTTGGGACGTTTTCATGGCCTTAGAACTGTAAACTCGCAACTTAATAAATTCCATTTTTAAAAGCCATTCCATTTCTGGTATAGTGCATTCCAGTAGCTTTAACAAACAAGCCACCAGGCTACCTGGAGTTATTGGAGACATCACTGACAATCCTCTCACTCTTTGCTCCAAATCTTGGCTCATTAAGTGACATGTGGACTTCAGCTTGGTTCCTCCAGTGAATTCTTACCAGTAGTAAATGTAACAGCTTGACAGAGACTGCTGTAGACTCAATTAGCAAATCAGCCATTTCATTAATCACTCTGTCTCTTTTGAGTTGGGTTGAAGCAAAGTGTCTCTCTTTGAGTTCCCTAGAAGCAGATCTTTGGAAGAAGATTTGTGTACAGGTGATTTATCAAGGAAGGCATCCAGAGGAGAGCAGTAAGTTGGGGGTCAGTAGCATAGGCAAGGGGAGGAAGGCAAACAAGGTTGTGACCTCAGACAAAGTGAGTCACACCTAGGCACTGTCCCCATGAAAAGCAAGGAAGCTGGGCTGTCATACCTCTGCATCTTCCCTTCCTGCTTAAGAGATGGCTGGGGATTCTTAGCCTTTTCTACCTCTCTGCCTACAAGCCAGGCCAGCCCTATGAGGATGAGCTGCAGATGCTGGCTATCAGAAGCAAAAGCACACTAAAGTGAAGGTGAGGGTGGCACAAAAAATTGAATGCAACAAGGTAGGAGCAAAGCACTGGCACTGACCTCTCCAAAGCCATTCTCCAGAACTGATTATCCATGAACTTGCCAAGTTCTCCCTGTGACCTTACAATGTGAGAACCTGTCCAGCAGCCAGTCTCTTTCTCTGACTTCTCACCTGCACATCTGGGGAGATGGGATCCAATAGGATAAATGGGATGTCTCCCTTCTCCACGATTGTTAGCTTGTCCTGAGGAAGCCTCTCTGTGGTCTAGGCAGGATGGACAAACAGAATTGTCAGCTTGTCCTGTATACAGACCTGACAGTGACCAGATCTTTGGTTACATATTTGACACACTTTGCATTGAGCCCATCACTCAGCTAAACACCCTGGCTATGGTGGGGAAGAAAGCAGACATAAATTCTGCCTTTTTGGAGTGAATGATCCAGGGTTGTGCAATAAACATATGGTAGCCATTAGCAACATACGGCTACCTAAATGAAAATTACTTAAAATTAGATTAAGTGTAACAATCGGTTTCTGGGACACACTAAACACATTTTAAGGGTGCAACAGCCACATGTGGCTGGTGGCTACTGTACCGGACAGTGCAGATACCGAGCAGCAATGGTCTAGAGAACTAGGAAGGCTTCCAGAACATTCTGAAGGCATATCTCCTATTAAATACACCTCATGAACCACTCTGTGGAGGCCTGGTGATTAAGGGCACTCCTTTACTTTCTCGCATCCTTCAAAGTCTCACAGAAGGCTTTCACACCCACGATTACAGTCAGCCTTCCGACATTAAGGGGGTGGAAGGGGTGGGTGTTGGAGATAAGTGGTTACTCTTCCCAGCTAAGAACTTCACTCAACAGAGGATATAAAATTGAGCCGGGGTCTTAGATTCCCACTGAGCACGTGATACCTAGGAATTTCCTGAGTCCCTGGCAAAGGACTGCTGATTATAGCAGCACATTGTAGAAACAGGAGTTCTCAGTGGGGTGGGATTCCTGCAGAATGAAAGTGAGTCCAGCAAAGACTCACTAGCTTTGTGGGCTAACCATGTGACATTGGATATTTCCAATCAGGAGTTCTCTTTAGGGAACATTTGACAGTTTGAAATAGTATAACATCTCACCACAGTATTGTATATCTTCTCTTTTCTTTTCCTCATATTTCCTGTATCTTCCTTTTATTATTTGGTCTAGAAGCCAACGTGCTAATGTAAGATAATAATAGTGAGCATAGAGAAAGAGTATTTTCTGTGTCCCAGGTACTATGGCAAGCATTTTCCATAGGTAAATTCAGTTCATTTTCTCAACAGCTTTGGGATGCAATCACTTGAATTATCTCTAATTGACAGGAGAGGAAAATGACTCCCAGAGAGGTTAAGTGACTTGCTTAAGGTCACTCAGCTGGAAAGTGGAGGAGCCACTGTTTTAAACCAGGCAGTCTGGCTCTGAGTACCAAGCCATCTGCCCATGGCTGCCTGTCATGGCGGGAGGGTTTGTTGGTATTCACAGTGACTTCTCATTGTCAAATACACACAGGATGTGTATTTTGAGCCTAATATGCCTTGTTTTCATGGGTGAAGGGTCATAATTACTCATGGGACCAAAGTATTTTCCAAACCCTTCTGAAATCTGTCCTTTTTACATAGTAGATTTATGTAATTGGTACTTTCTTTCCATTTTTTTTTTTTCAAAGTACCCATAAATAGTTCAGGGTGCCTACATGAATGGAAATGAGGTTTTGTTTCTGGAGCTTCTATTTTCAACATATGCCCTCACAGAACATCGGCCGAGGCTCATGGCAGAAAGCAGATAGCAGCTAGTTAGTGGAACCAGAAAAGGGACTTTTTAGGAGGTCTCAGGTGTGTACCCGAGAAGGCCCACACCCGAGAGGGCCCTATGTGGAAGCCTCGACAATGCTCAACCCCCAGATTCATGCTTACTGCTTTTGCTGTGGATGACACTGTGACCATTGGCACTGTAGAAGGCCAAGGAGCAGAGAACAAGGCTGAATAGTATCCACAGACAGGACCATCCTAATTATCTCTGATCCTTTGATGAGTATCACATGAGACACAAATATCTTCATCGTCGGGCCCATTTTGAGGGGTTCATCCATAAACCTCTTTCCCAAACTTCATTGTCAATAATGGCCTTACTTTGAACTTCCCATGTTCTAAATTTCCTGGAGAATGCTCAGGTTCTATTTGCAAATAAGTATAGAGCCATACACCCAGCCATCTTTCCTTCCAGGTAAGGTAGTCGACCAGAGGTACCACTCAGAACTCTGCCCCTGAGATGATTCCTCTTTCCCACTGTGTTTCAGGGCCACCTCTAACTATGGGTGGTACGCTGTAGTGCCACTGTTCCAGTTGGGATCTGCATATCAATGCACAATTGTCTGCCCACGTCCTCTGTCATCAGGTCTTAGGTAATGTCTCCTCAAGTCCTCTGGGTAGGCTGAGATAGAGGTGGCTATGCAGCAGGAGTAGAAAACGTGGGAGTAAAAGCCACCTGTCAATTCAAGTGTCTTTTGCCTTCAGGATTTGCTCAGGTCTGATGTGAATATTTCACTGCTATTGACAATGGAATACTTCTGGGCTATGAGACTGTATGGATTCTCCCTACAGTAAACCCTGTCCTGCCACAGATATGTGAGGCACTGGGTAATCAGGCTTAAATAACAAAGCTGGTTACACTGCAGCCTTGACCAGCTCGAAGACCTTCTTTACTTTGAGCCTGTATTAGTTTCAAAGGGCTGCCATAACAAATTACCATACACTGGTGGCTAAAACAATAAAAAAAATTTTCCCTCTTTCTTTTGAAGGCTGGAAGTTTAAAATTGAGGTGTTGGCAGAGTTGGTTCCTTCTGGAGGCTTGAAGGGAGCATCTGTGCTGTGCCTCTTTCCTAGCTTTTGGTAGTTGGTGGCAATCCTTGGTGTTTCTTGTCTTAGAGACATATCACTCCAGTCTCTCCCTTCTCCCTTGCATGTCTTCACATGACCTTCATATGACCCCTTTCACTGGATTTAGGGCATACTGGTTCAATATGGTCTCATCTTAACTAATTGCATCTGCAAAGACCCTATTTTCAAATTAGGTCACATCCTGAGGTTGTAAGTGGACATGAATTTGGGGAGGACACTATTTAACACAATGTAAAGCCACACTCAAAACTGACTGCCTTTAGTTTGGCGGTTCCTCGGGAAGCTAAGTCTAGAATTGATCTAGCAATACCAGAGCTAGGTATCTATTCAGAGGACATGAGGGCAAGGACACAAATGGACATCGGCATCAATGTTTATAGCAGCATTAATTACAATTGCCAAGAGATGGAAACAGCCCAAACGTCTACCAACAGATGAGTGACTAAACAAGCTGTGGTATATACATATGACAGAATATTACACAGCTGTAAGGTAGAATAAAGTCAAGTGGTCAATGAAAGGGAGTGCTAAGGGTTATGGAATGTATGAGTTTTTTCTTTTTTCTTTCTTTTGCTGTAGAGATGCAAATGTTCAAAAAAATGATCATGGTGATGAATACAGAATTATGTGATGATATTGTGAGTCATTTATTGTAACCGTGTTAAGAATGTTTGTATGTCAAGAATATTTGCATGTCAAGAATGTTGGTATGTCTGTTCATTGTTTACAGTAAAAATATCTTTAAAATATGGATAAAATAAATTTTAAAATAATAGGGGAACAAAGCTTAAAATAAATTGGGTAGATGGAAATAATAGTGGTCGTTGGGGGGGTAAGGGGTATGGTATGTATGAGTTTTTACTTTTTATTTCTTTTTCTGGAGTGATGCAAATGTTCTAAAAAATGATCATGATGACGAATACACAACTATGTGATGGTATTGTGAGCCATTAATTGGACACCATGTACGAAATGTTTGTATGTTAAGAATGTTTGTGTTTGTATGTTCTTGTTTTAACTTTTTAATTGTATAATATAACATATATTATATGTTGTTTTAGTAATAAAAATATTTTTTAAAAAACTGTCTTGTGGCTACTCAGTAAATGACTTGGATTGGCACAAAAAAATTGGAAAATATTGTCTCTATGATACAAAGATACTGACAAAACTTTGCACTTATTAATGTTAGAGATGCAAGATATAGAAATTTTCCTTAATTTCTAAAGGTATATCTTATCATGCCCCAAATGTTGTGCCATATACCAGAAATCTAACTAAAGTATCAGAATCCTAAATTTTTTGTGGCACTTATCTCCTACTTTCTGACACTTATCATATAAAGATATATTCAAGTACTTGCTACTTATTTCTCCTTTGTGCTATCAGCATGAGAGGGCCAGGGTTGAGATTATAAAGGACTCTGCACAGAACTGACATAGACAGTGAAAGTGTACTGCCATCCTTGCCAGATGAGCTTAAAATGTTTTTGCTGTTCTCTGCTTATTAAGGAAAAAGTGTTTGCTGGATCAATAGCTGTACAACAGGTTCCAGAAATTAAATTGATTTGTTCCTGTAAATAGTCTTCTATTTAGTCATCTGGTATTCTACTCCACATTGCTCCTGAGCAAGGATTTCTGGTCAAAAGAAGAGAAGCATGCCCACCTTCCATGCGGGAAACCCGGGTTTGATTCCCAGACCATGCACCGCTCCCTCCCCCCCCGCAAAAAAAAGAGAAGAGAAGCAAAGGGTTTCCCATATCATTCATTAGCCTTGCCATGTCCCATCATCTAGAGACAGATTTAGTGAATGGTAGAATGGACTATTGAAGACACAGCGCCTTTTGGGAAATAAAGCTTTATGAAGTTGACCTGCTGTCCCAAAGAACGTAGCATATGCTTTGAACGAGGGCCAGTTGCCAGAATACAGGAAATGGGAGAATACAAGAACAGAATAGCCCCTGCAATTGGAATTCCCAATTGATTGTGTTTACAAGAGCCCACTGTTCTCCAAAACACATCTTGTCTTCTATACAGGCCAAACAGGTGAACTAGAGGTCCATAATAAGAATCCTTATTCTTGCATCTCTCATGTCTTCAATGTCAAGTTTCATTTTGAAATGCAGCCCACCCGCCCCTGCCCCCGCCCAGATATGCTGCCTTTTGTTGACTACTTTAGTAGGTTTCCATTTGGTTTTCCCTACTCTAATAACCCTTACTCTGCAGGTCAGGGAGACAATGTGAAAATTCTGCCAGTTCTTAAAAGTACATCTATTCCAAATGTGCAATTCAGGAACTATAGCAATAACCACAGGTGAGTTTAAGAATGCACTGAGCCTATAATGAGACACACATGGTCCAAAATTTTACTTCATGTGTAGCCTTCAAAAGGATACCTTTTATTTATCTGGTAAACCACAGAGGCTTTCTGTGTCCTGAGAAATTCATATTAGCTTAGAGTCAGTTTCCAAATGAAGGGATAGATAACTTCCTAATGACCAGAGGTCCCTTTTCAGAAGATCACAGAGTTGTATCTGTGGTGCTATTGAAGTATCCATTTCCCAAAGTGCCAACATCCTCTTTTATTCGTGTCTCCGAATTGATTTTGGGAACAGGTAAGAGGCATAACCCCATCATAGAGACTTGAGTTGGTCAACAGAACAACAGTCTCAGGCATCAGACAAAGAAGTTTTCATCATTTCTTCTTTTATTTTGTTGATTTGTCTTTTGGTTATATGAATCAAGTAGGATATTGGTGGGTTGACTTATCTGTTTTAGTTCTAGAGACTTCAGAATCACAGTTCTTCTGCAATTAATTTTGGGTCAAATTTATCAATAAGGGTGCACTTATATGAGATTTTAGATTTTGAATAGCTGGGAATAATTCTATTTGCTTAGTGGTTGGCTGAAACTTACGTAAGACCCAGGTAACCTATATGAAATTAAATAAAGATAACAGAAATTCTTAAACAAGGTAAAAGAAGAATACAAAACTTAGGGAGGTAAGATTATTGGAATGGATTTATTAAGTATGACTTGTTCACCCACCTCCTAACTATGTTCCCAACATGGCCAGAGACATTGGGAGATATTTCGATGATGGTAATGTTAGGATCCTTTAAAAGTATTGTATTGGTCACTGTCCTCCCCCTACATGGGACATGACTCTCAGGGGTGTAAATCTCCCTGGCAACATGGGATAGAAATCCTGGGATTGTGGGATTGAGAAAGCCTTCTTGACCAAAAGTGGGGAGAGAAAAATGAGACAAAACAAAGTTTCAGTGGCTGAGATATTTCAAACAGGGTCAAGAGGTTATCCAGGAGGTTATTCTTATGTATTATATAGATATCTCTTTTTAGATTATAGTATATTGGAGTGGCTGGAAGGAAGTATCTGAAACTGTTGAGCTGTGTTCCAGTAGCTTTGATTCTTGTAGATGATTGCATAACGATATAGCTTTTGCAAAGTGACTGTGTGGTGGTGAAAACCTTGTGTCTGATGCTCCTTTTATTCAGGGTATGGACAGAGGAGTAAAAAAAATATGGATAAAATAAATAAATAATAGGAGGGATAAGGGGTAAAATAAATTGGGTAGATTGAAATACTAGTGGTCAGTTAAAGGGAAGGGTAAGGGATATGGGATGTATGAGTTTTTTCTTTTTATTTCTTTTTCTGGAGTGATGCAGATGTTCTAAAAATGATCATGATGAAGAATACACAACTATGTGATGACATTGTGAGCCACTGATTGTACACCATGTATGGACTGTACGTGTGTGAAGGTTTGTCAATAAAAAAAAATTTTTTTTGAAGTTCTGTATTGGCTGCCCACTGTAGGGTGAGTGGAAGTGGGAGAACATTGCTTCTGAAATGAGCTCAGTGATGTCAGTGGGGATGATGGGATCCCCCAAGGCAGTGGCCCTGCAGCATTTGACTGTCAGAGGCCAGGTGCCCATGAACCCTGGAGAAGTCAGTAGGCTCTGAGTAGTAATCAGTGATTTGACCTGCTCTTATCTTCGACAGGGACTCATTAGTCTGACACCAGTTGAATTGTGTCTCCCAAAGAGATATGTTGAAGTCCTAAGCCCCAGTACCTTAGAATGTGACCTGATTTGGAAATAGGGTCTTGGTAGATGAAATTAGTTAAATTAAGGTGTGATCACATGAAGTAGGGTGGACCTGGATCTCACATGACAAGAGTCCCTCCTGCTTCATAAACTTCTAGAGAAAATAACTTCACAGGTAATATATTTCTATGTTACAATGAAAATATCCAAAACTTCTAGTTCAACTTTTCCACTTATAAAATGCCCCACTTTAACAGTCCCTCTTCTAGACATTCTTACAGACTTTTGTTCCCCTAGTATGAATAGGTAGTGAAGAGGCAAAGAAAGGAAAACTAGGGCAGAGCAGGGAGCCTTCTTAAGCCTTGGAATTGAATTTACTAATTTTCCCTTGGGATCAGCCTTCAAGAAAAATCTCACCACTACAAGAATGGGGGACTTCCCCAGTTGGAGAATTTTCTTATATTCTCACAAGCAGTGGGGACAACCAAATAAATAGGCTGAGTCCTCAATCTTGGGCTTTGTTCCCCCTGCAAAGGATAGGCTTAGCCTACTTAGAATTAGGGCTAAAAGTCACCCCTAGAGAACCTCTTCTGTTGCTCAGACATGGCCTATCTCTCTCTCAGTCAACACAACAAGCAAACTCACTGCCCTCCCCCTCTATATGGGACATGACCCCCAGGGGTGGAAACCTCCCTGGCAATGTGGGACAGAAATCCTAGAATGAGTTGGGACTCAGCATCAAGGGACTGAGAAAATCTTCTAGACCAAAAGAGAGATGAGAGAAATGAGACAAAATAAAGTGTCAGTGGCTGAGAGATTTCAAACAGAGTTGAGAGGTTATCCTGGAGGTTATTCTTATGCATTATATAGATATCCCGTTTTTAGTTTAAGGTGTGTTAGAGAGGCTAGAGGGAAGTACCTGAAACTGTAGACCTGTGTTCCAGTAGCCATGTTTCTTGAAGATGATTGTATAATGATATAGCTTTTGTAAAGTGACTGTGATTGTGAAAATCTTGTGTCTAATGTTCCTTTTATCTATGGTATAGACAGATGAATAAAACATATGGATTAAAAATAAATAAATAGTAGGGGGAACAAAGGCTAAAATACATGGATAGATGGAAATACTAGAGGTCAATGAGAGGGAGGGGTAAGGGTATGGTATGTATGAGTTTTTTCTTTTTACTTCTTTTTCTGGAGTAATGCAAATGTTCAAGGAAATGATCATGGTGATGAATATGCAACTAGGTGATGATATTGTGAGTCATTGATTATATACCAAGAAAGGAATTTTCATATGTTAAGAATGTTCATGTTTGTATGTTGTTATGCTTTGTCAATAAAAATAAAAATAAAAATAAAGAACAAATGAAAAAAAAAATCTTGCCACTAGACTTATAACATCTTTCTGGTAGTTCTGATTCTACCTCATTTGTGGAATGTGGTTTTAAGTCAACCTTACAAATGTGTTTCCCGTGTATTTGTGCTGGGCAGACTGAAGGCGATATGACTGAGAGCCGATCACATTTTGCAGCTAGCTTTTTAAGTGGAAGTCTGCACAAACTCTTTCCAGCGGGATTTGTTAGTGCATCAGTCAAACCACTGATCTGTGTGTGGGTCGGGCAGGCCATGAGGAGTGGCGGCAAACAATCCCATGCAAACGTGCTCCTTTAGGAAATTCACTTCTGGCCCTTTTGAAACCCACTGTACATCCTAACGTGGAAGCAGCTGGGTCTATGACAGCTGCAGTAACTGATGTGACAACCTCCCATCCTACACCTTGTATCCAAGCATCCTTGTAATACGTCTCCATTCCAAAAGTAATCTGGGCTTGCCTTTCCTTGAGACCACAAGGATTTTGACCCTTGTTAAAGGCAGGGCCGAGAACTATCTGTTATGCACCCATATTGAGGTACAGGTTGTTTATGGGGAGCACCTGTGCTGATGGGTGCCCAGGCTACGTAGTTGCTATACATTTTGAGTATCACCCCAGGTACAAACATCAAGCATCTACTATGGGCAAGTCCCTTTGCTGGATCCTGTACAGAGATTAATTTCTATCCTTCATGAGCAATATCAGCTATAATACAGGGCAGAATAGAGAAACTCCCATGAAAGACAAGTAAGAACTGTGCCTTTTATGGCTGAGAGGTCTCACATCTCAGGTTTCACATCTGAGAGATCAGGAAAAGCTTCAGATAGGTAGCATTGGAAGGAAGGTTGAAAATGGGTCCATTGAGTTTTGGTGAGTGTGATGGAGCATTCACGAGCATGGGTTTTATTTGTGGGGGGCAGGGAGGGGGGCAGAGTCAGTGGCATATGAGAATGGCATTGTGCCCCCATCATTCCAATCCCCATCTCCATTGCCACATTGCATTTGACTCCTCTCACTGGGTCTCTCTCTGCCGCCTTCATAAAGGACACTTGTGATCACATTTAGAGCTCACCAGGATAAGCTACCCTTTCAATACCTGTAAAGCTGCTTTTACTATGTAACATAACACTTACAGGGTCTGGGGGTTAGGACGTGGGTAATTTGGGAGGCCATTATATTACTCAGTCTACTACAATGGGTCCAGCAAGAAATGAAGAGGGAGTTACGTTATGCAAATGTTTGAATGCCATGTTGCACAACTTATATTAAATCTGGGTCCTATTCTTCCTACGTATTCAATGACAGACCTTCACATTCAAAACGGTAAAAAAGTTTTGAATCAGTAACATACATATATTTATATGCATCTACACACATACTTTGTATTAATTATGTACATTATAAAGTAAACTGAAGACAGGAATTTAAAAGGTCAAGATAAAATGAACGTAAGTAGAAGTTCTAATATTTTCTTTTATTTCCCTATAGATAGTCCTACACATCTAAGCCAGTGGTTTTCCTAATTATAAATAAATGAATAGATATATGCTGGGAATGAATGCCCCAATTTTTGTGTGGTTAGGAGAGCACCGCCATCCAAACTTTTGGAAACCAGAGGTCAAAGCTGATCACTTTCTAACTACACAGCACTTAGGATGAAGTTTCCTGAGAACAGAGCTTTTCAAACTTTTAAGTCCATATGAATCACCTGGGTTCTTGTCAAAATGCAGATTCTGACTCTGCAGTAAGTTCTGGCAAGACCTGGGTCTTTCTCTCTACTAAATCCCCAGGTGATACTGATTCTGCAGGACCACACTTTGAGGAACCAGGATTTAGAGATAACTGGATGTTGCAGGGCCATTAGAGGAGGGCTGAGTTATGAGTTCTGCTACCTCTTCCCTATCAGTTTCAACCTGAGTCTCTCCCCTTTTTATAGGCAACTTATATAAAATTGTATTTGAAACAAAAATGAATAGTCCCAATTTAAAACAATTCTAATTTTTAATATGCCTGATCCAAATACTCATAAATAATTCCAGTTCCCCTCATTAAGGGAAGGATAAGGCATTTAACTTCTAGAATTCCTTACAGATCTAATTTCCATTCATTCAGGAAATAATTTTTGAAAGGCTAGAGCAAACAAAGCCCTGGAAAGACTGGATATGTCTAGTGGAAGCTTCTGCAAACTGAGGTTTCCCATCCTTGGCCCCTGTAGCTGGGAACCATCTCTCCCTAAAATTGCCTTTGCTTTCGGCACATCAACACCTTCGCCTCCAGTGCTGGACATTGCAGCCCCCATGGGAATTTATGTCCGCCCAGTGCTGCATTTCAACTCTGTGTCATTGGGTGGTGAAGGCCATTGGTGCCCAAGGCCTGGAGAGCTGAAATACTTCAGAAAGTGTTTGTAAATACCCCTTCTGTAGTAGGAAAATGTTTCTTTAGATAAAATTATGAGGCTACGAGGAAAGGGCCAGAGAACTTGGCTTTCAAATAAACCTTTTGCCTATGCATTTGATGTGCTCCTAAAGTTTTACAACTGCCAATGACTTCTTTTCAGTTCCAGAGAGGTATGATATTTATTGCTGGTTCACCTTCAATTGACCAGGATTCCTAATATGTTAATAATTTTGTCTTTCCGCCTATTGAAATTCTTTTCAAATTATGCTCAGGGCTCCATTGAAATGTCGCCTTCTTTGTGATGTCATTCCTGGAAACCCTGTTCTTTTCAGAAATAATTGCTCCTTCTTCTACCCTCTCATGAAGCTATACACAGAGATTCCCAATAGATTTCAGATATTAATAATTGATCTATATATTTTTAAGTAATATTAAAGGATATTGACTATAGACTTTAAGGCAACCAAAGAAGGAGGCTTGCTTAACGCATGTCCACTCCCTTTGCTATGTAATTAATTACATATATGTAAGCATATGCAATTAAATTATGCGTACATGTTATTGGTGCACTGTATATCTCTTTAGCACAACCCTTAATCCAATCAGTTTTGTATGATGTAACATTTTCTTATAAATTCTAAAGTATAAGAAGAAAGAGGTTACATCTATTTATTCTTTGCATTGAGCTCAATACATTACATTGTATCTACAAGGTCCTTAGCAGTTCTATGAAACTCCTGAAATTATAAGCACAATTTTATCTATATACGTATGAATACAATATTCTGGAGAAAGATGTGCTGGTTTGAAGCTATTATGTACTTCAGAAAAGCCACATCTTTTAATCTTCATTCAATATTGCTGGGTAGGATCTTCTTTATTGTTTCCATGGAGATGTGAGTGGTAACCTTTGATTAGATGGTTTCCATGGAGATGTGTCTCCACCCACTCAAGGTGGGGTTGCTTACTGGAGCCTTTTAAGAGGGAACCATTTTGGAAAGAGCTTTAGAGCTACCAGAACCAAGAGAGCCCACACAGCCAGAGGCAGTGGAGATGAAGAAAGAAAATACCCCAAGGGAAGCTGTATGAGAATCCAGGAGAGAAAGCTAGCAGATGTGGCCACGTGCCTTTCCAGCTGAGAGAGAAGCCCTGAACATCACTGGTCTTCTTGAACCAAGGAATCTTTCCTTCAATGCCTTAATTTGGACACTCTTATAACCTTGCCTTAATTTGGACATTTTCATAGCCTTAGAACTGTAAATGTGCAACTTAATAAATGCTCCTTTTTAAAAGCTGTTCTGTTTCTGGTATATCAAATTCTGGAAGCTTTAGCAAACTAGAACAGATGCTATAGTTTTAATTTCTCATAGGAGTCTGAGAACCCATAACAAATGAACAACTATCGCCCTAAAGAATCTCATGCTGAGTTTATCGATGAAGCAAAAATTTATGATACACACTCATCCACTAATCTGTAGGTTTTAAGATTGGATTTTTCTGTGTTATTTGCTCTTCAAATGATGCTTTGAAGCTGTATGTAGCCCAGAAAAATTTGTTATTAAATTTAATCCATTCCTATGGGTGTGAACCCACCGCAAGTGCGATCTTTTGGTGAGGCAACTTCAGTTAAGTTTCCACCTATCTCATTCAGGCTGACTCTTATTCCAGTTCCTGGAGTCCTTTACAAACAGAATGAATACATAGAGAGAGAAAGCCACAGAAGCAAAAAGATGGACATCAACAAAACCTGGAAGAGAAGGGAGAGGCCAGAAAAACCATCATGTGCCATGTGGCAGAGGAGCCAAGAATTGTGGGCAGCCAGTCTTTGGGAAATATCACCCTGATGATGCCTTGATTTGGACATTTTCCCAGCCTCAAAATGTGAGCTAATAAATTGCCACTGTTTAACCAAACCCATTTCATGGTATTTGCTTTAAGCAGCCAAGGGAACTAAAACAGGGCACAAATACATAGACCATTCAGTCATTCCATGTGACAGGTTCCAGCTCCTTCCTTCTCTGACTGTTGGCCTTGGGCTGACTTCACCGGGGGAGTGCCTGAGGCAAAGATAAGAGATAAGGCCCAAACCAGTCCTGACAGCAACATTATTAGCTGCTCCAATAAGCTTATGTAGAGGGGGAAGTCAAAATTACTCATCCAAATGAAGCTTGGGGACCTCTGATCTTCCAATCTGCCATGACTACTGATGATGTAAAGCTGTAAGACTTCTTTTAACTAAATCAAAGGGATTCAAATTCATGATGATTAGTAGCCTTAAGAATTGAGGGGTTTTGGCTTTGGGATGAATGTGATTTTTAAGAAAAAGAAGAATTTCATTTTTCTGCTCTTTGATCTATTGTGAGTATGAAGGCACCATGGGCTCTCTTTGGGGAATGGCCCTAAAAATCACAAAGCTTTTCAACCTGGAGGGCACAGGGAAATCTTCGGAAAATTCCCAGGGGACTGATATGTGCTACCCTCTTCTTATTCTACCCTTAGTTGAGAACAGAGGGATCTGAGAAAAATGAAATAATATCTGTAGGACCCACTGTGCTTCTTGGCAAGATAGATATTTGCCATATTACTGTCCCAAATGCTGGCAATCAGGGCAAACTTTACTTAGTATATTATATATGATATGTACATTCTAATGCTTTGATTTTATCTACTTACACCTGCCTTGACTCTTTCATATTTGTGCCATATGCATTGAAATTGAAAACAGTGAAATGACAACTACAGTGTTAGTTATCAAATAACATTTCTCTCTCTGGAAAGTGAGAATGTTTTTGTTTTTAAGACTCTCCCACTTGCTTCATTTTTGTTGATTGCTGAGTAACAGAACCCAGCTACCTCTTCTTCTCTCATGCTATGGAGCAGAGAGAGAGAGAAAAACAACTCTGGGAGCTTTTCCAAAGGGTCCTGGTATCGCAATGAAAAAAGCCAGAGGTGTTGATGCCGTACAGCTGGGTGTGTGCCTGGAGAATTTTCCCCGCTGGAAAAAGAGAAGGTTAGGTTAACAATAGAACTCTGTGTTTCCCATTAACTTTCTGGAAAAAAAACAGAAAATAATAGCAATCTTGGCTTTCTGAATGTGGTAACAATACCACCCACAGCATGGTGTTGTAGCACAACTTAGTGCTTTTAAAACTCTTTATGTGACTAGTGTTAGCAGGCACAGAAAAAAAGGTACAAATTAATGAACACACATACGCACACACACAGCTATTCCTTACAACAGCACTATGAAGACTTCAGAGCAGCCTAAATTAACTAGCCCCAAACCACACAGCCACTGCAGAGAAAGCTGTACATGTTTCTAAATGTGTTTTTCACTTTATTTTTAATTTGTTCTGTTCCCCCTCCCCCAAAAAAAGAATCCAGGAAAAGAATGTTTAAACTAAGAGGGACAGAAGAAAGGACTTATGTGTTTACTCCTTTTGCTTATTGTTACCCAGAGGAGAATTACAAGGGAGTAGTGGACGTGGGAGAAAAGCTCAAGGATCATGCACCAGTGGTTCCTGCTTTCGGCCAGAAGTCTCAGTGACCTGTCAACCTGCCTGCCTCTGTGTGGCTGCAGGACTAGGCATGCACCCTGGGCACCGGATGGGCAGTGCCAGAAGAGAACAAAGACACACATTTACAGGTACCGCGGTCTGGCCACAGACCCTAATTTGGGCCTCTTCTACAGCTAAGCCACCTTCCTGCTTGAAGCCTTCTGTCTCCTTTCTAACCCAAATGACTTCTCTTAAATCAATCAGGTCAAGGTTAAGTGGCCAGAGCGGGAAGCCAAACTCAGAGGGAAACATTTACAGAACTAAACAGACACCCTCACTGTCAGCTCAGAGTTTGACTATGCAGAAGTTCTGGAATGAAAAGCCTGAACAGAATGCTTGTGCAATAGAGCAAAAGAGATACCATGAATGGGTATTGATACATCATGATTAAATGAGCAAATGAATGAACAAATGAAAGGTGAGTGCTTCACTTCTGCTAGGCAGCTCTGAGGAAATTTACTGGGAGGTGAGCACTCTGCAACGGGTTAATTGGAGGATACTTAGAAAAGATTTGCAGCAGTCTTCAAGGAAACTGGAGGTGGCATTTTTTTGGGTACTTATCCCACATGGCATCCCATCTGGTTAGGCAAAGCCTTCTGACTTTGACTAAGGAGGAAATCCTATGCAGACTGACTCACAGAGGATACTTGACTTCCAGCCATCAGATGACATATACAGACAGGGTTGGGAGGTGGTAAGAGCTCATTGGCCAACATCCCTTGCTGAAGTCATTGCAGCTAAAGATAGGCGTGACCTTCCAGGAAGGAGGTGCACTCCAGGAAGGGGCTGCTGGAGTGTACCAGTGCCAGGACTGGGAAAGGAGGGACACAGCCTTCCCACTAGAGAGATGCACCACTCCAGGCCCCTTTGGATGGCTCAGGGAGGAAAAGAATTGTGAGCCTCCATCTGCAGTAGAGCTTCTGGTCTTGTGTTCTGCCAAAATGAGAGCATGGAATATATTCAGCTAAAGAAAACTCAAGAAATGAGACCTTATTCATAACCACATACAGGGCTCCCACACAGCTAAAGTTAAATATTTGGCTTCTGTGAGGGAAAGGAAAAATATTTCATCTGTCCCTACTCTGACCAGCTGGATGGGCTTGTTCCTTCCGATGCAGGTTAAAGAAAAAGAGGCAGGAGGGCCACTGGGGAACATGTCTCCTCTACGTTCTACCCATTTGAGATTCACTTATTTATTATTCTTAACCCTCCTTTTGGCTCTAATGTGTACTTTTCAGACTAAATCATTTGCAAACATCAAATGATACATCTTCAACGACTTTTAACAATGCATCATGGTGCGGGGTGGCTGCAACTGGGAACTGGTTGGAAAGTACCATGCTTGGGAAGTGCTGGGTTTATATCAAGGAAAGTTGAGGGTTCACAAACAGGGCGCGGTCCCAAACAGGCATTTGCGGAGGGTCCTCACCTGATGCCTGGAGCAAGGAGGAGAAAAGGTCTCAGGAAGGGAGGTAAGAATGGGGAGGTACAGGCTGCTGAAAAGGGACAAGTGAGTCATTCCACTGTGGCCTCATTTGCTCCATGCTCTGTTTCTTGACCTGCTTTTGTGATCTGTGGGAGGGTGAAGGAAGGGCTGTGGGGCATGGGGCAAGCGTGAGTCAGCGTGCAGGTTGTGTGTCTCAGGAAAGACCCCATAAATATTTGTTGGGTGAATGAACTCCCCAGGAGTCAGCTTGGAGTAAGTTGTTTTTTTGTTCAATTCCATTCCTCTGCTCTTTCTTTCCCCCACTCATCTTTCCTCTGAAGGAGGGTAGAGGCAAGTGTGCTAGTCCCTAAACAGGAGACTGCCCCTTTTTTCACTTTAATTGTTAACTGCTTCTGGGTGGTCAGGGGTTGGGGCGAGCATTCAGGAACCAAAGCTACTTTAGCCAGAGGCTGAACCGGTCATACTACTAGGTGTGCCCAAACTCAGGGTGTTATCCCTCCTTGCACGTGGGTGGAAACCTCAGCTCATGGAACCAAGAATGTCTCGACCCACCCCGACAGGCCAAACCCCAAGAATGGGAGAGGAAATCATCCCAGAGCTCAAAGAACCTGCAGAATAAATACATCAAGGGGCAAACAAACTGTGAAGGGCATGCCATCCCCGTCACATTCATTCATTTCATCTGCACCACAGTGAGGGGTCCGAGGGAGCGAAATATTATTATTCCTGTTTTACAGATGAAGAAACTGAGATCCAATTTATCAGGGTTGGGCAGCTAATAATTGACTGTGATTTAAACCCTTGATCTTTCCTTTAATACAGGCTATATCTGGAGAAATAGCTAGTATAGGTTCTGGGTGGCTTAGACCAAAAAGATCCTTGGATCTCCTACACTTGGGGAACTAATCAAAACCAGAGATGCCAAGATTCCCCATCCCAGCCTTGCTAAATCAGAATGTCAGATGACAGGGCAGGAGTATCTGTGTCTTGAACAAGCTCTGGTTGTTCAAGCCCACTTTGAAGAATCCCTAGCAGCCATTTCTCTGGCTGAAGTTGAAGAAAGCAGCCAAATGTTGCCCCAAGATGCAATCTGAATCAAACTCTACATCCGATAGCTGTTGAAAATTATTCCAATTTTCTTTCAAAAGGACTTCAGATGAGGGATAGTAAGTTGGGAAAGTTGCTTCTTGAGCAGACAAAAAGATTCACGAACGGGAAGTCATTCAAACAATCATCACCAATACCAAGCTAATGCAGATCTACTAGTGGACATGTTGTGGCCTCTTTCTAACCAGATGTGCTATCCTCCAAGGTGCTTACCATTCCTCTTTTGGCTCTTGATTCAAGCAGAACATCTAGGGGACCAATGGCCCCAAGCAGATTGTGGGAAACCTCAACCTTGCTTCTGTCCTGGTCCCATTTCACTGAACAGTTGCAAGGGGATTCCTAAACTTGCTCGTTGAATTTCTGTGTCATTTAGGACTCTTCAGCTTATGACAAGTGTGGGAAGCCAACCATAGCTCAAATAGGAGATACATTATCTCACATCACAGGATTTCAGAGTCGGGTGCTCCTGAGTTGGTTAATTCAGTGGTTCCACAATGTCAGAAAGGACTAGGATATTTCCGCTCAGTCATTCATGGTTAACTGCAGGAATCAAGATATCACCGAGGCCCACAAATAAGTCTCAAATAAGAAAGCAGAACTTTCCCAGAACCCCCAGTCGATTTGCCCTCAGGTTTCAGACTGGGGTTTCTGCTCATTGTGAGCCCATGCTTAAACCAATCACCAGCAAGGGAAGAGGGGAAAACCAGGGTTGCCTTAGGCCTATCAGGATCTTCCCTTGGGGCTAGGGGTGGAGTTGTGATTGAGGCCTTCTCTAAAATACACATTTAAACGGAATGGGATGGACACCTTAACAAAATCATAATTCTTTTCCATTGGAGGAAGGATGAGAGGAAGAAACATTTGTTGGACAGCGTCAGTTACAGTTTCTTTCCCAGAAGAGAGCCGATTTGGAGAAATGATTTACATCTAATTAATCTCAATGGCATCTGTTACACTGCACCTACCACTAATTCAAATAAAAGCTGAAATTAAGCCTCTTGTGTTCTTGGCTTCTCTTGCCTACCTCCTGTCCCCCCAAGTGAGTCTTCTAGAAGCAGCCACAAGGCAGCAATTAGGGAGGGGAATGGAATAACCAAGGGAAAGGTGCAGAAGTCTATCTTTTGTCCATGCCCCTTACGGGGCATAACCACATCTCGTGTTGTCCCCAAACATGAGATATGTTGTTTGTTTGCTTTGTCACCTCTAAAAAAATAAGATTATCTCCATCTAGCCGAGAGGGTCTCACTGTTGCAGACCCAAGTATATAGATATTCAACAGATATCTGCTGATAAATAATTGAGTGAACAGCTGGAAAGATAGGATGTTTGACTAGCACAGTTACGCATACTTTCCCTTTAGACTTCTTGCAAATAATGATGAGTGCTGTAAAGAATGCTGTGAGTGAGGTCAGCAGTAGACTGGAAACTCTCACCTCTTTTGCAGTTCTGATCTGGTCTGACCCCTCAGCACACTCTGGAGACATTCCATGTGGACAGCAGCTGAGATTAGCCCCTGGCATCAGCTCATACACGCACCTCGGGTGTTGCAAGTGTTAGCATCAGTCAGTAGGTGTCGATGGGTCTTTTCCATTTTGTCCTTAGTTTTCCCTACAAAGTTTGAGGCACAAATGATCTTGAGCCTTTAAGTCCATTTGGTTGCTGGAAGAGATGACCTAAGTACAGAGCTTTGGCAAACTCCGGTGGTGGGTGTGCCATATTTTTTTTCCTAGCTTTCGTTTATGGAATGAGACTCCCTTATTTCATTTTAGACCAACTTTCAATCGAAGTGTAACCTCAAGAGAAAAATGCACAAATCCTAAGTGCACAGCTCAATGAATTTTCACAAGATGAACATTCCTGTGTAATCTAACCCAGATCAGAAAATCGAATATTATCAGTACCCCTGAAGACACAGAGAAGTAATTTTCCCTGTTTTTACTTTATATAAATAATTATATAGTAATACTCTTTTGTATCTAGTTTTTTCATTCAGCATCATGCTGGAGCGATCCCTCCAAGCTGTAGAAACAGTATTTGCTCCTTTTCATTACTGTATAGTATTCCACTGCATGATGTGGTAGTTAGATTCAGGGTCAACTTGTCCAGGTGAAGGTGCCTAGTTCTATTGCTGTGGACATGAGCCAATGGCATGTGAACTTCATCTGTTGCTGATTACATCTGCAGTCAGCTAGGAGGCATGGCTGCTGCAATGAATGATGTTTGATTTAATTGCTGGTGCTTAAATGAGAGAGCTCAATGTAGCACAGCCCAAGCAGTTCAGCATACTTCATGTCAGCACTCGCAGCTCAGCCCAGGCCTTTGGACATGCAGAAAGGAATCACCCCGGGGAAAGTTGTTGGAACCCAGAGGCCTGGAGAGAAGGCCAGCAGAGATCACCCTGTACGTTCCCACATAAGAAAGAGCCTCAGATGAAAGTTAGCTGCCTTTCCTCTGAAGAACTAATGAAATAAATCCCCTTTTATTAAAAGTGAATCCATCTCTGGTGTGTTGCATTCTGGCAGCTAGCAAACTAAAAGACATGAATATCACACATTTCATGTATCCATTCTGTTGTTGATGGATAGTTGTTTTGTTTTCAGTTTGGGGCAACAATAAATAAAGCTCCTATGAACACTCTTGTACATGTCTTTTGGTGCACATATGTAACACATATACGAGTTGCTGCATATAGGGTATGCACATATTCAGATTTAGTAGATACTGTCAGAGACGTTTCCAAAGTCGTTGTATCAATTTATACCCTAATCAGCCGTGTTAGCATTACAATTATTTTACAACCTTATGAACAGTCCCTATATGTTGAGAATTGATTCCTGTACCCTGCAAAGGAATGCTCTTTACCTTAATCTGTATTCTTGTGTGTGTGAACCCATTGCAAATAGGACCTTTTGAAGATGTTGTTGTCAATTAAAATGTGGTCAATTCAAATCAGGATGGTTTTTAAGACACTATTGCTGGAGGTCTTATAGAGAGAGGAAATTCAGATGCAATCTCTTCTGTAATATGGTCTTTTTTTCAAAAAGAATCCTTAATTTTAATGTAGTCCAATTTATCAGTCTCTCTTTTATGCTCAGTGCTTTTTAGTTTCAGTTTACTAAATATTTGTCTACCCCACGGATCATGAAGAAATCTTCCTATGTTATTTCCTAGAAGCTTTATTGTTTTACCTTTCACCTTTAAATTATAATCCACCTTTATTTATTTCATATATGGCATGAGGTGGTGTCACCCCCCCCCTTTTTTTTTAACTGAGAAAGACCATTCATTGCAATGGTCTAATAAATAATTCACACATTCCAAAGAAGTCTGATTTCCAGGGAACACTTCTATGTTTGTTATTTTGTTCCTGGAAGCATCCCTTATTTGAAAGAATAACCTTTTTACCCCAACATATAAAAAGAAGAAAGTGAGATAGGCTACACCTCATTTTATTTACAACAATGCAAGAAAACTGTCAGTGTACCCAGGGTTTCTAGAATTTCCTAGAACTTCATCCTCATGAATAGGGTGTAACTTCTCTGTTTTGTGCTTTTCTTGGTATTTAGCTTTCTAAAAGTAAGAAACATAAGTATTTCCCTTTTCCCTGAACATAAGTATTACCCTTTTGCTTGAGGTGAAATATGTAGATCTATGAGCACCTACCTTGCTTTACTAAATTGGACGAGCTCTGAGTCATTCATCTTTTGTATCTCACTTTCATCTGGCTGAAGATAATGGATTGTCTCTGGTCAGATTGCCTTTTATCAAGGGTATTAAATCCTCCCCAGGTTAGGTTATTTGCTTGCTAGATCATAAAGCTGTCTTCTGCATAATCTAGGAATTTCCTGTGTTTTAACCCAACATACATCTCATGAGTGGAAGTCACTTGTGAATTACTGTGAGATCTAGACTTGTTAGAAGTATTTTTCATTTTCTTCTCTCTACTCAGTACTGCTCAACGTGACTCTGGCTGCCATTCCTTCATTTTGCCCATTTTCTTTGTTAGCCTGATGGATTTTGTTATTATATTGTCTGCTGCAATCACTTCTTCTTTGGTGTATGGTGCCACATCTTCTCTGTGACTCCCTCTTTTCTCTTTTTGATGACCATTCTATATAACCTTCAATAGCTTTATTGGACTGCCATTTTGTTTTGAAAGGTGATCTTACTTTTAAAAAATACATAGGTTTACCTTTAGCAGAAATTCTTCTTTTTAGAGAATGAGGGACCTCATTGTTTATTTGATTTCATGACACCATCCCCCAAAAAACAAAAGCAAAATGTACAAAGCATGTTCTTGAAAAGTAAATTTAAATTAATTTATTTTTGAGAAAGGAGTGAGATGTTAACAGTGTCACAGGCTGATGTAATGAAAATATAACTGGGGTGAAAGTGGAGTTTATACTAGTGCCAGCTGTACCATCAACTAATGATATGACCTTGATTTCGATTTCTGGATCTCAGTATCCTTGTATGTTAAATAAAGTCATGCGGATGGATACAGTCTAGAATAGAAATCAAGACTATGAGTCAGCAATATAGGTTTATTTTGCCTTAAGTTTTTACATTTTAAAATTTTGTATAGAAGATATTATTATAGTAGAAATTGATCATAAATATAGTCACACAAAATGTCATATAATACAAAGTTCAAGTAATGTTAGATACAGATTTAGTAATATTCATTATAACAATAAGACCAAGAACAAAAAAGATTTGGGGCAGTTTTTTGATACTATTTGAAATTTGATCCATTAATTTATTTTGTATAGAATTAGTTGAATGATGATGACTGTATCAATTTTTTTTAATTTTGAGGATTTGTTGAAAATGCATATTGAAATTAGATGTAAAATTCTTATCTTATTGTCTTTTAGTAGGTAGTTAATTTCTTTTTTTTAAACTGTGACTTAGATTTCGGGGAAGTGGTTGCTAAACTGACTTGTGCTTATTGGGCATTTTCTATGTACCAGGCATTGCAGAGATGACAAAGATAAAAAAAGATATTTCTGCTGTCCCTAAATCTACAAGTTACTTAGAGAGATAAGACCAAAAAAAGTGAAAATATAAATCACATTAAAATGTAAATGATTATAAAAGACTATAATTCCCAGGCATTTATTTAAGAAACTGACAAGGTGGTTATAGAACTTACTGGGAAGAATAAATGGGCAAAAACTGCCAAGAAAATATTGGAAAGAAGAAGAAACAGTGGTTTTGGGAGGATGGGGTGCTTATATTTCCAGATATTAAAAAAAATCTTAAAGACATTGTAATTATGAAGTCTGCAACAATTTAGGATCTAAAATGATAATAGATATGTATTCAACTATGCTTATATGCATTCAGTGTATGATAAAAGTGACATGTTGAATCAGTGGGGAAAGATAACGTTGGAGAATTGGTAAATTCTTTGGATAGGATAAAGATAGATGCTTCATGATATATTTTATGGATTGACTTATGCTTCCTAAAAAGATATGTTCAAGTCCTGGCCCCAAGGCCTGTTAGTGTCACCTCATTTGGAAATGGGGTCTTTGAGTATGGGACTAGTTGAGGAGGAGCTAGGTTAGGTTAGGGTGAGTCCTAATTCAGTATGATTGGGGTCCTCAGGGAAGAGGAAAATTTGACCAGTCACAAACACAGAATAAAGAGAAGGGTAGAGGCTGGAGTAATGCATCTATAGCCGAGGAATGACAAGATTTGCTAGCAAACAGCAGAAGTTAGGGAGACTCAGGGAAGGATGTTTCCTTGAAGATTTCAGAGGGACCTGGCCCTACTGACACTTGAATTTCAGACACTTTCTGTCCAGAGCTGTGAAACAGTAAATTTATGTTATTTTAATCTGCCTAGTTGTTGGTACTTTTTAACGGCAGTCTTAGGAAACTAATGTAGCATATATTAAAATAAGTCCCTGGTGAGCTAAAAAATAAATGGAAAAAATAAATAGAAGAAAATACATATGAATATTTATGTAATCTTTTGCAAAGAAAGGTCTTCTTAAACCAACACACTTAAAGGAAAAACTCTTGGATTTGACAAATAAAAAGTTTTAAATACATTTTGTGTATCAAAAACCTAGACAAGTTTAATCTATATGATAGAAGGCATGTCAGCAGTGCCTTGGACCCCGGAAGGGCCTGCAAATTGACAGAGAAGGGGCATGAAAGAATTTTCCAGGATGATGAAAATGTTCTAAATCTTGGTTGTGGTTGTAGTTATACAGGTATATACATTTTCCAAAAGTTATCCAACCTGTCAGTTAAAATGGCTACATCTTATTACCTATGAATTATACTTCAATAAAGTTGATTTCTTAAGCACTGTAAAAATAATTAAAAGGCAAACTATGAACTAGGAAAATTGTTACAATATCTGTGACCAAAAGTTTGTAGCTTTATGATTAATAGGGATAAAAGAGATGTCTAATGGGAGAATGGGTCAACAACACGAATAGGTAAAAGATTAATAGGGAAAAGAAAAATGAACAGGAAAAAATTCAAGCCCACTGGTAATTGCAGAATTCAAATTGAAACATGCAGGTAGCATTTTCACTTATCACACTGGCAAAGCAGAGCAAGAATAATATGCATTGTTGGTATGTGGGGAAATCATTTCTGGTACATGACATTTTGGTGGAGCATAATATATGAATAAATGTTCAGTTTTTGAAAGTTACCAAGTTAATCCACACAGATACCCCCACTTATTCTTCACTTTCCCATCCAGTGCAAATTCTGCACCATCTATGACTCTACCACATTCCTGAACCCACCTTCTTCTTGAGGCTCCACTTTCATGACTTCATCCCTAAACCCCATCCCATTCTAAGCTTTCCTCCACCTATCATTCTGTATGGTAACTTCTACTCTTAAACTTGTATATGCAAGACTATTTATTGCAGCATGTATTCGTCAGCCTTTGCTGTATAACAAACAATCCCCAAACTGACAGCAACCATATAATTAGTCCATAGTTCTGTGCAGCATCTGGGTGGTTCTTCTCATCTGGGCCAGTCTTACTGGTCCTAGTTGGCCTTTCTCAAGTCTCTATGGTCAGTTGGCTAGTTGGCTGACAGCTGGATGATGTGGGAGGGCCTCACACATGGGTTAGTGGTTGGCAAGCTGTCGCCAAGGATAATGGAAGCAGACTTGTGCCATATATTTCTCATCAACTAACAGGCTGGCCTGGGTTTCACATGGTAACAGTTGTAAGGGTCCCAAGTACAGCAACAAAGCTAGTCCCAACAGGCAAGCAAACTTCTGCTTGTGTACATTTGCTAAGGTCTCAATGGCCAAAGCAAATCAACTGGCCAACCCAGATTCTAAAAGTGGACAAATAGACTCTACCTCTTGATGAGAGGAGAATAATATGGCCAAATTTTGCAATCTGCCACATGATATTATTTATAATAGTGAAAAACTGGACACTACCTTAAGTTTAAAAACAGGGGAATGGTTAAATGAAACATAGTCTGACCATACAAGGGTCTATGAGTGATATTATAGAAAAATATTTTTTATATATAAAGATGCTTTATGGAAGTACTGATACACAAAACAAAGTATACTGAATAGCACCATTTCAGTGAAAATGCATGGAAAAATGATTGGAAGGACAAGATCTAAAATGTTATCATCCCTATATTGTAATAGAAGGGTTACAATAGAAGGGTACTTTCCAGTTTTCTAAATTTTCTGCATAAAGTACATTAGGCAGTATTGGGTGATAATTAACAGTATAGGTTGGGTTAGCTTCAAGTCCTGGCTCTACCACTCATTGCCTACACAACCATAGGCAAGTTATTTGAACTCTTCAAGCATCAATTTCTTTATCTAGAACATGGGAGATTCAAAAATGTCTACCTTGTAAAGTTGTCATGAAGATGAAATGAGATGATTCATGCAAAGAGCGTCACAAATTGCTGGGTGCATAATAATAACGGGTCAAAGAAATTTAACTATGAATTCATTATTGGTGTATTTGAGAAAAGTTTGTAAGCCATAGCTTGAAAAACATAAATTTGTAATGACTTTGTATTCAGCTAGCATCCATTGATTGAGGAAATATATGAAAAAAGAGGTCTATAACTTTTATAATACTTCTATTAGATTTGTATTTTATTAATCCCATAACGGCAATACGAAAATAGTAATATATATAATATGTGATGGATATTTATCAAATCTACAGACAATGCATGCTGCACAAAGGGATTTGAGGCCCTTTGCCTTGCAGGTTGGGAGTCAATTATTTGGGAAAAACAAAGCAGAACCTGATCAATTGTAGATTAAATTGTCTAAGTAATAGTAGATAATGCTGGTAGTCTAACAATTCTTAAACTGAAACTGCATTAAAGACTATTATAGATAGCACTGTAATTTTTTTATGACACTCTATGCATGACCTGCCGCAGTTTAGCCTTTCTGGTTTTCCTTTCTTTCAGACTCAGTGTCCAAGCGATTCAGGAAAGACAGACCTCATAGAGTCAATGCTTTCTGGATTCTACTGGAGTCTACTCTTTTTTTAAATCTCACATGTGACTTTCAGAGTCTACAACAAATATTCCAGCTTATTTGGTCCCCAGCATTCTAAATGTACTTTACTCCCTGAATCACTTTAAAACAAAACAAAACACTGAAGTAGGTGCACTCCATGCTTCTTTCAATAATTCAATGGAAGAATTTCTTGCTGAGAGCAGTAGTGTCAGGGAAGGTTTTGAGGAGGCATGAATGTCTATGGTAGGAGTGTTAAGTAACCTCAAGCCTTCCTAGTTTTCCTCTGCAAGTAGTATATGTTGGAGCCACTGGGAAACCTTTCCCGAACTTCTGTTATTGCCTCCAGGCTCTCAGTATACCACCTCATAATAATTGTATAAACTTAGCTCTTTCGCTGCATTAAAACAAGACTTCCTTCTCTTTTCCCTTTGATGAACTCTTATAAAATTGTATGATATTCCCTCTCAGTCCCGACAGAGGAGACCATATTTTTGTTCAGCCCCTCCTCTTATAGAAGCCATCCATCATCTTGATTAATTTAGTTACCTCTACTTGGACCTTCTCAACAATCCTGTAAAACGTCAACACAATTAGTGCAATAAATAGCCTGTCAGCTAAGCCAAATTTTCTGAGTGCAACGTATCTTAAGAGGCCGAATTTTCTCTTGATTTTTATTCTCTTCCTAATAGTTCTCCCAATTCAACATCCAGCACCCATCCCCTTTTCTCTACGTTTTGTTGGCCACATTGAATAAATAGCTTTAAGAAAGAGTCTACAAGACTTCAAGGTCCTTTTCTCAGACAGCAACGAACCCAACGCCCTATCAGGATGCCTTGGGTAATTTAGACTGAATGTATTAACTCCCACTTTTCTACCCGAAGCCTCATGGCTTCATTTATGCCTGACTCTCTGACCCCATTTGAATGTCCTTGTGGTAGAGTAATTTATGTAATGCCCCCCAAAAAGCCTATTCTTAATCTTAATCTACATTCCTGTGGGTGTGAACCCATTGTAAATAAGATCCTTTGAAGCTGTTCATTTTAGCTAAGGTGTGGCCTAACTGAATGAGGGTGGCCCTTAATCTGGATTATAGGAGACTTTATAAAGAGGACCTGGAAGTCACAGAAGCCAGAAAGGAGGAAACATCACTATGTTACTGGAGGCAGAGATACAAGCCAAGGAACCCCAGCAGCCAGCACCAGAAAGCACTCAGCACCAGAAAACCACAGACTCCCAGAGAAAGTAAACCTGGCTGATATATTGATTTTAGACTCCTAGTCTCAAATCAGTGCACCAACAAACTGCTGCTGTTTCAGTCAGCCTGTACCTATTTGTGTTCAGTCTTTCACAGCCTCCCCATTCCCCAAATATTTGTGAGGCCCTGAGAGCTGTTTCCATGTACTCTTGAATCAGTTCTGATCCACACTCATTGATGGCCACGTGGGGTCTCAGTTGGGTCCCATAACTTGAACTGGTCTTGAACTTGAATTTGAATATAGCCGGTTCCCTAGCAGTGGTTAGGAGAAGACGCTCCCATCACATCAGACCAAACCCTGGATGCAAGTCTCTCCAGCACCACTGCCCCTGCTGGTTGTGGAATCAGATCTAGATCTGTGCCCCTCAAGGCATGGAGAGAATTGAGAGAGCTGGAGAGCTATAGCCACCAACTGGAGGACACCTCTGACCACACGGTGCTGCTCTCAGCCAAACCAGGACTTGGCTGCCAAGCTCTCCAATGGTCATGCAAGGCAGCAGTTCCAACTTAGCCACCTGCTCCTACTGATTTCAGCATAAACCTTTCTTAATTCACTCTGGCTCTGGAGAACTGAGATGAGAATATTGTGATCCACACCGAGATTGCCTGTGTTCAAAATTGTAATAATGCTCAGTGATAAAGCTATTGTACATTCACACAAACCTGCAGCCATTTTCCTACAAATATACCAGGCACCAGGGTGGTTGGGTCAGGGTGCATTCCGTATAAACTCTAAGTCTAGTGTATGCTTTATCCTAAATCAATTCTCTTCTCTGTTCTTTACACCTTGGAGCTGGCTAAGATTCTTAGGCAATGCACAAATCTAAAAAGAGATTAGGAAGCAAATGGTTACCCCCTAAGGCTGTTCAGTTCACAGCCTTCACAGCTACTCACAGTATCCCTGCATTCTGGACCTTCAGTAGGACCAGAGATCTACTTCCTGTTTTGCTTTCCCCTCCTGGGTACTAAAATTAGACTTTGTAAAGTTTGCAAGAGCAAAGAGCTGCCACCAGAACTCTACTGAACAACAAACAACATGTGAGCCCCAACCAGGGCCCAGGCTAAAGGCCCTCCCCACCTTGTAAGAACCTCCCATCTCTTCAGATGCTCAGATAACTAGGAAGTGTAGAGACCAGTAAATCTTGATGACATATATGTGTTCTTCCTACCAGTATTCCTGCCAAGTGATTTGGAACAGGAAATGGAGCGATCCCTAAGGTCACAGCCTTTGCTTTTCTTTGACGTCAGTATCTCTTCTGCTACTGCTTGGAAGGGGGACATCTGCTGCAACTGTCTTCTCCTTTTGTCACTGATCTAAGGATTTCCAGCAGGAATCTAGAAATAGCTCTGCATCTCTATTATTCTGTGCAACTCTTGTGGCTTTGTCTCAGCAATACCATCTCTGGTTATTGCCATTCAGGTGGCTGCCATTAGGTCTTTATTTGTTGGAATTGACTCAGAGTTGGGCTATCTTCAAGCAGAGATCCTCAATGGGTTCAATGGGTCAAGACCTACAGATATTCACAGCACAGTGCATGGTACCCATGGAGAAAGCAGGCCTTTAAAGAGTTTACAAGGTTTCTCAGACAAGTTAGTTGAAAATGCAGGAGAACAATGCTATCTATATATAGAAATGACCTGGATCTACCCCTGGCTGCGGGCTTTGATACCATTCTTTGGGGCATTTGTAGGTCCCAGGTTTCTTCAATAGTTTGTCCTACTAAATGTTAGAGCTGCTTGTAAAGAACTAACAGGTCCCTCATTACAGCCTCATTTGTTTTCAGGGTGGCGATGGTTAGATAATAGCATGGCCTCAGATTTGCAGGGTGTACAGGGTCAGATTCCAGTGTCAGCTTTTCCTCTCGTCAGCTGTGTGATCCTGTGAGTCACTTAACCTCTTGGGTCTTTGTTTCCTCATATCTAACATAAAAGAGTAGATAAGCAGAGAGGGAAGAAAATCGGCTTTAAAGTAGGTAGAACAGGGTTTTAAATCCATCTCCCCACCCCCTTCCTAGTTGGTCAAATTGTTGAATGCTGAGTTTGCTTCTTCTTCAGTATAATGGGACAGAATTGCAAGATGATTAAATAAGAAAAGTGATGTGCCAGATATAAAATAGTCTTCCAATCAATGTTGGTTCTTCCTTTGCTCTCTTTGAAGATGGTGTCCAGCTTTGCTAAAAATTCTGGATTTGGAGTCAGAAACCCTGGATATAAGTCTCAATGGTATCAGGGTGGTGTCTCTGAGCCTCAGTTTCCTCATCTGTGTCATGGGATTCTTGCTTCTAGGACCAACTGGGATAATACATGTGAACACTTTTGAAAACAGAGAAGACTCTACAAATCAGGAGTAGCTTCTCCAGTTTGCTCTCAGACATTTTTGTTTGTTTGTTTGTTTTGCCTCTGAACTCCCCCCAGTGGACCGTCCATTCCACTAACAGGGGATATGTATAGGATATGACTTCTCAAATGGTTTAAGTTTGCATTTCTATTTCTCAGCTTGCCCTTCAATGAGGCATTCTGAAAACATCAGGACTATCTCTACACGTCACAGGAGACCAACAGAAACCCACCACCAAACAAATACGATTTTCAGCACAGTCTATTACTTTAGGTGCTCCAGGAACGTGGGAGGTTGAAGCCAGCAAATTTCCAAAATAAACACATTAGCCAATTAGGTACTTGGACCTCTGGGAAATGGACAACATGGTATAAAAACAAAGTATGTCCCTTGCTGGCTTTTGGAGAGGAAGGGGGCAGGGCACCATTTCCCCAAATGCCCCCCAGGTCTTTTGGAGAATCATATTCCAGAAGCATACGGCCATCCTCCATGATGGAACAAAGCACATTTTGTGTTCATACTCACTTCTTCCCACCCTTCTCATTTCCCTAGCTGAATTTTCCTCAACCATTAATCATTTCCCATTGTAACCTGTTGGTCACTGGGCTATGCTGCCAGGAACCTGAGACCTAGCACTTTGGGTATCTGGATTCATCTTCTTACAAATGACTAATTTTAGAATAAAAGAATGAAGTGTATTTTCCCCTTGTGAAGCTTGCCAACACACCAGATTACCAGAAAGGCATCTAATTAGATTGAATAGACTTTAAAAATGGCTCCTTACTACTGGGCTCTACAGAGAGTATAAAGTATTTATTTTCTAACATCCGTTGGTAAAAGCACTCTAAGAATGTTCTTACAAGCCAAAAGAATGAATATACCAAATGAAAATGCTTTCTAGCTGTTTATGAAAGCCTGTATTTATCATTCTATCTATTCCTCATGGAAACGGTTTCTCGTCTCAAAAGAGAGACTTGCTCACACCCTCAGCCAAGGGACCTCATTATGTTGGTTTTATGACAGACAAAGAGAATGTCTGATATACCATGGCAATTATGTTGTGACAAGGTGGACATCCTCCTGCTGGGGGGGCACGGTCTTCAGAGGAGAAATAAAAGCCAAACAATTACTTCAGCAATGGCTTGTCTTAAAAGGTTAAGGCGTTTTTCCCCTTGGAGAGGTAGTCCAAGGAGATAACCAGTCTGGAACACTACGTTTTAAGCAACAATAACAAGTGGAGTGGGTACTGGAGTAGGAGGCAAAGGATGGTAAAGGTTCTGGGTCCTGCTTCAGTTGTGGGCAAATGGCAGTCATCCATAATAGAAAGACTTGTGTGGCGTTAATTTAAGTTAGAACGACAACCAGTGAAAGTTCATCAATATTGAAGCAAATTTAGGCTAAAGAGTCTCCTAAAGAGAAAAACACATTTGCTTGTAATTCAGCTGTGTTTTCCAACTGTCTTGCCTCAAGGGGTTCTCTTGGTGGGTTTATCAGAGCCCCTCACTCCAATATGAGAGGTTGGGGACCTTGGGCTGGTGGGATTCCTGGGTCCTTGTACAGGGTTGGTGAACATGGGAAAATCAGCAGGGACACGCTTCCTCTTGGGGCACAGACACTCCCTAGGCAGGTTCTGGCTGCGCTCCCAGAAATGTCCTCATGGACCCATGCAGTATGGTCAACTGAAATGGTCCATGGGTGTAGCAGGTAACAATGCTGTGGGACTGGGTGAAAGCTGGGCAAAGACTCAGCATCCTGGCCTGGCTCCTTGGCTCTTTGCTGATACCCATGGGACCCCTGGCTGATAGTGATGAAAGGTGCTCATCCAAGGAAAGGCTGGGCTGTCAGGGTAAGTGACCTCTTCACTGCAGCCTCTCATTCCTCACCCAACCCAGCTCACTCCCTCTGGACTTCACCAGCCTCTGCTCTTATCTCTGACCCTCTCTCTCCCTTGGTTTCTGGGAGAATTGCCACTCTCCTAATATCCCAGGTCTAATCTCTTTGTCCTTGCCTAGAGCAAGGGCTTTTTCCTTTGGAAACCAAAGCCAGGAAAACACTGCTATTTTTTGCTTTCTGCCCCACCTCATTCCTCTCCTGAGGCAGTGAGCCCAGGAGGTGTGGCTGATTGGATGGGAGGAGGGCAAAGAAGAGGAGATAATAGGGACTAATATTGTTAATATTTCAACAATATTATCTCTGCATATTTATATGAAGTACTAATTTATGAAAGTGCTGTGCCAAGCACTTTATATACTGCATTCATTCATTCATTCATTCTTTCAAGGAGTATTTATTGTTTGTGCCAGACGCTATTCTGAGGGAGATGAGTGAAAGAGATGAAAATCATGGAACTTGAGTTCAATGAGTAAACATTAGTGTCCCCATTTTTACAGATGAAGAATTTGAGATGCAGAGAGAAAAGACACCATGGGATTCAAACGGGGTTGAGCTGATTCCAAAGAACCTGCTCTTTCCCCCAGAGCATATGGTCAGCAAAGACCACATTGAAATGAGCTCTTAGGGAGGGAATGAGCAAAGGAAGCATTCAAGGAGATGTGGAGACAGTAAGGGAAGCCACTTAAGAGACCCTTGTGGTGGGTGGGGAGAGAACAGGAGAACATCTGAAGACTATCTGGGCTCAGAAAATGTCTGAGGTTACACTTGGGGAAATAGAGTGGGAAGGTCAGTTTGATTTGGAAGGCAGGAGGAGGGAAGAAAAATAGGAGTATAGATTACAACAGGGCAGCCTCAAAGCTAAGGGGGAGGATTGTGGTTGTGGATATGGCTCGACAGCTCCCAAGGTTCCCCTGCTCACTCACTGGATCATTAGACCCCTGTTTGGGTCAGGCCCTGTTCAGGAGGTGGAGCTGCAGGTAACCCATTCCCTGTCATCCAAGTCAGAGGTTTCAACCTGGGCTGTGTATTAGAATCACAGGGAGATTTTGTACCTGGACCATGCCTGGCCCCACTGATTCTTCTGTAATTGGACTGGGGTTTGGGGACAGCGATACATACATAAACACAATGCTAAGTGCCACTAGGAAGGTGTGCTTAGAATTCCATAGGAAACACTGAGGAGGGTAGTGGGATTAGCTCTGCCTGGCAAAATCAGAAAAAGGCATAGCTGAAGAGGTGGCTTAAAAACTATACCTTGAGGCTTAACCAGGCACTGCCAGGTAGAGCAGGAAGTAAAAGATCTAGCCAGTAGGCCCCGTTTGTGCAGGGCCCAGAGAGCAGGGAATATGTAGGATTAGGAGGCTGCTGAATCTGAAGACTCTGCCAACCTGGGCTACAAGCAAACCTGCTCCTCTCGCCTCATAAGAGCCCTACCTTTCCTTCCCCAACTCTACCCACATCCCTGGAATCCTTCTCTTTTACCTGCATTATCCTGATCTCCCGCTTCCTTACTGGGTTCTTGCCTTCTTCACCTACCCCTCGTCTCCTCTCTGGCATTTAACAATTTTCACTCTTACACTCTGGTTTTGCATGCATTTCTTCCCTTCCCCTGCTTTCTTGACCATTGGCTGGCTGTAGCCCTGAGAACTCAGTCCTGGGATTGTCTTTTTTGGGGGCTGGGGGGGATTGTCTTTTCAAGTGTGCTGTGGATTAACTTCAGGCTATAGGCTGGTGTTTACAAATAGACCCCACAGAATCCTGGGGTTCTAGGAAGAGACTCAGACCCATGAAAAGGGAAGGGATACCAAGTGGGCCTAGTTTTGGGCCCTGGGTCGCCTTTGAATCTTCAGTGCTTCATTGTATCTGTTTCATATGTGATCTTAGGGTTCCACATGACATTTTGTTTGAAAAAAGGAAAGGGTCCTGCCACAGAAAATAACAAAAGCTTAAGAGGCTGTGTAACTCATGGGTTAAAGACATGGATGGCAGTTTTGAATTCCGGCCCCACCACTTATGGCTTGGGTCTGAGTTTACTCTTCTCTGAAATGGAAATACTAAGAATACTCTCCTCACAGGCTGTTTTAAGGTTCAAATGAATTGTTTTCTGCAAAGTGCTTGGAAGAGGGCCTGCCACGTGGCATGAGCAGACGAAGCGCTAGCTATCATTGTCACTGCCATTGTTGGGGGGTTCTAAGCAGTGACTATCCTGATTAAATCTGTGTTTAAAAAATCTCTCTCCAACAGTAGGTTAGAGAATGGGTTGGAGCAAGTGTGCTAAGACTAAAAGCATAGAGACGATTGTAGAAAGTTACTACAGTCTTCTAAATGAGAAAGGGATGAAGAAGAGCTATAAATATTCAGGAGACTCAGCAGGACTTGGTGGCCAGTTGGCTGTGGGAAAACCTCTGAAGAGAAAGAGGGTCAGAGACACTTTCGTCCCATCTGGCAAGATCTGGATATTTAGGAAGAGAAGAAGGTTTATGGCAACGTAGGGGCTGGAGACATCTGTGCAATCACCTGGTGCAAGTGGCTAGCAAGGGGCAGGTGGATATAAAAATCAGGACGAATTATCAGTACTTAGGTTGCAGGTAGTTGGGGACATGGGAGTGAATGAGTTCCCCAAGTGAGAGGGTGTGCAATAAACAGAGCTCACTCAGATTTGAACCTTGTAGAGTTTAGGGAATAGGTAGAGAAGGAGAAGTCAGTGTGTTAGACCCTATCCCCGTGACTGGATGGGAATCTAAGGCTGCTGCTTGGATGCCTGGTGGTGTTCTCTGCAGCTGGGCAGCCAGGGTTGGGTGAGGCAGATCTGTGAATAAACAGACTGGTGACACTGGAATGTTCTCTGAGGGCAATCCTCAGGCAGTTTAAAGAGGATAAGAGCCTGGGTGAAGTTCATAGAAGGGGCTGGTTCAGCCTCTGGGAGATAAACAGCCCATGGGAAATCATGTCCCCTGCCATGAGCTGTCTGCAGTATATACCCTGAATAAAGCTAGAATAAAATCTGCACGGAAGTTGGAAAAATGTTAAATTAAGGAGGCAGCAGAAATTATTTGACAACATTCTTTTAGTGACAGCTCTGCACACAGCCCAGGTGGGATGAGCAGGTGGTTCGGGGAGAATTTAGGGCCAGGAAGTCTGGGTTTCCACCATCAGAGTGAGCAGGCAAATGAGTAGACCCAAATCAACTCCTCCATGGAGGGGCATTGCCTCCCACTTCTGTAATACCCAAGACCCTGAACATGGTGCAAGTGAGAATGCAAGGGGCATTCATGGATTTGGGGTGAATTAATACCACAGGCAAAAAATATCATTTCTTTTCCCTCAGATACCTGGGACTTTGTCATGTGGAAGGTGAAGTGAGGGAACATCGCATCAATTCTCTGAATTGTTCCCTGAATTAGCAGAACACTTTGAAGTTGCTTTTTAGCTTAAAGAAGAGTTCATGGAAATAAAACCTCTGAAAGTGTGGGGATGGTGGTCTTCAAAGCCATTGTCAAGGATCATTTTCCTGGTCAACCTAATGGGGGTCAGGTGAAGGGAGAGTAAAGGTAGGTGTTGCATTTCTCAGTTCAGTGTTTTGCAAGGAGTGACCTGCGGTGGCTCCTGGATTACTGGCAGCAGGGTGGGACCTAAATTTAGAAGTGTCCTTAATGGAAATTCTCATTAAGAGTTTCCCTTGGCAGTGTCCTTTCTGGCTCTTCATAGAAACCACCTGTAGTTCAGTATCTCAGAGCACAAGGTTATTCCCATTCTCCAAGTTTCAGAAGAAAAGCAATTGAGAGTAGATTTCTCAATACTTCAACACAGCATTAAAGGCTTGTCCATAGGGAAGATTTTGTTTTAGGAAGCCAACATTGCACATCGGCTCAAGGGATATTGTGAATACATGGGTTCATTCATTATTCATTCATTCATTCATTCTACCATTCGTATATTCATTTATGTGTTAAATGTTTGTTGAACACCTTGTAAATTACAGGCATCAGAATAGAGATAAGCAAAGCAAGGTATCTGGAGGAACTGGAAAACAGCTATGTTAAAAAATATGTATATTGTGTAATGTGATAAGTGGTAAGATAGAAGTAATATGCGTGTAGCTACATATAATCTGTGTGGATAGAATGTAAACACTCCGAGGGTAGGATTTCTTTGAGTCTGTCCGCCTACAGTAGACATAGCGCATACTAAGTTCTCCATGTATTGTGTCAAAAGACTAAATAATTGTAGAATTCTTCAAGATTAACCATCTGATTTTAAATTTTTATTATTTTGTAATATTTTAAAATATTTATTGACCCAATCACCCAGTTGAAATAACTTTTAGCCTTTTTATGGCTGGAAGGTAGTAGGGAGGAGCAGTAAGGGAAAATGGGTGGCACAGTATTTCTGGAAATTTCAGAATGAATAGAGATTCATCCATGGCAACCTGGAAAGAAAAAGGATGGTTATATTAAACAATGATTACTGATAATTAAAGTATAACCAAGAAAGCACCAGACTCCATCTAGGTACTTACATTCTTTTAAATAACTCTATAGTGGATCTATACCTATATAATACAATGAATCGATGTTTAAATAACTTATGATGTTGTTTTTTTAAAAAAAATGCTCTTTAGTATGTTAGCAAAAGTACAATCATGCCAAACTAGAGTTATAATAACAACAGCTAAGTTTTTTTTGAATACTTATTATGCACCAAACACTTTTCTAACACATTCAGTTAATTCTCCCAACAACTGTACAAGGTATATATTATTATTCTCTTCACTTAACAATTGAGGAACTGATCCTCAGAAGCAAATGACTTGGGTCAAATCCACATGGATCATAAGCGGGTGGCCCAGGGATTTGAATTCAGTTTGATGTCTGATTTGATACTAATCACTAATGTTCTCTATAATTTTCTATTGAAGAAAGTTGAAGTATTTAGACTGTGGAAGAAATATCTTACATGTACCAGGGTAGTATCTTCAAATATTTAAAGGGTTTTTATAGATGGCATCTCCCTCCTCTTGCTTTATTTTTTGGTTAGATATTGAAAAAAAAATGTTTTGGAGACCTACTTCATCCTCATTGTGTGCAATCAGGATGCCCTCCCTCCCTTGCTCCAACCAAGGGATAAGCATGCAAACTGAGCTGGACATTTAGTCTTGCTCTCCTGCAAAACCCTGTTCATAAGAAGAGTGACACAAAGGACCAGCATGGTCAGATCTGATCTATTGGAGTCTGAAGGCCCTGTCTAGTGGTCTCAGGCACTGAGATACTCAGCATGCCAGTCTTCTTGGTGGGACAGCTTTTAGTCACTTGGATTTATGAGCTAGTATAACTTGCATTTAGAGTTTGTTAACAGAATTAGTCCCTGTTGCTGATGACCCAAAAATCCCAACTTATTTCTGTTTAGGAATAAGAGGGATCAAAGTTTTCTATGCTGTTCCTACAGCACAAATCAGGACCAATAAGTTGTACATGTAGAGTTGGCATTGGGAGAACCAGTCCAATAATTAAAGAGGGATGAAAAATGGAAAGAGCAGCCTTTGAAGTAATTCAACTCCTGTACTGGAGGTATTCAGGCAGAAATTAGTGTAGTAGAGGGATTTCCCCATTAGAGGAGAGCTTGGACTAAATGCCTTCAACATCCTTTTTCAGATATGAGATTCTACCATTTTGTGTTGCCTCCAGCCAAGGAGTACTATAAATTTCCATCCACCTACTAGAAGCCTGGAGAGAGGCATGGAACAGATTCTCCTCTTTAAGAGGGAGCATGGCTCCATTAACACCTTGATTTCAAACTTCTAGCCTCTAGAGCCATGAGACAGTACATTTCTATTGTTTAAGCCAACTAGTCTGGGTTACTTTGTTATAGTAGTTCTAGAAAGCTAAGACACCGTCATGCGATCCATACTATTATTTGACTATTTGGGTGGGGAAACCAAAGCAGAAAGAAGTTAAGAAAATTTCTGTAGCTCTACAGCTGGTGTCTACAAAGCAAGGATTTGAAGGCAGGCATTCTTCTTTCCTTATCCTCTAAGCTGTACTGTAGGTGTTGTGATGGAGGGCATAGTACTTGTGAGAATAGTCCTGGGTTTATTTCTAGACATAACTCAACAAAGATAATACCCAAGCCCACTGTGGCCACCAGGGCATCAACATCCTTCCTCATGGGGACAGGTGTCACCAGGATCAACTCTGTATGGGAAATCCACAATTGATACAAATTGACAGTCCTCATCTGGTTAGGGTAATCATCATGCAATGGAGAAAAAGATTTCTCAACTAGTGATAGATCAGGCTACCACACAGAGGCATTAACTGTGTCATGTTTTGATCTGGCTGCGGGACATCAAAGGTAAAACGCTGCTTCATGCAACTCCTCCTCTGGGCATCCCCCTTTTCCTCCCATGGCAAGTTACTCCTCCTGTCAGGTCATTAGTGGCTTGCTGCCTAGGTAAGGTGCACACACAGAGCCCAGCACCCAGTGTATCTCAGCAAATCCTGAACAAGACTCTCCAGAGTTGGGTCTTTTTATCGCCACAATGAACCAAGAAGCTAGGGGGTATCATTATTGGGGTTTGCTTTCTAATTCTGGAGCTCCTACATTGTGTGCAGCAACTTTAACCAAGCCAGCAACTCACTCCTCAGCAAAGCAAAGACATGAAAACTGAATATAATACAGAGCTTAGCTAATAAAACTTGATACATAAGTCTGCCTCTGTAAATGCCAACTATCAGAGCTCATTAGGAAGATCTACCAGATGGGGTCTGGAGCTGTCTTGGTGGTCTACATCTTGAAATAGAATATCTTTTAAACACAATGAATCCTTGAAGAAGGATTTGACTGAGGGAGGGTAGGGGGTTGGAGGAGAGGGGACTCAGATCCACACTGACAGGAAAAGAGAGGAATGAGATGTACAGGAAGGGAAGGGGATAAGGCAGGACCTATAAGGAAGAGGGTGAAGGGGTGACTGATGATACAGGTGCTTAGAACATGGGACCTGTGGAGCTAATTCTGACCACTTGACCCCATTATGGCCAATTTGTCTCCCTGGAATCCCCCTGATCAAGGAAAGCCCTACTTCCTCCAGATAACAAATGAACAAATGCATCACAAGGATTGTGCTGATCAAGGGTCTCAGATCCATTGCCCACCTTCCCCTTCTCTGCTCTGTGTAAAGAGAACTATATTTTCCAGCATCTGTGTAGGTGCAGCCAATGGGAGCATGGAGAATCCAGAATCTCTCTCTCTCTCTTTTTCTCTGTGTGTGTGTGTGTGTGTGTGTGTACATGTGTGGTTTCCATGGTGTGTCTGGCAGAAGCTGCATCTTTTCGTTCTCCAGCCCTCACTGAAGTTCTAGACTCTGGCAACGCCACCTCTTTCCATTGTCCTTCCAACTCTAGATATAGTAGCCACTTTTTGATCTCTGCTTCTTAGCTCTTCCACTCCCATGAAATAATTCACTAAATTCAATTCTGTCTGTTGGAACAACCTAGGGTCATTTCTATTCCCTGGAAAACCTGCGTGAAAAAGGACAAGTTGAAAAGGGAGTGTGGATAACAAGTTCTTGAAAATTCATTACTAGTGTGGAAAATAAATCATTTCCAGCTCTTGCACAGTCCTGTGCTTGGAGCAGGGCCCTGTGAATGTCCATCAAATGAACCAGGATTAAATAGCTTTCCTGAAGTTTCTAATCCACATGATGCTTGCTAAATATTAGTTTACTGACTCTGGGCTTCCTACAACTTGACCATCTTTACTTATTCTCTCCTTTGCATGATGGAATTTAAAAAGCAACAGGAGACTTAAGTCTTCAGTGGCAGTTCTCTTATTTTTCTAATTTTAGTCCATGTCAGATTTATCTAGTTCATGGCATAACTTGTGTTGCATAAGCTGTGCACAGGCATTCCAAAGGACAGACAGAAAAAGGCTCAGAGTGGACAAGTTGGGGGTCATGAGTGTCTGAGGAACTTGGTGGAAAAGGCCAAACCACTTCCCTGGACGCACCTTTGAGAAGCTTTTCTTTCTCCTCTTCTTGATGCTCTCCCTTCTGTCAGGAGATCAGGATTGGTGGGGAGGGGAAGTGAGGTTGGGCGACAGCTGTGTGTGGGAACCTGTTCTACCAGTTTGCAAGAGCTGATTTGTGCACATCCCAAATTCTGTGTCAGTGACCTCACATTGGAAGCTTGGGATAGGTCATGGGAGGAGGATTCACACCAAGGAAATTGACAAATGCTACAAATGAAAAATTATTTTCCCCTGGCTGTATGGATCGTTCAGTGGTAGAATTCTCACCTGCCATGCGGGAGACCCAGGTTTAATTCCCAGTCCATGCACCAAAAGAAAAAAAGAAAAAAATTTTATGTTTTCCCTGGGTTGGGATATTTATTCTGCTAGCACCCCCTTAGAAAGAAAGCTTCAGTCTGGCTGTGTCCTTGACCAAAAGACACAGTGGCCATCTTTACATAACCCTCTATATTAGGGTTCTGTTAACAGCTCCCTTTTCCTATCTATCTCTTGTGGTTTTCGAATTTGCCCACAGCTCTGTAAGTAGCCCCCCCTTATGGGATAGTTCTCAGATTATCTGGATTTTAGTGGGCCATCTATTTCCTGCTTGGACCACAGCTGATAGAATGAGGAAACAGATGAGTCATAAGCACTGGCCAGGTCTCACCTGAGTGACTAGTGATGCCTCAAGTGTGATGGTTCTAGAATGAGACTACTGCCTCAAGATGGCCAAAAGAAAGCAGTCTCTTGGAATGATATCCACATTCTACACTTGAGAAAAGAACTCCTCAATGCCTTTGCCCACTAATGTCTCCCTCCCACCCCCAACTGCTCTATTCACAGACTGTGAATAAAGTCTCCTTTTCAGACAGAATGACATTGACAGCCCTCACATCCACTGCAGAATCCCGGGCAAAGATCCTGACAAGGTGGGGTCAAATCATCTCTTAGTTTGACAGCTGGTTCAAAGTGTACATTCCCAACTCTCACTGGGGAGCTATAAGAATCTGATACTTTGGCCACACCCTAGATCAAGTAAATTAGATTCTGATAGGCACCAGTTGTGTGAACTTGAAACCTAACCTCTCTAAGCCAGCTCCCTCTTGAGAAAAATGGGAAAATCATATCTGTCTTATAAGATTGTGGGGACAATTACAGGAGTAGTACTTGGTGTCAGCATCTGAACTCATGTCTTCCTAACTCATGATTCTCCTCCTTCCCACCCCACCAGTCATCCTGAATGCCATCCTGAGGGCAGAAATTGCATAGCCAGCCAGTCATGGGGAGGTCTAGGCAGGTGGCTCTCAACGAATGGCAACTGACCAACACTTCAGCATCACCTGGAAACTTGTTAGAACTGCAAATCTTCCAGTCTCATCCCTGACCTACTGAATGAAAAACTCTGGGGGTGGGGCAGTGTGCTGGTTTGAAAGGATGTATGTCCCCTAGAAAAGCCTTGTTTTAATCAAAATCCCATTTTGTAAAAGCAGAATAATCTCTATTCAATACTGTATGTTTGAATCTGTAATTAGATCATCTCTCCAGAGATGTGATTTAATCAAGAATGGTTGTTAAATTGAATTAGGTGACAACATGTTTCCACCCATTTGGCTGGGTCTTGATTAGTTTCTGAAGTCCTATAAAAGAGGAAACATTTTGGGAGATTCAGAGAGAGCAGAGAATGGCATAGCCATGAGAAGCAGGGTCCACCAGCCAGCAACCGTTGGAGATGAAGAAGGAAAACACCTCCCGGGGAGCTTCATGAAACAGGAAGCGAGAAGAAGAAGCTAGCAGATGATGCTGTGTTCGCCATGTGCGCTTCCAGATGAGAGAGGAACCCTAACTGTGTTCACCATGTGCCTTTCCAGATGAGAGAGAAAATCTGACTGCGTTCACCATGTGCCCTTCCACTTGAGAGAGAAAAACCCTGAACTTCATTGGCCTTGAACCAAGGTATCTTTCTCTGGATGGATGCCTTTGATTGGACGTTTCTATAGACTCGTTTTAATTCAGACATTTTCTCGGCCTTAGAACTGTAAACTAGCAACTTATTAAATTCCCCCTTTAAAAAGCTATTCTGTTTCTGGTATATTGCATTCTGGCAGCTAGCAAACTAGAACAGGCAGGCAACTGGAGTTTCAGCAAGAACTCCAGGAGATTCTAAAGCACACTAAGGGCTGAGGCCCAGCAGTCTAGTTGTCCCTCTCTTTATCTGCTGGTGACCTCTGGGGTGGCCAGCTGCACTCTTCCTAGCTCCTTGGTCCAAGTTTGTCCTTTTGGCTAACTGAACCCTCCCACTGCCACCCCTTGGGCACCCCAGGCCTAATGTTTTTACCATGAAGTTCAAGACCACCCTGACACCAACACCTTCCACCAGCTCTGCAAGGGTTATTTGGCTTGTCTCAGGGCAGGTTGGAAATTCAGAGTTCACTCCAGGGATGAAAACAAACATAAAGATGGGGTCTTCTCTTGCAGCAGATATAGGACCTTCATTTGGGAGAAGAAATTATTTTCATGCTTTGCTTTTTAAATGACTGTTGTCTTTATAAACCATGACCCTGTTGACCTTTTTCTCTGCTAGATTAGGTCTTTGGGGATAAAAATATCCAACCTGAGAGACAGGGGATGAAAAGCATTTTCCTCCATTAGAGTCCACTGGTGTTTCTATGTGTGGTTGCCTAGTTTCACACATGTGCATTTGGGATGGATGTGGGTGAAACGAGACTGAAGAAAGACGGATGAAAATCTCTTTGTAATAAGCACATCTTCCCATCTCACAATTCTGCTAGAAGACCTAGTTTAAAAGTTTTGGACCAAGAGGGTGAGAGAAAGAGTGTGTTGCTATAGAGATTTCCCAGGGCAGAATACTGGATTTCATCTGTGTGCTCATTTTCCAAGCACAAAAATAAAGGGCCTTTCCTTCTGCTACCCAGCAAGCACTACCGCAGACCCGAGGGAAGCTCTCTTTGCCTGGGCAGCAAGTGAGGACATGTTTCTGAGCCTTCATGTGTCCAAGAAGAGAATTAACTTACTATTTAGTTAGATGTGGGCATCAAGGAAGCGTGAAGATTGGCTTTGAAGAGAAATTGTCTAGAAGCTTGGAAAGAATTCAGTGCCTTTGGCTGGTGGGCCTCAACCTTATAAAATGCCTCTTGATTTTCCCCAAACTACTTTCATTGCCCATCTTAGTGAATTTTTTTCTTTTTTGATGATCCCATATGAAAATGACTCCAAGATTTGGAGTCTTAGCTGACTCTCGTCTACTAGCATGAATTCAAATACTCAGCCTCTCAGCCTCTCAATTTCATGGCTTCCTCCATGGACAATCTTAGCTACAATAACTTACGGGTCATCCAAATGTTTGGAGTCCTCCAAAAAATGAGTGACTAAGAGTATAGAAGTTTCTCTCCAGTGGGCAGCATGATTTCAGCTGTCACCAATGGTTCAGCCACAAACTGTCTCTGATTGGTCCATTGATGATGGCGTCTGAGTGAATTTGCAGATGGGCTCACAGCTTGCCCTGTGGTTTCAAAGTAAAGTGATTGCTGTGGCATTTTCACTCTCAGAGGTTCCATTTCAGTAAGAATCACACTGTGGCACGAATGGGAAATAGACAAGCCCATTATAAACTTACCACTCAAGTCTTGACACTCCAGTGCACCTTTCAAATCTTTATCCCTGAAGATTCTTCACACAGCATCATTTTCTTTCAATGTTTTACATCTTAAGTATATAAATCTTCATATCGACCACCTGTTCATCATAGCATTATGATGGTAATGATGATGATGATGGAGTAAATTAGGGACTATAATCATAAACTGATTCATATTTATGAATCACTATAGTGAAACTGCTTTGTAGCTCTGGGTAAAATCCTTGACAGGATTAAATGTGCTTTAAAAAGCAAATGTTCTGGTACAACCTGATTTTTATACCTGTAGTTAATGAAAGTGCTTGGTGTCTGAAAAGAGGAAGCCATGGTGCTTGTTCCAAAGGCACATTTGGGTTCCTACCAGGGTTTTACTAGTTTGGCCAGAGCCAGAGGCTAAGAGGAGGATTTTCTCCACTTAACCAGCATAAAATAGGTAAAGGTGTTTGGGTGTGAGGGACCATGAGAGTCATGCTCTTGGGGTGGAGAAGTGGGATGATTACTCTCTTTCTTTTACTGAACTTGTTGGAAGAGCCAGGGCAGCAAGCTACAGAGCTCTTCTCGTGAAGTTTCCTTTGTGCAATGAAAAAAGGAAAGCCTAGGAATTGAGTCCTGAGCCCCACTGGTGGAGGGGGGAAGACCAAGGTACTCTCTGGCTAAGGAAGTTCAAGTTGGCAGTTATCAAAAGGGCAGTGAGGACCCCTGACACTTAAAGCACTGTCTTGTATATAAATTTGGATCTCACATTAAGAGAAGTTACATAATTATATTCTCCTGAAGGTAAATGTTCTAGCTTGCTACAGCTGCCAGAATGCAACACACGAGAGACAGACTGGCTTTTAATAAAGGGGGTGTTTAGTTAAAAAATGTATAGTTCTTCAGAGGAAAGGCAGCTAGCTTTCATCTAAGGTTCTCTGGCCTTCTCTCCTGGCTTCTGGGTTCCAATGGCTTCCCCAGGGCAATTCCTTTCTGCATCTCCAAACCTCTGGCCTGAGCTGCAAGTGCTGAGATGAGGTATGCTGAGCTGCTTGGCTATACTTTGTTGAGCTCTCTTCTGACCTCTTTCTATTAAGCCTCCAGCTAATTAAATTAATCCTCACTCATTGTGGAAGGCACTCCCCCTAGCCAACTGCAGATGTAATCAGCCATAGATGAATTTTGCATGCTAATGATTCAAGTCCACAGAAATGGAACAATGGGCATCATCACCTGGCCAAGCTGATACCTGAACCCAACTACCGCAGTGATTGAGTATGCAAAAGGTAAAAACAAGAAATGTCACCGTTAACAACTGGCAAGAAAGGTATCTGATGGTCCTTACCTGTGTATTTTATTTAATTCTTGCTCCACATAGAAATCTTTTATAATACTTGCGTTCTTCTGAAAAACTTCATTTTAAAAAGAGAGAAGATAATTTAGCTGTTGCTCTTGGTACCCCATATGGAATCTCTTTACCCAAGCTCAGGGCTGACCAAACTACTAAGCCAAGTTATTCAGTACCTTTATTCTAACAATTAGACAGCTTGGCTTGATCCCTCTGAAGTCTGCCTTCTGGCTTCTCTTGAAGAGATTCCATGTTCTCCTCCATTTGCCACCATCTTGCTGAGAATACTTTGCTCCTGATGAATTCTCTCAGGACAAAGTTTCTCAACCTCAGCACTATTGGTGCTTCGGGCCCTATAATCATTTGTTGCAGGACAGCCATTCACTGCCTGGTAGAATGTTTATCAACATCCCTGGCTTCTACTAGCTAGATGCCAGTAGCATCCTTCTCTCCAGTTATGATAATTAAAATGTCTCTAGATATTGTCAGGTGTCCCCCAAGATCAGAATCACCCCCCCTTGGAGAATCCCTGCTTTATGATCTTGTACCACAATGGATTCTGGGCTTTGACAGTTTCCTCACATCTCCCCAGAATGCCCCCAATTTTGCTTCTGCATCATCTCAAGAGCTACATCATCTCTTCCCTTGGAAGTTTAGTCATCACCTTTGAAATGACACTGTGATTTATGCCATCAATAGGGTGTGATGTCTGAGGTTTAGACAAAGCAGAATGATTTCTACCCAACATCATCCCAACCCAGGATAATAGAAGTGATTGAGTAAGTCCTTTATCTTTCCAAGTCTGGGTTCTTCATCTGTAAAATGGAGGTAGGATTAGAGGAACCTGCCTAATTAAAGGATGATTGTGATGAGCAGTGTTGGGGAATGAATCACATCCCCAAAAACACATGCTCAAGTCTTAGTCTGCATTCCTGCGGGTGTGGACTCATTTATAAACAGGACCTTTGTAGGTGTTATTATCAGTTAAGGTATAGACTCATCTGTGAAGATGAGGCCATATTGAATCAGGGTAGACATTAACCAATATGTCTGTAGTCCTAATAAACAGGAAATTACAATGCAGCCGGTCAGAAGAAGCTAGAAGTCAGAAGTAGAAGAATGGAGCAAGAGAAAGAGATTGCCACATGATGGAGTGTGGTGGTTTGGAACTGTATGTACCCCAGAAATGTTCTTAAAGTTCATCCATTTTTGTGGGTACAGACCCACTGTAAGTAGGATCTTTTGGTGAGGTTACTTCAGTTAAGATGTGACCCACCTCAATCTGGATGAACCTTAATTATCTTATTGGAGTCCTTTATAAGACAATGAAACTCAGACAAAAAGAGAAAGCCAGCAAAAAACAAAAAGCGAAAGTAACGAAACCCAGAAGAGAAAGAAGAGACCAGCAGACACTGCCATGTGCCTTGTCATGTGGCTGCTGGTTTTCAGGAAGAAATTGCCTTGATAATGCCTTGATTTGGACATTTTTCACAGCCTCAAACTGTAAGCTAATAAATTCCCATTGTTAAGTCGATGCATATCATGGTATCTCTTTTAAGCAGCCTAAGAAACTAAAACATGGAGGATTGCTGGAAAACTAATACCAAAATGAGATAGCCTTTGGAAAAAGCACGGCTTTACCGGCTCCTTGATTTTGGACATCTGGCCTCTCAGTCCACAAGGCAATAAATTGCAGTCATTTATGCCAACTAGTGGGTGCTATTTGTCATAGCAGCCCTGGCAACCTAAGACAATCAATATCTTAATCGATTGACTCATTCATTCGTTAACATTTATTGATGCTCAATATGCCAGGCGAGGCACATGGGATACAGAGACATATCAGACCAGGTGATCAATCTCAGGGGACAAACGAAGACAGACAGCTGTAAAATACAGTGGTACCTAATATCAGAGAGACACAGCACAATAAGAGCTCTGAGGAGAGGCACCTACCCCAGCTTGTGCATGGACATGGTGGTGGCTGTGGGTGAGGAAAAAGGATTTTTAGCAAAAGTCCAGCATACTCCAAGGTGTAAAGGTGGAGAGAAAGGGTAGGATATGTGCTAAAATCTATAGCAGTTTAATGTTCTGGGGTATGAAGTGGGAGGCACTAATGAGGCTGGTGAGATACTAGCATCCAGGGCATAGATAGCCTTGAATGCCAAGGCGAGGAGCCTGGATACAATCCTGTAAGCAGAGGGATCGTTGAAGGGCTGGAAATGGGAAATAACGTGGTCAGAGTTATGGCAAAGTGAGATGCTGTATTTGAAAGCCTTTTGTACCTTGCAGACTCTTGAAGAAATGTAAAGCCCCATGAACAGACAGAGCGCAGGGAGGCGGGAACCACTGTCTAGGATACCTGAAACATAAAGTGAGTGCAGTCACTGAGAGATGGCCCAGCTTGCAAGGCTGGGTCATAACAAAGGGCCATAAGTGTGGGCCAAAGATGCGATTGCAAGTAGTCACTGAGAGCCACCTGGAAGAGAGCCATGACACCAAGCTTACAGATTCTGTCTGGTGGATATTCAGTTATTCAATAAAGCTGGTAATGGAGAGTGGCTTATTAACACAGCTGCTCCACGTCCATGCAACTCCAGAAGAATCCATGCAGGAAAGATGGATAAGTATGGGAGTCTGTCAGGGCAGGAGAAAGCAATGTGAAATCTGGGGAACAGCTGAAGAGGGACATTGTCTTGGCCACTTGAACGCTTGTAGAGAGGGGTCGGATATTTTTAAAGAACCAGAAATGAATTATACACTGGCATTTGTTCAGAAACTGTGAGTTGTATGGCTCCCATACTCAGAAAGGAATTGGCCTCTCCTCCAACCACGCGTGCCTCCACTCTGACAACAAGGCTGCATTGTTGGGAACTACACCTGGTGTTAGGCAAGGGATTTGTGACTCCAAGTTTGCACATTAATTCTCACTTTTGTAAACTGAATCTTATTTCCCATCTGACTTAATCAGAACCCCAGAGTCGTGGTCAATTCATTTCTGATTGATTTTTCCCTTTGAAGGATGTGTTTGGTGAAGGATCCCCCCTTCTCTTGGTAGCCTGCAGGACACACTCATCACACACACATGCATATTCACGCACGTGCACGTGCATACTTGCACACATGCACACACCACGTGCCCACCCACCCACAGCAGGCTGGTGGCTTGGAAAAGAGCCACAGCAAACCCTCCCAGGTTCCCAAGCAATCATTTCCCAGAATTTATGTTTTGAAGGTTCCAACATTCCTCTTTGGTTACACCTGTACTGTGTTAAACTCAGAAATAAAACAATAAGATTGTCGGGAAGGCATTTCACACCTTTCATCTAAAACTCCAAAGCTAAGGACTTGACAAATATTTATTTGGCATCTTACACTTACCACTGTATGGAGAAGTATTTTATTTATGTTTCTCTGCCTGTCTCTAAAAAACATTTATGGTAGCTTTACAAAGAGGTAGAAGACAAGGTTTCCTGTTAGGAACAGTACGTTTTTATCTCTGTATTCCTAGTGTTTAGCACGAAGTGTGGGACATAACAGACCCTCAGGCAAAATTTTTTTTAAAGAATGAATGAAAAATATACATGCAACTCAGAGGGTCAAAACACACACATAATCAAATGATTAATAGTAAATCATGGATGATAGAGGATTGATAGAAAGGAAAAGAGGGGACGTGGGCAGAAGAGCTGGCCACATTCCCCATTATATGCATCTACAGCATTCTGTAGATGTTACCTGCCAGCTTGCAGGATCCTATGACCACTTTTACAGAAGCTGAAACCATGGGGCAAAGATGTTTTGTCTTCTATAAGTTCACATAGCTTGTTAGAGAAAGGTCTGGAATTTGAGTTCAGATTTGTAGGTCCTTCCTACAAATCCTTTCCCCCCATACTTTGCTAATTAATGCCATGAAAGATTTGTAGATTGGAAAGGGAGCACCATGGGGCTGGCCACCTGGGAAAGCTTCAGGGCAAGGAGGGCTTGAGCTACGTTTGAGGCTGGGACTTGAGGAGGAGGTAGGGGAGAGGGCAGGTCAGGCTGGGAAAACTGCAAGGCGACTGGAGGAGGTGGCCTCAAGTAGGGAGGGAGAGGGTTGTCTGGGAAAGAAGAGCCAGGCCAGAGAACTCATCAGGCCAGCGCTGATCCCTGGACTCGATGCCTTTGTGGGTTTGGCCAGGAGGTGGAGGCATTTAAATGTCAAGCTTACAAGCTGAAACTTTGTCCTGAAGCAGTAAGACCCAAGCCTGATGGACTCAAAACAATCTTAAGGGGAGACTGGGATATTCCAGAACAAATTCCAGAAAAAGGCATAAAACGTGGAAACATCCTTTGCCCAAGATTAGATCTGAAGACCAAGCATGTTCCTTTCCTTCTCCCTAGAGCCAAAGAGTGATGCATAAAGAGAAAGGGCTTCCGGAGCCCTTTACACACCCTCCTTGCTATGATTGCCTGATTCCATCATCCTTGTGACTAAGAGGATGTGATCACACACCCACTCATTCCTGCCAATGGAAATGGTCCTGTTCAGGCTTTCGCTGCAGCAGCCCTCGCAAGCCTTCTGCGGCCCATCCTTTCCCTCTGCGTCAGAGTGACTCAGCCCTCGTGGACAGTGAAATATGATGCAAAATGACCCAACTCCACATTCCCCACTCCCACAGGCTCTCAGGCTTTGGGCTCCATGTTGGATCATCAAGGCAGAACCCCGGAGACTTGGCCAGACTTGGACACCCTGTCAGCACAGGCTATGGGGCCAAGCCCGCCTGCAGGCTCAGCTCCCAGTCCCGGGTTTAGGGGTAAGCACCCAGGCATTGAACTCCCCTTCTCTAGGCTGCACAAAGCCAAGTTCCCATCCATGTGAAACCTGCTTGGGACATCAGCAGAAGTATTTGCTTTTCAGTAACAGCACTGCAGATAAGATGTCCCTTTTGCCCTTTAGCTATGTGGATTCAAGGCAGGGTTAGAAATGGCCTCAGATGCTCCAGGGCTCAGCAAAAGTCAAGAGGTTGAGCCATACAATCTTATTAAGACACATCTCACACATTTCTAAGGGGATAAAAAGTCTATTGGCAAATCCTGACTTTTCATCTTAAAATCTTATCATTTCATCTATGAGATTAACCTCTCTAATCTGGGGCATCTAAACCACAGGCAAATGAAACCTTTGTCCCCACCTTCGCCTCCTCATCAAACCAGTTCTTCAGGTTCCTGGAAGACTGCAGGTCTCAAGCACTGGCATTAATTTTCCTAAGAACACAGCCCAACCCACCTGGCTTTCCTTTCTTTCTTTCACACCTGAGTCCTTTGCTGAGACCCTTTAAATGCAACATTGCTCATTTCCTCCCCCTTGTCCAGCTGTGCGCCTGCCAATCTCGAATCCAGGACTGATCTCATTCTCCCCTTTTCTCTGCATTTGCTCTTGAGCTGAAGAAACCCACAAAACAGAAGATTGCTGTTTCTGGTTACAAATTGTCCCACTGTGGGCAGCGCTTTCACCTGTCCCTGGTCAGATGCCTTTTTAATTCTCTGTGGCACTGGCACTGATTGCCAGAGGCATCCATGGCAATCACACCACATGGTGGTGGTCAGGGATAACCCTTGTTTGGAAAAAGCAAAGCCAAACAAACCCGGGCAGGACCCATCATCACTGGCAATGCCCAGCAAGAGGGGCTGGGCTGCTGGGCACAGCGAGACCCCTCTGGAGGCATGCAAGCTATTTGGAAGGGATATCTAGGAATTCTGAATTTCCCATCCCACAGAGAGAAGCAGAGCAAAGGAGATGCAGTTTTGGTTCTCACAGTGTAATTTCTTATCCTCTGGAGGATGAGTCCTGGGAAACTCAGAAGACATACAGGAAGAGGCTCTTTAGAAACTCGAACACAGAGAAATCCCTTTCTTCTTTGAAAAATCTCATATTCCACATAATGTGTTTTCAAAAGGAGAAACTGATGATTCATCTTTAACTTGAAAATCAGAATCATGGTCATCTCTGTAAACTGGTGTCCTAGACCCTGCAAACAGAGGTGACTTACACCAAAAGCTGATGGTTGATTGTTTTTCTATTTACTAAAGTTGTAATGTTTTTATAATTGAAATGCAAACTATGACAACACCCTAGAGAGCTCCCCACTCAGTCCAGGATGAACTAGGTTCTTTAGGATAGGGTTTAATGCCTGAATGAATAGGGCCAATTTGTCCCAAGCCTCCATGATCCAGCCTCACTTACCTTTCCCACCCTTTATTGAATATCCTCCCCCTGCACCCTCTTGTTAGCTGGCAAACACCTACTCAACCTTGATGATCCAATTTAATTACTACTCCTATCCAAAGCCTTCCCGAGTGCCTCAAGATAATGTTCACCATGCCCTCTCTGTGCTGTTAGAGCACTCTGGCCCCAACACCTCTGTAGCTCTTCTCCTGTTGGTTGGCTGAGAGCACACGGGCAGTAGGGTCATGTCTATCGATCTTTGCATGATCACTCCCCCAACCCCAAAATCACTCTTTCCATCCCTATCCTGGTGTGTGATCACTATTTGATATAACAGTCTTCTGAATAAACAATATCTTTTTTTGCATCTCTGAATGTCTCTGACATCATTAATATTATCATAGATAGCTTTCATTATTAAGAGTAACAGCAAGTGGAAATATATCCTAGTTTCCAGGTAGCTATAATAAACACCATATAGTGGGGTGGCTTACACAATAGGAATCTATTGGCTCATGATTTCAGAGGCCGGAAAGCTTGCTTCCTCCCAGGGTTGGTAGTTCTTGGGTTGACTGGTTGACTGGTGTCCATGGGTTCCTTATCTTTCCAGTCATATGGTACTGTCCTCTCTTTACTCTTATGGGTTCTTCTGACTTCTGGCCTTGGCTTCTCTCCATGGCTTTCTCTTTACAAGGCTTCTAGTAATAGCATTAAGATTCATCCTAATTCAGTTGGCCAGATTTAACCAAAAATAACATCTTCAAAAGTCCCTATTTACAATGGGTTCACACCCACAGGAATGGGATTAAGATTAAGAACATGTGTGGAGAGCCGCCACCCGGGTCAGGCCTAGTGGACGCGCTGCAGCCTGCTCCAGAGTTCCCCCCGCCCATCGAGTGAGCCAAGATGGCGCTCACATCCTGCTTCCGTGTATGACGTACATATCCGCCAACCGTGCCCACCTATCACCACTGTATACGTGGCGTCAGCCCATTGGACCCCGATTATGTATATAAGGCGTTACCCGGACGGGGTAAGCGGAGACAACCCACAGGGAGCCGTACCTGACGGCCGCATAGAGGTTGTTCCCCCGCGGGGTATCTTGTCCCGCGTGGAACCTGTAACAGAGAATGCAAGCTTAACTCCAGTAAAGGTCTGTGCTCACAACCGTTGCGTGCCTCGAACCCGTGTTTGTCACTCGAGTCGGTTTGCCTGCGTCTGTCTCTTTCTCCCCTCCTGTTCCCTTCGCCGGCCGGGGATCAGAAGCCGAACGAGACGGCTGCGGACAAGTGGTGGCCCGTACGGGGACCCTCCTCTCTCGACACCTCTTCTGCAAGGACAGCCGTACTGTCTCTTCTTGAACTGAGAAGGACGTGCATCCTGAGCTCGCAGCGGACTTCCCGCGCCTGATCACCGCGAGAAGGTGAGTACTTCTTATTACGTGAGAGTTAAGGCCCGCGGGCTTTCAGGTAGCCCCGGGGACTCGGAAGAGCTCTCCGAGTGATTAAAGTACAGTGCCGACTGCAAACATGGGGCAGTCCGGAAGTTCACCTTTGTTAGCTCCCTTTAAGACCCTTTTGAAGCAGCGGGGCATCTCAGTTAAGAAGAGTTCCCCCCTGCATGCCATCCGGCGACACAACACCCGTCCAAATTCGCGCATCCCCTGGATCAGCAGGACTGGACCTCTGTGCCACCTCCAGACTCGTACTGACCCCCTCCATGGTACTGACACCTCCATGGGTGTCCAGTTGATAGGGACCTCCTTTAAAGGGCCCTTACCAACGAAGACTGTTGGGCTCATAATAGGGAGGGCATCCACAGCCCTGAAAGGACTAACAGTCATACCAGGCGTTGTAGATTCAGATTTCACAGGTTACGCCCAAGTTATGGTACAGTCTCAGCAGGGTACTCTGGTCATCGCAAAAGGTGATAAGCTGGCACAGCTCCTGCTCTTGCCCAGCTTACATACATCCTTTCCGAGCAGACCCAGACAGAGAGGAGATAAGGGATTTGGGTCTACTGGAGAAGTTTTTGAAGGCCTCCATATGTCCCTGGAGTCTCGACCCATGCTGACTATTAAGGTACAAGGCAGACCCTTCATGGGCCTGCTAGATACCGGGGCCGATCGGTCGAAAATAAGACAACAGGAATGGCCCTCCGCCTGGCCGACGTGCAAGGCGGAGGACACCATTAGAGGAATAGGCCAGGTCTCAGCACCCATGCTGAGTGCCACTGCCCTCCACTGGGCAGATGAGGAAGGACATCAAGGTAGTTTTCAGCCTTATGTATTAGCCCTGCCCGTTTCCCTGTGGGGAAGAGACATTCTAACCCAGATGGACGTTACCTTGACCAGTGGCTGCTCTCCAACTTCTAAGCGCTTGTTAAAAGGAATGGGATATGTCCCCGGCAAAGGCTTAGGAGCCTCATTGCAGGGGCGCGCAAGGCCTATACAAGCTGTCTCCAATTCTGACAGACGAGGCCTGGGTTTTTCCTAGGGGCCACTGAGGAGAGATTCCCACCCACACCTATAAAACTAAGGTGGAAAACTAAGACTCCAGTCTGGGTGCCTCAGTGGCCCTTATCACAGGAAAAACTCTCAGCATTACACACTCTAGTGTCAGATCAGCTAAAAAAGGGCCACATCATTCCCTCCACATCACCTTGGAACACCCCTATTTTTGTCATAAAGAAAAAATCAGGCAGATGGAGATTGTTACATGATTTAAGAGCCATTAATAATTGCATGGAGTCCTTAGGACCTGTTCAGATGGGGTTGCCCCTTCTTTCAGCTCTGCCAGAACATTGGCCTATTTTCATCTTAGACCTTAAAGACTGCTTCTTTTCCATTCCACTTCACCCTGAGGATACCCCAAAGTTTGCTTTTACTGTGCCCTCTCTTAATCAAGAGGAGCCCAGTCACCGTTTCGAGTGGACAGTCCTGCCCCAGGGCATGACTAATAGCCCTACCATGTGCCAGCTGTATGTTGCTACAAAGCTGGCCGACACTCGACAACAGTTCCCCCAGGTAAAAATCCTTCATTATATGGATGACATTCTGCTGACTCATAAAGATACAGATCTCCTTGAGACAGTTCTGACACATTTAGTCCTTACACTTAGACAAGCTCACCTAGAAGTAGCCCCTGAAAAGATCCAGATGACAGAGATCGCCACTTTCCTGGGGACCAAACTTACGCCTACTCATGTCTCCCCTCAAAAGGTGTCTCTTAGGCTAGATAACATACACACCCTCAATGACTTGCAAAAACTCATGGGGGATATAAATTGGATTCGCCCGTATCTAAAATTACCCAATGCCGAATTAGTGCCTTTATTTAACTTACTAAAAGGAGATTCGAACATAACTTCGCCCCGGCACTTCACCCCCGAGGCGAGGCAAGCACTATACCGAGTAGAACAGGCACTCAGCAGCGCCGCTTTAAAGAGAATAAACCCCGGCGAGCCTTTTGAAGCCTGCCTGCTGCCAACAGAGTCACAGCCCACGGCGGTGCTGTGGCAACAGGGACCATTACTCTGGATCCATCCCGGAGTTTCTCCAAAAAAGATTTTAGAGCATTACCCTACCGCAGTTGCAGAACTAGCCCTAGAAGCCATCAAGAAGGCCATACAACATTTTGGCCAACCACCCAAAAACCTCAGGGTGCCTTACTCTCTCCAGCAAATTGAAGTGCTTACCGGGTGCATAGATCAATGGGCCGTTCTCCGGTGCACCTTTTTGGGATGTATTGACAGTCAATACCCTAAAGACCCCCTCTTACAATTTGTTACCCGACATCCAGTGATCTTTCCCAAAGTGACTTCGCCTAAGCCACTAGCGAGCGCCCTCACCGTGTACACGGATGGCTCCAGCTCCGGTACAGGGGCGTATTGTGTGGAAGGGGACACTCCCAAAACAGTATTTTTTCAACCACAAAAACCTCAGTGGGTTGAATTGCAAGTCATTATTACAGTCCTGAAAGAGTTTCCTGGCCCCCTGAATATTATCTCTGATTCCATTTATGTCGTAAATTCTCTACAAATTTTAGAAACTGTGGGCATTATAAAATGTTCCTCCACGGTAAGTACATTCTTCCTCAAACTTCAAGAAACAATACATGTCAGACAACATCCCTTTTACATAACTCATATTAGGGCCCACACAGGCCTACCTGGCCCCATGACACAAGGAAATCACATAGTAGATGTAGCCACTCGACAGCCACACATCTTCCCTGCGCTGACACCATATCAGCAAGCCCGAGAATTCCATGACAGATTTCACATCAATGCAGGTACCCTAGCTAAGCGGTTTAGTATACCGCGTGCAGCTGCTAGAGATATAGTCCGAGCTTGCAGGGATTGTGCAGAACAGAGAGCAGTCCCTTCGGTTGGAGTTAACCCTAAGGGTCTCATCCCAGGAGATATTTGGCAGATGGATGTCACTCATCATTCAGAGTATGGCAAGGTTAAATACCTACATGTGTCAGTAGACACATGTTCTCAGGTATTATTTGCCTCTGCTGAGACAGGAGAAAAAGTCCACCAAGTCATTGCACACTGCCTTGCCGCTTGGGCAGCTTGGGGTAAGCCAAAAACTTTAAAGACAGATAACAGACCTGCTTACACCAGCAAAACCTTTCAGAAATTTTGTGAAAATATGGAAGTACAATTAAAACATGGCATCCCCTACAACCCTCAGGGACAAGGAGTCATTGAAAGAGCTCACAGGTCTCTCAAAGACTTGCTCAAAAAACAGAAAGGGGGAATAGGTCACGGCTTGTCGCCAAAGGCGCGACTATCTGCAGCCTTATTTACCTATAATTTTTTAAATGAAAATTCACAAGGAATGACACCTGCCCTTCAACACACCACTCCGAGTCCTCCACATAGAGGTTTAGTCCGATGGAAGGATGTCCTGTCAGGACAATGGCAAGGCCCTGACCCAGTGCTCAGCTGGGCCAGAGGCTCTGTTTGTGTTTTTCCCCAGGAACCAGGACGTCAACCTGTGTGGGTTCCGGAAAGACTGGTGAGAACCGTGACGTCGCCCAAGGACGCCAAGGAACTGTTGCCCAGAAAATTGATAAGCCTCCAACCAGAGCCACCAGATCCGGTCTCCAACTCTGCTGATGATGGCGACGAACGACAAGATGACAACAGGAGCGCTAGTCACCCTTCTATCGTATAGAAAGGGGACCAGCTTTAAAACCTCCCTACCTTTACTAACCTCTCCCAACAGGTGGATTCAGACCTTCGAGTGCTTGGGGATATCAAGTTGACCCCCGTTGACTTCGACCTTTCCAAACTGGGCGAGACTGTACAAAGTCTGTGGAACCAAGTCACCTCATGGTTCTCTTGGCCCAATTTGACTACTTGGATTCTCGTAGCGGTGGGACTATTAGTGGGATTAGTCACTGTTAAATGCTTGTTAGAACGCTTGTTCCAGACGCAGCAACAGCTACGCGTCACCACTATGTTGGCTATGTCACTTGCCCCTGATGCCCCTGGCGACATCCGCACCGTAGCCCTGTCCTCCCCCCCACTGCGTGGCCCGTCACGGCCACTCAAGGCGGGACGCTCGAAAGTAAGGTCTGCCGCAAAGCCCATGGCTGTATCCCAGGTATAAGTGGCGGCACCAGAAGTCATAATTTTGGTCGAAAGAGGGTCTCTAGGCAAAGTCGCGGTCCTGGCCAGACTAGACTTAAGCCATTGCACAGAGACACCTACGACACTCTCGACTCTGGTTGCCGCTCTCCTGCCCCCCTCATAACCCGGTTGCGAGGCGAAGCACTGCAGGGAGGGTCACGTGGTTTCCGGTTCACGGGCCCTCCGGTCTCTATATGAGGAGGCATTCTGGTTGGTGCCTAGCAAGCCTAGTCCAGACTCCCCAAAGCACCAAAACATGTAGTGGGCCGTTCCGGCCCACGGGAGCTCACTCATCAATGGAGACACCGGGTCAAAATAAGTAAAAAAGGGGGAGATGTGGAGAGCCGCCACCCGGGTCAGGCCTAGTGGACGCGCTGCAGCCTGCTCCAGAGTTCCCCCCGCCCATCGAGTGAGCCAAGATGGCGCTCACATCCTGCTTCCGTGTATGACGTACATATCCGCCAACCGTGCCCACCTATCACCACTGTATACGTGGCGTCAGCCCATTGGACCCCGATTATGTATATAAGGCGTTACCCGGACGGGGTAAGCGGAGACGACCCACAGGGAGCCGTACCTGACGGCTGCATAGAGGTTGTTCCCCCGTGGGGTATCTTGTCCCGCGTGGAACCTGTAACAGAGAATGCAAGCTTAACTCCAGTAAAGGTCTGTGCTCACAACCGTTGCGTGCCTCGAACCCGTGTTTGTCACTCAAGTCGGTTTGCCTGCGTCTGTCTCTTTCTCCCCTCCTGTTCCCTTCGCCGGCCGGGGATCAGAAGCTGAACGAGACGGCTGCGGACAAACATGCTTGTTTTTCTCTGGGGGACATAATTCAACTTACTAGAAAATATAACTATCACAAATGGTATTTATGTGGCTCTATTCAACACAAAATCATGCAAGAGTATAACTCCACAGTCACCTTTGATCTTGCTCTCATTCTTTAGGGTTGTTTGGACTATGCCCATTCTAACTTTTTCATGTTGGAAAGGGCTGTCAATAATATGGATGGGGAATGGAACTAGTTGATGTTCTGGAGAGGCTGACTCCTTTGTGTTTCAGGGCTTCTCTGGCCTAGGAAACCATCTGGAGGTTGTAGGTTTCTGGAAAGTAATCCTAGTGCACGGAACCCTTAAAGAATCTCATATAAAGCCCTAAGTGTTCTTTAGCATTGGCAGGAATGGTTTTGGTTGGGGGTTGGCAAACTATGATAGGTAGCAATGTCTAGCTGAAGTTCTTATATAAAAGTAGCCTCCAGCATAGCCTTTCAATTTTATTTGAACTCTCAGCCACTAATACCTTATTTATTATGCTTCTTTTTCCCCCTTTTGTCAGGATGATGTTGCTGATCTCACTGTGCCAGGGCAAGGGTCATCCTGGGAGTCATCTCCCATATTGCCAGGGAGACTTTCACCCCTGGATGTTGTGTCCCACATAGAAGGAGGGTAATGATTTCATTTGCAGAGTTGGGCTTAGAGAGAGAGGCCACATCTGAGCAATAAAAGAGATTCTCTGGAAGTAACTCTTCAGCATAACTATAGGCAGACTAAGCTTCTCTGCTACATAAATAAGCTTCACAAGAGCAATTCTCAAGATCAAGGGCTTGGCCTATTGATTTAGAAATCGCTAATATCTGAGACAGTATCAGGGGTTTCCCTGGTGGTAAAGTTTAATCATTCCATATTTTTTTCTCCTGTCACTCAGGGGGCTTTGCCAATACTTTTTAATTTCTGCTTAACATACTCTGGGATGTATCCAGGCATTGCATTAAGCTATACAGGATTACACTCTTCTATTTCCATTCTGGGCAACCTGGTTGGATTGTTTAAATGATCTACCCAGACAGGTTGAGTTAGCTTATGTGCTACAGAAAATTTAGGTTCTGGACAAAATATGCCTTTCTTCCCTTGATCTCATAGAATCAGTGAAGTTCTGAAATACAGACAATGTCTTCCTTATGCCTGTATTACAAATTACATTAACACCAACCTGATCAGCTTTGTTCTTATCTCTAAATACCAGGTTATACATATATAGCATAGCCTCTCAAAATCCAGAAATAACAATTACTGCTCCAGACTAAACATGCCTGCTATAAGAGCTTACAACCTGTGCTCCAATTTTCTTATAAATATTTTCTAAATGTGACCAAACAATATTTGCTCTTTTGTTTGTGGCTTATTTTGCCTTAAAAAAATGGCACACAAGTTCATTCACAGCATAGTGTGCCTCACAACTTTGTTCCTTTCTGTAGCAACACAATATTTGACTATATGTATATACCCTCATTTGCCGTTCTATTTCTCGGTCAGTGGGTCCTTCAGCCAACTCCATCCGTTGGGAATCATATATAATGTCAAAAGTCCACAGTCCATCAACACTTTCAATTTTAGATTATTTCGTTCTTCCCCAGAGAAAATAACTGATAAACACACCTTCACCAATGGAAAATCAAAACTTCTCCTTTACTCTTGTCCCTCCCCTGATATTATTATTACTCCTAGTAATACTGTGCTATTGTTAATATTTTCCTGTTAAACATAGCCCATAGCATGTAATAGCAGTTTTCCCCTTATATTCTTACAAGATACACTCTTTGTAAAGATTCATACCTTTGAAGTAGTTGATGCAAGAATATATTTATATTTGTAGTGTTAACCAGTGGGACACATGGGTCTATACAACCCTTTCAGTCATGTTCAGTGTCAGTATGGCAATATTACTTATAGACCCACTGACAACTGCTTTCACTTCTGTCTATTCCCTTACATTTAAGTTCAACCTTAATAGCTAACATTTCTAGGTCTCCTATATACCATATTATAAGCCTGTGACTTCACCATTACCATGGTATTAAAAGCAAAGCCATACAGTATCTATCCTTTTGTGTCTGGCTTATTTCACTCAGCAATATGTCCTCAAGGCTCACCCATCTTGTCCTGTGCTTGAGGTTGTCATTTTGACTTACTGCTGTATAATATTCCATCATATATATACACCACATTTTGTTAATACACTCATCTGTTGATGGGCACTTGGATTGTTTCCATCTTTTGGCAGTTGTGAATAGCGCTGCTATGAACCTAGGTGTACAAATCTCTGTTTGTGTCACTGCTTTCAGCTCTTCTCGGTATATACCGAGTAGTGGAATTGCTGGGTAATAAGACAACTCAATATTTAATTTTCTGAGGAACCACTAGACTGTCTTCCATAGTGGTTGTACCATTATACATTCCCATCAGAAGTGCATAAGTGTCCCAATTTCTCCACATCCTCTCCAACATTTGTAGTTTTCTGTTTGTTTAATAGCAGCCATTCTTTTAAGTATGAGGTTGTACCTCATTGTAGTCTTTATCTGTATCTCCCCTATAGCTAATAAAAATGAGCATCTCTTCATGTGCTTTTGAGACATCTGTATTTGCTCTTCAGAAAAATGCCTATTTATATCTTTAGCCTATTTTATAATTGGGTTGTTTGCTCTTTTGTTGTTGAGTTGTATGATAATTCTTTATGTATACAGGATATCAAACATTTATCTGATCTGTGATTCCCAATATTTTCTCCCACTGACTTGGCTGCCTCTTCACCTTTTTGACAAAGTCTTTTGAGGCACAAAAGCATTTGATTTTGAGGAGTTCTCATTTATCTATTTTTTCTTTTGTTGCTTGTGCTTTGGGTGTAAAGTTTAGGAAGCTACCTCCTATTATTAGGTCTTGAAGATGTTTCCCTACATTTTCTTCTAGCAGCTTTATGGTACTGGTTCTTATGTTTAGATATTTGATCCACTTTGAGTTAATTTTTGTATAGCGTGTAAGGTAAGGGTCCTCTTTCACTCTTCTGGCTATTGATATCCAGCTCTCCCATGCCCATTTATTGAAAAGAATATTTTGTCCCAGTTCAGTGGATCTGAGGGCCTTGACCATAGATTTGGTAATCTATTTCTGCACTTTCAATTCAATTCCATTGGTCAATAGATCCATCTTTGGCCAGTACCACGTGGTTTTTGCCACTGCAGCTTTATGATAAGCTTTGAAACCAGGAAAGTTAATCCTCCCATTTCGTTATTTCTTTTTAAGATATTTTTAGTTATTTGGGGTCTCTTTCCCTTCCAAATGAATTTGGTAACTGGCTTTTCCAAGTCTTCAAAGTAAGTTGTTGGAATTTTGATTGGTACTGTATTGACTCTGTAGATCACTTTAACTACAATTAACCTTCCTATCGGTGAGCAGGGAAAGTCTTTCTATCTATTTAGATCTTCTTTGATTTCTGTTAGTGATGTTATATAGTTTCTGTGTATAGGTCCTTTACATCCCTAGTTAAGTTCATTCTTAGGTACTTGATTCTTTTAGTTGCTATTTTGAATGGAATTTTTTCCTTAATTGACTTCTCAGTTAGGTCATTGCTTGTGTATAGAAACATTACTGATTTCTGCACATTAATTTTTATCCCATCACCTTGCTGAATTTGTTTATTAGCTCAAGTAACTTTGTTGTAGATTTCTTAGGATTTTCCAAATATTGTATCATGTCATCTGCAAATAATGAAAGTTTTCTTCCTTTCCAGTTTGGATGCCTTTTATTTCTTTTCCCTACCTGACCATTGAGTACTATGCTGGCTATTGGTTTTTCATATATGCCCTTTATCATACTGAGGAAGTTACCTTTGATTCCTACCTTTTGAACTGTTTTTTTTTTTAATCAGAAAAGGATTCTAAATTTTGTCAAATGCTTTTTAAACATCAGTTGAGATGATCATGTGACTTATCCCTTTTGATTTGTTGATGTGCTGTATTACATTAATTGATTTTCTTGTGTTGAACCATCCTAGCATTCTTGGTATAACCCCTACTAGGTCGTGGTGTATGATTCTTTCATTGTGTTGTTGGATTTGATTTGCTAAAATTTTGTCGAGAATTTTTCATGCATACTCATTAGGGGAATTGGCCTGAAGTTTTCTTTCTTATGGCACTTTTACTCAGTTTTGGTATTAGAGTGATGTTAGCTTCATAAAATGAGTTAGGTTGTGTTCCTTTTTTCTCAAATTTTTGGAAAAGTTTGAGCAGGATTGGTGTTAGTTTCTTTGTTTTTTTTAAGTTTGATAAAATTCTCCTATAAAGCCATCTGGCTCTGGGCTTTTCTTTGTAGAAAGATTTTTGATGACTGAATTTCTTTACTTGTGATTGGTTTGTTGAGACCTTCTATTTCTTCTTGAATCTGTGTAGCTTGTCAATGTGTGTCCCAGAATTTGTCCATTTCATTTAAGTAGTCTAGTTTGTTAGTTTGTTGGCATATAGTTGTTCATAGTATCAGTATCCTCAGGATATTTTTTAAATTTCTTCTGGGTCCGTTGTAATGGTTTTATTTAGTCGTATCCTCTCTCTTTTCTTCTTTGTCAGCCTTGCTAGGGGTCCTTCAATTTTATTGATTTTCTCAAAGAACCAAGTTTTAGTTTTATTGGTTCTTTCATTTGTTCTTTTGTTCTCCCATTCATTTAACTCTGCTTTAATCATTATTATTTCTCTTCTTCTATTTGCTTTGTAACTAGTTTGCTGTTCTTTCTCAACTTTCCAGGTGAGCAGTTAAATCTCCAATTTTTGCTTTTTCTTCTTTTTTTAATATAGGCATTTAAGGCAATAAATTTCCCTCTCAGGCTTTGCCATATCCCATAAGTTCCAATATGCTGTATTCTCATTTTCATACATCTCCAGATAGTTACCAATTTCTCTAGCAATTTCTTCCTTGACTCACTGGTTGTTTGAGTGCACATTAATTTTATAGCCCACTGGTTATTTAATCCCCATATATTTGTGAAAGTTCTGGTTCTTTAGTGGTAATTAATTCCCAGTTTCATTCCATTGTGGCCAGAAAAAAAAATGCTTTGAATAATTTCAATGTTTTTAAATTTCTTAAGACCTGTTTTGTGCCCCAGCATATGATCTATCTTGGAGATTGTTCCATGAGCACTAGAGAGACTGTATATCCTGGTGTTTTGGAGTATAATGACCTATATATGTCTGTGAGGTCTAATTCATTTATTAAGTTGTTTAACTTCTCTATTTCCTTGTTGATCTTCTGTCTGGTTGTTCTATTTATAGAGGCAAGCAGTGCATTGAAGTCTCCTACTATTATTGTGGTAGCATCTATTGTTCCGTTCAGTTTCACCAATGTCTGTCTCATGTACTTTGGAGCACCTTGATTGGGAACATAACTATTTTGGTGAATTGTCCCTTTTATTAATATATGGTGTCCTTCTTTGCCTCTTATAGTGTCTTTACATTTAAAGTCTATTTTGTCTATTAGTATAGCTATTCCTGCTTTCTTTTGGTTATAGCTTGCATGGAACATCTTTTTCCATCCTTTCACTTTCAATCTATATGTATCTTTTGTCTAAGATGAGTCTCTTGTAAGCAGCACATAGTCTTTTGATACATTCTGCCAGTCTGTATCTTTTAATTTGTAAGTTTAGTCCATTAACATTCAGTTGTTATTGTTAAGGCATTTCTTGAATCCACAATTTTATTTGGATTCAAAATTTATTGGATTTTATTTGTCAGATCTGTATATTCTTTTCTCTCTTTCTCTTTTTACTCTTTATGTTATCATTACTGGTAGTCTTCAATTCTGTGCCCTCCTCCAGATCTCCCTCTCTTGTCTCTCTTTTTTTTTTTTTTTAGCCAACAAAACTCTCTTTAGTATTTCTTGTAGGGCCAGTCTCTTGTTGACAAATTCTTTCAGGATTTTTTTTCTGTGAAAATTATAATCTTTCCCTCATGTTGAAGAACAATTCGGTTGGATGCAGAATTCTTGGCTGGAAGTCTTTTACTTTCAGGATCCTAAATATATCATACCAAATATTGCTTCCATAGTGCCTGCTGGGTAGGCCAAACTCAGTCTTATGTGGTTCCCTTGTATGCAGTAGACTGCTGCTTCTCTCCAACATCCGACTGACTGATTAGTAAGTGTCTTGGAGTGGGACTATTTGGATTTATTCTCTTTGGAGTTCATTGGGATTCTTTGATTTGCAGATTTATACCCTTTATAAGGGTTGGGAAGTTTTCTCCCATTATATCTTCAACTAATCTTCCTAGCCCTTTGCTCTTCTCTTCTCTTTCTGGAACACCAATGATTCTTATATTTGCATGGTTCATTTTGTCAATCATTTCCCTGAGATCCAATTTGAAATTTTCCATCGTTTTTGCCTTTGCTCTTTTTTTTTTTTTTTTTTTTTTGCATGGGCAGGCACTGGAAATCAAACCCGAGTCTCTGGCATGGCAGGCAAGAACTCTGCCTACTGAGCCACCATGGCCCACCCCCATTTGCTCGTTTCTGTGTTCTAAATAGATTGTCCTATCCTCTAGTTAGCTTATTCTTTCTTCTGTCTTTTCAAATCTGCTGTTATGTGTCTGTAGTATATTTTTTAATTAGCCTACAGCATCTTTAATCTCTGTGATACCTGCTATTTTTCTATTTATTCTTTCAAATTCTTCTTTATGTTCTTCTAGTGTCTTCTTCATATCCTTTATATCATTAGCCAACCCATTGATTTTACTTAGTAGATTCATATGGACATCTCTGATTAGTTGTTCCAAAGTCGGTGTCTCTTCCAGTGTTTTAATTTTTTCATTAGACTGGGCTAAATCTACCTGCATCTCCATATGCTTTCTGATTTTCTATTGCCTTTGAGGCAAGTAATTATCCTGATAGGGTTACTTTGGAAGTTGATTTCCTTCAGCAGTCTAAAGTTTTGTATTTGAAGGATGAGTGTGGGCAGGATTCAGGGCATGGGAGGAGCACAGCAGTGTGGTGACGGGTTGTGGTACAGGGATAGGTGCACGTCAGGGGCACTATGCTGGTGCCCGGGAGTATGTGGTGCTGGGCACGGGGTTGTGTGAGGACGGTGTAGGGGCTGTGGGGATGGGGTGCAGCTTGGGCAGTCCTTGGAGTGCAGGAGCAGAACATGGTGTAAGGGGCAAAGAGGCTGGGCATGGCAGGAAGCAGACAGGGATGGGGCTGTGCAGAAGCACAGGGGCTGGTGTGTGGACAGGTTGTGAGTGGGTGTGTGGAGCATGTGGGTCATGGGTATCAGGGTGGGGGATTTGGAGTGCAGAGTTGGTATTCTGGGACGGGTGTGCTTGCACAGGGGGAGGGGCCCAGGGGGACTAGGATGTGGATGCATGCATGCGTAGGGGTGAGATACAGGTCGCAGGGATCGCAGAGCAGGAAACTGGGGTCCAGGCATGTGGGCACATGCTGTGGGATGGGTGGGTCCCTGGCATGGGTGCACAGGTGTGGGGGGTTGGAGAATGGGTGTGTGCATGCACATGGCAGGGTCTGTGTGGTACAGATGTGCACGTGAGCACCTGCGGAGGGGCAGGGTACTTGTTCTGGGGGACAGGGCAACAGTGGGGTCAGATTGGGGCTGCATGTGTGCACAGATCTGGGGGGTCAGCTTACAGGGGTCTAGAGGTCAAGGTGTGGATGCATAAGTACTGAGACGGGCAAGACACAGGTGTATAAGTGTACATATGTGGGGTGGGGTGGGTTGCTTCTGTGCACATCCCCCGAGCTGGGAGAGCAGGGCGGGGGTGCGAGCTTGCACAGGGTGGAATGGGCAGGGTGCAGGGGTTGAGCAGTAGGGGTATGGATGTGTGGGTGCTGGTGCAGGCAAGACACGGGGGTGCACTTGCACAGATCTGGGGGTCCAGCGGCTTATTCTGCATATGCGCAGAGCTCAGTAGGGGCAGGGGGGTTGAGTGCCTGCGTGGGCTGGGTGTATCCCAGGCACCTGATACATCAAAATCCAATCAAGTCCCAGTGTCTGCCCATGCAGGAAAAAAAAATAAATCCAATTGAGGAAGGTAGCAGAATAGGGTAGATGGAATTCATCCCTGTTTCAAGGAACAGCTAGAGAAGTGACTGGGACTGTGATTCCAGGATGAAAGTGACATGAGAGGGTCTTCTACACTATATAGGGAGGCCCTGGTTGAAAAAACTGAGGAATCAAGAGGCAGAGAACCGAAGACCTAACACACCCCTACCAAATTGAGGTCCAGAGCCCACAGGAGTGCACAGACAGGAGATAGGGACTAGGGAGCAAGCCAAGCTGCATTTCTTGAACGAGCTGCGCCCCACCACCCCAGATCTGTGCATGGGCACACCAGCATCGTGCTACCCCAGGCCCGCCATATACCTGCACACGTGTTCCCACATATCCGAATCCTGTCCCTCAACCCCTGCACCCCTCCCCCTTTGCACGTGTGCACACACACACACAGCCCTGCACCCCCAGCTCTGTGCAAGCGCTCACACCTGCATTCTGGTCACACCCATCCTCAACTCATGCAGACGGTTTTTTAACGCATGCTCCATGTACCCAGGATCTCCATGGTGACCACACCTTTGCAAAGAGAACTTTGTTACTTGCAGAGTTGTGTCAGATTCCCGGCAGTGAACACAGCTCGGCTTTCATCCCAAGAGGTTCCTCAGCCCCATGCAAATAGGATTCTGTCAACCTTGTCCCACCCACTTACCAAGCATTCCCTGAAACGCCTTAACCCTAGCAATGGAAATCAATAAAGAAGCTTTCAAATTGCAAACACCACATAGCAGGTATAAATGTCATGATTGAAAGCCTCAGGTGTGTGCAAAAAATAAATTCAGTGACTTTTCAGGTAATTAAGAAATTTCTCTGTCAGTTCAAGGTTTCTCAGTCTCTTTTGGGTTGTTCTGTTTAATTCAGGGTGTTCCTACTCTTGCCGCGCCAAGGCTGCACACAGGTTCCCGGGTCTCTTATCATGGTTCTGGAGGAGGAGAGCCTGATCACTACCATCTCTCCCCCAGAGATAGTCTTAGCCCAGTGGGTCTGGGGTCATCAGCCTCTGTCTTGGCCACATCTCCTACTCCTGTCCATAGTCCTGCCGCTCATATCATACTCCTAACAGCCACTGCTGGTATTGCTGGACATGAACCCCAGGCCATTCCTGGTCTGTCTTCCCTCACTCTGCCAAGCTATCTTCTGCTTTGTTTTGGTATGCAGACTGTGTCAGGAAGAGGGCATGACTTTGGGAAAGCAGCTTTCTGCAACTGGGGCATTTCTGAAAGAGAACTAGTTATTGAGGACTGTCTGCTGGAAACACTTCTGGTAGCTGGAGGGGCTCAGTCCTCATTTCTGGAAGGGGTTCAGGCACTCTAGAATGTGCAGACTTGTGTGCAAATAGTATGTGCTAATATTATGGACCAACCCTAAAATCCAACTCACATCCTAGGAGGTTAGGAAGGCAATGTAATGTGGAATCAAATTAATGATAATTTTGACTTTCTATCCCATTCCTCTCTCTCAAGGGAGGATGTTCATGGTAGAGGGAACCTTCACTCATTCAAGGATAAATCGCTCCCAGGATTTCCCAAGCTTTCCCTGTCATCTTTTGCTTTCTTTTCAGCTTTTTCTCTACTTGTCAACACTTCCACCAAAGGCTATCAGGAGATATCAAAGGCAGTGGAATGCAAACCAGTCCACTGTCAGCTCTGGTCAAAGGCTCAATAGTTGGGAAGAGGCCATTGATTTGGAAGGATTTCCAATAAATTCTTGCTCCTGTTTCCATGGATCAAACCCAGAGTTGCCTCCATGTAGAGTCATAGAATCTTCTCAGGGCATTTCCACAGCATTGCAGCTGTACTATCATAAAAGAACTAGTGGCCTGGGATGGCTTCCTTATTACACACCTGCCACTCTGCCCATAAATATCTCCAAAGGAGACTTCAAACATTCAGACAACATAAAATCCACTTGAGTGCACACTGAGATTCTTTACAGCTTCTCTATGGATTCCATACAACAGTGCTAATTACTTCTCTATTATGGCAACATACAGATGAGTAAATGCCTGGAGAATCTTCTAGAACCCCCTAAGAACTGCAGAAGCTGGGAAACAAGCCCAAGAAAGATCCAGCCTCTCTTAATGCTTTTCTTGCCAGACTGTCTCTTTTCCCAACCTCCGTCACATACAATCTAATGCCTGAAATTCCCATTGTCAGTGACTCATTCTTCTTGGCTAAGGAACAAGTGTCATTCTTTTCCTTCATATTTGTTTAAAATGAAGAGATCCCTGAGAGGGTGAAGCTTAAAGCTACAGAATGTTAGAACTAAAAGGGATCTTAAACTACAAGCAAGTTCTGTGTGCTTGTCAAACAGCACAGCGCAAGAAGCCAAAGGAAAAATATGGCACGCCAGGAACAGGGATTTTCCTGACTCTGAAGAGTAAAACTTGACATAAGTTGGAATGTAATTTATAGCATTATTTTTTACATGAAAAAAAATAAGGATACAACATAGTTCATAGGCCAAATTTACATTAATTTTAAAGATAGATCAATATATCTTGGCCAGTTCCGGACAGTCACAGCTATATGCATTCATTCACAATGTCTGCTCTGAGTACTCTTCTGGAAAGTTTGAGAAGGCACTGCTTAAAAAGTAAATGTTAGAGTAGGAGTAAAACTTCAAGATAAGTTAGTCCAGCCCTGTCCACTTACAGGAATAGAAGCTGAGGTCAGAGAGTTGCAGTCATTTCCTAAGGGTATACAGCTAGCTAGTGGTGGAGCCATGCCCAGATTTCCAGACTCCCAGGCCAATGCTTTTTTCTCTAAATCACACACTTTGTCATTATTTTCCAAGCTGGCAGGAGAGACAGAACCAACAAGGGTCCTAGTCATGCAAAGTAAATGTTGCAGTGTCACTTGCACAAGCTACCCCAACCCCACCTTTTCATTCCTACTCCCGCTGTCCTAGTCCAGACCCATCTCATCGGAATTCCTGCAACAGCCCCCTAATTGGTCTCCCTGATTCTGCACACACTACGACTGGGTGGCATAGTGTGTCATTCCCCTGCCCCCAAATTGTTAATGGATTCCCATTTTCAGGAACACAAATGGCAAAAAATGGTTTCATCTTGAATGTAACTCAATCAACTATTAACAGGCACGTGTCAGTTCAGGCCCCCTGAGAAGCAGGGACCAAGATGAAGTTAAGGGTGCAAGAGATTTGGGGAGAAGTACCTGTGCCGGATAAGGGCATGGAAGTGGGATAGGCAGGGAAAGCCTTAGATGGTGGTGCTAGTCTGACACCCATGGAAGGAGGGAGGGAAGGAGGACTGGAGCTTCAGGCTTCAGCAATCCTGAGACAGCCTCTACCAGATCATTACGGTATCCTTAAGTCAACACTGCTCATAATAGGAATCCCTCATGGGGCAAGAATGGGCCACTTTTGGTACTCATGGCATGCTCAGTCATTGACAGGAGCAGCCAGGGGAAATGGCCTGGCAAGATCACCGCAGTGGAACCAGAGGTGCAGCAGCCGGGGGCTGCCAATCAGCTTTGCTCCCAATAAAAAGTCTTCTTGAAGGGAGATCTGAACAGGGACCTCCATGTTTTACACTGGTCATGGGGTATTCTTGTGTTTGTGTTTTTAAGAAAGCCATATTCAAGCCAGGAAAAAGTGCCATGAATGACATTTACCAGGCCTGTCTTACCAAACAGCCATAAACTGGGTGGTTTACAGTGACAGAAGTGTATTGCTTCATTGTTCTGGGGACTAGAAGTCTGAAATGAAGGTGAGAGTATAAACAAGAAATCAGGATTTAAGGGATGATTTTGATTGCTGAATCATAATATAGACATTCTTTTTTGCTTTTTGGTGTATTAGAGTAGACAGAGGGAAATTTCTGAAATCTCTAAATTGTAATCCAGCTGCCTTGATCTCTGATAATGATTATTTAACCCTTATATTCTGTCCCTGTGACTGTAAAAACCTTGTAACTAACCTTCATTTGTAGCCAGTTATTCAGTTTTGCAACTTTAGAGTCTTGTAATGACTAAAGACAGACCCTGATATTTGTTAATGAAAGAACTTGGGTCAGCTCAGAACTAACCCACCCCAAGGCCAAAGTTATCTTGATAACTGAGATGGAATCTAACTAAAGTGGGCCTCCCTGACATATGCAGCAGCTTAGACTTTAACCTAGAAGTCACCTATACCTCATTCTGCCATTTTCTTTCATACGTCCTGTGACCAAGCATGTAATCAATCTGCACATGCTCAATAATCAGATCACCTCTAATTACATCATCTGGGGCCACTGCGCTCATTATCCTAAACCCAGCCCATTTTTTTCTCTAATAAAAGTATCTGAATTACTGCAGTTTGGGGAGGAAGACTTTGAGCCACTAGGCCATCTGCTCTCCTACTATGTGCCTGGAAATAAATTCTTTCCTTCTTTGAAGCCTTGGTGTCTCAGGAATTGGTTATTCAGTGCATCAAGCAAAAGAATCCATGACATTTATCCAGTAACAAGAAAAGGGCCATGCTCCCTCTGAAGTCTGTAGGTCCATGCCTCTCTCCTGTCTTCTAGAGGTGGTCAACAATCCTTGGCATTCCTTGGTTTGTGGGTGCATTGCTCCAATCTCCATGTTCATGTTCACATGGCCATCTTCTCTCTCTATCTGTCCCTGTGTCTAAATGTCCTCTTCTGATAAGGACACCAGTTATAAATGGATAAGGGCCCACACTCCTCCAGTGTGACCTCATTTAATTTAAATTCCATCTCAAGTGACCCTATTTCCAGATAAGGTCACATTCTGAGGTACGGGGGATAAAGACTTCAACATATCTTTTTTGGGGACACAATCCAATCCCTGAGAATCAATTAATGATGTTTCCTTGGGTTTATGTAGTCACCAGTGGGTACAGGGATAGGATGAGCTGTCGTACACAAACAGCAAATTTGTCAACTCTTATCCCAACCTATTTAAATGGAATTCAATTCCTAGTTTGACACCAAGGTCACTCACAAGCTGGCCACACTGCCTGTTCAGTATTATGCACCCCTCAGGGAAAAGTCACCACCTCCCTAAGCCTTCCTTTCATAGTGTGTTCCTTTCTGAGTGCACTTACTGTCTTGGGCTTTGTATCTCTGAGGTGCCTAAACCTTATCTCTTCTTCTGGACAACTCCTCATCTCCTTCATCTGCATGATGCTGTTTTTGTAATGCCATATTCAGTCACCTATTAATGGCATTGATGTACTGTCTAGTCAAATTAAATCAGCTTTCTTTAATCACTGAGCTTACCTGATGACAACATCAAGTTTGATGCTAATGCTTGGCCTGATGCATAGGTCTCCTTTCAAGAATACAGAATATTCTATTGGTTTTCATGCTATTAAGCAGTGAAAAACATTATGCTTTCCTTTTTCTCCATGGGTTGGCTTGTTATCTGAATTCATGTGATGGTTGCAGCAAAATGGCCATATGTTTCAGTATGAATGAATTTTAGGAGAGGTAATGTGCAATATGTCACAATATGAAGTCCAGCATCCCACATTTTTTTCTAACTTTTTAATCGTATAATATAACATATATACAAAGCAAAGAAAGCTAAAAACAATAGTTTTAAAAGCACTCTTCAACAAGTAGTTACAGGACAGATCCCAGAGTTTCTCATGAGCTAACATACCATCATTTCAGATTTTTCCCTCCTAGCTCCTCCAGAATCCAGGAGGCTAGAAGGGATAAATACTTTTTATCATCACAATTGACTATTTTTTTCCTTCTTGTGAAATATATATACGTATATATACAAAAAATCAATAAATTTCAAAGCACAGAACAACAATTAATTGTAGAATAGATATCAGAGTTTGGTATGGGTTACAATTCCACAATTTTAGGTTTTTACTTCTAGCTTTTCTAAGATACTGGAGACTAAAAGAAATATCAATTTAATGATTAAGCAATCATATTTGTTTGTTAATCCTTACCTTCTCTGTATAACTCCACTATCACATTTGACCTTTGTATCCCACTCTTTAGGGGTATTTGGACTATGGCCATTCTAACTTTTTCATGTTGGGAGGGGCTGTCAATAACATGGAGCAGGTAGACAGAACTAGCTGATGTTCTGGAGAGGCGGGGCTCTGTAGGTTGCAGGACTTAGCTGGTCCAGGGAACCATCTGAAGGTTGTAGGTTTCGGAGAGTTACCCTATTGCATGGAAACTTTGTAGAATCCTATATGATTCCCTAGGTGTTCTTTAGGATTGGCTGGAATGGCTTTTGGTTGGGATTTGGCAAGTTATGATAGATAGCAATGTCTAATTGAAGATGCATAAGTGTGACCTCCAGAGTAGCCTCTCGATTCTATTTGAACTCTCTTAGTAGCTGATACTTTATTAGTAACACTTCTTTTCCCTTTTTGGTCAGGATGGAATTGTTGATCCCATGGTACCAGGGCCAGACTCATCCCTGGGAGTCATGTCCCATGCCTCCCAAGAGGCCTTCAACCCTGGATGTCATGTCCCACGTAGAGGGGGGAGGAGGGCAATGATTTCACTTGCAGAGTTGGGCTTAGAGAGAGTGAGGCCACATCTGAGCCACAAAAGAGGCCCTCCAGAAGAAACTCTTGGGCATAAGTATAGATAAGCTAAGCTACTCCACTACCCACATAAGCTTCACAAGAGTAAACCTCAAGATCAAGGGCTTGGCCTATTGGTTTGGGTGTCCCTAATGTTTGACACAGTATCAGGGGATTCCCTGATGATAAAGTTGAACAGTTCCACTTTTTTTCTCTATCCCTCAAGGGACTTTGCCAATACTTTCTGATTATCTGCTTGATATATTTTAGGATATAACCAGGCATTCCATTAAGCTATACAGGATTAAAGGCCCTCATTCTTATTCTGGGCTCCCTGTGTTTCATTTGTCCAAATGAGCTATCCAGACAGGTTGAGTTAGATTATGTGCTACAGGAAATTTAGGTTTTGGATAAAATAAACCTTTCTTCTTTTGGTCTCGAAAGTAGGTGCGGTTCTAAAATATGTCTTTCTTACCCCTGTGTTCTGAATGACCTTAATCCCAACCTGATCGACTTTGTTCTTTTCTCTAGATACCAGGTTATAGATATATAAAACAGCCTCCCAAAATCCAGAAATAATAATTACCACTCTGGACTTACAATCCAGGCCCCTGTTTTCTTATAAGTATTCTCCAAAGGAGACCATATAATAATTGTTCATTCATTTCTGGCATATTTTGCCTCACCAAATTCCCACAGGTTCATTCACATCGTTGCATTTCTCATGACTTCATTCCTTTTTGCAGCATCATCATATTTTATCCTATGTAAACACCACCATTCACCAATCTACTTCTCAGTCAGTGCATCCTTCAGCCTCCCACATTCATACGACATCATATATATTGCCCAAAGTCTGCAGTCCACCAACACTCTCAATTTTAGATAATTTCATTGTTCCCAAGAGAAAGATAATTGATAAAATAACCTCACCAAATAGGAAGTCTAAACCTCCCCTTAAACTCTTGTCCCTCCCCCACCCCCTTTATTTACCCCAGCTGTTGCTGTGGTACTGCTGATGTTTTCCTGTTAAATGTAGCCTATAGCATGCAATAGCAGTTTTCCCCCTGTACCCTAATTCAATGTTTAGTTTTCTGAGGAACCACCAAACTGTCTTCCATAGTGGCCATACCATTCTACATTCCCACCAGCAGTGCATAAGTGTCCCAATTCCTCTTCTCCAACACGTGTAGTCCACTGTTTGTTTAATAGCAGCCATTCTTATAACTGTGAGGTCTTGATTATTTCCCATACGGCTAATGAAATGGAGCATCTTTTTGTGTGCTTTTGAGCCATCTGCATTTGCTCTTCAGAAAAATGCCTATTCATACCTTTAACGAATTTTATAATTGGATTGTTTATTCTTTTGTTGTTGAGTTGTATGATTTCTTTATGTTTATAGAATAGCAAACCTTTATCAGATATGTGATTTCCAATTATTTTTTCTCATTAAGTTGGCTTCTTCTTCTCGTTTTTGGCAAAGTCTATTGAGGTGCAGAAGCATTTGACTTTGAGGATTTCCCATTTTTCTATTTTTGTTGTCATTGTTTGTGCTTTGGGTGTAAAGTTCAGGAAGCTGTCTCCTATTACCAGGTCTTGAAGATGTTTCCCCACATTTTCTTCTAGGAGCTTTATGGTATTAGTTCCTATATTTAGGTGTTTGATCCACTTTGAGTTAATTATTGTATAGGGTGTAAGGTAAGGGTGCTCTTTCATTCTTTTGGCTAGAAATATCTAATTCTCCCATGCCCATTTATTGAAAATACTATTTTGTCCCAGTTCAGTGGATTTGGGGGCCTTCTAAAAAACCAGTTGACCATATATTTGGTGGTCTACCTCTGCACTCTTGATTCAATTCCATTGGTCAATACTTCTATCTTTGTATCAGTACCATGCTGTTTTGACCACTGTGGCTTTATGATAAGCTTTGAAATCAGAAAGTGTCAATCTCCCACTTAGTTCTTCTTTTATTAGGATGCTTTTAGCTATTTTGGGTATCTTTCCCTTCCAGATGAATTTGGTAACTAGCTTTTCCAAGTCCTCAAAGTACGTTGTTGGAATTTTTATTGATACTGCATTGAATCTGTAGATCATTTGGGCAGAATTGACATCTTAACTATATTTAAACTTCCTATCCATGAGCAGGGAATGTCTTCCCACCTATTTAGATCTTCTTTGAGATCTTTTAGTAATGTTATGTCATTTTCTGTGTATAAGTCCTTTATTTCCCTAGTTAACTGCATTCCTAAGTACTTGATTCTTTTAGTTGCTATTGTGAATGGAATTTTTTTTGTTAACTGACTTCTCAGTTAGGTCATGCCTCATATATAGAAACATTACTGATTTTTGCACTTTAATTTTATATCCCAGCACCTTGCTGAATTTGTTTATTAGCTCAAATAACTTTGTTGTATATTTCTCAGGATTTTCCAAGTATAGTATCATGTCATCTGCAAATAATGAAAACTTTACTTCTTATCTTCCAATTTGGATGCTTTTTATTTCTTTGTCCTGCCTGACTGCTCTAGCTAGAACTTCTATAATGTTGAATAATAGTGGTGACAGTGAGCATCCTGGTCTCATTCCTGATCTTAAGGGGAAAGGTTTCAGTCTCTCCCCATTGAGTATGATTCTGGCTATCAGTTTTTCATACATGCCCTTTATCATATTGAGGAAAATACCTTTGATTCATATCTTTTGAAGTGTTTTTATCAGAAAAAGATGTTGACTTTTGTCAAATGCTTTATAGCATCAATTGAGATGATCATGTGATTTTTCCCTTTTGATTTGTTAATGTGCTATATTACATTAATTGATTTTTTTTTGTTGAACTGCGCTTGCAATCCTGGTATAAACCCCACTTGGTCATGGTGTATAATTCTTTTAATGTGTTGTTGGATTTGATTTGCTAGTATTTTGTTGAGAATTTTTGCATCTATGTTCATTAAGGAGATTTATAGTTTTCCTTTCTTATAACATCTTTACCCAGTTTCGGTATTAAGATGATATTAGCTACATAAAATGAGTTAACTGGTGTCCCTTTTCCTAACTTTTTTTTGAAAAGTTTCAGCAGGATTGGTGTTAGTTCTTTTAGAACATCTGACAAAATTCCCCTGTGAAGCCATCTGGCCCTGAGCTTTTCTTTGTAGAAAGATTTTTGATGATTGATTAAATCTCTTGACTTGTGACTGGTTTGTTGAGATCTTCTATTTCTTCTTGAGTCAGTGTAGTTTGCTTGTTTCCAGGAATTTGTCCATTTCATCTAAGTTGTCTAGTTTTTTGGCATATAGTTGTTCATAGTATCCTCTTATAATTTCTTTTATTTCTTCAGGATCTGTGGTAATGCACCCCTTCTCATTTCTCATCTTCTTTATTTGCATCCTCTCTCTTTTTTTCTTTGTCAGTCTTGTTAGTGGCCCATCAATTTTACTGATTTTCTCAAAGAACCAACTTTTGGTTTTATTGATACTTTCTCTTGTTATTCTGTTCTTCCATTCATTTAACTCTGCTTTAATCGTTGTTATTTCTCTTCTTTTATTTGCTTTGGGATTAGTTTGCTGTTCTTTCTCTAGTTCTTCCAGATGAGCAGTTAAGTCCTCAATTTTTGCTCTTTCTTGTTTTTTAATATGAGCATTTAGGGCAATAAATTTCTTTCTCAGCAAAGCCTTTGCCACATCCCATAAGTTCTGATATGTTGTATTCTCATTTTCATTTGTCTCCAGATAGCTATTGATTTCTCTAGCAATTTCTTCTTTGACCCACTGGTTGTTTAACAGCGTGTTATTTAATCTTGTTCTTTGGTGGTTATTGCCATCCAGCTTCATTGCATTGTGATCAGAGAAAGTGCTTTGAATAATTTCAGTGCTTTTAAATTTATAAAGATCCATTTTGTATCCCAGCATATAATCTGTTTTTGGAGAATGGTCCATGAGCACAAGAGAAGAATATTTATCCTGGTGTTTTGGGGTGTAATGACCTATACATGTCTGCTAGGTCTAATTCATTTATCAAGTTGTTTAAATTCTCTATTTCCTTGTTGATTTTCTATCTGGGGTTCTATCTATAGAGGAGAGTGGTGTACTGAAGTCTCCTACTATTATTGTTGAAGCATCTATCACTCCCTTCGATTTTGCCAATGTCCGTCTCATGTACTTTGGAACTCCCTTGATTAGGAGCTTATAAACATTTATGATTGTTATTTCTTCCTGGTGAATTGTCCCTTTTATTAATATATAGTGTCCTTTATCTCTAATGATGCCTTTTTATTTAAAGTCTGTTTTGTCTGATATTAGTATAGCTACTTCTGCTTTCTTTAGGTTACAACTTGTATGAAGCATCTTTTTCCATTAATAATTAAGATTATTAATATTAATATAATAATAATAATATCATTTTAATTTCTATAAAAATTTAATAATTTTTAAATATTAGAAATAAATTCAGGTTCAATTTATTTTTATCCTCGTATTTTATCCTTGTATCTAAGATGAGTCTCTTGTAAGTAGCGTATAGCTGGGTTATATTTCTTAATCCATCCTGCCTATCTATATCTTCTAACTCATAAACTTAGTCCATTAAAATTCAAAGTTATTACTGTTAAGGCATTTCTTGAATCCACAATTTTATCCTTTGGATTTTATTTGTCAGATCTATATATTCTTTTTCCCTCTTTCTCTTTTTATCCTTTAAGTTACGTTTAAGTTACCCTTAGTGGTACTCTTCAATTCTATGCCATCCTCCAGACCTCCCTTCCTTTAGTATTTCTTGTAGCATTGGTCTCTTGTTGATAAATTCTTTCAGGTTTTGTTTATTTATAAAAATTATAATCGCTCCCTCAATTTTGAAGGACAGCTTGGCTGGGTATAGACTTGAATGGAAGTCTTTCTCTTTCAGAATCTTAAATATATCAAACCACTGCCTTCTCGTCTCCATAGTGCCAGTTGAGTAGTCTGAACTCTTGTGGTTCACTTATGTGGTTACCCTTTTTTTATGTAGCAGATTGTTTTTCTCTTGCACTTTTAGGATTTTCTGCTTCCCTTCAACGTTTGACAGACTGATTAGTATGTGCCTTGGGGTAGGCCTGTTTGGATTTATTCTACTTGGAATTCATTAAGTTTCTTTGACTTGCATATTTATATCTTTATAAGGGTTGGGACGTTTTCCCCCATTATATCCTCAACTAATCTTCTTAGCCCTTTACTTTTCTCTTCTCCTTCTGGGACACCAATGATTCTTATATGTGTGTCCTTTGTTTTGTCCATCATTTCCCTGAGATCCAATTCAAACTTTCCATCCTGTTTGACATTTCCTGTCTTGAATGTTCAAAATCAGTTGACCTGCCCTCTAGTTCACGTATTTTTTTTCTTCTGCCTCTTCAAATCTGCTGTTGTGTGTCTCTAGTATGTTTTTTGTTTGGTCTACAGCACCTTTAATCTCTGTGATGTCTGTTATTTTTCTATTTATTCTTTCAAATTCCCCTTTATGCTCTTCAAGTGTCTTCTTGATCTCCTTTATGTCATTAGCCATCCCATTTATTTTATTTAGTAGAGTTATATGAACATCTTTCAATAGTTGTTCCAGCATCTGTGTCTCCTCTGGTGCTTTAACTTGGTCATTAGGCAGGGCTGTAGTTGTCTGCATCGTGATATGCTTAGTGATCTTCTGCTGTCTTCATCGCAGGTAAATATCTTGATTGCTTTATTCTGGAAGTTGATTTCCTTCAGTAGTCTAAAGCCATGTATTTGTGGGATGGATATGGAGCAGGATGCAGGGTGCAGGGCAGGACACAACAGTGTGGTGATGTATTGCAGTGTAGGTATAGGCATAGGTTGGGGATGCTATGCTGGTGCCTATGAGCATGGGCACCCAGCAGCAAGGAGGATGTGGCTGGGTGGGTGTATGGGTCTTGGGGTCAGGACCCTGGTATGTGCCAGTCTAGCACAGGGAACCCTTTGTGCATTTTGTGCAGAGCTCAGGGGAGCAATTCAGCGTTGCACCTGCGTGGGCTGGTGGCAGGTGTGGCCTGGCTGCACAGGCCAGTGCTTGCTCAGAGCTGGAGGGTGTGTCTAGGGGTCATAGCATGCACAGGTCTGAAACAAACTAATGTACACACGCGCAGAGCTCAAGG